>NC_067292.1:6277500-6950000 GCF_020740795.1 Apus apus | reverse complement strand
TGACAGATTAGAATCATATGGGTAACTGACTCAGCTTGGTGCTGGGCTGTTTTGAATGTCCTCTGGTAGGTAGCCAAAGGAAATATTCCTGTTGAAATGACAGTTCTTTGACATAACATGTTCTGTTAGAGCATATGTTGAAATGTCTGTATCATTTCAATGATGAGCTTCCTTTCTGGCACCTATCAATGTATGTTCATGACAATCACAAGCAGTATCTTATCAACAGCTATTTACCATAAATGATCCTAATCCATTTTGCAATCATTTTCAAAGCCTCTTCATTTTCACTGAAAGGATTGTTTTGTTTAGAAGAATTCTTCCTAATGTGCAAAATTGCCCTTAGTTAAATCCATTGTAGAAGCTGAAAAGGAATACAAGTATAAACCTTCACAGCTGGATTACAGATAGCTACTGTGGATGCCGCTTACACTTCTCATTTTTCACATGCAACATATGCTTGGAGACTGACGAGCAGATGCAACTTGTTTAATGGGGCAAATCACATGCATTTTATCTTCATGACTCCACATTTGAAGAGTGCCCTCCCTCTTTACCTATGCTTAATATGGCTGCAGATACATGTGAATAGCTGTGGCAGGATATTGTCGTGGCTTAGTTTAAGATAGAAAATAAAGGTTACATGTCCTTCCTGACATTCATTTAAAAAGGCAATATGGGGTGTACAGGTGGCAGAAAAAATGCAGTCTTAAGTGTTTTGACTGGGCTCAGACTGCTGATGCAGGGGGAGGGTTTGGCATCTGAAGTTGCTCTCTGTTGTTATCGACCAGGGCTGGAGGCCATGACTTTACCTGCTGGTCTGGTCCCCTGCCAAACTCTGTCTGGCACCAGTAAAAGTACTTTTCCATGCTTCTTCCTTCATTGGCTCTCTGGCTGCATTGCTGAAAGACAATCTTGTCACACTACGTGTAGAATTTTACCAGTCTGGAGATGGAATAAGCAGCTGTACTGCCGTGAATTCTGCTATTTTCAACATCTTACATATGAAATGCTCTCCAAATATCCTGGCGTGTGCCCACTTTCACTGAAGTGCTGGGCCCTTCTTTCTTTTGTTCATCTGGGCTGCTGGAGAATAAGCAGATTTTTTTTTTTAACATTGTTGCCTTTCTTCCAGCAGTCTACACATTACATAGTATTTCTACTGGTGTAAAACTAGGATATCAGACTTTTCCTAAGCCTGTTTGAAGTGTAGGGGAGCCAAACAAATCTGTATTTTACCTTCACACACTACTTGGAATTAAGAAGAAAAAAATATTTATTCACGATAGTATGAGGCAAATTCAGCGTCCTCTTCCTGTGTGATTGTTTGCTGATGTTGCTGATTCTTTTTAAAATAATTGACAGTTGAATCTGATCCCAGCTTCTTCCTCTTAAATTAAGATCTGTGCTTTCATATGGGAATTGGGTAATGGATATGGATATGTTTACTAAAGCCATGCATGAGGGATGGTAGATCTAAGGACTTTGAGAAAAACATATAATTAGAATATTTTTTTAGCCAACTTTTCATCTAAGCAATCACATTTTTTCAGGTGTATTTTGGTTTTAGGTTTTGTTTTTGTTCTTGACTAGGAGCTGTTAACAGTTGAATGCAATATTTTCTTGGCAGAAATCCAAACATACATCTCTAAAAAGCTGTATTTTCTCTCTCTTATTTTGTCTGTGCCTTCCCTGTTATTGATGCACATAATAAAATACTAGGAAAAAAAGACAAATCCACCCAAAAGGTCAAAATCAATGATCTTTTTACAGATGGCACCTTTGGGAATCCTAGGTACTTTACCATCAGCTTGTGTTTGAGACTGTTACTTGAATACTTGTTTTTTGATGACAAAAATCAATGACTTCTTTAAAGAAGACACCCTTGGGGCTAGAGGGATGCAGACTTTGAAATGTTTACTAGTCTGTGCCTGTCTCTGAAAGACTAATAAACATATTTATAAGTTTATGAGCTCCTATTTAATTTTATGGATTGAAAATGGTGTATGGTTTTGACAAGAATATTTAAGCTAATGTGCCCCAATGAGACATCACTGCATCACTCCATCACTTTGCAAATTTGCATAGAAGTTCTGATCCAAAACTGATTTAAATCAACAGATATATTTACAATAGGTTTAAATTTATCCCTGTGAAAAAGCTACTGAAGTTGAGTTACTTTGTTAATGAGTTTGATCCAACAGCCAAGTACTGAGTCAATTCTCAAAAAGATAGAAAACCCACTCACAAGAAGGTAAGAAATGTACTTCTCTCAGCAAAGATTATTTCCTTTATTTTTATATACAACTATGTGTTTGTTATTCTGAGCTGCAGAAAACATTTGGTTTTTTTAAAAACATACACATTTTTTCACCTTATTTCTTTACTGCTAATTTAGTGTTTCATGTATTTGTGGCACCATAATTTACTTTGACACCAGGGCTGGTACTCCTTGATTTTTCTGAATGAGAAGGGTTATAACAGCCTCTTGTAACTTAATAAGACACTTGATCTGAATATCCTGTGACATGGTTTTGCATCTAGACAATCAGTTTTCTTACCAGGTCTGCAGAAACAGAATTTGCCAGTAATTTCCCGCACCCCCCCCTTTCTCCCCCCTTCCCCCCCCCCCCCTCCCCCATCAAGGATTTATGGTTGTTTTAATCTAGTGTTTTGCAAGTTCGTTTCTGGGGAATCAGCCACAGCAATTACTTATGAAATGAACTGACAGTATAACAATAGCCTTGTATTTTCCTTTGTCTCTAGATCAAATCAGTAAACATAGTGATGTAAAACATCGACCCTAACCTAACAAGTGCATTGAAAGGATAATAGTAGGTAATGTAATTTATTAATTAAAACACAGGAATATGTATGTAATTGAAAGACTTGCTGTATTAGACAGATGTTCCTTCCTATCATTTACTGATCTTGATGTAAGTTTACCGATTTCAGCCTCCTAAGTCATATTATTCTGGTCTGTAGAATGTCATCCCATTCTTAAGTCAGCATAAAAGCCTTGCTCTTGAGGACTGCAGGGAGAACTGCTGGATAATCACTTCCGTGCCAGTGCCCTGTGCATGGAAACTTGGAACTCCTCTGGAAAAACTCCACGACAGTAGAGATGGTTGGCACATGGTATCCTGTTGCCTCTATGTAGAGCTGTACAACATGAAGCAACATAGACACAAAGCTCAAAATTGCTCTTACAAGAACGGTTTGTGCATCCATGCAGAGTAAGTGTCTCTCACGTTGTACTGACCCACTGTAGGCTGACTTACAGGGAACAAGCTCTCACTTTTGTCTCTGAGCTAAATGGAATCAGAGCTTTCTTGATCGCAGTCACGCTGACATCATTCACAATATGGCCACTTATTTTTCGCATTATCTTTTACAGGCCAAGTTCCTCAATCTTGTTTTGTTTGATTTTCGCAAATATGCATTGAAAAAGGTAATACTTTCTCCTCTGAGATTTTGGAAATTGAAAGGGTATCTTCTTTCATTCTCAGGCTTAGAAGACAGCTTGGTTGGAGATCACTTGTCTAATTGTGGCCAGTCTGCCAGTCATGCCTGTTCACACTGGTGCATGTTGAGAGGGCAAGAGACAAAGGACATAAATTGAAACAAGAATTTAGGATTGATATAATGACATATCTTTTCACCTGGATGTCAGTCAAATATCAGAACATCCTTGGGAGTTTTCAGGATCTAAGTGGAAAAAATCCAGAGCAAATTGATCAGATCTCAGCAGACCCTGCTTTAGTCAGGAAGTTGGATTACAGACCTGCATAGCTCCCTTCTAACCTGAATTTTCCTGTGATTCCTAAGATTCTCCACATTGCAGTGTAAGTCTGTATTGCGGTAACTATCACAATAGACGGGATCACAATACAAGTTTACTTCAGTTATTTTTGTCCATTTTCCATTACAAGAATGTGTTTTGTGTTGCTGCAGTTTTAAAACTTTGTCAAACCCCATGCGTCTGAGCTGAAATCTAAGAAGGATTTATTAATTACCTGTACATTTTCAGTCATCTTAAAACAAGGCTAGGGCAAATACATTTTTGTCCTTCTATCAAGATGGCCTGTGTCCTTTGGGTGATGGGAGAGGCAGTAACTCTGAGAACCCTGAAGGGAGTAAGAGCCTGTCTTCAAACTCTTGCTTGGTTTAAAGGCCATTAGTATGGAGTTTTATTTTCGCACTTACATCAAGATGTGAAAGTATGATTTTATTGAAAGATTTTACTAAAAGTCTTAATTTTCAGGATTTTGCAGCTGAGGCAGTATTCTGTTGGATTTTTGTGGTTTTTTTACTATCCAAAGAAAAAAATATACTGCTACTAATTGAACAGTTGGTAACTCTGATGCTATTTTACTTTAAAAAGAACAATTGCTTGAACATGTTTAATGTTGACAGAAGAGTCATGAATCCCAATAAGGCCATGAATACATTTATTATTAATTTTCTTCTCATTAATTTTTAATTTTCTGTCAGACAGAATCAAAGGCTGAATTGGTGACTTCAGTGTTTTCTACCTTGCTCTATTGGCTTCAGAAGTCCTTTAATAAGGCACTTATTTATTCTGGACATCACTTGGAAATCAAAGGTGAAGAAATCAGGGATATCTATACCCTGTGGTGCATTAATTCAAACAGCACTCACATTGTTGGAGTTCATGCCTCTGGTTCTTTAATGTTGCCTGGTTTGGTACTTTTTTAATTTTAAAATTAGCTGGAATGTGTAGCATGGAGAGTAAAGGGAAACCACAAAAGGATTGAGCTTTTAGAAGCCAGTGTTACTGGAATCAGCAGGGGTTCTGGCTTCTGGATTGAGAGTAGGCTAGTTCATTGTATTGAGAGGGGGCAAGCAGAGGATCTTTGAGAAGGATTTAATGCATACCCACAAGGCTTTCATTAGGAAGCTGTGATATAGTAGTGGCTATATATGCCTGTTATCTCCTGAAAACAAGTAGATCTGACTTCACTGCAGTTTTCTTATCTAAGGCATGGTACTTCATTAAAGTCAGCTTGCATGCATTCTACTGCATCAGGTTTTCAGAGTATGAAATGTTCATCTAACTCTATTATGTAGTTAATATTTCTGTTTTTTTTCAAGTGAACAGAAGGTAGAGAAAACAAGGCACTCGTAAGGAGATGAAAATGTGTGTATGACTAGGGAGGAGGAGTTCCCTGTGCAAAGACAGCCACAAGGAAGAAAGGCTGAATTTGTTTTCATTTAACAGACCTCAGTTTAACCTGTATGGACATTGAGGTCTGGCACATTTGTGAAACACTCAGCTCCTTGTATTTTGCTTTTTGTACATTATTGATAGATTTCACCACAAGCAGGAGGAAGTGTTTATTCCTTTTCCAGGAAAAGGAATAGGAAAAAACTCTTACACTGTTTTGCCGTCATGGTGTTACTGCAGTCTCTTGCTATCTGTTGTTTTTTCCTCATTCTTCAGAATTTTAGCCTTCTATGAAGTTGATGGAACAAGAACTGGAAAGGAGACAACATTTCAAACCTGACATTTAAAGGTTCAAACCTTTAATGTACTGAGCGTACAGTCTAAAGAAAACAATTATGGAATTTTCTTGTCTTGTATCTTGAATTCTTCCTGCCAGCCTCCTTGACACTAAGCTGCTTTTCTGCATTGAGATGTAGTTTAAATGTGATTTAATATTCCACACAGATCAGGTAACACTTTGCTCTAAAGCTCTATATTGAGCAAAGCAACAAGAGGCTATTTAAAAACATTTAGCTATGTGCTCCTGAGGAAAAAAAGAAGTCTCTGTTCCTCTCTGGCTAATCATTCTGCTGATCAGAATGCTGTCGTAAGAGAAAGGTATATTGTACAAGTTGCCATAAAGTTTTATGAGCCAATTATTACAGATAGAGTTGTCTAAGGTTATAGAGGTCTATAGATGTTGTATTTTCTATAGGCCAGTGCCCTTTCGTGCTTCTCTTTCATGGTTAGTGCAATATCTCATTTAATAATTTAAAAATAATTTATGGGAGTTAAATTGCTTCTTTAGAAGGCATAATCTTATCACTCTCGTTTTTATAAGAAACTAATTTTAATTTGTTTGCATTGCCATTCTCACATGAATTTAGGAATTTAATGGAGTGAAAATTGAGGGCTGATGGCATCAATGAAATTATTACATTTGGTAACCAAAAGATTTATTTAGTTGATTTAGATGGAATTTTCAATACTTCATTATCTTTGAGCTCTATTAAAGAATGAAGCCTCACCAAATAGCAGTTCTCACTCAAAGTTCCCCTGGATAAATTGAAAAGGACATCTTCATTATTGCTATTGATGTTAATGTGGAAATCACTTGCTGTTAATAATCCTGAAGGACAGATTAAAGCTTATTTTTACCCTCAAGAAGTCAGGTACCAAACCCTAAAAATGTTATCTTATTGAATGAATATTACCTGCAGATAGCAGACTTAGCCATGCAGAATATTTTAACAGTTTACTTTTATCTCTACCAAGTCTCATAAGAATAATTTAGTAAAAAGAAAATATATTTCAGTCATGCAAATAAGTTTTCCTGATGTTTTATATAAAAGTGGCAATATAACTATATGAAGAGCCTACCTGCAAACCTAGATATGAGCATACAAAAGAAACATTTTCTATTACATTCCATAAACCTTTACTTTTGGTGGTATGAAGAACTCTTCCATAAAAAGCACCATTTCACAGATTCAGATTTTTTAAATAAATATTTTAGCAGTACCCTTTGTGATTATAAGCACTTATATATTCAACAACTATTGTCCTCTGAAGAGAAGCAGCACACCCCAATGAAAGGGTCATGGTCCATTTTTGTTGTTTGAAGCTGTCCTAGCTGACACAACTGTAATCTAGAGAAGCAATTTCTTGGTAGTTCTATAGTTGATAAACGTAAATACAGGACAAGGAACCGCAAATGAAGCATTAAGTGTCTTAAAGTTGGTGTCAGAAATTAAAGAGCATCTTAATAATTTTAGAAGTCAAAAAGGAATGTATTCTCATAAATGCTAAATATATAGAATATGAAACTAATTGCACAACAGCTAGAGATAGTCAAATACTAATACCAAAGCCAGCCTGGATTTGAGTTGTCATTGCCAGTTCGTAAATGTATTACGTTGTTGTAGCATCTGGAAGATTAAATCTGGGTATTAAATGATTCCTTATCAGCATAAGAATGAAAATTTACCTTGTTCTCAGTTGGTTTGAGTGCAAGTTAAACAGTTTAAGGAAGAAAGTCAATTCGGGACAAACATCAGGTTCCCAGAGTGCCAGAGATTAATCGCTTGAGACTTCCACTTTTGATCCTTATAGCCTGTCCTCTTCTAGTCAGGTAATATCAATCATGCATGTCAGTTATGTGATTTTTCTGTATTCAGATTTGATTGTTTTAAGTAGGCTTGAAAATTATTAATAACTTGAAAAACTATTTAAAGACAAACACAAGGAATCAAGGTCTTTCATTGGGTTGCTTCAGATTCGGAGGTGTTCAAGTGTAGCAAACTGTAACAGTAAGCAATGCGCTATATGGTTTACCCACAGAACCAGTCCAGAGCTTTCAATCTCAGTGCCTATTTACTTCTTACTCCATCATTAACTAAGGTCATCCTACAATCCTGCTTCTCCTTCCAGTGCTCTTATTTCCCCAAACTGTTTTTCACGCAGTGGTGACCCTTTTCTGTTGTACTCAGGATATGTCTTCGTACTGAAGTGTAGGTAGCCATAGCAAGTTACACCTGTGCTCACATCCTGTTTTTATCAATACACATTTTCGCATCAGTATCAATGGACTTTGGATTCAAGACTTATAGACAGACAAATTATACAAATGTGATTAGTACACAATGATGTCTACATTAAAATGAATCTCCTGGTGTCCACAACATTAATAATGTTAACAAAGATGGTTGAAATAAGATTGTGTTTTGTTGAAGAGGCCTAAGAGAGAATGAATGATATACATTTAATTAAACGTTCAGGATTTTGCCGTTGGATCCCAGTTCAGTAGGCAGTTTTGTGTGAAATCTCCAGATGTTGGTGCAGTTCTCAGCTCTCGCTGAATTTAGAGGTTATAGCTCATCTCTAGTGTACCCTCTGGCTTTCTGTGCTATATATAATTTATACAACTTGATACAGGTGATACAGGAGACAGTCAGAGCAGAACTAGCGTGGAGACAAACACTTTTGTTCTAGCAGACAATATTTCTCAAATCAAAGAGGGCATCCTTTCTAGGGTAAGGAGATCAGGTGTTGTCTGCAGTGTATGTAGAAAAGCCTTCAGCTTTCAAGGTTGTTAAAGCTGTTCAGGGATGAGTAGAAGGGATACTACTCTTGTCTCATCCATATAATTTACATAGTTCATCATTGCAGGTAGGAAGCATTCAGTAAAACCTGCAGCTGCAGCTACACAACTGAATGTATATGTGTATTTCAGCCTGGGCAACAAGTGGAAGGGTTTCAAAATGGTCTTAAGGTTTTAAGCCTACTCCTCACAGAGCTGAGATGAAGACATGAAACCATTAAAAGAGAGTAAGGCCTCTGTGTCAGGTTTCAGAAAAACAAGATGTGTTGTAGTCACAATAAAAATAAGTTAATAACGAAAGTGCTGACAAAAGCATATCTGCAGTATCACGAACTTTGCTGTTGTAAAAACACCAGGATTAATTAGAGGTGTGTGGGTAATAAAATCTCCAAAGAAACAAATACTGATACATAATTATGTCTTTCTCAAGGATTTTAAACTGTGTGCATATTTCTTGTTTGTATTTTACTCAAGCAGCTAAAGGACCATTGGCAGGATATAGTCAATGTTTAAAGCTACAAAATCTCTGAGACAACAATAGCCTGAGGCTTTTTGTGTAGTACATACTACTTTTACTATTTGGTGAATATCACTTTTACATGATGCAAACAATGTCAAAAATCAAAGGAAATTACTGCTGGCAAGAGAGGAACAACAGTCTGGGACAGAATTGCCATCCTGTTGACTTGATACAAACCCACTGATACTTGTGGGAGTTGGGTCATTCTTGGGAAGTATTTTAAGACAGGTCAGGTGTTAGTTTTCCTTATATTCTATATAGGACAGCATAAAGGGGAAAGAAGTATATGAGGTAGCTTTTTTCAAATCTAAAAACATTAGCCTTTGGCATCACCCTTGCAAAACATAATTGGTGTTGAATGCACCCGTTTGCCCATGCAAAACCCTACGTTCACAAATGCAAATTGACTGAGCATGACATTCATACAAACAGCCCAAGTGTGAAGTGAAGCTTGCAAGTGTGAAATAGATGCTGCAAGCAATTGCAGGACTTCATGTGTGCAATTAAAGGGAGAATGATAATGTGTGCCACAAAGCAGCAATGTTTATTACATTATATGTACTGTACAATCAGATTCACGCATGATGCCATTTGCCTATCAGGGACCTGATTTTACATGTATTTAGGAATTCTATTCAAGGTGAAGGTCTAGTGAGTCGTACAGAAACACTCGGGTAGTTTTAATACCTAAAACACCATGTAGCTTTCGGTATCTAAACAGCTTGGCAGCTTTGACCCTAGGTCAATTCACATATAAAAGAACTTCCGTAGCTGACCTTACCTTAAGGCCTTTGTCATTTATTTTTTTCTTAAGTTCTGAGTGTCAGTCGTAACATTTTCATTAGCTAGTTGACAAAAGGGCTATTCTTATAACAAAAACATGGGCAAGTGTTGCTTCTACTTGAGAAGGGCATGTATTTCACATGTTTGTGGCCTTTATGTTGCTGGTGATTGTACTCTTGTGTGTGCTTGAGAAATGGTAGAGCGTCGTGTCATGTTTATTTTGATCCTCAGTATGAAAGGGAGGGAAGGGTAAAGAGTGAAGATGAGAATAAACTGAAGTACCTCAATACTTCTGATGAAACCACACATTTCTCAAGGGAATATGGTGCCCTTCAGGAAGAGTGTAATGAGTATGGAAAATTACTTTAACGTTAGTATTTCAGCAATTGTAAATTAGACATTGAAGCATAGGGCTCATAGGTAAGAGACTGTCAAAGAGACATAAGGCAGAGGAACATCCACACAATATAATCTGGGTGTTTTACATGATTGGCCACAGAGAACGTAGTGGTCAATACCCAGTTTTTGCACTATTAAAAATCTGTTAGTGTTGTGAATATATTTTTACCATTATAAACAGATACTTCCAGTGTATGGGCTCACACTGATTGGTATTGGAAAGGAAGGTCTTTTAACTATTGAGTAGAAAGATATATGGATGAGGTCTGATTGTGGGGTATTGAGCTGTACCTCATACTGTTACTGTACATATTGCAATTGTTTGAAATCAGATTAATTAGTACAAGTCTGTGTGAAGAAAAAATCTGAGGAATATAGCTGGGTAGGAGAGAATGCTCCTAAGATGATGCATATTTCTAAATACAGCCTTATAATGAATTAAGACTAATGCTAAGTATTTGGTAGCTCTGATTCAAATATTTAGCACCACTTTCTCTTTAACTCCTTTCCCAGTTGCTCAGAGGATTTGCTTTAATACCACCACTGCTACTGTAACTGATACTATGCTATCTGGGAAATTATGTTTCCAGGGATAGTATTTCAGAGCCCATAAACCAGCGTTTCAATCAGTGGAACTTAGATGCCCTTTATATCAAGGAATCTTCATGAGTGAACCCCGGGAGGCAGTTATGTCAGTGCCAATGCTAATAACAGTTATTCCACTCTTGTTTTCTTTCTTCTATTTCAGTTTTGTGTTGTTGAAGAGAAGGAGACATTGATGATTCTATGAAGTTATACTTGTCTATTGCAGGATCCTTGCAGTTTCTGTGGTTTTGAATACTGGCATTCATCAGAGATAGGCTATTGAAACTGGATCCAGCATGGCAATACCCCTGATCCAAAAGTTTAGGATACCGCAAATATTATTTGGGATTTTTTATAGCCATTTTGCACGTGACTGAACAGACTTCAGTGGCTAATGACAGTGGAATTTTCCATAGCATTTCTTGTCAAACATAAGTACATATAACTTAATATTATTGACTAGATAAAATGCATATTGGCTATGTCCTTGAAGAGAGAAACCTTGTGTCCCCTCAAAAAGTGAACAATGGATTTAATAACAGCCCTAAAAAATTGTTTCTCATTGCTATAATTTCAAGCACCAAGTTATTTAAGAGAATAACAGTATTTAGTTTCTTTTTTTTGTTATATTTCTCTTCTTGTCTCAGAAGGTGATTTTGAGTTCAGGCAAGGCCAAAGACATAGCAAAATAGATGTACTGAAACATATGAGTACCAGAAATGTGATTTCCTTGGCAATGATAATCCTGTCACAGCTGTCAAAATTTACTCCTTTATCCATATGACATTTTAACAGGATGGAAAAACCATGTTAGAATAAGCAGCTATAAAGGACTCAGTCCAAAATTACAAACAACAGCAGGCTCTCTCAGGCAATATATTGTTTACAAATTTCAGAGAAATTGTTTTACCAATATTATATTTGATTTTGATGCTCCAAAGCTTAGCCATAACTCTTCTCTTTTATTATGGCAAAGTTAAAACAGGCATTTAAAAATGTTCATTTAATGTCTACAGGGATCCAGAAGAAAAGATAAATGTAAAATTATTATGCCAAAAATTAAACAGTACACGAGATGTAATCCCTTCGGCTTCATGAGTAATTTTGGCTTTTATCAATTTGTTGCTGTGAGAGAAATCAGAAACAAATTCTAATATTTGGTCTACTTTGCCTTAGCTCAAAATAAGTTAAATTCTGCAATTTTGCATGTACAGGTGAGATTACTGGTGCTTGCAATAGCTTCACCCCTTTCCAAAGCAGGCTTGCAGTTCTGCAGTAATGTTGATGTATTGCAATAATATTGCAATATTGGCCCTAAATGTTAAACATTTGAAGCATGGTAAAGCTTCTAATGGTATTGCAAACAAGTTAAGAGATACATGTAAGGACAGAGGCAGTCAACACCTCAGCCTCTCTGACCATGTAAAATATATTTTTCCTTCCTGAAGTTCCTAGATATGCTAATTTAATAACTTAGATTGGATCAGACTTCCTCAGTAATTCAATTCCCTGCCAGTTCTGTGAACTTAATACTTGTATTCTATGTTCTATACAAAGTTGTTAATAACGTTCAGGTATAGATGTCCCCTATGATCTAGTTTATACTTGAATGGAGTTTTAAATATATAGCAACCAAGAAGCTTTCTGACAGATACAGAGGAAACCAATTACTCTCTCTTCACTATCACTGCCCACTTTCCTTCTTCACTACCCTTTGAATGATATATTGTTATGTTCTCCAGAAAGGTTGTTGTTGTTCGGTATTTTATGCACAGTCTTTTTAGTTTATGGATTAAATATGACATAAAGTTACAATATTATCATCAGAGGACCGTCTTCAGGCTATGAATGCCCGTGCTGCCTTGGAGGTAAACCAAAAGTCCTATCCATGTACTTGTCACTTCCAGCATGCTTTATCAGAAGAGTTTCACTGGGGTCATTGCCAAGCAACCAGAAGGACTTTCTGTTTAGGTATCTTTGTGATTTCATCACATTAAACTCTGTTCACTTTAAAAGACACCTCTCTACACAGTTCTCAAAGCAAAATAAAATGTGAGTCAAACTACAGGTTAAAAAAAAAAAGCATATTTTTAACATCATAATAGGGGACATACTTAAACTGAATAGACCAGATTTCTATGTTTTAAATTATTACATTGACTATGTAACTACTTTATTCCTCTAACTGTAAATATGGCTCAGTTAAACAAAGCAATATCTCAGGTGAACTCTTTGTCCTGGTGAGTTTTAATACAAATTTCAGTATTGCAAAAGTAGTTTAAAAAGCTTCCAACAAATAATTCAGAAAGTCCTCCATACTGCTCTTTCCAAGAGTGCCTAATACTGTAAAGATCCAAGGCTTAAGAGCCTTGCAACTCCTGTTTTTAAAATCATAGAATGTTTTGGATTGTAAGGGACCTCCAAGAACTTCCAGTTCCAACCCCCCTTGTATCCAACAGGGATACCTTCCAATAGACCAGGTGGCTCAAAGCTCCATCCAGCCTGGCCTTGGAAACCTCCAGGGTTGAGGCATCCACAGCTTCCATGGGAAACCTGTTCCAGTGTCTCAACACCCTCACAGTAAAGAATGTATTCCTAATATCCAAGCTAAATCTACAGTCTTTTAGTTTTAAGCCCCTACCCCTTGCACTATCACCACAACCAAAAAGTTCCTTCCCAGCTTTCCATTAAGCCCCCTTCAGGTACTGGAAGGCAGCTGTAAGGTCTCCCCAGAACCTTTTCTTCTCCAGTCTGAACAGCCCCAACTCTCTCAGCCTGTCTTCACATGAGAGGTGCTCCAGCCCTCTGAGCATCTTTGTGACCCTCTTGTATACTTGGTCCATCTTATCCCATGGTCTCTGAAGCCATGGTGTAAGTGAGGCATAACAATGATATAATGATGGAAGTAATTGCTATTCAGGTGTCTAATACATCATGAGAATTCTGCAGGGCTTTGATGGAAAGGTGTGTGGCTTTTTTTGTCCTTTAAGACCTCATCTATATTGTATTTTAATTATTTCAAAAGGGTTTTCTGTCTGTTGTTACATTTCTTCTCACAGATTCAGGAAAGGGTGCTATGCAAGACTAATCAGGCATTGATCAATATATTCCAGTGCACATTTAGAAAAAAATCCCACTCTGTCTGGGTCTTTTATAATATTTTTTATTCTACTTGCTCAGTGCTAGTGCAGTGCTGGTTGTATCACAGCATAAAATCTTTCTTTTAAAGTGTCTACTTGATGCTGTATTTTTCAACATTGTTTGTCAAATAATGCTAGTTCATTATGTTAATATTAATTTGTACTTTACATATTATTAATATAAAGAAGACACTGTAATATTTGGGGTGAAAAAGTGCAAAATTGAAAAATTACCTAACAATGAGGTAAATTATTAAATTTACCTAACAATGAGGTAAAATTATTAAAAATCAACTTCCTTTAAAATATGTACAAAGCACAGATGTTCCAGTTAATAGAGTGAGCATTATTATGTTGTTAGAATACCTCCAGAACTTCAGCTTATCTTGTTCTGTAATGAGAAACAGGAGATGTTATAAAGTTATATCTTGACAGTAAGTATTTAATTAACTCACCTGTGCCTTTGAGAGAAGAGAGAAATTACAGCAGAAATGCGAGGGAATTGGTGACAGTACTGTGCTCCAGGGTAACCTTATTGCACACCTGAATGCAGAAAATGTAGAGAATATGGAAACTAAAGCAAATTGCTTAAGTGTATGGCATCTAATAAAATGCTGCTGACTTCTCCTTCTTACTCGGGTGGGAAAATCCATTTGTAACAGATTCCAAAGTCTTTCATTTAACATGTCATTGTGTATTTAGTTACCCTTACTGACATTCTTGCAGTCTGTGCACCAGCAAAATGACTTTAAACTCCAGCAGGATTTCATCCTGGGTCAATGCTGTGTGAACCAGGCCCTTGATTTTTGGGCAGGTGCAACCGCAAATATAGAGACTCTTAGTCTGTATGTGGAAATTTCATTCACTTAAGTGATCTCTGTGTCAGTGGAACTGATTATAAAGCTGGAAGCTTGCTGATTGTCTTCAAAAGGATTAGTATACAAGTTAATATTTTTTATTATTTTATATCAAATAATATGTAGGATTTATTTGTGATAACGATGTAGCATTAGGAAAGAGAAGCAAATGGGACTGTACTCTGCTTCGTGTGTGTACATGCATTCAGGCACTCCTATGTCATCAGAATTTTGGTGGTTTGTATGACATAGGTCTGGAGAGCAAATGAAGCTTAATACTTTCCTCCAGGATAGCTGCAGGACACTCTGTGCCCCTCTTTTCCTATCACATCCTGCCAAACGTTATTGGAGGAGATGGGTGGTCTGCCATTTAGGAATATCTTTCATTTGTATATTCACAGACATAATGTGATTGTATCTCCTCTCTTTAGCATACACTTAAGAAATAAAGAGATGCAAGGAGAAATGGAAGAGTGAGATACAGGGAAAAATCTCACTGGGATTCTCCTGATGCCACTGTAAAGAGCCTGATTGCCTCTGGGCATAGTCAAAAGATCCAGAGTTGCTAAAGAGTGTACACATTTTCCTTGAAGAATTATGTTTATCCTCATCAAATACAGAGCTCAAATGGCTGCCAGACCATCCATGATGACAGCAATCACTAAGGGTGAAGGTTCTTTAATGACTGAAATCCCAAATTACTGTATTTTTTACATACTACTCTGAATACTTCTTAATGTTATTTGTAACAGATAATTAACTAAGTTCATTGTGAGCATTGAAAACCAGGTGCAATAATACATGTAGGAATAGAGACTGAACATATTATGGTTTGCACTGAAATGTTTATGTATTGGCTTCTGAGGCCACATAAATTGAAATGTATATATCTTGGTGTTTGCACCGCATTAGGTTAAAGACTGTTAAGATCCCTTCTACTTTCTTTGGAGCACTAGGCCTGGTTGTGGCTAGGATGCTCACTATCAAAGGAAGCTCAAGCCTATCCTGTCACCCCTCTGCTGGCTTCCTCAGCTTTAAATTGAGTAATGATACTGACCACCTTAATGTTTTGAGAAGAAACCTATAAAACAATGTTTCTTATTTTACTGGTATCTTAGTAAACTTTGTTAGTCTACATCTGAATAAAATGGAGGTAATAACTGTTTTCTGTGAAGTGGTTTGAGATATACTGAGGAAGGGATTTTTAAGAGGCATTATTGCAGCTATTTCACCTTCAGTTCTAAATAAAGAAGGATTTTGGTGGTGTTTCTCTGAGCAAATGTTCATACTTTAACTGATTATGTATGTAGTGGATATGCTAGATAGAAGGTGTTTTATTCATTTGTTCTTCATTTGTGTTATCTTTCTCAGTGAATGTAACTGGGTCAAGTGGGCCCACTGAAAAGAGAAGAAGAGGTTTTATATGCTGTTGGCAACTGAGGGTATTCAAACAGAGAGGATTCCAGAGCTGCAATGGGAGGCAGGCAGGAGGATATATGAGGAGGGTCACAATAAGGATTTGTGAGCTTGTAGATCAAGCAGAGAGACTGGGAGGAGGAGACAGCAGGCATCCAGGTCACAGAAAAGACAGAAGGAAAAATTTCACAGGGCTGAAAGGGGATGGGGTTCAATTTCCCACAATTTGCAAGTCATTGATTCATCTAAAAGTCAGGACACAGGATGCATCTTTAGAAACAGAGTTAACTAAGGAGGAGTTACTTATAAACACTTTAGTTTCTGCTCTTTCTTCTCACTTTTGGTCTAAAAAATCTGACTCTTTTTTAGAAAAGTTCTTTTATGTTCTTTGGAAAGCTCAGTACAGAAGTGCTAGGCAGATGTTTCTTTCAAGTTTGGGCCATTTTGAGTCTTGAGGCAGTAGCTTTTTGCTTTTGTGTATTTAAGGAAGTATTTCAGATTAAAAAATACCCTCCAGAATTCTTATGTTTTATAAAAACATTTTTGTTTAAACTATGGTGATTTAGTGTCTCAGAACAGTCTGTACCTGGCAATTTTTTCACAGTGCAGACCTCTTCCATTTTTGACACTGTCACCTACCACACGAGTTCGGAGAAGCACAAGAATTGAAGCACATTCTTGTCTAAACTGATCAGTAAAACATGGGCACTCAGCAGAATAATGGGTTCTGTGATGGGTCAGGCATCTGGAAATTGAGCAGTCATGGAAGATGTGACAACTACCCACAGACCTATTATGAGTGGTGTTGAACTAGTCTGAAATAGTGATTCCTATGATTTATGGCCATCTGTTGGGCTGGAAGATAAAGCTTTCCATTAAGGAAGCTCTAAGTCATCATTAAAATAAAGAACTAGCTAGGAGTGGATGAGAACTAGTAATTTTAAATAACTTGCTGTTGATTTTGCAAAAAAAATTGATGCCATCGATATGGTGGGAGTAAGTCAGCATCATTACAAATTCAGAAAATATTCCTGATATAAACAAGCCCACAATGGACATAGAAAAATCAGTGTATTAATTTGCAGTGGGAGATTGTGGATGATTTTTGGAGACACCATGCTGATGGGTGTAATTGCCTTTAAGATGAGATTTATGCTTCTTAAGACTGATTAATGCCAGTGTTACTATTAATCTAAAATTGCTAGGAAAAGGGCATAAACTGCTTCATATTGAAATCGATAACTCTGGAGTCCTGCAACTGGCTAACCATATTCCAATATATGTAATTCATATTCAAGTCTGAATATTCAAGTCCTTTAAATATTTCCCTGTTGATCCAGATTTCTTTGTGAGTTATGTAGAGACTGAAAACACAGTTATTTTGCTTTATATTTTAAAAAAATTAAGAATAATAAAGGGAAAGCAGCTTAGAAGAATGTACCTAATAGAATTGCAAAAAAAATCCTACTTGCATTGAACAATGCCTTTTCCTAGCAGAAGGTGTTATCTATGATTATATTCAAGTCTTATAAGGCAAATTTGTGCTGCTGAAATATGATTCTAAATTTTTTCTAGTGGCTAATAATTTCTAATTTAGAATTCTGCAGTTGCTCAGGTAGTTATGGGTGGAAACATCGCTACAGGGCACATTGCATTGGAGAACTGAGATCTGTTTTTATGGCTAAGCACAAAAGCTGTTTGTTTTTTTACTGTGTGATGAGCTGGATTCCAGGAAGCGAAGTACTCCCAAAAGGAGGAGTTCAGAATGAATTACCAGTGTGAGTCTATTAGCCATTGAACCTAATCTGCCTTTCCCCTGCTGAATGCATGAATGAAAGGGCAAAAGAATTTCAAGGCAGTTCCAAGCAGCCATTTTACCTTGGCAAGCCGCAGGAATGAGACAGGTGAAATAAAGAGGGTAGGTCTTCACATTTCTCATGTCTGTTCCATGTTCTCGTATCTGCTTTTGTTAAACTCACTAAATTAAAGCCAAGTCCTTGCTCCTCCATGAAGGCAAGAAAATCTGGTACAAGGTGTAGTGGGAAAAAAGATACATTATCCAGCTCCAAATGGTGTCCCAATGTCTTAGTCCTGTGTCCTTGGTCTGGAAAGAGGTGGGATGATGTTGGGCTGCAAAGATTCTGTGAACATTGTGTATATAAAGGTGTATATGTTTCCTGCTTCAGATTAATTTTGAAGCCAAAACTCAAGCCTGAAATGTACTTTTAGGAAAAGGAAGTTGATGGGTGATTTTCTTTTTAACTTACAGAGGGAATAACAAAGCCTGATTTGTGACTGCTCATGACTATGTGAGTAATAGATCTTTCCATAACATAATTTTCATAGTGAAAATGTCCTATATCACTGTAGTTGCCAATCACAGTGAAATGAGAGACAGCAAGTTGTTTGCATAGTCTGCTGAAATGGTAAATTGCAGGAACAAGGGACCCCTTATAGAAAACTTTTAATCTTCTCTTTCAGGAAATACAGACTAACTTAAACTAGTTCTATGACCTGTCTGCATGTTTTATGTGATTATGATAGGATTACTACGTTAGATATCACGGTGTAACAGATGCTGACAAAGAACACTGAATTAGCTTTTTTGCACTTTTATATGTAGTAACACAGAATCTATATGCTGGTTTATGAGCAATGGGCACTATAATAAGCACTTCTGACTATTAAGAGCTGCAGATCTAAAATTCTTTTCTAAACAATGGTTATCCATGATGATAGACACTCAGAATAATAAGGTAATAACTTAGCTAAGGTTTGTGAGTCCAATTTCCTAGCTAAATGAGAAAGCATCTCCATTTGAAGGCAAAGGGGTATTATTATGAATTCTCTTACTGTTTGTCCTACTTGTTATGGTAGGCATTCTTTCTTTCAGCTAATGCTTTCAATGCATTCACTTACAAATGCAGTTCAGGTCTTCAAAACATCAAAGCCATAATGACATTATCTTTTTGAAGTCTTTTATCAAACTGCTGAGGTTGACCTATTTAATTGTGCAGTCTAAGATGATCTGGATTGAGTAGAAGAACATACCTCTGCTTTTAGAGATTCTATTTGTGCACTGCAACAGTTTACATAGGGTCAGATCCTTAGCAGGTGCAAACTGGTGCTTCTTAGTTAAATTATAGACATTTGTCATAGTTTCAATAGCTTGGGATCTATTCACCCTCAAGAGAAGGCAAACATATTAATTGCATATGTTTTTCCTTGCTGCTTTATTTTGTAATGCTGCAGTGCTTTATGCAAAAGGCTATTGTACACTTCACAAGTGATATTTATGCCTATGATCAGTGCTTATAGAGCTGGTATTATCTCTATATTAGAGGTATGACAAGGTTACTTCCTGTGATGATCTCTGGTATAAAAGTACTATTGTTCAGTATTTTTGTAAAATGAAAATTTTTAATTATTCTTCTCTGATACAATTTATGTACTTGTATGCAGCAGTTTACTGGGTGATCAAAGCATGAACAAGATTTGTATCTGAAACCCATTCAATATCCCAAAGGGCTGTAGTCACAGTTAAGTCTTATGGTCTACAGTTTGTAATTTCAAATCAAACTTAACTTGAATGTTTGCCAGAGCTTTGATCTCAGTCAAATTGTGATTCTCTGAAATCCTTCAGGGATATTTTGTTTAGATTAAGCACATCATAATTCACAAAATTAGAGCAGATTTTATCAGAATTAGCAAACTTAGTGCTGACATCTGTGAATGGAACCGACTGCATGAGAATTATCCACCTGAGCTGCTGACAGGAAGAAAATTGATACCAGTCTATCTTTACAGTTGGGAGCAGAGTTAAATGTCTGATAGATCGGGTACATCAGAAACATACATCATTGCTTAACTGATTTATTTTTTTTCAAATGAATATAATGGTCAAGAAAAGTGCAGGGATTTATAGCTCTTATTCATAATTTCAAATTTTAACCAAATTCAGCACAGAATAGAGGATAATCACACCCATCTGATGGCTGTTGAGGCTATGTGAAGTGAATTACTGGTCCTAGAATTCTCACAGTCCTAAAAACTAATTAAAACAATTTGGACAGATATTCATGAGGTAAAACAGTGGAGCTGTTCAGGAGTCCAGAGATGCAAAAATGTTTTGCTGATTTGTCAGATGTAATTGTCTGTAGTGAATTTCTATGCATTTTTCAAAAGATACTAAACAGTTCAGCTAACTCAGAAAGGAACAATAAAGCTAGGTGAGAATGAGGAACAGAATAAACAGGATTATAAAAAAATTACCCTTGGCAACACTTTTGGCTGTCGTGAGCAGCAAGAAAAAACTTTTCCCACAGCAAAGGATGAAATAACTTGGGATGGTGGCCTGACTTCATAGTTCTGAAGTTACAGTTTCAGTCTTTGAAATAATATTTTTATGTATAACTTCACAAATCTATATAATTCACTGAGCTTCTAGGGGCTATTTGTGCAAATGAAGTTCAATACATTTATTATTAATGTATGTATTGACCATTGTTCTTATTTGCCTTTTACCAGAATGTATGTGTGTGTGTGTGTGCTTAACTGAAACACATTCAGCATTGTCTCCAAATGCTTTATTTCAGAGCGTATTCTTCAGACATTTGTATGTTACAGTCTGGATGTGAATTGAAGAATACCTCTAAGTACTAGTCTGACCTGTGTTTGCCAAAGGTGTGTTCTCTTACAAACACAGGGAAATTGCAGGAAGACAGTTCCTTGACTTCTAGGAACCAATGCTGAATGCACAGGACCCAAATGAGGTTTATATTGATCTGGCAGAACATGAAATCAAACATAAGGACAGAAAATGAAGTGAGGAGGGTACTTGCTCTGCACTTTGTAGACTATCATTAAATTGTTATTGAGCATTGGAACAGGTTGTCCAGAGAGGCTGTGGAATCTCCATCCCTGGAGATATTCAAAATGCAAGTGAACACGGTCCTGAGCAACTTGGTTTAGTTGATGTTGCTTTGAGCAGAAGCAGGCTGGACTAAGCCATTGCCATATGTCCCTTTCTACCTCTACCCTTCTGTCATTTTATGGATTGCAATAACTGTGTTTGAACTAAAATTTCCAAGTATCAAACATTAGTGTTCTTGGCACTTCAGACAGAGTGATCTGTTACAGTTTTTGTCACTCAATCTTAGAAGGCCCATGTTACATTTAAACTATGTTCAGTATGTATCCATAGCTTATACAAAAATCTTCCTTAGAATTTAGATTTTTCATTGTGAGGATCAGTCTCAACAAATCATGTACTCGGAGGCAGATATCAGCACCTGACCTTTCTATGTTCTAGACATGAGAAACGTGTCCTGCTGGGCACTTCCATGTGGACAAGCTGGAACTCTGTGTGAGCAATAGATAAAATTCACTTGCTTGTATCTATTTGTGAGTATATTCAGCTAACACATGGTGCAAACTGACTTCCTGTCCCACATCCCATCTCTGAGTAATGCTTCTTAGCATGGAAATGACAAAGGCCCATATGCAGCACACACCAGCTGTGCCAGTCTCCAAATGAATGTTCATGTTCTTCTCCCCGCTATACTAGTGTGACAGGGCATCCAGCCTATGTCCGAGGGTAACAGTCTGAGGTCAGAGTGTCTCAGACTATAACCTGTCTTTCTCTGTGAGGAGATTTATGATGACAGCCATGGTGTTTAGTTAAGAGAGCACTTGACAGAATGAGTTACCCTCTAGAGAGTTTGCAGTTTCCTTTTTGCTACTGCTTTCTGGGGGCTGCACCTCTCCTGAGGCATTCCCAGCTTACAGGCAGAGTGGAGTTTCTAACAGTAAGGGACACATTTACATTGCAATACTTGGTTTCAATCTTCTGTTTTTCCTAGTGATCTTTCTATAATGATCTGAACAGTGAAAGGTGTGTTGCTAATGAATACAGAGAAATGCTTTAGCTAAAACAGAATTGGTTACAAATTGATAAAAGCCATGTTTTTATTTTTTTAGTTCTTCGTTATTTAAAGGAAAATCAGAAATGGCAAAAGTCAAGACTTCTCTGAGATCTTTTGGAAACCAGTGGAAAAAAAATGCATCTTTATTTTAGGGACAGAAATGTCCCTGCATAATTTAGAAGCAGATGCACTTAGTGATCTGGGAAGAGACTAATTCCTGGTTTTTGTGATTTTTTTGTAAGACACTCAGTGCACTTATCTCTATCTTCTATTCCATCTATATGCAAGCAACTTCAGTTAAGATAAATTGTGAAAGATTCTGAAGGCCTTAATTCTGCCATTTTTGGTGTTGTACATAGCTTGATACTCTGTTTATTTCCACTGTGAAAATTCTGAAGCTGCAGCATTCTGACTTCATGCATTGTCTCTCTCAGGGATCTCTTTTTGACTGCTGCTTTGATGTTTCAGAAAACCTGAGATTTCTGTTTGAAGCAAATAGAGTTTTGAGGTTTTTGTTAAGAAAGCACACTTTTCGTCAGGACCCAAAGGACAGACAGAATTTCTTGGCTTATTCTTTTTTCCAGATCCAGTGAGCAAGCAGAAATTAATTTATTTTGAGACTGTTAATTCCTAAATATTATGTATTGGTGTTGAGAAACCGTTTCCAGTTGTCTACCTTGACAGCTGGCTTCTGAGGACTCCTTATTGTGCAATGGAAAAAGATTAATATTCATATTATACTGGATGACTGTGGCTTGTGATACCTCATGTCCAGTTGGATCCATCATACAGTACTGTGTGCTCAAGACCTGTCAGCTCAGGAGATGTTCTCTCCAGTTCGGTTTCAGGAGTGTGTCTCTGTGCTGGCTTTCTATTTTATTATTTGTACAGCTAAAATGCAGTTATTGTTTGGTTGCTTGGTAAATTATTGTTTGGTTGCTTGGTAAATTATTTTATCCAAGATACCACTAATAATAGCTAAAGTCAAATTTAATTGAGTGTATTCCCTGTTGAATGTCTTTTAAACATAAAAGGCTTTAAGCAAGGTATAAAGAACATTTTCATTATGTGAGAGAATTAAGCAGGTTTTGTACAGTCCCTCTTCCTTTCTTTCTTCATATATTTAGATTTTAAAGTGCATGAGTTAGCTTGGTTCACAGGTGGGCAGTGTAGGAGGTCAGAGATGGGGTTTAGTTTTCTGCATGGCTTATTCTACTTGGAAATTTTTTGTGAGGAGTTTTTGTTTATTTCTTCCCAACCCTAGGAGACTGAGCTGACTAGACAGTTCATTAAATTACTTTGAAAGAGTGAAGTTTTGTGGTCAGTTCCCAGATGGCTGTGTGTGCCTCATGTGACAAGCATTCAGGATTTTTCTTTTTGCTGATGTATTTGTGTACTTCTTGTAACTTTTTTTATAAGCTAATGCAGTAAGACACTCACCAATGATGATTTTTATTTTTTTTTAATGTAGTATCCAAATAAAGCACAGTTGTGTTTGAATCCCATTTGTAAGGATAGAGAATGAAGGTTTTAATCAACATGCAGAAGATCACAAGGGAAATCAGTACCCAAACCTGTAACCTAGACTTCAGTCTAAAGGCTCCAAACACAAGACCTCTTCAACAGTCTCTCTCTTCTATAATTATGGGGGGGAAAGGGGAGAGCAGGAATCCCCCAAAGACACCAAATTCTTCTTGAAGGATTAAAAAAAATAAACCACATTCTTAATAAGACTAGTTAAGCATGTATTAGAATTTGGGGTTTTTGCAAAGTCACCATCCCTTTACATGTCACTTTGCATATCCCTAAACCACTACCAAAAACTGTTAGGGAGAGAGCTTTTGCAAACTATTTCAGGCACTGGTAGAAGCCAGTAAAATTTTTCATCTGGTCCCTAACAAAGAGATTTCAAAGTATGATTATTTATAAAATAAATAATCATCAATGTTTACGAATAGGTTAAGGGCGAGTGTCTGGAGGACGGAGCCAGGCTATTTTCAGTGATGTCCAGTGACAGGGCAAGGGGCAATGGGTGCAAACTGAAACATAGGAGGTTCCATGTAAACCTGTGAGAGTGAGAGAGCCCTGGGACAGGCTGCCCAGAGAGGTTGTGGACATATTCCTGTGTGATGAGTTCTAGGTGATCCTGCTCTGGCAGGGGAGTTGGACTAGATGATCTTTCGAGGTCCCTTTCAATCCCTAAGATTCTGTGATTCTGTGACATTATAGTTTTTTATTCTCTTTGCCTGCTTAAGTCTGACTGTAATGTTAGATTCATGAGTTAAACAATATGACTGGTGGCTCCAGACAGTGATGATACATTTATTTCAAGTCACAAGAGCTGAGAAACTTAAATAGAAAACCCCAGTGGGGTATTTTTTCGTCATAAATACTTGTGAGATGTCTCTTCAGCTACTAGTGACCTTAAGTCTCCCATTGGGGCATTTCTAGTTGACAGCATCAAGCCACTTAGTTTATATAAAAAATCGTAACAAAACAAAAACAAAGGGGGAGAGTTGGGGGGAGAGAAGAAATCTGTTTCGTTGTTTAAAACTCAGGGACCATAACATTTCTGAAAAACATGTTGTAGTTGAAAAGTTTTATTAAGGAACGCAGTTGTTTTGCAAATTAAAAGGCACAAGATGATACACTAGTGAAACATTTCAATGGACAACGAACTTTAGGATGAGAAAAGACAAAAAAAAAATAAAGAGTGCTAATGACATTAATGTTTCAGCAGAGCACAGTGCTTCTTCAGTCATATGGTTTCTTTGCCACATTTTAGCCTTGGTGATTTAAAGGACTGAAGTTTTGCTTTAACTAAGATTTTAAATCTAAGGGGAAGCTATAGTAAGGATGTTCAGTTACTCAGATTCACTGTAAGAACTCTTGACTGCATGCTGGGTTTTTTGGGATTTTCTGGTTATATAAAGCAAGCAAAATTTTCTATCAAAAGCTTTTCTTCTCATGGAAAAAAAAAAAAAAAAAAAAAAAAGGCAGATTGTTTCCTAGCAGAGCATAAAAGAGGGATTGCTGTGTTTTCTATTAGAGCCACCAAACAGTTTGCACAGAGGACAGTAAATTTTGTTCATGCTGTGCAGACATTTTGAACCAGATGACAAGTCCAACAGCTTGAATTCTCTGGAAGGTGAGATTTCAGTGGCTCCAAATGAAAATGAAAAAGCGAGATTGAGGGACACCAAAATGAAAGCCACTTGGATGAGTGACAAACACAAATCAATCAAGTTTGTTATGCCCTGATTCTTCTGTAGAGTTCTGGGGCCAGGAAGGCAGAGTGCATGACAGGTATATCCAAAAATGTCAACAGATCTCCTGCCTTCAGCTCTTCTCTGTTGCTACCCAACACAAACATTGCCAGCAATGTAATGGCACGTCTGCATCATTGGTGGCATATTCTGGGAAAGCAAAGGGATTACCCTGGCACATCTTGCTTAATTTTGATCTGATTGTGCCATATGGTAACATTTCAATTTTGTATTTCAATGCAACACTTGTTGTCTCTGTCCCCATCATCCAGGCTTCTTCATGTAATTTATGGCTGGAGAAGAGGAGATTGGGAATAGGAAAGAAGGTGGGGTGATTAGCAGTGGTCTCAGTTGGGCAGTAGATGAAGTGCCTTGGCAGATATATGGGATGAACAACTGGAATAAGGAGGCTCAGATGGAGAGGTGCAAGCAAAACAGCAAGTGGTAGAATTTTTGCTGGAGAAACAAGTGTAGTTAAGCAGAGTGGGGAAGGGTGGAGTAAGAGAAGGCTGGGTTAGTGGAACGTCAAAAGAGACTGAAGAAGGGAATGGGGAGGACATACTTGTGCCAATAGCTAATAATACAGAGGCAGTTGAGAATATAAGATGCCAAAGGAAAAGAGAAAAAACATATAATACAGCCAAGCATCACCTGAAGGTTAGCCCAGCCATGGATGCTTTTGCATGGAATGTAGCAGAACTTTTGGTTTAGGAAAAAAAAAGGGGAGGGGAGGAGGAAAGCATTGTTATAGTGGCTCTTCAAAGTTGGCTCACTATTTGAAGAGCCATACATGGATTTATTTGTAAGAAGAGATTTTGTAGCAAAATTGGGGACTATTATGCTGGCATCTGATACAGAAGCAGAAACTAGTCCCTAGTGTTCTGTCTAAGACCACCCCTCCAGAAACATGGAGAGAAAAGGAATCAGAGCACAAGGAATTTGGCAAGGTACAGGTTCCTCACCTATCTTCGTGGATCTTTGCTCAGTGAATAAATTACTGAGCACTCAACAAGCTGTTCTCTAAATATATTCTCCTTCAGCGTTCAACACCTTTTTCATTACAGAGCCACATAAAAACAGAGATATTAATATCTACTGCTTCAGTAAGAGGAAGAGACTTCCAAATAATATCTTTTATTTATTTGTAGTACAAAACAATACAACTTCCCTTCTCGTTGGACAGCTGCATCTGGAATCAGAATTTTATTCAAATCAGCATGAGGACCAAAACTTCCCAAGAACTCTCTATTAGTTAAGGCAGTAGAAACCCCATAAAGAACATTAGGTTTCATAAACTTTTCACTAATGTGTACAAAAGTCATATGACTGAAAATTTTCTGCAGCTCTTGACTAAATGCTGGAAGACTCCGTAGACTGTAATTTGGATTTTTCTTTAGATAGGCAGTACAATGTTTGTTGTGTTCTGGATCAGGTTGTTTCTGCCTTTTTTTGTTGAAGCAGGGAATAGATCTTTAGAGGGGCACATGTTTGTGTTTTTTTACTGTGAGGTTTTTTCTGTCACTGCAAAAATACGTTCTCTTTAGACTTTCATTTCATGCATTAGTACAAAGTAACCAATAACTCTGCTGAGTTTCAGACAATATGGTGAATTTGATTTTATAATACTGGACTGTCATTGCATAGGTGCAACACAGTGTAACTTTCCATAAAATCAAGCAATCTCTTATCTTCTAGAAATAAAAGAGCTTGTGGGTTTTTTTGCTGTTGTTTTTTTTTTACTTTGTACTAAGTGATAATCACATTTTGTACTTCTCTTATGAATATGTTGCTCTCCTGTGATGCTAAACAGAAACTGTCCCTAGAGCATTTGGGATTTTGTGCTTCTGCTTAACATACAGACTTAGGCAGCCCTATGGTGAGCACATCTTTTTGTTACGTGATGAATCTGCAGGTCCTTCACAACAAAAGAACTCCTAAAGCAGCAGGGCCAATCCTTTAAGTTGAGAAACAGTATTTCAATAAAGGTCAGTGTGACAATGTGATTTATTGAAATACTGTGCTGCTCCTAGCAGTTAGTATTTTATATTATATGATACACGGCAGGTATTTTTATTCATATTTGGGTTCCCCACTGAAACCTTGTTCAACCTGTTTTATTATTTATTGTTGCCTTTTAGAGATGAAAAAGACCAATTTATTCAGCTTTCATAACCATTCCTAACAGGTACAAAGAGGTTAAGGGCTAACAGGAAAAATCAATTGGTTAATAAAATAGTTAATTGACTAAATGCTTCTTCCAAGAGGCCAAGAATGCAGACTGTGCAGAACCAAAAGAGGCTGGATTAATTATAATGGGATCTCACTGCATAAAAGCCTTCTCTGCAGATAAGGTTTACAAACTTGATTGTGCTTGTTCCTATTTTTTATAGCTTACACATGCAGCAAATCCAGGCACCTTAATTCTTTACACAGTTTTTAGTATCTATTTTTTCTTTTTATTTTCATGGCAGATGGAAAAATTACAATGAAAGAGTATGTGAACATTGAAAGATCAGTCAATGTGGTCATTATAGATCTGGAAAGATTTTAAAGATAACTGTATAGAACACTGATGACCAAATATAAATTCTTGTCTCATTCTGCTGTACAGCTAATGGTGCCATTACTTAGGAAATCAGGGATTTTTAAAATGCACAGGGAGGTGGAGAGTGACTCCCTTTAACCACTTCCGAAATCCTAGCAGGAGAACGTCCAAAATTTGTTTCAGGGACAGTAATGCTAGCCACTGAATGCCCTTCAGAAAAATACTGAATGCCTTCAACTCCCTATGATGTAGTATAGGTATCACTTCATGGGTGCTCCCAAGCATCTGAGCTCCCCATATTTGGCACATTTAATGTAGATATAAACACATTCAAAACACTAATGTCTAAAGCATAATATTAAACCTTGAAACAGACTTGACAGTAGATAAATTCACTTTTTGCATAAACATTATGCCACAGCTCTCCTCCAGTATTGTAAATATAAACAAAACAAAAACAAAACATCATCCCAAACAAAGAAAAACCACAAAACAAACAAAAAACCAACCCTGCTTGTGAGTCTCCATGTTAAATTCTACCAAAGAGGCCAGGGAGGATCTGTGTAAGATCCTCTCCTTGGCTTAACCCTCCATAGTCCTCATCTCTGGAATCAGGAATCTGCTAGCTCATAAAATATTTCAGTGCTGACTGTTGAGGTAGCCTGACGAAATGCTGAGAGGAATTGAATGTGATGAGGAATGTTACGTTGTAGAGAATTTCGGGCTAATGAATAGTGGTAGTAGCTGATGTGATACTCAAATAATGTGTACACAGGTAAGAGAACAAGGGTATTAGTGATTGATTAATAAGATACTTTGATGGTGACAGAAGAGAGCCAATCCCTGGTTTTCCCTCCATGATGTTGTAGCCCATTCTTTCATGTAGTTCCTTCTGTATCCTTTCAAATTTCTTGGAGTGAGGGTTGGTTTCTCAGAAAAACAGAAAAACCTACTGGTGGAGTATTTGGGATACTCCAGCAGTTTAACACCTAGTATTGTTAGCGTCTCTGTTACCTTCACATAGGACAGCAAAAACAGGAAAGGAGCAGCTGAGACATCTCTTGTTCTCTTCCTTGTAATCAGCATCATGGCTGGGATTGAGAATGGAGGCCGATATTAACAACTGCTGAGCATCATCATTTTTTGTAGACATTAAGTGGAAATGCAATACTTGGCCCTGGTAATACTGGCAACAAACGGTTCTGCGCCTGTTTATTTGACATTTAATTTCCAGATACTGACATTACTGTCCCTTTATCAGTAAAATGCCTCTTGAGGGCAAATATCCTTTACTCTGTCCCAAAGACAATGGGTCTGCTTTTTCCTGTGTCACAATTACCCAGCTCAATTACACTTAATGACATTTCACAGCTCCCCACCTCCCCACTGCACTTATCTGGGTGCCTCTAGTTCATGGAGTATGTCAACAAGCTCCACATTTAATTGAAATATATATTTTAAAAGTCTTGTGATTTCAAGAACGCAAGTTATGCTGATGTCACTTAGTGTTTCATTTGCCTGACTCCCAACAAGTACATGTTGATAAAGGACATGCTGTGAATGGCAAAGCACTCTCATTGACCTTCACTGTTGCCTCATATTGACATTCAGGCAGGAGAGATTTTCAAACAGTTAAGGTTAAAAGAAAGGAGACTTTGATTAACAGCAAAGTAATGCATCGAAATTCCAAGGAGGAATATGTAGGAGTTGGTTCAGGCTACAATTTGTCTTGTTTGTTTTTAATTTTAGATTCAATGTCAATGCAAAATTTTAACTCCCTGGTTACAGTTCTTTATCCATATAATTCTCTAATGTAATTTTGATATAATCCTCAATTTTATTAAAAGCCAAGTTAAAAAACATCAAAATATTACCTTCACTGGCAGTTTAAGGTGGTATAATGGCCTGGGAACTTCTTTTCTGAGGAGAGAATATGTATTTTCTTTTGCTATAGGAGGTCCCTTCAGTATTGAAAGGTGAAGTAGATACTAGGGTTAAACCATCATCAAAACTCCTGAGTCAGAACACTTCATTTGTACAGATGTAAAGGTGGATTTATGCTAAAATGTCAGGCTCTGCATTCTAATGTCTGAAAGCTGGGCATACATGTGCCGCAGGGGTGATAAACTGGCAGAGGAGTGGAGAGGACAGCTGGGGAAGTAACTTCCAAAACCGTAATAACAGGATTTGTTAGATCTTGAGTGTCCAGCTGTTCAGCTCTGTGATGTCCACCGTTGTAGCACCTAATGCCTTTGTGGGTTGTGGTTCTGTAACAGTGACAAGAAATCAATACTAAAAAATGACTGGTAAAATATTTTCTAAAAGAACTGTTCACATCTTTCATTATGAAAACTGGAATAATGACAGACTCTGTTGGACATTGTGCTTTGTTGCAGTTAAGCTTCCCTGGCCCAAAAAGTGCTAACCTGAGATGTTAAATGCTGAAGTCTTTCTTTCCCCAGTGGCTTCCTCATCCACAAAATACATGCACTGACATTTGCGCACGTTATTGAGAAGCCTGCTTCTTCCCGCATTCAATTTTGATCCCAAACAAACAGCTTGAGATTTCATATTGAATAATTGGGCTTTACCTGTGTTTTAAATGAAAATCCTTGTCCTTTTATAAACTGCTTGAGCTGGGGGACATGCAGAGCTTTTGCTGAAAGAAATGCATTAATTCCTTTAAGTTTGATAAAAGGTTCTTTTATACTGTACTATACATTTCTTGCCAGGGGACCACAATTTGCCTAGAATCCCCATTTGTGGGGAAAGAAAGACACAGACTCCTAATGGCTTGAAGAAAGGACTGATAAGGGAAAATGGTACACACCTGGACTTAAAACTGAACAAAATTCAGGGGAGGTGCATTACATTAATTGGAGTTAATGGACATGGTCTGTCCATTTTCTTTGTACTCCCCCAGTGTACTCCCAGGAGCTGTAGGTGATCACCCTTTCTTTGAGGCTGGCATTGTAGCAAGTCTAAAATAGCTCTCTCTCCAAGGATATTCAAGGTCCTGCTGTACTCTGTTTTCCATGTTCTGCTGCTGCAACTGCTACAGATCTGTCGTCTGACGACACTGTAAAGCATTTACATTATCTACTGCCAAACAAGCAAAACAAATGCCTATTTTATTTTGTTTCAAACTGCAACTGTTCTAGATTTATTTTGGCACCTCTGATATTTTGTTATTATGACCAGACTAGCATTGGTCATTTCTGGACAACATAACACTGAATATTCCTGACCTAGTGTATCCCACACATCAATAGTGACTACTATCAAGCCATTCAGGCTACTAGTGTTCATTGATTTTATAATATTAGCTTTTTATTTTCTGTCTCTTTATTTAGAACATTTCACTTTTACCAACAGTGGAGTAAAATATTCTTACCTTACTTTTGAACAAGGCAGTACATGTAGAGCAGCTACAGAAACCATACTATAAATCTGCTAGGAATAGTTCTCCCTGGCAACTTTTGCACTCTGTATTGAGCCTGTATCTGAGTCCAAACTCAGTCCAATTAAGCCTAGTTCCAAAAAAGAATGTAAGCAAAACGTTTACAGCTAAGTTCACATTTTATGATAAGAATTTATTTAGCATAAACAACAAAATCATCAGTGTAGCACAACCAGGAAATAAGATCCCACTTCCTGTGTTCTTTTATTTTGCTCCTGTGTTGTAGAATGGTAGGGAGTTTGTAAAAATGCTCAGGAAAAGGTCAAGCAGATGAAATGTTGGGAAACAATCCCAGCCACAAGGTCCACTCCAGCAAACCCAAGCTAAACCTAAACAGATGTCTGCTGTGTTTGAGGAAGACAGGAGAAGCATTAATTACAAGCAATATTACAGTCTATGATGACAGTGTCCAAGAATTTACAGTTTAAAGAACGCTATAAGTGGATCTTGCAAAATCTGCATTTCAGGCATCTTCAGATATCCTCAAATGATCTATGAGTATGTGAAACGTGTCATTGCTTTTGTAGGGTGAAATTGCATGGAAAGGTTCTGAGGAGTCTTATCATGCATTAAAAACAAATGAACCAAAAGTATTCATAGAGACTATTTTACAAACATCTTTAGCTCATCAGAACTCCGTGGGCTCCACCTAACACAGGCATGGCCTTTTACCTTTATTAGAAATGTCCTTTCTCCATAGATATCAATCATGCTGACTTACATTTTTTAGAGTGTTAAATTCAGCCCTCCTTAACATCATGAATAAATTTAGTCCTTGAAGGTGATACTAACAGACTTCTGGCCTTATCATTTAGATTGCAATGTTATAGCTACAGCTAGTTTGAACATTTTCCCTTTATATGTTTTCAGTTGAAAATGTGACTTTGGCAAAATAAAATTAAAAAATATGCATGAAAAAAGTCCATTTTGTCAAAATGTGGTCCATGAGGGAAACTGAATGAATTTTAAAAGGAATAAGCTAGCTTAGTATTTAAAGGGCTGGGGTTTTTTTATTATTAAGACCTTGAGGGATATTCATTTTTGCACCATTCATTGAACTGTGGGTGCAATTTATTTAATAGGCACACATTTACCGGGCAACTTAGACCACCAGAAAATGATTTCAAGCCTCAGACAAGTGGAAAATATATCCCAAGGTATCTATGTTGCCTAGTAAAGCTAGGAGATTTAAACAGTCAAGTTAAGGTGAAGGCACCTACAACTGATATAAAACTATGCAGTTCTAAAATGACGCTGACAGCCCTCACAAACCCACAAAACTTCAAATAGCCATTTCCAAGCTAGAAGATCTAAATTACATGAAAACAAAGTAATCACTCAAAGAATTCTTTGCAAATTAAAACAGTTCCTTGTTGCTTTATGTTCTGGAGCTTCACAAACAATCATACACTCTCAGAAGCCATTTTCCTATTTCCTTTTGTATCAAGTACATTTTCTGTAAGGTAAATACTATGTAAAAAATGAAAATAAATTATTGGTAAATAATGCTAAGCACAAACAAGAATGACACATTTGAAGAAATACATCATATGTGTATCTTATTTTTATGTAAAATAGAAAGAGAAGTTACTTGTTCTTATATCACTTCTGGCTCACTGTAACCAACTGAGTGACACCTTCGCTATGTTTATATTTATGTGAGAACCTAGCTCAAGGTTAGTGCAACATGTGAGATATTAAGTATGCTTACAAATGGCCCAGGGTTTTTGCTGCCTGTCCACAAAGGATGACATACAGGGACCCTCTTCAAAATGGAGTCCTGTGAGTGAAATATCCCTACAGATGCTTATTCAACATGGCATTTGTGGCAATTTTAAAAATAAACCCAAACCCTGATATTATCTGAAGGAACAGAAATACTTAAAACCAATGTAATTCATTATATAAATTAGAAGTTTGTAGAACAGTGTAATGCAGCATGAAATTAGATTGCAGAGTGAGTGCAAAATACAAGGCTCAAGAACTCTTCAGATGTTTGTCTGGTAAACAGGCTGAGCCCTGGCATGAAGGGCATCATGGCAACTGCCTGTGCCTGAAAGGAGAAGCCATCCCCATATGAAGTCTTTGCGCTTTATGGACCTAACCAGTGACATTTCCTTGGCAAAGACATTCGTTATATCACTAGTCTTAATGCTGAAATGTTACTGCTACACACACAAGTATGGACCTCCTGGTGTCTTCCTGCAAGCCAGGATTTCACTCGTGATACGAAGGAGTGAAAGTATTATTCAAATGCTACACAAATGTTTGAGTATTTCAGTATTTTTGGTGATATTTCTGTGAAGAACAGGCATACCTATGTGTTTTGCTACTGAGGTGAAAGAGTGAATTTCTCTTCAGGGATAGAACAGGAGCTGTGAGGTGCTGATTTCATAGCCTTCCTGCATAGATACAGGTCACTGTAAATAAAGCTGGCAATGTGGTCTTGGTGTTGTATGGCATGGCTGATTGAACCTGTAGCAGTATTACTTTTCAGAGGTTCAAGACAATTCTTTTAGGTACTACCAGAGCCAACATCCACTTGTAGCTGTGGAAACAAAGACCCTTTAGAAAAGACTAAAATCTGTGGTAGTCAAATGTCAGTTGTGTCCTTTGAGCCCTACTTCCTGAAGCTGAATGGAAATGGCTAGGCAGTGGCTGTAATGAAAGGGTTCTTTCCGGGTATCAGTCCTGCCTTGAAAGACCTATTTCCAGTTCTTCCTTGCCAGAACTTCTCCCTAATGCTGGGGTTATAGTGTACTAGATTGGCAGGAAACTTGTCCTCATAATTTAATTTTAAAATAAGATTACTTGTGAATAACTGGTTGGATTTGTGGTTATGCATATTAATACAGTTACTATTAAAATTAGAAAAGTAAAGTAACACATGTATCTGCACAAATATTTTATAAGATTCCATTACAGAATCCACACTCCTTTCTCCTTAAATCCTGAAATTTCTCTATTTGTTACGATACCTGCAAAATCTGAATCTGGTTACAGTTGGTAATTTTCAGATAATCCAAAGCTAAAGTCAGAGGTAAAGGACATATCAAAAAACTTAATTGAACGCAAGAGTGTTCTAGGCATTGTAGCATATGGAAAAATCTCATATATGCAGTTGTTAACTGTCTGGTCCAGTTGTATGAATAGCTGAAATAAAACCAGTTGTCTCAAATGTAAAACTGGGATCAGCTGTGCTGGAACGCTGTCTGCCAGGGTTAAAATTACTTGAATAATAAGCAGGAAGTGAAGAGAGAAAGTATGTATTGTATCAAGTAATGCATCCTAAGAATACCAACACCTTTCAGGAGCCAGCTCTGCTACCTTCTAATGGTTAAAATCAAATTATCTGGGCTGGAACATCTATGTGCAAATAATTAGTGAATAAAGTATAATATATGTGTTAGCTGTCTAGAAGCTGTACCTTGTGGAGCTTCACAAATAATAAGCAACCAGATGTTTCCAACCAAAAAAAAAAAAAAAGAGGCATATATACTGCTTAACGTTGTCATTCAGTGACACCTGACTTAACCTGCTCTTTAAAGATAAAAATCCAGGCATAGGGCATAATTTGGTAACTTTCTCTAAGCTAATATTTCAGAACATTAGGCATTCAATTCTCGCACTAAGCAAAGGACGAAGTGTTCTGGGAGCTGCATTATTCTTAAACATAGTGTGTGGCTGGGCATCTACCCAGTGTAACTGTATCAGCTGGTAACAGTGATGTCGTGATGACTGTCTATTTTACTTCTCTCTTTTGCATTCCTGGCTCTACTCTAAAAATTTTTTGTCAGAAAGCTCATCTTGCAGGAAGATGAAAGAGGAAATAGGGGATGCATTTGATGACCAGGCCTCAGCTCTTTATTTTTGAAAGGATTATTCCTGCAATTTGTCAGTTTGAGTTAGAAGCACGTTTTAATTCTGCCCTTGAGATGTGGTGCAAGCACTGATGATAGCAAATATTAATCTCTGGCAAACATCACTGAAATGAGGGACTGACAATTTATTAAAACTAATTTCCAAAGTCACATCCAAATCTCATCCCATTCATTCAGCAAAATATGTAGTAGTTTAAGATAAGCACCAATACAAAAACCCTTTTTAGCATTATTGCTCTTTTCGCTAGGGGGGCGCCATAATGAAACAAATGGATTTTTAAAGATGTGCATTACAAAGAGCACAGTAGTATTGGTGGAACAGCATAAAAATAAATGTTTTCTTGGCTGGCAAATAACAGTTCTGTCAAAGATTAACAGCTGAGGGACAGTTTATTAAATTAATCATACCAACTAATTGCATGAGCTGCTCTGTCTTGAATAACTACCTAATGTGATACAGCAAGATTTCATAATGGGACTCAAGGCAGCGTTCTCTGTTCATCTTGAGTTTAGAGTATCTGAACCACAAATGTTGCTGTAAGCATATAGCTTGTTTATCTTGGAGCTAGGATCCCTGTATCTGACCTGAGGAGCAACACAGAGCTCAGAACTGGTAAACTGTTTGAGTATTTGTACTGAAAGGTTTCACACAAACAAAGGTTTCACAACACACACCAAATTCTCTGCTGCCACTGCTAAACTGCGATTGACCACCAGACTCTCAAGTTTAAAACTGTTATTTCAGCTAAGTATATATTACAATACAGTACATTTCATGCTACATTATGATGCAGGAATGACTGTCAAACATTAGAAAACAATGCTTGGAAGGCTTTTCCAGTGGAGATCAGGTGCTAGAAAGAAATTAGTTTAATCATTGCCAGTAGTTAAAAATCTCTCATCAGTTGGAAAGGGACAGAAATATGGTTCTGAGAGAATGTAGTTCTCTAGATGATGCCAGAAGAACCATTTTAAACCTTTTTTATAAAGACACTTTGAGAAACCAATGCAGATTATAGTAACAGTGATGATAAACTGGCATGAGAATTGGTTTTCTTACATGGTGACACACTGTATTTTTATATATATGGGGATAGAATCTGACATGATCCATTTGGCCATCTTCATTAACAACGTACTATGGCAGTGGAAAAATGAAACACTGGAAGTGTGTAATGAAAGATAAAACTGTAGGTGACTTCTGATAAGCATATTATAGCTCATCCATCTCAGGCAAACCTGAACTTATGAACTTTTTTTCAGCAGTAGAGGCAAAAGTTCTCTGGCTAGTAATAACAGAAGTGGAGTCCAATTGCTTGCTCCACAGAAGATGTATAATTCAAAATTATCTGAACCAATGGACCTGCTTCACAAGGCATTTATTTTCAAAACTACTTTTTGAAAAGACACATCCTGAACCTGAACATTATAATCTTCAGCCCCAAATCTCCATTTCAAAACCTCCTAGCTGAGTAGCCCAGGATCATTGGTTATTGTATATATTTATTTCTATTGACAGTCTACAGGCTTTTTTCAGCAAGTGATTTTAAGCTAAGTGTATATTGTTAAGGTTATTGCCGCCTTTGGTTACCAGGAGGTGTGTAATGGTTCTTCTCAAATAAGAAGAAAACAATCTCCTTAGTCTCTTGTCCTTCTAAAGGCATATGTCTACCTACATACTTTTTTTTAAGTGGGTATTCTTGCTGGAGATATAATTAACATGTCACTGACCTCTCCTTGGTATGTCCCTTGAACTTAACATTGCATCACATGAGATAAACTTAGAATGTCACCTCAATGATTGTGAGGCTGTATTGTGTGACATTTTAAATTGAGAAAGCTAGATACAGGTGGCTGATTTTTTTAATTTTTTTTCCTTTGGAAGAAGAAACAAAAATCAATTTACAAGCAGCAAATATTTTCCTTCATAGTGAGGACACCTCTGGCCTTAAGTTGGGCAGCTGGCCAGACAGCAGCTACTAGATGAGCTTTATAGCTGCACTTTAATTTCCCTGAGTAGCATGCACGCAGATTTTCCTGTATGAGCAGATTCTGTTCTAGTGGGGAACTATGGTGCAGTTAATTGGGCATGGCATTTGGAGGCAGGAGAGCTGGTCTTAGTCCTGATTCTGAGACTGACTGTTGCTTCAGGAAAGGTGCTTTGTGTTTGAGTGTCTGAAATAGAGACAGTAATGTGTCTTAGCTATAAAGCAATGTGCCTTAGCTATAAAGAGCAATTAAAAAGTATTAACATCAAATAACTGTGGCCAACAATTTCAATGTAGATGTATCATTCACTGAATATAGCTAATTATTATCCCAGTGTCAGACTCTGCCTCTTCTTCTTTTTACTTTCATTGCCTTTGGAATTTTCTAGCTCTGTTTGGACGTTCTGAATCAGCTTGTATTAAACTCCATTTTCAAGTAGATCTGTACAGTAAACCTTGTAATGCTTTGAACACATTCTGGTCTTGGCTGTGATTTGGGCAGCCAGGCAGATGCATTTTCTGTTAGGGCAGATCACTGTTTAGGATTAGGGCCATACTTTGTACTGCACATGCAGTGCACTGGAAAATGATGCTACCTCAAACAATAAAACAGTTGTGGTATGAAAGAGGCTCTGTAGGGGTTTTATTGTCTGTTTAACTGCAGAGATTAATGTGTTCAAATATTGCTAGTCTTTTTATGGCTAGATTAAAAAGAAGAAAAGAAAAGAAAAAAGAAAACAAAAAGCATAATTGCAATAGAAAGAAATATTCAGTGGGAGTTTTACTTAGAAGAAAATATTTAATTGGTTAAAAATTTTTATGCCAGAATAAAGGACAAAGTGTAAACTGAAGATAGGAGAAAAACTCTATCCCCTCTGTGGGGGATAGAACCCTGTGGGTTATGTGTTTAAGAAGATTTCATTTGTTTAAATCCTATTGCATTTTCCTCTTATGAAAAAGATTTTACTGTAGGTCAAAGCCAGTGAATACTGCTTACAGCTCGAGAAACATGAAAATCAAAGACATAATTGTTTATTAAACCCTTTTAGTGGCATTTCTCATTTGGCTGTTTGCTCTGCTTGCATTCACCATTGTTCTGAGCTTAGTCTTTGTTTTGGGAAGGATTCATTGGCTTCCTCAGGGTTTCATTGTGCCCTTTTCATACACTGTGTTTCTTTACAGTGAAAAAAAAAAAATCTGTTGACCACACTATGTATGCTATCTTTTTAGGAAACTGTGATTTTTACAGGCACTGGGTTTACTTTGTCCCTCACTTTGTGGTAAGCCAAGAACATCTCAAATGCCATCTTTACAATGGCAACATTAATACAGCTGTTACACAGGTTAACACCCTCAGTCATGAAATATTCTTTGTGGAGATTTAGTGTGTCCTTGCATGATTCAAACCTTCCCTGAAATGTGCACTGCAAAAAAGTTATATATACAATACTTTTTGTTGATTTAAAATCTCACTTGCCAGGAACTGCAATCCAGTATTTTCATTGTAATGTTTTTCTAAACTTGTACACCTCATTGAAAACTAAGTGAACCTGGAATAAATGCCTTTGTCAACTCCACAATCCTTAAGTAAGCTTAATGCTCACTGCTACCATTGGTATTCAATATCACTAGATATTTTACCTTGAATAATCACTGATGGACATTGATTTTGTCTTTGCTCTTCACAGCACAGCAAAATTAATGTGAAAGTCAGAGTTAAATGAGTCCCAGTGGTGTGCTCCACTCTGCTGAGACTACTGAAGAACTGGCAACCAGCTCAAACCTACAGTATCTTGTATTGCAACAATTAATGGATATGAATAGTCCTCACAAGGGGGATTCAGATTACCTTTGTATCAACTTTAGAGGTTAGACTCCTGAAGCAGACAATGAGGTTAGTGTATGGTACTTTATGAACTTACTAATTCTCTTCTTTAAATTCAATTTAAAAAATTTAGTCTTTGATCTTCCTTTCTGAAAATTATTCGAAGTCACTTGTAAGCTGCTGTCAAATAGTCTAAATAGTCTTTTTTCTAATATTAACAAAGGGGTTAGCAAAGTAATACTTGCTTCTCTATTTTTTCCTCTGGTTTTAGGCTCCTTTTAAGTAATAATTACATCATACAGCATAAAATCCCTGGTGGCTGTGAGGCCAAGGATAGGCATGTGGATATGGCAGCCAGATACATTATGAAAAATAAACATGTAACTGAAGAATGCATCTGGTTAACAGCTTTGAAATCAAAGTTGTAGTATATATATGTACACTATGGGAAAAATTTCTGCTTTACTTGGTGGATGGATTGGAGTTAAATCAACTGCAAGTTTCCTGAGAACAGATCAAAATGCCTCAGGGGAACCAGAGAGCAGCAATACTCATAGCACTGCTTACAGCTGCTTTGTAAAGAGCACAGTCTTGTCAGATGCTAATTAATATTCAGGGGTCGGTACAGAGGGTGTATGTGTGCAAAGCAGCCATTCTGCCTCATGTCTACACAGATACTCAAGGGAGTGGTGAAAAAATGTAGTGAGGCTGCTTAGGACTGATTCTCAGTATTGCCAGCTACAACAGGTAAAAAATTATACATCGGCTCCCCAAAGATTATGCGATTTAGAAAGAAGAAAGACAGGATGTTTTTAGATTTTAACACTCCTCTCTACTTTGTCAGCATATGAAAATATGTGGTAATTTCAACTCAAATAATTGATTTCTAGGGCATACAAAAGTGCATATAAAAATGCATTTTGGAGTGAGCCAAGCTGTCTGACTTCACAGTCAACACAATAAAACCTGCACTGGGAAGAGAAGTTACTTGTACCTAGGAAGAAAACCGTAGAAATGGAATAAATGAAAAGTAGGGAAGAGAGGTTACAGAGTTTGGTACTGCAGCTTTTGCCATACATAGTCTCTAATTCTGGTTTTCCTGGCTTCGTGGTACTTGGGGATTTTCTCGGCTACTATCAAAGGACCAGTCCTTATATAAAAGCAGTGGCTCAGGATGCAGTGAGGATTCTTGCAAGGACTTTTATCCAGCACAGGAGGCAGCCTTAGTTCTGAGAGGGAAACCTCTTTTGCAGGAAAAATTCAATTCATTGAAAGAATCCAGAGACATTTTCAGGTTAAGATACATTTTTGTAGCCTTGGTTACGAATTTTATTAAAACCCTGGTCCTAAGAGATTAGTGCACTTCAGTGTGAGATCAAGACATGCCACTGCAGGAAGCACGGTGAGCATTAAAATTAATGCATGGGATATAAACTCTGGTTTCAAACTTCAGTTGTTGTTCTTGACAACCTCCTACTTTGACAGAAACTAATATGAGGCAACACAATATTTCTGTCACCTATTTCGGCCTGCTGCCTGCACAGAGGAGGAAGAACTCAGCAGAGCACGATACCCAGCTTACGAAGTTCCACTGAATCTATTTTTTACTTTTTTTTCTCTTTTTTTTTTTCCCTTTAGTTTTCAAATTTCTCCAAAAGATTGAAAAGGTAGTGATATGTGCAAAGAACATTTTTTCAATTAGTGATGCCCATTAGCTGAATGAGTATGAAGGGCTGATATTTTTCCCCCTGAATTAGCAGGTACACATATGGAATTTGGGCTATAAATCATTACTTAATAATTCACTAGAAAATAAATATGACATAAAATATAATTAGAGATTTGTACCACTTGCCTTCACCTTAATTATGAATGAAAGATATTTGGCATTGTCTGCAGGACTGTTAAATTTTGTTATATTGAGATGGATCTGGAAAAGGAAGATATAGCAAAGTCATTTTATGAAAGAATATAGCTTCTGGCAGAGTAGGTCTTGTACATCATTGCAGGAGAGATATCCAACAGTTATGATCTTAAAATCTAAATGCAATGTGCTGGAACGAGAATGGTGAACAGGTTTGTTTTGCAATTTCAGTAATGACCTGTTGCCTGGCTCACAGAAACACATATGCCAGCCAATTTCATTGGAACAAAATGAGTATTCTATCTCTGTGCTGTAATAATAGTTAACTTTGGCAGAGCAGAAGCAGTTGGATATAGTTTCCTGTTCTAGGATTTGCTGGAGATACCTGGAGATGTGGTGTATACTAATTATTTAAATTTGCAATGGATTTGAATGCTCTGCTGTAACATAAACAACCACAGTATGAAACACAACTTTCTTCCTCTTTGCCTAGGCTTTGCTGACTTTAAAACTGGGGCCAAACTTTCTGTCCTGTTCTGTTCCCTTTGCTGCTCTTAAGCAGCCAGGTAGGGATTCCCCTTGCATAGCTGAGGCTGTGTATGAAGGCACTGGAGTTGCCTATGTACCAGACTTTGTTGCTGATCACATCCTCTCCCAGCTTGGGAGATACACAGGACACACGTTAACAAGCCCAACAGGCATGTTGTATCTCAGAATGTACTGCACTGATGATGGAGTGACTTCACTGATGACTTATTGCCTGAAGAAATTAGAGCCGCCTTCAAACTGCCTTTTCTTGCAAAACCCAAAGCAACCCTACCCGCTCCAAGGATTAGGGGCTACAAATGAATACAGGTGCTAGGAAGCTGGGGTAGTGAGATCTGCAAGTTTACTGGTCTAGTTTATACAAACTAATGTGAATGTGCAGTTTAAGTCCAGAATTCAACAAGGTGCAAAAAAACCCAAACCAACCCCTAAAAAACCCCTCTCTGCTGTAGGTTTGTGTTCAGTGATACATTGCCCGCTTTCCTTTAGTTTGGGAGCCTTAGTGCTCAGGGCTGTTCTTTAGCTCTGCATATTTAAGGCTGTGCAACTCCAATTGCACACTTTCTGACAAACATAATAAACTTCTGAAAAGTACCAATCTTTTCAGATACTGCCTAATTCAGTAAAGGCAGGGAACGTTGAAGTGAGCCTAGTGAATGGGGAGATGCTGACAGATGAGAAGATTTGGAATGTGTCTTTTGCTGTTGCTGCATCAGAAGTAGGCCACTGAACTCTGATTTATCTGCAGTTTTCCTAAGAACTCTGGATTAGACCCAGACAAGCTGAATTAGAGTGTATCAGCCTGGAACAAAGACAAGCCAGGCCATCATCTGAGAAGACTAAGAGCCTTTTTGCTGCCTGAAGATGAAGAATTTTCTTCTGATGATTCTGACACTAGGAAGGCAGCATAATGCCCAGCATGAACCAGTACCAATTATGGCTTTACCTACAACATCCAGAATGAATGAATTTAAAACACATTATTTCTGTCAGACTTTGATTAATAGAGTTTTTCCTGATGTTTTTCATTTTACTTATTTATTAATCAGACTCTGATGTCTAGTCTTCATTGAGATGGCACAGTCAGAACTGGATAAGAAAAGAAAAAAAACCAAACAAATAAAAAACCACAAGTGGCCTGTCAAATACATGTTAGCAGTTGCTTTCAGAGTATCCCTTGATGGTTCTATGGAGATGTCAAGTAAGAGTTAGTGGCAGGATTGAGCCATGGCAGTTCTGCATGTCAGGGCAGATAGTGTGCTTAAGAGTGATAGAAATGATAGACAATCTGCTTATCACACTAATGGATATCATAACAGCAGCAGTGAAAAATCCATAGGTTTTGCTACTAATTGAAAAAATAGCTTCTTATATTTGTGAATACATCTACCACCCAAAATACAAGAACATATGTTATTCTTGTGGGACAGTAAGTTATAAGCCCTAGTTTCATTATAAGGGTGAAAATACTTTAAAAAAATTTGAAAGACAATTGTTTGCTAAGGCAGACAATATTTGTTTTGACACATAACAGACTCTGAACCTCCAGCACAATTTTCATTGCTGCTAAAAACACAATACTAGAGTATTTTTAAATCTGTGAGTTTGCAAGTATATGTTAAACCAGTTAGGAGGTAGGGATAGCAGAATGCCAGAAGCAGCTCATCTCCTGATGTATTGAGACTAATATGTATTGAGACTAATAGGTCTCAATTTATGCAAGGTGCTTAAGCATTCATAGTAATTGTAAGCATTCTAGTAGTCTCACCAGTTTCAGCTGTTGATTACCATTAAACACATGCTTGCAAAATTAAGATTACGAGAGAGTTCTGTTGAGTTAAAAAAGCTCAGTTACGATCTCAGACTTTGTTGTTCTTTCCCAGATCCAACTAGATTTGTAATAATTTTGAAGTTCTTCTCATAAGAAGTGAAATATCAAAGCAATAAAAATAAGTCTTTTCAAAAGAGATCTAGATATACACAGGCTTTTTGAGATGTAGATTGAATGTATGGTCTTGCTTCTTCCACTTGCTGCCCCTGGCTCCCACAACATATTGCTGGTTCATACCAGTTCTTAAGAATCTGCTTTTGGGTTTTTCCTGTGTTACTTGGTTTTCAGAGGAACAGAAAGATTTCAGGTCTTTCTCATTTTTCCTTCTGAGATAAAATGAATGCTGTGATTACAGTGGTTGTTTTAACATCTTTGTAGTTCTGATATTTTGGCACTGATTTTCACAAAATACAGGCTGAAAGGCTTTGGGTATTTGCATATCTGCAGTCAGCATGTATTTACTGCATTTGTCTGTGTCAGTGCATCTACATTTGTCAGTAAATAGTCCACAAGTTAGTGTAAAGGTGTACATGGACTTGAGGGGTCAGTCTGAAAACCTCACCAAAGAAATCAAACACTTAATATCTCTGGTTTAAACTCCTGTCTTTTGTGACTTTTTGTTGTAATGTCGTAAGGAAACAACAGAATTTCTTCAGGTTGCCCATATATGATTGCTCCTGCTTTAATTTGTCTCATGGGAAAAATTTACAAGGAAGTTCTAACAGAGTCAACAGCTTTCAGGAAGTGACATTCTGGTTTGTATGAAGCATAGCATTGCAAAGCAATCAATTCACATGTGTCTTCATGGCGTGTACATATGTTGGTTATATATCCACTCTGGAACAGCCTTTTTTGTGGCTTCAGCTAAGGAAGATAACCTCATACAGCATCAGCTCTTCCAGCTAAGTCCACACAGGAATGATCTCCAGTGCTCCTGCCAGGCATTAGAGCAGATCATTCACCATGTGGGTTTGTTACTCTGCCCTTGATCCAGTCATTTCTCTCTCTTTCCTTTCGCCGGTGGCCCTGCAGTTTGCAGACAAGGCTTCTTCTGAACAAAGTACAGGGTGAAAAGTAAGAGCAAAGAAGGCAGCAGAGCACAGGCCAAGATATGAGACAAAAACTAAATGGGAGATAAGGCTTATTAGGAGTTCACATGTCTAAACCTTATTTCATAGTACAAAGAAGATATCTATAAAAAGTTTTCTTTTAGACCTCTGCTGTCAATTTTGCCTGGAACGTGACCTGGAGGACTGAAGTCCATCCCACAAGTAAGGCACAGTGAAATGTAGATTCAGTTCAAGTATAAAATAATCAACGTGAGAAATATACTCCACACCACAACTTTACTGAAATTGATAAATATTTAGCATGCTTCTTCCAAGACAGGTGATTTATCTGGCAACCCAGTTTTTTTTTTTTTTATTTAAGTACTCTGTGGGCCCCTCTGGATCCTCCCCAAGTATACTTTGTGCTTTTAGTTGGTTGCAATGAGAGTGTGACAGCTTAGAAACCAAATGGTGTTATAGGCCTGATTATTCAGCTCTTCTTTGCTCAGTGGATAACACTTATTTTCACTTAAGGGCTGTGCTCACACTTTGGTTCTGTGTGCTATTTATCATGTATGTACACATATACCTACTTAGCTTTGGATATAGGTCTCAAAACCTGTTTTAAACACAGCAATGAATGCTGCAAGTGTATTTCAGTGTATACATTTCCCTTGGAGGAGGTCATGTGCTCACAAGTAGGGTACAGGGCACTCATTTGTGCCACCTGTGCTCAAAGTAATGTGCCAGATTGCAGTTCCCATGCTGGTACCGATGAGCAATTATTTGTGTGAGTAATTCTGTTGTCTAAGGGTCCTAATTGTACCAATATAACATCTTTAAGTCTGGCAGCCACCACCTGTGGGCTTCCTCTGCGGCTTCGCAGATCCATGTCCTTTCTGCGTTCTCATCCTGCCCCAAACTACCTCAGTATCCCTATTTATTAACATTGCTTTCATACAGATGACCCTGGGCTGATTTATCATCAAGGACTCTTTTCAGTGTGCCTGCTTCTCTAGGGAAAGTGCAAGAGTAGTCTGCTACAGGCACCCCAGCCTTAAAACTTATAATTTTCTTCACTTTCCCTTTCTTGAATTTATCGTGACTATTTACCTGCTTCTCTTGCATGACAGTCATGTTTCCTCTTTACCTGTGCTGCCACTTTTGTTCTCAATATATCAGTGTATCAAATAATGCAGGTTAAATAGTCATCCTTAAAATCAATGTGGTGTTATGGTAAGAGCTAAGTGTGTTTTTGTTCAGCATTCTCTGTAAATAATTTCTTCCCGATTTTCCTTTATTTTATTTTGCTTTCTTGCTGCTTTTTTTTTCCTCTTCTCTGCTGCTCCTTTTCTCCCTTTCTGCTTCTTGTCCTCTGTCCTTTGACTTCATATGTTCCTCACAGTTTCTGGCAAAAAAAAAATGAAGCAAGACATTAGTCAGCAGGGCAGAGAGCCTTCTATTTCTCTCTCAGTAAGCTAATTCCCTGTGTTCCTGACAGTGGAGTGTATGTTCTTAACAAGCAGAGCATATGCTTATATATGTAATGAGCACCTTTCTTTTTATATTCCTCTAGCATTTTGCTGTGCATTTGCAACAAGTAACAGAAGGAGGATGGGAAAACCCATTCTATATGGTTTGGAGTGCTGAAATACAAAAGTAGTAGCTATCAGATTTGCCATCACTAAGAAAAGGCTGACAAAAAGACTAGGACAGAAAAGAATCTCTGGAAATATTTTTCCATTTCTGATTTGCTAAAAAGGGTGCATAGTTACTGCTTAGTCTTAGCTTTTGATCTCTTGCCAGTACCAGCTGATTTTCTGAAATGGAGGATAAGAGATGCTGACAGCTGCACCCTGTATGGAAACTGCCAAACTGCAGCATAATCTTGTCAGGCTGCCATGTGGCTTTAGGCCAAGCAAGATATCGATGACATGTATAATGAGATACTAAAAGAACTAGCATGTATCATAGATGCTAAAGAGAACTGGCAGAGCATAGGGATGGCCTTATGTTCCTAAACACAGTATAGTGTAGTACTAGAAGACTAGATCTTTATTGTAACTACATTTCTGAACCTGAAAGGGAAAAAAGCATGAAATGTAGTACTCCAGGTAAAATGGAAGGAACACTGAATTACATTAGAGTGATCATGCTGCCGTGATACCTGACTGTGGTTTGCGAGTAGGGAAAACTGGCAGTGGAAATGAAAAGGTGCAGAGAGAACCAAGCCAAAGGTACAGAGCAATGACAAAGCAGTAGAAGCATAAACTCAGACTCCAGGGATAAAGGAAAGAAGGGAGAAACAGAAATTGCTGTGGTACAGTAGAACCAGCCCAGAAGGAGTTTGGCCTATTAAGAAGAATTAAAATCTTGCAAAATTCTAACATGTCCTGGAAGATGTTATTCTTTATCTAAGTTAGATAAAGAATGTATTTGTTGCGAGCTGATGCCAGGGGGGCTGTGAACTCCTGAGAGATGGTCAGAAGGGGAATCTAAGAAACTCCTTGGGAAGTGAAAATAAACTGAACATGTGATGTTTTGTTTCCTTGGTTTTTGTGAGGTTTTTTGTTTGTTTTTATTTGTTTGTTTGGGTTGGTTGGGTTTTTTTATAAAAAGGTAATTTTTTTCTGTTTGTAGTCAGTCTATATTGGGTCAACGGCATTTGCAGTCAGCTTAACTTGGAATCCTTTCCTGTGGCCAAAAGTAAGCAAGGGTCTTTTTAGCTGCTGCTACCCTTGCCTTATAGTCAGAACCTCCCTGTCTCATCCTGAAATGGCTTTTGATGGCATGTCGGTATGTCTGGATTCTGAAACAACATGCTTAATTTAATACCCTTTCTCTTTGGTCTTTACTGTTAGGACTGTCTAGCAATATGCTTCCCTGGAGTGTTTTAATTCCTTACTATCTCCTTAAAGTCTGAATTTCTGCCTAGTTCCAGAAATTTATCTCTGAAACTTTAACGTCTCTTGAAATCTGCAAGAATTGTACATGTACTATGAGTGTTGTAACCCCCATGGTGTAAGAGACTGAATTGGCTGCAGTACAGCTCCTTCTAGCAGAGGGGGGGGGGGGGGGGGGCGGAAAGAAAAAGGAAAAAAAAAAGGCTATATCCTAACTGGCAATGAACCAAAAGCTTTGTCAGTGCTACTGAATCCAGAGGGAAATTCTTATGAAGGAAGCACTCATCCATTATCACCGAGTTTGTTTTAACTGGAAAGTGGCTTGTAAATGCTGTGGATTTCTTTCTGTTTTCAGTAGTCTCTCAGAATATACTTCCCATATCCACCTTGCACATATGCCAGCAAATCCCTAAATTATCCAAGTCTAGTTTCTCCTGTGATGTTATCATCTCCTTGTTGTTATCATCTACGTGATTAAAAAAATCCATACTGTATCTGGTAGGAGGAAACAGGTCCAGAGAGCATGCTAGATTTTCTGTTCTGTTCAGGACCCAGCCATGAGCAGATCTAGAATTTTACTCCAAAGTAGTTTATTACCAAAACAGAAACCTCTCTGTCTGGTGATCCACAGATGCCTTGGGGTTGCTGCTTTGCTGGCCATGGCTCAATTCAGATGATATATTTTATTTATGGATAAGCATTCCCATTAGAAGTGCCATTTTCCTAGTCTTCTGTCTTGAGCTATGTATCTTTGGTAAACTTTGACTCAGCTACTGGAAAAATGTCATACCTGTAATGCATGTAAGCAAATACCTCTCCCCTTTCTGAATAATTTACTTGTCAACCCAAACAGGATCCACATGATCTTGTCATCTTGTTTCTTTAACAACTATGAAAACATGGTGTGATAATGAATAAATGGGGAAATCTACATGAGTGGGTATGTTACCTCTACATCTATACTGTGCTTAAGCTACAGTGTTTTCTGTGCAAATAAAAACAAGGACCCTGAGATGGCCCCTACTGCACTTGAGCAGTTACATCTTCTAGGTAGATCTTCCTTTTGGACTTGTGTCTTGCTTCAGTAGGTTGCTCTTCATGTGGCGATGCAGAGCTTATGGGAGACATAAGATTTAAGATTCAACAGACAAGTACTGTAAGACTGATGGCTCCTGTGCTACATAGAAAAAAGGTGTCAGAAGAGGATCAGTTAATCCAGTTTGTTGGAACAGTGATCTCCATCCCTTCTTTATAACCAGTTCTTTGTTTTAGATTCCCTACTTGCCTTTCTTCAGGATGGCCATGAATTCTTCACACACACAAACACCCACACACTCTTTAATCTGGAAATGAGCTGAAATAATTTACATTTCCAATAAATTATACATATTACCTTTTCCATTCCCTTTGTACCTTATGCATTTGAAATTGTCTACATATAAGAGAGGTTACAGAAGGTACAGAAAGCTGTTTGTGCTGCTTCACATGGTACAATGGCTTCACAATCACCTCATGTTTTTTTACAATAAGCCCTATGTCCTGCCAATGGATTCCTTGATAGGGAGCTATGTGTGCAGTTGGTGGTGGTGCTCTCACTGCAGCTTAGTGTGGTTAAGCAGTTAGTGCATCCAGCTGCTCACTGCTGCTCTCCCTTTTCCTTCAGAGGTTAGATTTGCTTTGGCACTGATGGCATAATTGTACATGTGGTTGATGACTTGCACAGTTTTGTTAAAATTATCTAGGCTAATTAGCCACACCTAACAGCAAGGTTTTGAACCTGGTTCATTTCTGCACAAGTGGGTTAGGGAAACTGTTTATGTATTAAAATAATCCAGTATGAAGACTGCCATTTTCCAAGGGAGCGAGTGAAGAGTGTAGGTGGTAGATGAAGATGATTACCAGCAGGAAATGATGGGTTAAGCTCAAGTTGAAAAAGCCACATCTGGCTACTGCTTGAACTGTTATAGCAGTTCAATTTTCTGTGGCAGAATTATTTTGCTGTGATTTTAATCCTTCTTCCATAAAACCCATAAAAGGAAACATTAAAGGAGCTTCCCAATAAGTCTAACATAAACTGAGCAAAATACAGATTCACAGAATCAGAAAAATGTGCATTGGAAGAAATGTCTGGAGGTTATTTGGTCCAAATTCCTGCCTAATGCAGGGCTGCTGCTAATATGCATCAAGACTGCTGCAGATTTTTCTAGACAAGCCTTGAAATCTTCCACAGATTATAATACTTCTTTATGTGTGTATAATTTACTCCAGTGTGGCAATATCCTCAAAGTGAAGAAATTTCTCCTAATCTCCGCTTGGAGCCTCCCAGACTGCAGTTTGTGGCTGTTGCCCCTCTTTTACTTTTTGGCTCCATTGTCTTTGTCATTTCCTTCAAAATAGTTGTATGCAGCTATTAAATTGCCCTTTAGCTTCCTCTTCACCAGACTAAACAAGCCCAGCTGCCTGAATCTCTCCTCATAGGTCATATATCAGAGGTAATTTTGGTAATTGTCAGTGTTTCTCCCCAGTTTCTCAGCATTCTTGAGCTAGGCAGCTTTCAAAATCTGTGCTTTCACAACTGGTCATAGTGTTCCAGTTGTGGCCTTACCAGTCCCAAGCAGAAGAGAACAATAACTTCCCTTGTTCTGCTGGCCATGCTCCTGTTCATGCAGCCTTGTATGCACTTAGTCTTACCTGCAAGGGGAGCACACTGCTGGTTTGCCTTCAGTCTAGCTCTGCGACCCAGGACTGTTCTTCAGTCAGCTGGTTCCTGGGTTCTAAGGAGGCAGGTGCAAAATCAGATAATTTCCAAGGGGCAGAATTTTGCACTTCTTGACCTTCATGAGTTTTCTGTAGGCTTCATCCTCAGTTTGCTTAAGGCCATTCAAAGTTGGAAGTCTGATGATTTACATGCCACCAAAAGCCTCCAATTTAGCATCCTCTACAACTGATTATTATCCTTTGAGCCCAGCAGTCCAGTCGGTTTTCAATCAATCTGAAGTTCGTTAGTCCAGTTCATACCAAAATACATTAAAATATAAAAAATACTGAAAAAATTATTTGGAATAACAGAACATGGCAGTACTGCCCAATATTGTGTTTTCAGTGAATTCCAGCTTTTACATCTACCTTCCTTCCATTTAAGACAGTGCTAAATAATTAGTATGTATATGACAACTCCTATCCTAGTGTTATTTATGCTTAAACAGCAAAGATGAATTAATTAATTCCCCCCTTTTTCCAATCCATCCTAAAAGTACAAATTCTAACTTTCTTCTCTGTTAAGCATTTCTCCTTTCAGTGAAAATCTGCCCTTACTCAGGAAAGTGTTTTTTCACTTTGTCACGGTGATCTGCCTGAGAATGAAGAATTTCCCAAAGAAAAGTATCTCCTTAGGGGAATAACTTTTGGCTGAATTGACAAACTTTATATTAAATACAGCTAAGAGGAAGTTTAAATTGGATCAGATTTCAAGAGTATTTAATCAACTTCTATAATTCTGGGATCCAGTCCTGGGAGTGGAGACACGCAAGTCTGGTTTTATGAGAAGCAAAATGTGCCCAGCTGAAGGAAAACATGTTGTGGTAACAGCCCCTTTATCCACAGCACTAGTAAATCTTGCCTTGAGATTAATGGCTTTAATTCCTGTTGCCTAGTGCTGGAAGACTGCTAACAAACTTGAGAGGTTTTGAGGATGAGTAACAGAAGCTGTAAGGGGATTAACAAAGAAAGATTATGAGTACTAAATATGCATTGCTTGGTTAAACAATGACTAAGAGGGATATATTAATTATCTTCTAGTATTACATAGCTGTAAATTTCAAAAAAGGGAAGAAATTGTTTAGCACTGACACAAGGTGTATAACTAGGATTAATGAAGTGAGGTTTAACAAAGGAAAACATAGGCTAAATATATTCCAAATAAGAGATTAGTAAAAGGAGTAGTACGCCAAGGGATTGAAACAGTGGAATCTTAACTCTAGCATCAGAACAGGCAAAGTTAGAGGCAATAATAATAATTACTTTTCCCAAAACTGAAACTTTTTTCTAAATTTGAGAACTGTTTGTGCAAACTGTGTCACAGCATGTAGGTGGGTATGTGAAAGTTTAATATATTTTTAAAATTCTTTATTTCTTTTGTTGATAAAAGACTATGATAATGAAGTGATTAATCCTAAGAGACTGTTTCTATCACTAATGCATGTAAAATATATATTAAATGCTTATATGATAAATACATTAATTTTATTCTTAGTAAAATGCCATTGAGACAATTGATTTAAAACAAGATTGTATTTGAGCTGTTGTGTATGTAAGATATATATAAAATTACAAAGAAAATAAATTAAGGCTAAACAAACTAGCCTGTCCTGCAATCTTACATTCTCAAATATTTTACAATATTCCAGTCTAAAGTAACTGGTATTTCTGGCAGATGTAGGGCATCAAATAGGGTATAGCCATAAATCTCTGTAAAAAGCTAGTTTGGAAGGATGTGACATAGCAAGCTTTGCTCCTTAGGAAAGAGAAAAGTGAAATGTACTACTCAAGTCTGGACATAATGACAACATGAACAAGAATCTTGGCATCTGCATGTGAGAGCACGTATTTTAATCTGGTCACATCCCTAAAGTGGTAATAAGATAGCTTGATAATGTGTCAAATGTCAGCCTCAAAGCTCCATTCCTCATTGAACAGTACATCTAGGTGTTTGACCAAGCAGACAGGTGCCAGCAGAGATGATGATGTGAGAAGCATTTCTGAGCAGGTGGTGAGAGCTAAGTAGAAGGACATCAGACTTACCTAAATTAAATCTATGACTATTAAAGGACATCCCTAACTGAAGCTCCTACAGTCATTTACTTTCTTAGAAAATGCTAACGGAAAGCTGCTGGCATGGGCAGCTACATTATTATCCTTCTAGCAGTGACTGTTAAAGAGCAAAATACTTCAAACTGTGACAAAGCAGCACATATTCATTTAGGTCCCAAAGCAGAGTGCTGAGGCCGTTGCAGTACATACAGCAAGAAATAATGTAATTCTAGGGTTTTTCTGGATTATCGATGTAAAACTCACTTCCCCTATACAGTGATAACTGTGCCTTACATGTCTACTACAGAAGAAACATCTTCTGAAGGGGTTCTGGGTCTTTTGTGTGAAAGAGGAGTAAGTACTTTAAGTAAGTAAAAGCTGTGTTATACCATGAAGAGGGCTTGAGTAATGTTGAAAAGACAATAGAAAGTAAAGCTAAGTAACAACTGTCAAATTTGATTTCATAGCCTCAGCGTTCCTTAAATGTGTTTTGTTTATATGTTATATGAGTATTTATATAAAATAGTAAAATATTTATTATAATGCACTGGAGGACATAAACCAATTATATACTTTTACAAGAGTGCTAAGAAGTTATTCTTACGGAGGTTTATGTATGTTTATTAATACATACATCACTTTTGATGTACAAGCACAAAGCAGACCTGATTTTAAGGGAGGTAATGAAAAAGCCATAATTTAGCTAGATAGAAGGAGTATGAAATTATTTGCCAGGGTACTGGAAAGTAACTTGCTGCTTGCAAAAAATATTTGAGTTATATTTAATATATTGGAGCTTCTGGGACTTTTAGTTTTACCAAAAGCATTACCTTGCTTTGGTCAGTGCTTGTTCATAGTCCATAGAAATGCTAAGTTGGTCAGAGAGATATTTCTCCATCTTGAACAGCAGCCTCACTTAAATGGGTGTCTTGCCTTCTTAGATGGGGAGGGAAATTGGAGGGGTGGCACTGATCATCCGTTCAAGTTGACTTCAAGTGAAATGGCTGAAACAAAAGGAAGTGAGGATATAAATTAATGGTTAATGGTGACTGGAACATACTATTGCAAGAGAAGGAGAGCTCTTGTACTGCTTGTACAGGGCAATTTTCCTGGTATGTAGAAGTTTGCTTCCTCTTGATCAGAGAAGGCAGACTGGATAAGATAGTTAAAATAACAGCCTGAGAGCCTAAGTACTGTCATAGAAGAGACCTAAAGATTAATTCATTGACTGAGCAATGATTGAGAGCTCCAGTTTTAAATGCAAACATATTAATAGATGCCACACATTTTTCTTTAGAGAAGACAGTGTTTCACCTGTGGTTTCAAAATGGACTTGCTTCCCTGTAAAGTACTTCAGTGAAAAGGATCCTTATACAGTTGGAATTACACTGTGATCTGTCAGAATCCAGACATGCTGCTCAGCCAATAACATGTGTCAAGGTGGAATTGGCTGGATGAAACATTTTCATACAGCTGAAGTAAAACAATAAGCTGCTTATGGCCAGAGCAGCTGAGCAATTCACCTCAATAAGAGCAAAATCTCATTGGATGGAGATAGCTATGAATGGAGAGCACAGACCATGTCCCCTGAGATAAGAGGGCTAAAATGCCAAGTTTGATCTGTCGGCTCACTTTTGCTTGGTGCTAAGATACCTGACTTCAGACCGAGTAGCAGGCTACAAATGGCTGCAGAAATAGTGTCGTTATGCTAACGCTGCCTTCTGCCTGGGCTAGTAGTTCCTTCTGAGGAGGAAAAGCATTATACCATAGCATGTAAATGTAGTCTAGAAAAGCAGAGAAGTAGAGTTTTCCTCTAAGATTAAACAGAATTCCCTCTCTCCCTTAAATGATCTGCAGATGATCTCTGAATTTGGTCCTGAACAGCATAGCTTATTGTACTCATTTTTATCAGAAACTTAGGAAAAAACAACTTTTGTTTTGTATTTGCTTGAGAGATGCTATACCAAAATTTAAAACTGTAGCTGTTTGTTTTAAAACTAAATTAATATCCATATCCTGTTTTGATGTTTTGCAATATGCCATGGGCCAGCTAGAAACCTTGGAATTAGCTGCATTTCAGAGGATATATTAATGTAAAGCTTAGGAAGTACTTTGAGACCTTCTGAAAGGAAAAGCTGCACATAGTGTGAGAGTTGATATGTAAAACATCAAAATTAATTCTATTTTTACAGCTAAGCCCTAAACCCAGACAAATAAGGCCTTATAACTGAAGCAGTGACAGTTCCTTTGCTGTTGCAACAGGTGATGAAATAGTAAATAGAATATGAAATTTATCATAAGACATAAACCAGGTAGGAATAAGAAAACCTGCAAAACTATTTTAAAAAATTAGCACACTGCTCTATGGTTTGAGTTTTTGTTCGATGCCCCCCCCGCCCACACACACATCCCCCCCTCCCAACACACCCCTGCTCCCCCCACACACACACACCCTGGCACTATCTTTCTAATAGTCTCAGTAGATAAAAGGAAAATTTTCATCACTGGTGTGCTTGAAGCACAAATGGAAGATCACGGTAAGTAAATGCTGTTCTATCTTTCGATTTTAAGTGCAATGAATAGAATAGATAAACATCAAATGAAAATAAGGGTCTCATCTTTTTTCAGTGAGGGAGCTGAAGCTGTAGAGCAGATTTTGAGTGAGGTAAAAGGCTTGAGCTGTCAAAGATTTCGGGCTTCCCAGAATTCCTTTCCCATTTCCCAAGGTTAAATGCATTGCCTCAAGGCAGCTGCTTAGAATGATAAAAGGGGCACTACAGGACAGCAGTGCTCTTTGTAATGTTAATAAACCTTGATTTTGATATCAGATGCAACCCTGGGAAAACCTGCCAGTTTTAGACTTAAAAATCTAACACTATTTAGCAGAAGTTCGTGTAAAGAAGTATTAATTTGGGAACGGTAATGGGCTAGTTTGTGTGACATATGAAAGCATCAAATACACTCTCCTCTCTGCCTTGTCAAATCTTACTGTTGTTTACCCAGAACAAAAGGAATTGCCCAAGTGCTAATTAAACTGAATGCCGTATTAAAAGGCACTGTGAAGTTTCTGCTATTAATTCAGCTTTTCAGGTTAACTGTCAACCCTGCAAATGAATGGGGTGCGGTTCCCCTGACCTTGCTACCTGCCTGTGAACTCTGACAGGAGCCAAATCAAGGATTGTTTTCTTGTGCTAGTTAACTGATAAACCTCTGACCAGAGAGTATGGAAATAATTTCTTGCAATAAAGGCAAAGATGTAGGACTGTTTATTGGGCAACACGGAGTTTTATCTAGAAAGAATGTGACCTTTATTAAATGTTTCTCTTCTTAAAAGTTCTGCTTAAAAATCGCAAATGTTTAAATTGTACATTAAGTCAGACTGTCATTGTTAGCTAGATATTTCTGAATCAACAATAAATATGTAAGTTAAAACTTCAGGGAAGTGACTCAGAATAAAGTAAAATGAGACACATTTATGATCAAGGCAGCTATAAATGAACAATGCATTGTGGTCATGTGGAGTTTGGCAAAATGGAGCTCCAGCTTATCCTCACAAAGAAGCTCTGCCTTTTTGAATCCGTGACAAAACTCCCACTGACTTGAAAGAGGTTTGGATTTCAACCACTAAGTTGTGCTGAAATCTGAACAAAAGCGAAAAAGATTCTAACAGTTCATGGGATGTGAAAACTGTGCATTCTCCTCCTTCAAATTCACCAACAAGACCCGTTCCCATAATGGGTACTGAAGAACAGTGCCCCAAAAATGCAAAAATAATATATTAAAGGAATCTGAAGCTGTTATTAATGCGAGTTGTTAGCTGAAGTAATCATACTATCTTATAGCTACCATCATGTTTCCCTGTTTTTTAAGATTATTCTCGGTGCCTGGAATATCTGGGACACTCCTACACTTAGCAAATAACAAAAACTTATGCAGTTCAATGACCAGCTGGAGCCCAGCCATGAGCTCTGTGAGTACCTGCTAGAAGTGCAGTGCAGGTTCGCTACATGTGCAGCTCGACAAACAGCACAGAGCACAGGGCTTCAGTGTGTGAACAGTGTTTGGGTGGGGTTTCTTGAAAAATGTGAGTCTTGGCTTTTTACCAAAAATTGGCTCAAATTAATTTTGCATAATTGTTCATTGTTTCCTTAGGAAGGTACTTATATGTTAAAATATATATCACATAAAAATATATGTATTTTTAAAATATAATTGGTTTAGGAAATTCTTGCTGTACCAAGATTTTTCACACTACCATTCCAAAAGAACAGGTAGCAATAGGAAGAGAATCAGGGAAAACACTTTTATTTCTATTTTATATGCTTTCTGAATTGTCATCCTGTAATACCAAATTATTTCTCTCTATTTTTCCCATGAAACTTCACAACAGAAAGAAACAACGGGGAAGGTACAGACATTCTAAAAGCTTTCTTGAAACATACTGTTAAAGCAATGCTTCAATTTTTTTCTTTTGATAACAGTAGAAAAATTTAATAAGCAAGGGATAGCTATTACATAGTAACATGAGATTAGATTTATAAACCAGGTTACTTTCCTTTTAACCACAGAAGTTAGTAAGGCTTGATTTAATTAATAGTTTTGTTGGGTACATGTGGCAGTCCATTAAGACAGTATGTATTTACTCCAGGTATATATTAAGTATGTGTCCAAAATTACTTTATCATAATTAGTAGGATGCCATCTTAAATAACTGAGACGGGATAGGATTTTATATGTGGTTCCTAGCAGAAACAGTGAAGGATAGTGACTTAACCTGGGAGAGTATGATGTGTCCTGCACTGTATATTTTGGGGTCTTTTTTTATTAATGCATCTTGTAGAACTCAGTATTCTCAGAACTTGGTCTGATGTTTGTAACCCTAGAAGCACTTTGGTGTTATTTTGGAATTCCCCTTTTGCTCTGGAAAATTCTGACTAGTCATTGCTAAACATACATCTCTACTAGTACTTGGTTTTTTTTGTTTTCTTTCAAAATCCATTTTTGTCATCAAAACATGGTTTCAACTGCTTTTTTAGGGCTCCTCCCCAAATGACCCACTCCGCTTGTGCAGTCAGCCTCCCCCTGTCAGCAGTGCAGCAGGTTAGCAGCCAGCGGCAGGCATGTGATCCTGTGCAGCTTCAAAGACACGATGAAGTAACATCAGACGCAAACAAATACATTAGGATAAAAGCTCCACCTATATCCTAGAAAAGCTGGAACTTTGCTCCAAATGAAACTTACCCTCTCATCTCAAGCTATTTTCTACTGTTGAAACAGCAGGACGCTCTGGTTAAAGCTGCTGTGCTGTTTATACTTAACACAGAGAAGCGCTTTCAAACATGATCAGAGCAGTAGTGCTACCTCTCCTTGGCAATATCCACAGGTGAACTGCTCTTTAACAACTCCTTTAATGTCTCAAAAACATCAAAGGCTTTTCCTCAGTACTGGCACTTTATCTCCGAACAGCTCATTTCTCTCTTACTGCAGAATTCTTTTGTAAGTATATACATAAGCATTCTGGTATCTTATTTATCCAAGTTTTTCCTTACCTTTTGGATTTAGCAGAAGTTTGTGACTGAAAGAGAGCTTTTTTCCAGGCGAGCTGAGAATAGTGACCATCTAGTTTCAGTCAATCAAGGGAAGATAGCTAAACAGAACAAAACAAAACCCCTTTTTTCTAACAATACAACAATCCAGCATAATGTGAGTGAGATGGTTGTGACACTGTGGGGCTTGTGACAATATTTAAAGAGAAACTAGATGTCCTTCAGATATTGCAGCTGCAGGAGAACCACAGATCTCAGAATAGAAGGAATACCAAATTCTAGGTTATGAGGAATAGTAGCCCTGTTTTGCTACAAAAGGATGTGAGAAATCTCCACTTCTGGAAACAGAGGGGCTACCTTTTCACATGTGGCCTAACTATGATCTATTTCTCCATTGTTTTGCTTCACTGTTGTTATGTGTGTCTGCATGGAGCTCATTCTCACCCTGTTCTTGCGGGGCTTACAGTTTATTGGAGAGAGAATTCAGGTCAACATGTAAGACACAGGAATGATCAAGTCTGAGCTTGAGCCTCAGGGTAATGTGCTATTTCTCCAAGCAAAATCTCTTTTCTCAAGAATTAATGGTTTGTCTGGTCACCATCGATCTTTCTTCAGCTGATCTTTTCTTCATTGATCTTTTCTCAGCAAGAGAAATGCCAGTCAGCTAATACACTGATCTCTGAACTGAGTATAAATGGACTCAGTGTGCCATACTCTTCTTAGAGGGTCTGTCTTATTCATGTAGAATAGTCCTTGAGCAGTGTCACAGATTTCAGGAAAATTATATTAAAGTATCTGATGCTTGGTTGAAAACTCATATGGTTCTGGTATTTAAAAAGGAAAATAAAGGAGTGACTGTTTTGAGTACCTAGATCATGCTATTACTTCAGCTTGGGTTTGAGTTTCCTAGTTGTACCAAACTATTTTATTTGTTATCGTGGAGGGAAACCCCAAATTGTTACAAGGGAAAGGTATAAATGTCTTCAGCTAAGATGACCCATTGACTTACCTTAAAGCTCTTTTGAGTACTCAAATAGGAATAAATCACAACACTAAATATTTATTCACTTATAAATATTTTCATCTAAACTAAAAAAAAATAAAGCAACTTGAATATGCTTTACTTTCCTTCCTAAAGAGACAATAAAAAATTAGGAGACATTACAAAAAAAAATAAAAAAATTCTCCACAAGCAGTATTATTCTGTTTATTGTAATAAAGCTCTCCCGCAGATACATGGAGAGCTGCCATATGTATCACTAGTACAAAGTAACTATCATTCTGTGCAACTGAACTCTATTTGACCATCATAGGAAGAAAAAAAAAAAGCATAAAACACCATTAGAACAGATCTCAATCTTTTTCTTCTATTCCAACCTTAGTACTTTAGTGCAAAGATAGCTCCATCAGTCATTTAAAACCACTGACCATACCTTGCACCAGCTATCAGCCATAGTTCATACTGAGCTTTCTGTGTGCTCCAAATGGCTTTACATTTTATGTGGAAAGCTGGGTTGAAAATTTATGGTTACTTTGCTTCTGACACCTGGTTTTCCCACCTGGAAAATAAACTCCTTTAACTACTTTAAATCTTCATTAATTTCTTGCTGCCTCGATCTCAAAGGGCTAGATCGTGACAGCTACTGCCTGCCCATGCCATGAAGTAATAATCCTATTCCACTGTGTGTGAGTCTATTCTGATTCATAGGCTCCAGACACAAAGCAATAAGCAGACACTGAATCCCCATTTAAACCCAGATTCTCAAAAACAGTAAGAAATCTAACAACTCAGGTTCAGAGGGAATTTGATGCCCAAATGGATGAGACTCAGAGCTCTACTCCCTGCCCTAAGGTAGGTAAGTGGGGACAAGAGAAAAGTGCAGGTGAATTTGTTGACATCTGTTCTATCCACCAGAGTAGTGTGGTTTGTCATTAGTACAGGCTAGGAAGAAGCAATTTGTTTCCTAGTATTCTACATTAAAGCCATTTGTTTCCTAGTATTCTTCATAACATCTTTCATTGGGTTGCTTAGTTTCAGGCTCAGACGGGGGATGTGCAAACATAAAATGAGTCAATCAGAACTGGTGATGTATGGAAAAGTTTTCATCCTTAATAATATGCCACACAGATATCTGAAGTAAGATTCTTCACATATCCACTCAGGATTCAGTGATTGCATTGGCCCTTTCTCATCACATCCGGAGGAAGTGGAAGCTTGGCTCCCAAAGGTATTTTCCATCTAGTTCCCGGTAGTTGTCCCTTTCTTTATCTGGGAACTCTGCTCACATTTGCAGAGGTACCGTGTAACTGTGAGGGAAGGCTGGAAAGACGTTATCCGTGTTTCTATGATACACTCCCACAAAAAGTGTTGGAGCTCATTTTTACTGCAGAACTTCAGACTTAGGAGGTGTACTAATCACCTCCCTTGAAAGGCTGTAAGCTCACCACAAGCAATACAGAGGATAAAGCAAAGATATTGGGTGATCTCTGTATCACATGCTTTAAGAATTTAAACTGGTGCTTCCAGAAGTATTCCAAATTTCAAGTATTATTTTGTTTTGGTTTTAGTTAGAAGTCCACCTCATTATGTTCAGCTGGAAGCCAACCCAGATCTAATGTGCTTGGCCACTGTCTCTAATGCAGTTTACCTACAGCTTTGTACCATAGAAGTGAAAAATAAACTGCAGCTTATTCTGCTTACTGAAATGTCAGTTCAACATGTCATGGGGCTTATTAGCACACTGAGAATGTTCTTCATGCCTTAATACTAGGGCACGACTCTGATGTAAAAATGAAATGAAACTATTTAAATTGACTTGGATACTTATTAAGAAAAGGGTTTCGTTTAATTCCCTTTTCTGTTTTTCTCTCCTTTATAGTACCAGCCATCTGGGCTTGATAGGAGGTAGGGCAATGACAAGTCTATTCTGTGAAAAACACTATAATTTTTAAAGCACTATTACCAAATGAGACTCAATAGGCAGAGTGTGTAAGTGAAAAGTGATTTGCCTCATAGAAAAAAAAATACACCCTAGCTGTATGCTATCGGGATCTTATGATGCTAATTGGAAAACTCAAATTTGTAGACATTTGCAAGTTGAACAGGTGACAATAACTGGTAATAACCCAGGACTAATTATCTCAACTGGGAATTAACCATCAGGTGTTCTGAGACAAATAAAAGGGGAAGGGAAGCTTGGAATAGTAATGTGTCCTATTTGTATTGAAAGAATTAGCACGATTTTATGTGAGATTAAAGAAAAGTTAAATGAAACAAATACTCTCTAGGCTAGTATGGTGTGTGACTGCTGTGGTTCTTTTTCTTAAAGAATTTCAGTGTTAGGACTGGGAGAAATGGAAGGAAATAATAATACAGAGCTGTATGCTTTGCTTGCCAAAAAAAAAAATAATCACTTTGTTCTCTTGTGAATTCTGCTGAAGTGAAAATAAAGGTAGCTTAGTCGTTCCTAGAATTAAAACTATTTGCTTGAAATGATCATTATCTATTACTCTAGTTAGAAATGTATGCTGTGTTATAGGTCTATGGCTAGGAAAGATCAAGCTATTAGAGATTTCTGGAAAAAACAAAGGCAGTGAGATCTGAGAACTAGGCAGTGCAAAATGCACAGCAACCAGGGTTGTATGTGTAGGCATACCTACTAGAGGTTTCAAAAATGTATATATACATAAAGTGCGCACTGCTAATTCCACCTTGCCTCTAACTTCCTTTACCTTAATGCTTATTGTAAAAGTTAAATTGTAATGAGTGGGGCTGAAACAAAATTGGGCCCTGGAGGGTAACAGGAATATGTTAAAACAGCAAATGAGGTATAGGAAGCTGATATGAGAGTACATCACCTTTATCCTTTCTTGCCATCATCACAGTTTTTATTCTTATATTTTATTGTTCTGACACACCATGTGAACAAAAGCGGCAGCACTTTAAAAATAATGTCAAATTCTGAAAGCAGTCAAACCTTAAATTGGAATTTCAGTCTTTGACATTGGAAACAAACACACAAGACAATTGTTAGTATTCTGCATTGTGCAGATAAAGACTTAGACTAGAAGCAAATTCTTCTGAGAGACATGCCTGATAAGATTATAAATTACTTTCTACAGAGAAAGTGCACTTAAAGAGAGATTTAATTGTTTGCCAATAAAAATCTCATGTTGCATGGAGATTTCAGAGCTCATTTTAACAGTTGTTACTATTCAAATGCCTTGTTTTAATAGTTTGGGATTTTGTTTGTTTAGTTTGGTTTAATGAATTCATTGTTCTAACTCAAAACTCACTGTACTTCTGACTTCTTTGTCTGGTTTAAGATTTTACTTCCTTTTGCAAACTCTGTATTGCTATACAGAATAGGTGGAAAATGTGTGATGTGAATAAAAATCTTTTTTACTTGTTAGACTTAAAAAAACCCTAAGTATGAAGGTGAACAACTGTGTGCCCAAGATTGTCTGCCAGGTCATGTTGGACAGCTTACCTGTGGCATGTTTGTGACTTCTTTTTTGTGTTTGTAAGCTCTGATGTTAGACTTCTGTGCTCATTCAAGCCATTAACAAATCCAAATGAAAACGCAGGAATACTTAAGAATGTGTTCATTTTAATTCAGATGTAAAGACACTTTGGTAAGATAGTGTGTAACCTCAGCAGATTCTAAGCTGCAGCCACAAGTGTGAAGGAAACTGTGTCAGAAATTCTGAAAAAGTTCTGAAACATTTTCAAGTTATTTTTTTTATAAATTCAGTTACATATCCAAGGATTTTTATCTTTAGTTATACCATTTAGTTTTAGGAAAATATTTTTGAATGCTCAGGACAAAATGTGCTAAATCTCCTAGCCTGAAGTACCAAGTAGCTGTGTGTACAACCTACTCCAGAAATTTGAACCTATAAGTGTAGGTAGCACGTGTCCCTTTGTTGGAAATTAGCATCAGAGGGTCTTATCTGAACCTCATTCAAATAATGAAAAAAACCCACTTAACAGGTCTTTGGATCAGGCTCATTATGGATACTGATTCCTTAGGGTTCATATACCACAGACTGCTAGCAATTTGTCTTGTAAATGTAATTTCCATGTACATTTGCAAATCGGCATTGGCAATCTGTTGAAATCCCCACGTCTGTAAACTCACAGTGAATGGCAAGGTGGATATCTGTTAAGACATTAGCCAGATTCTCTTTGCATCATCAATTCAGCCTCACAATTTCTACATATTTAACCTTCTGCTTCTAACAAACATCATCCTTTGCATCAAAGGGCTTTAGGACACCCATTTTTTGCTGACACACTTATGCTGTGCTTTATTTATGCATCATCAAAGGATGGTACTGCCCAAAAGGTGAATAACCTCTCTCCCCTTTAACTCATTTCCTGAGTAGACCAGTATCATCTAACTTTGAACACTGACAAATGTAAATTGAGGTCCGTGAAATTAGAAAAGTGCTGAACTAGAGTATACAGAAAAGTGTGACATTCTCCTGTTGTGAATAACAAATATAATACCTTCCATAATAAGAAACTTGGATGTTGGCTATGCTTTACCTATTTGTGATGTACATTGTAAAACCTTTCTAATGCTCTTAATACATCAATAAATTTCACACCCCGAACTCTGTTAGTGCTACTTTTGTATATTCAACAGTAGGGAGAATAAACTCTGCAAGGTTAAACTGAGGGTCAGAATACTCTTCTGAACTTTCTTGCAGTAGTTGCTCGTATTATAGCTACTTAGGTGGTGGCCATGTACTTGCTGAAATGATTAATTCCTGATTACATTTTTAGAACTGGGAAACAAAAGCACAAGCTTCTTAAACAGCTCTCATAGCCTTCAACATAAATTATTAAAGGAAGAGGCTTTCAGAATCCTAAAAGACAGCATTTTTTTCTGAGTCTGTAGGTTCATAGGAAATAATGAGAGGGCAGCTGTGCCTTATATCCATTTCAGAGCATCCCTGATAAATTTTCAAATAGCTTTTTCTGTTCATTGTTTACATATGAGTGTCTTGGTCTATGAGAAAGTGACTTTTTATTTTGGTCTTTGAATATATCATTACATAGTTTTCAAGCATGCTCTGCAATATTTGCAATTAGCTCAAGTGGAGTGGAAAAGAAAAATGAGTGTTAAAGGAGCCACAAGAATCTGTTTCTAGTCATGTTTTTTCTGCTCCACTTGACTGAAGATGGGCTGGATTTCACTTGGAATTTAGTAGAGATTATGAAGTCATGGTGAATTTCAGTTTGGTTTATTGATGGTTTAGGACAGAAAAAGCAAAAGTACATTATTTTGATCTTATGTGTCTTTGAACACTTTTTGTGCAGATCTAATTAGCACTATGTTCACATAAGCTAAACTTGCTGATAAAGCAGTCTCTTGTTCACTATAAACCAGGAAATTGTCCATAATACGTAGATTAAGTAATTAAAAACCCAATACATGGTTCTGATTCTGAGAATTCTTAAGCATCTCTATAATTTGGCATGTATTCTAATGACTCTAAAAATACTATTCCCGTAAGTACAGCTAGTATTTTTGGGAGCAGTCTTGGAAGTGCATTCATTTAAAAGATGGATTTGCAAATAAGTCTAATTGCTCATGTGCAGTATGTCTACAGGACCACAGACTGAGTTTGCAACTGTCACTCACTAGTCTATACACAGTTATGCTTTTTCCTCATATACAAATGACTTCCTTTTGGCATTTTGTAGCACTCCACCAGAGGTTTATGCTAGCCAGGGTAGCAGGTGACTTGACACAGTAGTGTTCTAATGTGTGCTGTATCATCTTTTGATGTCCTGGATTTCGGTGTTCAATGGGAAACAACAATAAATTCATGGAGCTTTACTGCCTCTGCCAAATGTGACATCTTTCAGAGTATAACATGCTGAAAAGCTTGCACAATCCGTGCCAACTTCATGATTTAGCTACTATAAAATCCCTCTGAATCAAAACCATTTTGAAATAAAGACGAGCCAGCCTGGGAATTTCATGGCACTGTTGGATATCCACTCAATGATCAATCACCTGTCCTTATTCTGTATTCCAGCTGTATTTTTCAGCTTAATCTTTTCTTCAGCTTACCTATTTCATTAGGGCTGGAATTTTAAAAGACTAGCAGTTGCATGCAGAGGCAGAGAGTCAAGAGTGAGAAGTGTCGAATTGGGACAGCACAGTTCTGTACAGATTGTACTGTGCCATTAGAAATGGCAAACTCTTTCTTCCTTTTTTGTTTCTGTGACACTCTCTAATGCCTGGGTACGCTCAGTATAAGTGTTCTGGGGTTTGGCATCCTAATGTTCCTGAATTCCATACTACTCTGAGATGAGCTTGGTTGAGAAAAACAGGGCTGGCTTCAGGAGAACAGGTTAGCCTGCCTGATTCTCTGCAGTTTTCCCATCCAGGTAAGGTTTTATACAGTACGCCTCATATGTCAAACAGCCTGTGCATGTCCAACACTGGAATCTCAACCAAAAGTGACTTGTTCAGATATTAAATAAAATGAAAATCAGATACCGTTTTTAGAAGATACTTTTGAAGCTAAATCTTATCTCCTTAAATTTTAAGTAAGAAGGAAAAAAAAACAACAAAATATTACAAACAAAAATATTCAACGCTGCTTTTGGAGATGGTATATGCACTAGTAGATAGTGCACCAGGACATTTTGTGTGTAGGAAAGATGCTTGTCCGTTGTACTGTTTCACTAAAGGAGTGTTTAAACAACAAAGAGTGTTGCACAATATTTGAATAATGCAAAAATATTATAATTATTATATTAATTTGTTGGTTCGCTCTGTGAAACACACGTAAAAAATCTACTTTAGAACAGACTATTAAAATGATAAATTATCCTTGCAACATCTGATAAAAATGCAGTAAGTTAATTAATGCTCTTTTTGTCCTAATAGCTTATATAATGAGAGGGAAGTTTGCTAAATTAAGCACAGTAAAAAAAATTTGTCACCAATTTGATGTAGGTTGGGTTCATGTATTCAAAAGTTGTTAGAAGATTAATAACATGGAAACATACCTGTGTGGACTTTCATGGGCATTGTAAGTAAAATTCTTCTGTTAGGCTTGTGAGGTCATATAGCTGTGATTTTGGCTGCTAGCAGCAGTTACCCAAATTATGTGTCATCACTGTTTTAGAATATTTGATTACAAATTTACATAGGAAAGGCAACAGCCTATGATGAGTATAAATCAAGTTGGAATAGTGCCTTGACTGGAACGGGAGTACCCCTTGTATTCAACCTGAGAGCATGCTAATAGTGGTGCATGTTTATTTCTAGGGCATGTAATTAAAAGCAATTTGAAGAGCTAATGTTCCAGCAAGTAGAATAATGTCTGGAGGACCAAGTATGGAAAAAACCAAATCTTCTGTCTTTTCATGATGAAGTGTTTGATCTTGACTTTCCACTTTTTCTAGCATTTATTTTGTGATCATCTGGTCCTGAATCTGTCATGAGTACTTCTGAGAAGCTAACCACTGTCTCCTTTCTCTTTATTAAACAAGTGTACTGTTGAAATGACAAGTTATTCTCTTCCTTGTGGCCACAGCAGAGAGAAAACAGATGAAATCAGTTGATGGCAATAGATGGCAGCTGAGAAAGAAGTACTTATTTAGAAGACCATGAATCAGGGATCATAGAAGGAATTTAGCAGTGGCAAGCAACCCAAAAGGAAAAATTATTTTCCTTTGGTACAGATGCAACAATAAACACTGTCAGGAAAACACGGTACTGTGTGAAGGGCAGACTGGTTGCTTGATCCCTTTATGCACCTTCCTCAACTTTACTAGGAATTTGCTTCAGACTGAAGTGAGGGGAGAAGCACAGTCTTGAGTGTAAGCCTTTGGTCCTGTGACCATACAGCTTTGATGGAGAGACTGACTGCAAAATGTTCTGATTCAGACCCCAATAATGTAATGCATTTATGGGGTTGCTAAGAGATAGAGGAAAATTGACTACTAGCTTACTTCAGTTGGTGTTTCAGAAATTATTTTCAGCTGCTTCTTATCGAATCTACAAAGGTTCATTGCAATGCAGCTGATCACAACATGTCTAGCAGGCTTCTGTCTTTGTTAATTTGGCTTGGGTCATCACTGCAGTTCAGCCTTGGGGCTAAAACAGACCTTGCAACTGGTTTAGGTATTGAGCCTTTGTAAATCTAAGTACCAAAGCAACACTTAATTTCAGAAAGATGGATAAGTGTGCAGCTATGTCTAAATAACATTTCATTGACTAGTTGAAATGTATTATGGTCACAATTTAAGCTGCATGTATAATTTATTCTCATTTGTAATGTCATTCTGCTTGTACCGATGCTGTGTTCATTGCAAGAAAACATATGTATAGAGAAAATGCTGAAGTTCGTAGTTTAATCATATCCATCAGAAAATTCCATGAAACATTTATCAGAATTCCAGATGAGGAGTCCTGGTGGGGCCTGCCTGTGGGTTTCCTCATGGGGAATGTCCTGAATCCTCTGAGGCTCAGATGAGAAGTGAATCCAGCCGGTTTCCATGAGGGCAGTGCTCATACCAAGCTGGTTCCCTTCTCTGGTGAGGAAGATTGTGAGGAGAAGTGAAGTGAAATCCCTTGCTTGTTGCCCAAGTGCCTTAGCAGTGAGTGGGGACCAAAGCTTGTGTGGTCTCCACTTGCCTAAAGGGGCTGGTAGTCTTCTCGAAAAGGCAAGACAGGGGTTTCCCTGGCACAGAAGGGGAGCTGGGGTAGTCTCAGTGGCAGCATGCACCAAAGCTGTGAGGTCCCCTGGAGCATGGCTCTGGTCAGCCCCATGCTCAGGCTGATTTTGGCAGCCATTTTGGCCCAATGGGCCAGAGGTTGAGGGACAAGTAGTAAGGGATTTTTTATTTTTTTTTTTTAAATATGGCTTGGTTTGTCCAGCATTTGCATGTAGTATGATCATGTGGAATCAGTGCTGCTGGTTTTAGTTTGGTTATCAGTCTTGGCAGTTTTGTATGGCTTGTTATTGCAACTGATTTTTCCTATTAGATTTCGAACAGGGTTTAGTCCAGATGCAGTAGTGCTGTTTTGTTTCTAGTATGGCTCAGGAATTCATCGAGGCAGTCAATCTCTATTTCTTGATTGATTTATTTATTTATTTTAGCAGCATGTCCTCATTGTATGATTTTAAATCTTGCTTTAGAGATTTTTTCCTTCCTCATTTTACCCCTCTAATCAAACGAAATAGGTACATTTTGTTCTGTCTCTTAATGGCTGTTTTTAGTCTAAGTATTTATGGCCTTTACAGGAGCAGAGTTAATACTATATGATGTCAATATTCTTCCAACATAGTTATGCAGCCGTCTTACATTTATGACCTTTTCCCCCTGTAATTAGTTCCAACTGAAATTAGATTCAGTGAGAGCCTCACTCCAATTACAGCCAAATCTGAATAATACTGATTCCACTGCAGTTGTCTGGAGGAAAAGAAAAAAAAATAAAAGAAAGAAAAAACCCTTTCCACTTCCACTGTAGATAACTACATCTTGCATCTCTGCAGTATGCCTGCACTTAATAAAACTGAAAAGGGTTTAAGGGCCAGCCCTGTAGAGAGCAGAAAATTCTCAACTGTAACGACTTCAAGCAAATATCTCTTCTTATTTTTATGCCACCTCTTGTCTTTTTTTGCCTTGTCTTCCCTGGGGCAGAAATAGCCTCAGTATACATTACTCTCCATGTCTCCAGACGCTGAGATGGGCAGCAGCAGGTGCTGTACAGTGCCTCTAAGTTTGCAAAAGTTCTTCTCCCTGATATGTAAGAGACTGGATTCACAGTCACCGTATCTCCATCATGATGCAGGTGTGTGTTACAGTGCAAACATGGGGGTCCTTGTTCCTGATGAAGATGGGCTTGGATGCACACAACAAGAGAGCCAGGGACATGTCAGCTACCTGTGCATCCTCCCTTTCTTTGGAAAGGAACTGGATGTATGGTGATGGGGACAAAAACAAAAGCCACAGCACTCCACAATGTAGGCATAACCAAAGTAATTTTGACTCCTAACAGATTGGTTTAGTCTGTGTATTAGCCTTTTAATGGAGATTTGCCAGCGTATCAAACACAGCTATGATACAAATAGTGGTCATGAGTCTTGAGATCCTGACATAAGCCTCCTGGGTGCGGTCTGCCACAAAGAATTATGTGAGAAACTGAATGAGTTGCTTTGAATTCAAAGCTGTATTTTGCATTAGCCAAATGCATCAAAAGAACATGAAGCCTTATTGCCATTATATGAGATATTTAGCTGGGATTAAATATTTGTTTACCTCAGATGGATTTGCAGCCAAGTTTATACTTTTATCACCTCCAAATTGGATTACTATAATCCTTTATTTGCACATTATCCTCAGCAATTTTTTTCTTTCTTTCTTTCCCTTCTTTTTTTGGCAGCTGGGTCAGTACAGAAAACCAAAAATTGATTTCTGGTACCCAGAAGAGTAAATTACGTCTTACTTGCTCTGAAATCATTGTCATATTTGGTTCTGATTCCAATCCAAATTCATCTTCAAATTATATTTTGGATCGATAATAGCCTTATAATGGAATGACACTGTTAAGGCTCCTACCAGCTGCTATGACCTGTAGAAGCTGATGAAAGAGTTTCATCACGGTGTATAATCTCAGAAAAATTACTGCACATCCAGTTCTCTTAACTCACTGCTACCTTTTCCCTCAGGGCAATAAAGTGCAAAGGGTCAGTACTGCCTTTAGCCATGTTTGTGCAGCCAGTTCTCCAGTTCAGCTGTGGCTCCCTGGCTCTACCCAGGAAGCTTAGTTTTGGCAAGGGATAAATGTTGTGTTTCTAACCCTGAGCATTCAGTTCCAATTAAGTGCCTTCTGAGGCATAGTGAAATGGCCCTGGAACATCAAGTGAAATAAATCTAGAGATTAATTAAAGTTTTTCTTAAAAAATGACAATATAAGGAATAGGAATAAACATTTATCAAAGGCAAAGAAGATCCAGTATTCTCCAAAGCCTTCCAAGAAGCAGGGATTGCAGCAAAGGTGCAATTTCCCTCCAAGCCTTTCCAGGCACTTAATATTTCAGAAATTATTTATCTGGAAATATGTGTGAGTTATTTTGAGGATGTTATGATTATATCTTTTGATGAGATTTTTTCCTTCTCTTTTCTGCACTGAGGACTTTCAAGTGAGAGAGACAGTCTGAAGATAGCTTGTGATTTGTTTAATTAACTGGCTTTCTTTTTATGGATGGTTGCTTGCAGTGCTGCTCTTTCATTTGGTGATTGTTTTTGTTATTAATGGTTTCAGACAGAGCTCTTCATGTATCAAGTGCAAGTTTTTGCAAAGCCGAAAAGGAATCACACAAGAGTGTTTTTTTTCCTTCTTCTTTCCTGCCGCTTGCGTTTATTTTCTGTGGTGCTGCTCTCCATGGTCTCCTGTGGTTGTTAGCACTTTGCATTAAAATAAATGTTCGAGAGTTCAAAGCTTTTTACCTCAAACTGGCAAAGGGATGTTTGTTTTGTAAAGGTGTCAAGAAACATTTTAAGTTTTTAAAATTTACTCTAGCATAGTAGCTTAATAAAAATTAATGATGTACTTAGTTGTAAATAAGAGGGAGAGGCAGCCCAGGAGAATAAATTTTATTATCTTCTGTGTCCATGTAACTTAGGTTAATTCCTAGGGCTTTTCTTCTGCTGAAAGTCATGTTAATGCAGCCACGTTTTGATTGAAATCAAAAGTATCTTTTATTTTCAGGAAGATAAGCTCCTTGATCTGGTCCAGTCCAGATATGCATGAGCATTTACATGGCAGGACTGAGAAGAAGGAACAGGAAGGTGAATGAGGCAGAACTGTTATTTTGGTGGTAATTAAACTTCTGTAAAAGTAGAGATGAAGTAGCTAGACTCTCAGGTGTTTCCTATCCTACCAAGATGAAGATAAAGGGAGTAGTGTTTACCACAGTATGAATGAAAAGATAAAGCATTGATGGTAGCAGTAGTTAGTGTAAGAGGAAAGGGTGGTTTAGGACCAGTACAGTTAGAATCATGGTAGGAATGTGTTGCATGTAACTTTATTTGGAAGTAAGGTACTATTTTCTTAAATATCTACTTCCCACTCAGCTCAGTAGGAGTTTGTTTCAATAAGGCCTTGGGATCTTTGTGTGCAATGCATGCTGAGTCATATTTTCTTCTAGCATCATGCCTTTGAGTATTTTACCCATCACATTTATCTGTTCTGTGGCTAAAAATCCTTCCCTTTATCTTGTTAACTTAGTATGTATGTGTGCAGTTGTCAGGCTGAGGGAAGGAAAGTAAATACAAAAATGAGAGCATAGGGACCATTTCAGGAAAAGAGGAATGGTCAGCTGTTTTTATCTTTCCTTTCTGAAGGGAATGGGGTGAACATTTTCTGACAAGAAACTCTTTAGTAGTTAAAAGTTTGTTTTAAAACCATGTCAAATCACGTGGCTCTCCTGGGATGTTGAATCTCTTATCTCTTCTCATGTGGCTGAATCATTCTATTATGTCTCCAGATTCTGGCCTTAAACATTTCTTTACTGCATGAGTGCAAAAGAGCTGAATTTGCTTATGGTTTCTCATTGGAATGCCCTATAAAAATCTCTTGTATATGTGAGAATATACCTTGCAGTTACAGGAATCCAGGGTTCCATTAAAATAAACAGAATACCCCAATAACTATTGCACAGACACTGAAAACATCTGCTCCTTGATGCACTGTAAAACTTGCACTGGGGAGTTACTTAATAAAGGTGACTCAAATATAGAGACAAGCAGAGAGGTTGAAGGTAATATAATTTTAGAGGCTACAGAAGCCTTACATTAATTTCTGGTGTTGGTAAGAAGGATTAAATTGCTGGAGTAATAATCAACAGAACAAGAATAAACTGTGACTAGAAAAAGCAGAAACTGAGGATTTTTGCTCAGGTAGTAATTTGAAGCAAAACTTTTTGGTTAAAAAATACAAATACAATGATTTGGGAAAGAATACAGAAACATTTTTTTCTTCACATAGGTAAGATGTATTTTAACGTGACAAATGGCAGTGGCAAAGTACAGCTCTTTTGACTGAAACTGCAATATTTCATAACCCAGAAGAGCTTCCTTTCCTAAACTATAAAGAAACCACTAAGCTATTATTTGTTATTCTCATGTTTCAGCAACAGTCCGTCTGTGACCAGTAAATTTTCACTAGCTGTAGTGAAATACATTGCATCTTAATGAAGACTGCTACTGTGCAAACTCATGGTGGGAAAGCATCAATGTGACAGGCTTGTCCAGCTTGTATTTTTTCTTGATTATAAATAATTTTAGTAGTTTTCTTTACCAGTGAATAAATGAAAAATGTAAATGTTAAAGTTGTGTGCTTGCTGTAATTCCCTCGTTTACAAAGGAGACAGCTGCCATAAGTTGTTCTATCAGTAGCCAAATCATGGCATACTGCACTAATGAAACACTGAGAAAATCAAGTTCCTAAATACGTTTTCTGACTAGGAAAATTCCCGTTTGTCTTACAGAGATCCAAAGATCCAGTTTTGCTGGCAACATGCATCCTTGCAAAACTAGACAGTGACTTTTTTATGTATTAGTGCCAGAGGCAAGGAGTTGTCAGTGTTCACATCACAGTCCAAAAGTCTCAAGTGACACATTAAACAGATTGGGACAGAGGAGAGGAGTAACTCTATCAGGACTCTGAGGATGTAGAATTAAAAATATGGTACTGAGCGACTGCTGATGTGGTCTGCTTGCTGAAACTGGCTGCTGACAGTGTGCTGTGTGTATCAGGTGGACACTCAGTGGCCATTTAAATAAATTTGCAGAGTACTAGTGAGGGATTAGGAAAAAGGGTATTTAGATCCAAGCAACTGTTATGAGTGGAAAAAAACACAAAGCTTTTAAGTTGATCTCCTCTCTAAACATATCTGCCATTTCATCCTCTGTCTTGCAAGTGACCCATGCATTTTCCTTATTTATCCATTCCTTTTTTAAAAAACCTACCTAAAGCATCTACAATTTGGTGAAGTTTCTAATACTTTGATATATACCAAGTCTTTCCAATATTTGGTTGATCTGCTAAATAATTGGATGCTTTCATAGAGCATGAGGTCCAGGAGAATGCAGAGTGAAAACACTTACTAGTCCTTTCTAGCTCTGACTTTGTAACAGAATGGTTTGTTGTTAAATTCTAGGTCTGGAACAACGTAGTGATGCTGGTTGTGATTGTCTAAATGGAAATATTTGATGGAATGTCTTAGCAGTTTGGAAGAAAGTGGGATTTGTCAAGTACAAAAAGTTTGAGAGATATATTTTAGTGATATTTAATTTATTTTGAGGAGCACTTTCCAACCAGGTGGTGTGAGTATTCTGTTTTGTTGCTTGTAGAATGGAAGAGTATAATTTTCCATTTTTAAATTACTTTTTATTTCAGACTTCCCTTTTACTAAAACTAAATTCAAAATCAAACCAAACTTATTCACAAATGAATGGATTTTTGTTTGTGTTTGGGTTTTTTTAATTGTTTATTTAAAAAAAATTCTACAGTCTTTTAAATTAGAAAGAAATAGAAGTTGTACAATGGAATATTCTGTCCAGTTCACAGCAGTGAACATCTGTGAAAGTAGTAGGTGACTCATTTTTAAAGTAGGTCATGAACTCACTGTATTATACAACTTTGTTCCAGCCATCTTATTTCCTTTTTAGATTCTTTTTCGCTGGAGGCTCAGTGTATATCTCTGTATAGATACACTTGGGCACAGTGTGAGCCAGCCTTAAAGCACTAGAACAGTATCTCATTTGGTTCTTGTCCAGCATTTACATAATCTCTTTCTGACAATGTGTAAAGAAAAAAAAAATGTGGGCTGCTTCTTCTGCTGGCAAGGTCAAATACACTTTTCCTTTACTTTCATATTTATTTATTTGATAGTTTGGGTTTTTTTCTCAATTACAGCGTATTATTAGTACATATTGTACAGAACAGGGTGAAACAAAAAAGGACATGTATAGCCTTGGGTTTTCAAAACAAATTCAAGGTAAGCTAAAGAGTATCTAGATATTTGTAAACAATCCATGGCAACATGCCCTAATAAAGAAAATGAACCTTTAACATGACCACTGTATATTTTACACCACTTGATTCAAAATTTATTACCTAAATATAATTCTGAACATTAAAATAAAGAAAATTTGAACTGATGCCAAAAGTACATGAAGTTCTGACATTTGTAATTTCCCTTATAAAACATGCTAACTGCTTTTGTTTTCATAAAAGCAATACTGAAAGGTTACATATAGTACTGTGTTCCTGCTAGATAGAATGGACAGAAAAAAGTCTAATCATTGTTATTATATGACTGAGAAAGAGAGTCTTGGCATATTAAGGTGCTTGAAGGAAGAAAGTACCATATAGAGAAGGAATTTGTTAATCAGATTCAGAGGTAGGTTTAAAAAGAGACTGCAGTAAAAATGAGACTAATCAGAAAGTAACTTAGTGGTTTATAATTACTCACTTGCTTGTTGATAATTTTATATTTCTTTTGTGATTCAATTAATTATGCAATGCAAAGAAAATGTATGGATGAAATAAATAGCCCCCATTACACAAGTGAAGTCTGGGGATAAGCAAAACCTTCATGCTAAAGCATGGAGGCATTATGAACTTCTGTGGAATTATTAGCTCTGCCTCACCACTAAATTGATTCCTCTCTTGGTGGATGTTAGTAAAATAAAGCTTTACAATCAGGATGCCAGATAATAAATTACCTTTTTGAATTACCCATTTGAATAAATTATTATCATATTTTAAAAAAAGAATCACAGAATTGTCATGGTTGGAAAGAACCTCTGAGATCACTGAGTCCAACCATCAGCACAAAAAAAAACACCCACAAACAACCACACAGACTCCACAAAAAACACCCACAAAAAAACCCCACAACCTCAGCCACTAGAGCATGCCCCAAAGTGCCACATCTACACGTTCCTTTAATACCTCCAAGGGTGCTTGTCTTCTTTAGGTTTTGCGGGGATTTTGTCCTAAAGAGAATAAAAAAAATAATCTTAAATGAAACCTTGAGTTTTATGTTGAAAAGTTCAAATTTTAAGGGCTTTTCCCAGAGCTAGAAGTAATATTCTAATTGTTTTCAGTAAAGTTGTCCTTCAAACCTACATTTAGTATACATACTTGCCAAAACTTAAAACTACCTCTGCATTGACATATGTAAGTAGAGTGCAAAATTGTGTAGTCTAAGGAAATTTTACACTGAATGTGAACATTTAAACGTGATGATAAGCTACATCCATAAGTGTGGCTTGAAGAGGTGTGTATGCTTAAGTGCATGAATGCAATACTTTACCAAATAGTAATTCTTTAGTTTATTATACATGTAACTGCTATTGATATCATTAGTCTTCCTTGTTAGTCATTTTCTATCTGACTTCCTGCAGCTTTCTTACAAATGCATACCATTAAGAGTTATATTTGCTTTTAACTACAATGAAGAAAAAATACCATATTAGTACACTTAGTTAAACTGTTTTTAATGTTTTTTCTTAATGAGTTGGCTTGTGCATGTAGGAAAGTTAAAAAGGTAATTCAGTAGACTTTTTTAAGTTATTGGTAATGATGCCAACTTGACTAACTCTTTATACCAATTTGTGTTAATAGGAAGACCACACTAGATGCCAAAACAGAACAAGATATTTAGTATCCACACTAGTGTTCTAAATGCTAGTGTTCTTCATGTAAAGATCTATGAAAGTTTGGGGTTTTTTCACTGAAGTAACACATGGAAGAGGAGTGTCAAGTTCTGTCAGTGAACTGTTAGTTTCACACACATGTATCCCAGCCCTGTTATTTGCACTTTCAAACCCTTCCTTGTTTGCTTTCAGGTAAGATGTTTTCTTCACATCCCACTGGCAGGATGACAAAAACAGCTTTACAGTTTTGAGATATACCTTCTAGCAAATTAAAATACTTAATATAGTGTTTTTGCCATCAAAGGCCAAACCAGAAGATGTGTTTTAGGTAAAGTGCTCTTTAGTTTCACTAGAAAGGGTGGTTTGTCAAAGTTTCACATAATTTGGCCCAAGGTGATTTGTACAATTGGAAAGAAATTTACTTTTGGATGCCTGACTTCAGCTTACTCAAAAGCAAGTTGATAAGTGAACAGCTTTTAATACATCAATTTACAAGTGACAATGTGAGTAGCACTGACAAATAGTTCAGCTGAAGTTTAGCACAGGAAATATATAAAAGGATTACTTCAAGAAGTTTGACAGCTGTCCTTCTACCTGGGACATTTTATGTGGAAGCCAAATTGCAAACAGTGAGGAAGAAGGCAGCGTCTTCTCCCCCTCTGCTTTTATGCCAGGAATACATTCATCATTTAGAGTTGCCGAGGGACTGGTTGGCTGATTTTTACATATGGCTCCATAGTGAGTGTACATACAAATTAGATTAAGGTTTCTACAGCTTTCTGAGCATTAGATATCTCTCGCAAGAGTAATTTTTGAGCTTTGAACTGGAAGCCAGGTCTCCTGAAACCCTAATTCTGGTGCTGACAATGACATGGGTCACACCTGTTGGCAAGTCACTCTGAGCCAGATCTCGAGAGGGACTTTGGTGTTTTATTGGCTCCTGGAATACAATGCACAACAACAAATACACAAGAGTGAAGCAGACCAGAATGGGCTTGGCAGAGGCAGTGCACTGAATGGCTGTGTGGCTTAATGGAGCAAAAGAGGCTTGAACAGAAATGAAAACCATCAGATGCATGTATGCTTAGACATATCACTTTCAGAGATAAAATTTGTTTCTAAAATAGAAGCACAACTTTCTTGCAGTACTAGGAGAAATGTTTGCATATATTTCTAAAATCTGTCTGACTCTTAGAATGTGAAGAGAAATATGGGTATGAGATAATAGCAAGATTATTCAGCTCAACTTCAAGATTTATTTACAATTTAAGTTAAAAAACATAGAAATTGTTCATCAGCCACGGGCTCACATGCTAGCATTAAATGGGCATTTTTAGTGTTGTCACTGAGACTAAAACCAGTGCTCTCTCTTTTCTCTTACCCAGCTTTGCCCTTTGAAGTGTGAAGGATGAGTATTAGTCTCAGTGGGGTCCAAACTAGAGACATTTTTCTAGTTTTGTTAGGCACTTTGCTCACATTAATTAGGAAAAATGTTTGAACCGTTTCTAATAAATCAAGTCTCTAACTTTAGAAGAAGCATTCCCATTATTTTGAGCACTGCTTCATTTCAGTGCTTTTTAGAACTTACATGCTCCGTGCTTAGCATACACCTGCAGAATAAGTAGATAAAGTAGGAAGTGGATATCAGTTCTAAATCAAAAGGAGATTAATACTTTAAAAATATAATATACCATATTTTCACTTGGGCTAGCTGAAATCCTCCAGTAGGTATTAGAAGATAATCCTCATTTTTTGGTGTTCCATGTGAAAGGTCTCTTATGGACAAAAGAAGTGATGATATTTATTGCCTTAATGTTTGCTTGCTGTACTGGAGTCTTGCTTGCCTCCAATGAATCCAAATATTATTTCTGAAAGTAAAGATTTGTCGCTTGAAACTAGCCGCTATGTACTTGAAGATAATCTTCTTTCATTGAAGCATTTGAAAAACTGCGTATTTAATCCTAAAGATGCAGATTGGAAAGGTTTGAAATTTATAAGCCAGCATCATGTGCAGTTATCTCCTCTATGATGGCCACAGTGTAAGGAAAATTACATATTTTTAGGAATCTGATTCCAGATTCTGCCAAACATTTGGCATCTGTATACTGCTAATTGGTCATTTATACAAATTCTAATAACCATTAGCAAATAATGCCTTATGTACTAATGCAGCCATGCATTCTTGTGTCTCTGAACTGTTATTTGCTCTAGTAGACAATATTGTGGGAAAAATGCTCTGCAGGTGGAATAACTTAAGAAAACAGGAATAGTTGAATGAAGACTCATTTCTCTTTTATGCAAAGTGCACATAAGCACATTTTCCTGCTATCTTCTCACCTCCACTGACGGACACTGTAATTTCTCATATTTCATTGTGCTTGGTGAAGAAGAGGTCTTGTGTTTAAAGCTTTTCTCTTTGGTTTTCCCAGTGGTTCAGTGCATTTTCAAGTGATGTGGAAATTTTGAAATGGCAGCCAAAACCAGGCATTATGCTGGAAAGTGCCTTTTAGATTACTTCCAATTCCTGTATTTACTGCAGAGCAACATGCTTTTCTGCAACATCACACCAAGACATAGATTTGTGAAGAGCAGGATACAAGAGCATATGCCCTCTCAGAATGAGATCACCTCATATGCTGTTAACAGCTTTTTTTCAAAGTAGAATACCAACTCTTTCATAGCAAAATGCGTAATTTCTCTAGGAATAGATATGATTTGGTTTTTTTTTAATTACATATTAGAACTTATGTCTGTGTCTCAGATGAGAATGTAAGGTCCACCTGACGGTTAAAAGCATTGCAAGTCAAATCTCGCTTGACAGCCTATTTATCAAAATCAATAATTTCTTTGAATCTTGATGGGATCTTTCAGAGGAGGCTTGATTAAGGATGTTGCAAAACACCATACACAAGAACAAATTTTCTAATCTGTAAGAGAAGCTTCATCATGCATTCTTGTTCCAGCCAGTATTTATATGGATCAGTCATTCTCTCCCACTGAATTTGATGATGTTATACAGCCATAGAATCATTTTACTTGGAAAAGATGTTTAAGATCAAATCCAAGCATTAGCTAAGTCCACCATTAAACCATGTCCCTCAGCACCATATCTACTCATCTTTTAAATACCTCCAGGGATGGTGACTCAACCAGTTCCCTGGGCAGCCTGTTCCAGTGCCAGACAACCCCTTCAGTGAAGCATTTTTGCCTAATATCCAATCTAAATCTCCCCTGGTACAACTTCAGGCCATTTCGTCTTGTTGCTGTCTAAAATAATGGAAATGTTTCATTTCCAGAATATTATTTGTGATGCCTGAATGGACATGTAGCAGGACATTTTGCATAGCACAGGAATTAAAGATTGCTATTAGTCAAAATAAACTACTTGTAAAAAACCCCTCTAAAATGAGAGAACGGCAAGACTCATAAGTACCATGAGCATTTTACCCTTTTCCTTTGTCTCCCACCCAACTATTTCTTGTTTAGGTTGCATTTGTTTGGTTGGTTGGTTTGTTTGTTCGGTTTCTTTTTGTTGTTGTTTAGGGTACCCTAAACAATTCCATGCTATCAGTGAAAATGCAAGGGCCATGACTGAAAGTCAGTTTTTACACTTACAGCTATCAGAGTCTTTAGAGAGCCAAGATATTCCTGTGAAGCTTTAAGCACTAAAGTAAATGAACTGAACTTTGGGCAGTGGCCTTTGCAGTGAAAGTTTATTTGAGCATATTCTTTGTATTGTGCTGTTATTTCTAAGGTTACGTATCTGCAGAATGGTTTGTGGACTGTGGTCTGGCAGCATGCTGGGGGGTCAGCAGACAGATTTGGGGGGAATCCGTAAAAGATAAGTAGGAAAAGTGAGCCTGATGTCAATAATATTAAATCTACTTCAGCAGTGTCCTGGGGCTCTGCCAATCAACGATGATGAGGCCCTTAATGCCCTTTCCTTAGGTCACTTGTGCCTGTGGCAGTTTCTTAATGGCTGCAAGGTTTATACCTCAGTAAATACTTCCCCCACGTGGTGATATTTGTTGGGACAACTTTTGAGGTCTCTTGGGACCTGGAAAAATTATGGTCTCATTTTCTGTTCTTAGAAAAGAAAACAGAAATGAGGCTGAAGCAACTGTGGCTGTTTCAGTGTTTCCCACAATGCAACCACTGGTGATCTGTGGGAGTACAAGTAGTAAATTGAACTAGGTCATGCTGATAGTATTTTTAGTTCTAGATTTGGTGAGAGGACAAAGTATTCTGATGGAAAATTTGAGAGATTGTCAGTGACCCAGAATGTTTGGGAATTACTCACTTAGTGGAAGCCAGTATTGACTGACTGACTAATGATTTTCTATTAAGTGTGCCCTGCTAATTAGCTCATTCACTTCTTGCAAGTTAATTAGTAAGCTGTAGCCAACATTGACAGTGTTGGTAGATTGGATCGTACATACTTTTTCTCATGCAGGACATCTGTATTTGTCACGGATCCTGAAAGATGAGTAAAATGTGAGGTAGCTGCACAGGGAAGTTGAACCAAATCTTTAGCTGGGATTAGCAGGCTTAGTGCCATGAAACAACATGGACATATGTAATTATACTGATGGGAGATCTTGGGAAGCAGATTATGGAGAAGTCAGAGGCTGAGGCTAAGGACTGGGGCAAATTTCTGCTATTAACCCATACATATGTATATCACAGTCCTGCTGAGTTGCAGCATTTCTTGAAATATAACCCTGAGGTTGTACATGTCAAAATGCAGTGCTTTTAAGAATTTGCCTGACTTTACGATAGGTAAGATCTAAATGCCAGTGCATGCCATAGCATTTTATCTATGGACAGTTAAGGCTGCAGACAGATGTCAAAAGAAGGTAAGGACTGTCTTCCTTTTTCTGAGAGCTCATTTTTTGTTTAGTGGCTTTGTAGAAATCACTTTATAGTAGATACACATGAAAAAGGATACTTTTCAGCTTATGATTTGAATAAACAGATTACACAGTTTAATAGTTTTAGTTCCTGTCAGTATGGATTTCAGAACTGAAAGTCAAGAGGGATCAGGAAATTTGCAAAACTGAGCATACTTGAATCCTTACTCTCACAGACATCCTCTGTGACCTTTCCTGAGACATCTAGTCTTTGGTACCTGAGTTGTCTTAAAAATAATTAAAATACTACTTCATGCCACAGGACCTTTTCTAAGTCCTGAGAGACTTTTATCAAGAGGAAAAAGAAGCATATTTCCCGCCTGTGAATGACTGCATCAGCATTTTAGAGCAAAAATGTTGCTTCCCACAACAACCACTATGTCCACAGGGATTTCTACAGATGTTAGATGTTATTTGAAGGGCTAGTTACCACCCTGTATCCTGTGACTCCTTCTGTTGCTTTTTGAATGGCAAGCACAAGACCTGGATGCCAAGTCACAAAGAAGATTGTCTAGCAGGAGCAGCTGGCTGCTTGGCAGATGCATCATCGTAGCAGCTTTGAAGCTGCCCATGGGTCTGTCACATGTTTTAGCTACCAAGAGACTGCCTTAGCTTCTTTGTCCTTTATAGATGCCATTTGCTATTAAACATTCTTTCATTATTTAGAATTTTTTATGTTGTACATAAGCTCTTAGTTTGTCAATAGGGATTCAAAAGTTTTATTTTCATATGGAAAGAAGGACCTAGATTTTCAAAAGAACTGCCACAACTGGCAGACATCTTGATGCAAGATTATATGCATAAAGCAAAATATGCAGAGAATAGAAGTTCACTTTGAAAATAATAGCTAAGCTATCATATGAAGTTATCTTTTTAAAATAGGAAACAAATCAAATAGCTCAATTATGTCTATTACTCAGCATTTGCTGAAAAGCAGACCCCTGCACAGGTCTCAATCTGGTTTCTAGAAAATGTAAGAGTATGTTTTAAAAATTAGGCTACTTTGATTTTACAGAGTGAGAGTGAGCATGTTTCTACAACAGGTTTTAGTGATTATAAATAACTAACTTATCAAATATGTTATTCGACTTTGCTTTCAAACAAATGGAAAGCAAGAAAGCTACGTCAGTATGTTTAAGCCCAACTAAGGCTTTCTACTTCAATACCTGTGCTATTATTTTAAAGTAGTTCAATAGCTTCTGTCTGATTTGTCAAACATTACTTAGGAATGTGTCATACACTTATACGCTGTAGTTTTCATCCTTCAAATAACTTTGGGCAAAGAATATACAAACAAGTTCTTTTTTACATAAGCTTTTTATCAATACATTGTCCTATAAAGGTTTCAGGACTAAATTTATTTTCCTAATAGACATGAAAGTATTGTTTATGCACTTTAATTTCCATTTCACATTTTTTCTGTCAGTTCTTAGTTCTACATACAAGATCAGCATAAAAAATAGCAAATGTTTCTTTTTTTTTCTTATATTCCCAAAGTGAAGAGAAATACAGGTTGTGTACGCGAGCTCCAAAATTTAGTAGCTGTGAAACAGCACAGGTTGAGAACACAGGTAGTTTCATCAGGTGCCTGTCCTTTAATTTGTCTAAAGAGTTAATAACAATTTTTTCCACATAGGTTCAGTTGGCTTAATTTCAAGGCATATGCTCATCTAATAGTGGGCATTGTTGATTAAAAAAGAAAAATTGCTCCATCAGAGTTTGACCCCTACTGTGTAACTGTGATTAATCGTGCCTGTCCTTATATTAGACCAAGAGCCTATTTTCAACCTGATTCATCCCTCTTCAGTAGATTCCCAGCATTGCCATGTGAACATCCCTGAAACTCAGCTTAAGGTCTGCATAATAGGGTTAAACTTTAAAAATAGACAAAGGTTCCAAGATGAGTGTTTTGCTGAATGCTGTTCCTAGAGTCAAGGTAGGAACTGGGAAATCATGTGGTAAAATGGCATTTCTTTGAAAAGAACAGTAAGAGGACAGTGTTCGTGACCAGTGATATTGCTGAGAGCCATTATATATTGCCTCTGAATTAGGCCAAAGTAGAATTCACCTACCTTATCTATTGTATCACTGGTCCTTCCTCTGCCAACTCACCCATCCAAGTATGTATGTTGTAAAAGAATATACAAGGACTGTCTTGGGTGAAACTGAGGTACAGGAGGGGCAGCTTCCTTAGGAAATGTGCCAGATGAAAAAGGGTAGTGGGCTTTTTCTATATATATCATTTATCTGTGGCCATCAAGTGCTGGATTAAGGATAGGCTTTTCTTCTCTGCAATATAAATGATAATTTCTGTGTCTTGTTCCTGGTTTTGTGCAGTAACAGGCCGTATGTTGTCTGAGGCCAAGAGACAGTACAGGGGAATATTTAGGAGTCTTCTCTTCTAATTCTTTTCTCACTGACAAAAATGGATGACGAGAGGAAAACTCTGCCTGTGTCAGGCCCAGATAACAGAACTTCATTCCTCATTCCCCAGAAGAAGGAAAACCATGGCATGCACATTTTTCACCCTAACTCAACCAAGTGTATGTCCTGGATTTTGTGAGGGTTTGGTTGTTGTATTGTTTTTCTTCTAGCTCTTAAAAACAGGATTTGGAAGATGGGATTGCCCAATTTTTGTTTCATTTCTATTCATCTCTAGCTGTTTCCTTGGAGATGTTCCAATAACAGAATATTAAACCATCCTAGTGTACTGAGTTCAGATGGAGGTCCTTCCTCAGGCACGAGTCCCATCGGAGAGGCTCATAGAGAGGTTCCTGTGGAACTGACAGTTGGAAATTAACATGTTTCAGAAGTACTTACAATTCAGATGCTTAACGTTTGCAAGAAGATCCTGCTTTAAGAGAGGAATGGAAGTATTATCTTTTTCAAATAAATGAGTGGCATACAATGTGTTTTCGCTTCAGTCCAGTTTTGCTACTCTTAATTTTTAATCTGCTGATCTAGATTCTTGATCTCTTAATCCTAAAAAAATGGCCAAAGTGATTATTTGAAATTATGCACAAGAGAGCTTGTTAACTGCTGTTTAATCCATCTCTCTATGTAGCTACCTTGCCCCTTCAGAATTGATCCTAATAATATCTTGTAAGTAGTATCAAAAGGAATTAGTCATACCAATGTTGAAGTTGTGATCAGCAGGCAATGATTCTTGTTATTTTTCAGTTTACTTTACATCTTACTTTTTTAGGGCATGACAACAGGATATTAGTTACCTGGGATGTTACTGAGTAGAGGAGAAGCGTTTTCAGTGTGAATCTATTAGCAAAATGTAAACATGCATATTGTCAACCACTTTATTGCCTTTTTTTCTGGTGGCTGACATTTAGGAATTGCCTTCAGAGAAGCCTGGTTTAGGTTTATCATGTGTAGATAACAGAATCACCTTATATATGAACTACAAATATGAACACTGTGATGGAAAGTACGCCTTATGATTTTGTGCCAAATGCATTTAGAAATAGAGAAAACTACATGGACTGCAAACAGAAAGATGGCTTAGTTGATATCTTGCTTTATATTCCTTTTGGGATCTGAATGTGATTTTGAAGTATCACAACCTGTAGGAGTCACAAGTGCTGTTGTTTGACATTTTTGCTTAAAATTTTGCCTTTGCTTTCACATCTTCTGAGGTCAGTGAGGCTACAACTATGTCAAGGAGGTATGGGAGGATCTGAGTTTTGTGTCTTTCTCCTGTGATTAATTTTTCAATAAATATAGATCCACATTTCGAGGGCACACTTGGTCACCAGTGGTAAAGCAGTAAGCAGCACCTCACTAACAAAGAGTTCTGTGGGTATTTGAGTTGCAAAGAGCCCCAACAGAAGAAAGCAGATCAGATATATGAAATATTCTCTGAATTGCATATCATTAAAACCTTCTCAGAAATCAGTATGTCTGCTATAATTGTATATTGACTCTCAAGATGTTGTACCACAGAAGAATTCTGAATTTATCTTCAATCATAAAGCTCTTGCTAAGCTTTAGGCTGAAATCTTTCTTACAGAAGTATGATTTCTGTTGTAGATGAACACTGGACACTTCTCTATATGTCCTGCTGTTTTTTTTTTAATATAGCAGGGTAATGATTGCATGCCGTGCTTTACCATAGATGGACAGAACTCGGGTACATTGTGCGGGTGAAAATAGACACTCTAGTTACTACTGCTACTACCTGCACTTGAGAGACCTTCTTAGCTTAACAGTACATTTCTTTGACAGCAGAAAGGCTGAAAATTGCTAGTCTGAAAACCCACCAAAAAGTGAAGTTTGGGTTTTTTTCTGAATTTAAAAAAAAAAAAAAGGTTAATGTTGTTATTATATGTGGCTAACAGTATGAATGCTAGGATCAGTTTAAATTTTATTTAAACTGTGAATTATGAAATTGTAATTAGGTGAGGTATCTGTAAATGTCTAAGTTTTTCCTCCAACCAAAAGTGGTTCTTAAATAAAAACATTAAAGCAGGCCATTTCTAACTCCATTGTACCAGAGAAAGCTTTTCAGGCATAGCACATTGTGTTTAGTATCACTTTAGAATTCTATAAATCTTTGATCAGCTTTTATTTAATCTTTGTCTAAATTGGAAGATAGCAATGGTCCCTTAAGATTCTGTATGGAATTGAATGAAATTTAATAAGGCGCCTGACAGTTATTTGATTGTGGTTTGTAGCACTTTCATTTTACAGGCTTAAGCAATACTGACCTCAAAAGGACTGTCATTCAGACTAGGTGGAGGGCGGGGAAATAATTTTTTTATTCTTCTTTGTTCCTGTCCTTTTTACTTGATAAGCCCTTAATAAAAGTAAAAAATAAGTTCTTGCCAATTCTTAGACTGATAGTGGATTCATTTCTGCAACATTTTAGAGTAGGAAGTGCAAAACAAGACAACATCTCAATGGCTTTCACATTGACAACCTTGACAGACTGGATAAATTCGGAGTAGAAAAGAGCTAGGAGATCAGATGACATGGGTTGTTTCTCAGGGGACCACCTGGTGAATTTTGAAAGTCCCCAGAACAGACTGTGGGTCACCCTGAACTATAGGAGGTCCTCCTACCCACTCAAGCAGAAACTGTATGTTTTGAAATGATGTGTCCAATTATTTCAGCTTGACGCACAACACAAGTAGCTGAGAGAATAAACCCAACCTTTTAAAAAGTTTTCGTTTATGTCTTTTAGAGCTGCCTTTCTCACAGGCTCATGTAGATGCCATCTCGATTATTAAAGCACAATTCCATTAGTGATGAGCTGCTTCCCTCAATTAGTTTTGACACAAGGTAATTTTAGGGCTTTAAGTGTACTTATCTTTGACTCCTGATGGATTTTCCTGGGTCCTTGTTTACTACCTAAACTACCTTTTCTTTTCTGTTTACATTTGTATAATGCACTGTTTGGTGTTTCAGTTTTAATCACAGTTATGTATTACTGTTTATTATTTGCATTACACTAATATATAAATGTCAAAGCTCCATGACATTGTACATATTTAAATATGTTATGTATCTTTAAAAATAATTCACAGATACTGCTGCAATATCACTGTGCTTACAAGAGTTTGGTTCAGTAACAATGAACAGTTTATTTTCTGTTTATAAGTGAAGTAATGAAGGAAAGAACAAGAAGAATGGAAAATGAGTGGAAAGAGTTGGTTTTAAACAGAGATTGAATTGGAATCAGTGATACTGCAACTGGTTTGAATTAGATGCACTGCACTGAGTATCATGAAGACACATAGTTTACCTTCATGAGGTAAAACTACTGTAGAAGCACAAAAACTCCCACCTAGCCCAAATTTTAGCTACTCCAGCACATACTCTCTGACAGTGATTGCTGTGAAGTTAAAATAGGCAGATAACCTGCCCTACAGAATTTTCATTCTTGTCTCTAACAGTAGTTAAGTTAAATTTTTCAGGTATAATAGCTTTTATAAAACAGTCTGAGCTGATTCTAGCATACTTCATGAAGAAGGTTATTTCAGAAAATACCTGGACATTTGTTTGCCTCTATTTATATCTTACGCTGGCTCTTTTGAAAGCATGAGATGAAGAAAAACACAGTATCAGTATTCAAGGCTAGAATTCCTTTTGTTCTGGATACAATTCTGGCAATAAGCCCCATGTTTAGTGAAATCTTCCTACTGCTGTTAACTTTGTTAACATGAACAATACTATTCAGCTCAGTTTGACCTCTCCTATAGTTAGGACAGTACCCAAGTACCATCATTACGTGTTTTTTGTGTACACTTGGAATAGTCACCTGTAATAAGATTTTCAGTGCTACATAACTGACTGGGGGCTTGCTTTTAAAAGTGATCTGGACACTTCTGGATGGTATGGAAAGCTTTTAAGTGCCAGTAAATGATGATAAGTAAAAAGGAGAATTTCTGAAGTGCTAGCTGACCTCCTTTCCACTATTCTGCTCTATACATGCCTCTGTATCTTTGGAAATCTGGAGCTTGGGAACTAATAGGGGGAAATAGTAACATAATAGAAAACAGGTACAGAAGGAGCCTGAAGTGGTCATCTGGTGCATTGCTCCATCCCATGTAGGATCATCTCTGCCTAAATACTTCCTGGCAATAGTTAATCTAATTTGTTCTTAAATTTCCATTGCTAGAGGCTGCACTGCCTGTCCATGCAGTTAATTCTAGTTGTTTACCAGTCCTTTTGTGAGTGTGGTGTCATCCTCCCCCCTCTTTATTGCAATTTAGGCCCATTGTTTATTGCCTTGTTCCACATGCATGTGGAGAATAACTGTCCCTTTTTCCTCATGAAGTGTTTCTTTACGTGTTTGAAGACAAACAGCACATTGCTGTCTTTCAGTGTCCTTTCCCCCTAGACTTTACCCTTCTTTCAGCCTTTCTTCACAGGTAATGTTTTCTAGATCTCATCACTGAGAAGCTTTTGGTAATGTTATCTTAAGTTGTCTTTGAAAGTAGTATTTAGAGACCTTCATGTTTGTCTTGTTTTACCTTCTTCAGTTTAATGACATTAAAGTATAAACTGTGCAACATAGCAGAGCTAAAAAGATACATAAATACCTACCTACTTAAATTTGAAAACTTTAATCTAAAGATTACAGTAATGTTACAACACTTGTAAACTGACTATGCCACATTTTGTAAAAGCTGAGAATATAAACACCTTATAAACTAATAAAAAAGCAAAAACCTTGCCCTCCAAGAAGCAATGAAGAAAAATTTTACGAGACGAAACCATTACACTCTCTAACCAATCATAGGTTAGAATTTATAGAATTCTAAAGTGATGCTTTATAGCCACAGTGACTGCAGTAGCCCACAACCTAGATTATATTGCTGAATAGAATGAAGGACAGGCATTGAAATAACAGAGAAATAAATGGAAGAAGAGGACTCTACTCAAGTGCGTGACAACCAAAACTTGCATGTTCTCAGTGGCAACTGCTGTGAGAATATTGCTTTTGTGAACCTGGCCAAGAAAAGGTGATGGTAGAACAGTGTTAGTGTTAAAAGCCTGTCTGATTATGGCATTGGTTCTTTATGGGATCAGAGGAAATGCTTTCACTTTTAAGTAGTGTTTTAGCAACATAGATGGTACTGGATAAGAAGCAGGAATTCTGTTGCTGATTTTGTGTTGCCATAGATCTATTTTACCAACAAATGGCCCAGAAATTCTGCAGTCTCTCAAGTAAACCTGGACACTGTTTTCTTTTGATTCTTCTTTAAGTGGAATGATATTACTAGAGAAGGTACTTAGAAGAATAGTTTCTAATTCAAGGATTTCATAAGGTCTGTCTAAAGAATCTGTTCTGTTTGAAAAGGTTTCTGAGCCTGACATCCTTTGCAACACTTTGCAACAAAAATGTACCCAACTTGTTAAAATCTTGTTTTACATCTTTTTTGACATTGGCTGCATGTGCTTTTTTTCAGGGCTGTGCTCTTTGTCTGTGGGCTATGGTTCTTTGCAAAAGTGGACTGCCACCATATAATTTCCCAGACTACTTCAAGAGTTCTGGAACTGAACTCAGCTCTCCTTTCCAGTGGTGTTCTTTCCAAAATGTGAGTATTCAGCTGTTTTCCTCACCCAGAGAAACTCTGCATTAGATCTGTAAATATGCACACCTGCTTGCCAATAACATTAATAGGAATTGCACCTCTATTCATAGGAGAGAACAGAAATCTTTGTGCCTTCACGTTTGCTATTTTTTAATAGCAGTAATGATGCTTTGAGGGAAGTATTACTTCAAGAACAGAGGCCATTTAATTTCCTTGGACTTTGAAATCTTCTGGTAGAGAATAATTGCCTGACACACAGCTCCTAGGAGGTGAATTTAAATGAAAGACATTTTCCAAGCGGAAAAGCAAATGTACTAAATGCCTCATTAGAAGATCTGTGTCACTAGTGCTGCTTCATTATGAGAACTCTCTTAAAAAATTCATATCAACACTTGCCTTTTACAGTCCAGAGCCTGGTGCCTGTTAAGACACTGAACAAACTATATTTTCTTACTTGATATACAGTAGGATATAGATCCATAATGAACTAGGTTCATAGCTGTACCAGGAAGCCACTGTGTAGGAAGACAGCATCTGTGGCACGGCCCTGGGAAAGCACTGCATGAACCTTCTCAGGTGTGGATGACTGAGTGGGGTAGTCAGCTTCTCTCTTCAGTGCTGCAGCAGTATATTCTAGTTGTTGGGTTTTTTTTTTCTTCCCCTAAAAATGCAGGATATAAAATACTATGCATTTTTAATTTTCAAATAAGGGAGAAGAAAAATGGCCAAACATAAATTGCAAATGAAGTGATTTCTGCACAGGAAAATGGATCTTGCCACCAAGGTCATCTCTTAAGAGACTACCAATCAACTGATTTTTATTGCCTTCTTCTACAGTTATTCTTAAGGAAAGCTTCCAAATGTTGCAGACATATAAGGCTAGGAAAAATTCTAAGACCAGGAAAAGTTCTAAGGCCTGATTCATCATCACATGTGTGTGTTTAAGTTTGGGATAGTCAAGGATGTCCCAAAGTTGGGATTATGAATGAATAATTAGATTCAACATCCATTTCAGAGGTTAAGCATTTAGAAGTTAGTTTTAATTCCTCTCAAAATAGATTTTTCAAGGCTAAAGAATTGCAATCAACTAACAAAACTGAAAATGAAGAGTTACTTAATGGTCACTGATAAAAACAATGTATAGCAATCAAATAACCATGATTTTTCTCTCCATAATGGTGTTAATTAATAGATTAAGATGAGTTTATAATAGCATGTGCAATTCACATACTTAATTTCTTATAATCTCTAAGGAATCTCAATCGAGTGTTTCACTGGGTATATTTTGACTGAAAAACAGGCTAATTAAGATGAACTGGAAGAGATCGTTATGCTTGAATCCATTTTCTAGTTTTCTTCTGAAGCTTTTTTAGTAGGGGGAAAGAGAGCTGTGTTATCAGAATGCAGTAGGATATTATTTTTATAGTGTTGCACAGTTTTATGTAATACAACATTATACAGCAGCCTCATTATATTCAACTCTACAACGTGTTGTGCAGCCATGAGCTTAATGGTGTCATGGAGCATGGAATGAGTTTAATTCCTCTACCTAAAGGAGATGCATCTTGCTTCACTGAATATTTTCTGGACTTTAAAAGATGCAACTTGACAAAATATTCTTCAGCTCCTACTCTGAGAGAACAGAAAGATTGCATTGTTATGAAGCAAGCCATGCAGTTATGGGTTAGAGAACAGTTTTCACTTCTTTAATCTTCTATTCTGATCATTTTTTGAATGAGTAACTCCTAAAACGTCTGATATTTAAATCTCAAAATGGTGCTGTTGAGACTATGCCGTCTCAACTTTCTTCTGTATTTTTTCTCCTATCGTCACTATGTGCGATTTTACTGTGAGTTTTTCCATATTGTCTAGTCCCTGTTAAAAGGAAATAGTTGCAATCCAAAACAGCTACTGTGGTCTTTACTCCTGCTTCCTTGCGGTTGCAGTTAGTTATTCAGAATTTCAAAGGTGCCCCACATCCAGCCCACAGACTTGGGAGGGGCTAATTGAAAGACATGAGGCAATGTCGTACAATCTTGTCTGGATTTAACAGGTTGGGAATAAGCTGCACTGACACAGATAGTAGTGATGTGAGAAGAAAGCTTACTAATACATCCAAAACACAGAAGTTCTCAAAAAGCATATTTGTGGTTAGAAAATAAATGTTCAAAAATTTTGTTGATATTTGAGATTTTACAGAACCACAAAAATTTCTGTCTATGTGTGAAGAATGGTAGAACTGTTTGCTTGTTTATTTTAATGGCCTGGAAGAAGCTTACTACAGAAGCAGTAGGCAGGGGGACTGCAAAGTCTCTGGCTTTCATTGCCTCAGTCTACTCACAAGGTCATAAATACACCACTTAACATACTCATGGTATCATCATCTGCCATCTTCCCGAGGCATTTTCCATTGTTGAAGAAATAAAAATTTGAAGAGGATATAAAGCAGCTTTATTTAATAGTACTCTAATTCCTAAATTTCCTTAGAGAATGGCAGCATTTACCAAAACTACTTAAGTGTTTTTGCTCTTCTGAATTTTTCTAGAAAGGAGAATGTCTTTCTTGCAAAGTGCATAACCACATCTCAGAATTTGTATTTAAAACAACAGACTCTCTTATTTCAAGCTTGGCAATGCTGCAGGTTTTTTTAATGCTGTTCTCCCTTTGATGGGGAAATTGTCAGCTGAAGAAAGATTTGGAAAGCATTCTGTGTATTAAACAGTAGGAACTTGCTTACGGGCCTCCAGACTACTCTAAGAAATTCTTTAATGAGTAAGTCTATTAAATCATGAGACAACTCATGAAGTAATGTTCTACTTAGCATGAGTATGGGTATTAGAATTTACCCCTTCAGGAAATCTAGATTTCCCTAATAGTGTAGTATTCTGAGAAAATATTTCAGTTAAACTCTTTATTATAACCTAGGGTTTATCAGTAACTTCTGTAATGTTACAGAAACAGCCTAGTTCTACATAATGATGTAGATCTAAAGTATTCCTATAATTTCTATAATAATTTATTATGAGATGTGTCAGATAGAAAGCTCTTCTTCCCAAACTGTAGGTGTAAAGGGACCTATTTCACGTGGTTTTTAATATATGCTTATTTTTGTAAACAATCCATAGCACATAGTTCTTTGTGAACTATAATGCTCATTCTGTCCTTTCTGTGTGTCATGGCTGTGAAGCATCACAGATGGCAATGCTAGTACACAATGTGTGAGCAATACGGGACTGACCTGAAAAGTGTGATAGGCTTTGTAAGAGGTTTGTAAAGCTGGAAGTGGGCATGTGCCTCCAGGCTTGAGCAGTTTTAATTACTATTTGTCATAGGCAATGCCATGTCTTTGGATTTCTAAAGCAACTGTCTTTAATACATTAAAAATGTGGTATTTTATGAAAATACCTGCTTATTTCTTCTTTAGATGGCAGCATATACAGGCCTATTTTTATTCCAGATCAGTAGAATAGACTTGTCTGAGCAGTTCTTGGGAATTTAGAACAAGAATTCAAAATAAGGTCTTTTCTAGGGTTATCTCTTACATATAACCCGTCATATACAGATCTGTTACTTACAGCTCTAAATCTCTTTAGAACTGTTTAAAACTCATCTGGTTTACACTCCTGCTATTCCTGAGTAATCAGCAGAACTTATGCAATTACAATGACTGAGAATTCATCTTTGCTTATGGAACTTACATAGTCAGAATTCAAGAGTTTTGAAAACTGCAATGTGTTGAGATGTATTAATACATTGCATTTTTAAACAGTAGTGAGAGAAATGCTTGTATTTAATTTATTTTAAAGTAATCCATATAGCCGAAGTCCAAGTTTTAGAAAAAATCCTGTGGAAGCATCAGTGACTCAGTGAATACCAGTATATGTTATGGACAGTTACTGAACCGATGGAAAATATTTAAGGCTGCTTACTGGCAGGGAGCCATTCACTTAGTATCTGATAGGCTAGGGTTTAATTCAGCAATCTGAAATAATTTTTAAATTGACTTTAAAATTTTTAAAAAGAGCAGTTAACCCAGAAACTCTGATTTCAAAGGAAAATCTAATTTTTAATCTAATACATGTTCAATTTGAAGTCTTCCAATGAGTTCCATTTAGTGATTGCACTCTCAGAAAACATATCTTGAGACAAGATACTAAACTTGAAGGACCATTGTTCTATGAAATACAGCAATACAGTGTTCATTGATAGATATCTAGAGAATAATAGAAGATCGTGTCATCTGCTTCTTCTCTGTTCTGAACTTGAAGGGAAAAATTAAGTCCATGCTGCTACAGATCAGTTACTGAACCCTTAAAGGAGACTTGGTAATTAAATTGATATCCTAGATGCTATTTTGTTCAATATATTTCTACTTTTATTCCTTAATCTTTCAATCTGCCATTAAGTATTTAAGGCTATTTTAAGTCTCTGCTTTGAAAATCTGAGTCAATTTCTTTTACAAATGATGCTAAGCACTCAGAGAGAGCACAGCAAGCTATGGAGACAATGGGACATATCATTTCTCAGTATGTCAAAGGGACCGAAGCCCACTCTTGGATACTAATTCTTTTTCCACTTAGCACCTCTCCTCTTTATCCTTCATCTGTAAAATGGCTCTAAGTAACACCTCTGACAGAGGATTGCAGTGAGAAAGTTAATAAACACTGCGAAGATGATCTGCTTATTCATGGAATTTTATAAAAAGCTGAGCTTCTACTCCCTTTGGGAATTAAGACTTCTGCATTACTTCAGTTCTGTGTTCACAACCAGTATCTACTCTTAATATTGCCCTCTCTGGCACTCACCTGTGAGTGCAAACATACTAATATGTGTTTTTTAACAGAAAAGAATGTGCATGATAGCTTTGCAGCCCATTATGGCAAGCCCTGTATTTATTGAGAAATTGGCTGCTCTTTTCAAAATACACTTTTCTGCATTTAACCTGCTCAACAGCAAGCAACCCCTGACTAAAATAATCAGGTCACATTATTTGAAAGTAAAAGGTTCTTGCTGTGCTTGAGGGAAGATTTCTGTTCCTAGTAGTAATTGTGGAAAGCCAAGTGTTCAGCTCTTGCCACTGCTGGTTGGTCAAGGGGTAAGGAGGCTGCACATAATGAGTTATGAACAAAACCAGTATTCCTAAACAATCAGTATCACATGTAGTGAAGTCTCCACTGTTGCATACATACAGGGGAAATCCAGATGTCTCTCTTTGTAGCAATATCTCCTGTCTGCATTTTACCTGAGACATGGTGAAGGGCATGAGGAAGCTTGTTATTTTGAACATTATCAGGGATTTAAAGACTCCTTCTGCTCACATCTAATTCTCTGCCTTTATTTTCTCCTACCTTTTTGGACAAAGAAGATACTGATAGCATATAAAATACTTTCATCTTCTTTTTTTGTTGATTTGTGTTATTTTGGGAGTGGCCCCGTGTCCTATGGGACTATAATACAGCTTTTCACCGTGAATTAAAATGTTGCAGTATCTATCTGAGAAACCCACAGTTATTATCCTAATACAGCACAGCGTGAAATAGATATATCTAGTGGGGGGAAAAAAAGTATTCTGGTACTGTTATCTCTTGCTTCAATAACACATGATTAATTACCCATCTTGTTGCAGGTCCTGCTAATATTCATACATGTGCCCTTTTTTACCCCTGTGAGTTGCTGCATTGAAATCAGGCAAGCAGAATTGTTGCATTGGATCTCTGTGCATAGTTTCACTGACAGCAGTTCTGTGAGCCTTTAAACTCAGGATTAGTGAATTTGAAAGGGCTGTTAGGGGACAGGAGACTTCTGATCTGATTCCAGGATGGGCCCAGCAGTACTTCCCACTACTTTTTAGATTTATTTTATCTTTAAATCCAAAAGTTCAGTGGAAATTGAAGTTTCTGTACTTCACAAAGAGCTTTAAATCTTGACTGATTCTGTTTTCGACAACTGTGAAAACCTTATTTCCCTATCTTGGAGATGCCATGTAACAAATCCATCATTATTTCTCTCTGGTTCTCTGGTACTTACCGAACACAGTTGAGATTTCTTGTCTGTAGCATATTTCTCACCTGTAAAGTAATTCATAGCTGTGCTGAGTTTACATGGGTAACCAAAGCACTTGGATACTTAATTCCAAGCATATACTCAGGCAAATGAAGGAGTCTAGTACCCTGAAACAGCACACTTCAAACATTAATCATAGTTATTAATCATAGAGAGTTTTTCTAGAAATTTGAATGTAAATCCAGGTTTAGAGTAATTGTCGCATTAGCACATATTCAGTGCATATGGCAAAGAAGATTTACATTAAATCATTCTGCAACAAATCAGTGTTTTGCACTCTGATTTAATTTAGCTTCGTGGCATCAAGTCATTTTGTGTTTTTAAAAAAAACATTATAATAAAAAAGAGTAGTTTAGAGGTTACAGAAATCTCTCTTTCTTTCTGAATTGCCTGAGAAGGTCTTTGCTGGAAGTCAACTGACAATTACAGATTCTTAGGATTTCTATAGTTCTTGAATGTGTTTGTTATATACCATTAGTCACCAGGTGAAGCCCGTCAGTAATGGCAATACCCTTCAGCAATAGCTCGGGAGAATTTAACACTGATTGATGGCAGGTCACCTGGAATTGGTTGGCAGAATTTCCAATTTTCTGTTGGGAAATTGCTTATTTCTCGAAGTCTATTCCCATTTTTACAAGTGGACAGCAAGCTGAGATTATACATTATTATGTGTCTAACTATAAAATTGTGATGGATGGTGTCACACATTTAAAGAGAGTTAAACATTTAATTTAGGGCTGATTTCAAGAAAAAAGGCTAAGTAACTTTAAAATATAAACTGTAACTTATCTTTGGCTTTTATTTGATCATCTAGATTCAGAAAAATAGTGTTGCATCTTAACTAGTCTTAAATAGAGAATTAGTTGCTTTGCAATTATTCTTTTACTAATTCAAAGGGTTACGATACCTTTGTTGTAAACATTTTTTCAGTTTCCAAGGTTTATGCAGGGACTGACTGACTGAGCAGATTAATGTTGTGCTTTTACTTATGGGACCTCGGTTAAAATTCTGGCAAAACTGCATTGACAGAAAATCAAAGGCCATTCAGCAAAGCCTTCCCACAGTTCTTCTTTTAAATCATAAGGGAGAGCAGCCAGTAACAGCCAGTCATTTCCTGTTTCCAAAAGGATACGTATTAAAAGCAAGTACAGACTTTTTATTCCATTAGCGTACAATATGTATTATCTTCTTGAAACCTGGCTGAATTGTTTCGGAACAAAGAACCTATGCCCTACCATAATCTAATGAAAAATAGTGACCCTAGGAATAAAAGCTGATGTTGTAAATCAAACAAGAAGATACGTATTTATTACATTCTCAAAATAGAAGCAAAAGAAAATGGCTGTGGGTTGCTGACTGAAAACCAAGTTTTAGGAAGATCTTTAAGGTCCCTTCCCATCTGAACCATTCTATGATTCTAAAGCTAAAATGAGTCTGCCTGTGTGGAGCTCAGAGCTTGCTCTTAGATGACTAGGTCCCTGTACAGTGCACAGCAAGAGCTAGGTGCTTTCAAATGGAATTCAAGATAAGAAAGACACTGACTTGGCAGCTATTCAGTGTTAGCCATTGAGATATGCTGAGGGGAACGGTGGAGGTACACATCTCACCGTCTTGTTTACCTTCACCTGTTAAGAATTGTGTTTAATTTATCACCTTTCTGACCCGTTTAAGCTTGATTTATTTCCTACATGGTGAAATCACTTAAATGAGATGGGATAGGGACAGCCCTTCTGGTTTTAAGTAGCCTTAGCTTGGTCACTAGGGATTTCTGGAAGGTAATAAAGGTAGGATTTTAACTACTCTGACAGAAACTCTCTTGCTTCTTGCAGAGTGTGTTAATTACTGGACTGAGTATGAACCACCTCTCCTTTGAGTGTATTTGACAAAAAAGTGATAATTGCAATTTAATTCTAAAGCATACTTTCTCCTGCTCATTTATGGTCTGCATATTCTGAATCTGCCAACAGTTTCTGGTGCCTCCAATGGTTTGGAGCTCCTTGCTTCTGAAAGCCAGTCAGGAGCAGGCAGAGCTGAGTGCAGAGGTGCCCTGGCCAGTTAAACACTAGTGTAACTGGGCTGTCCCTGAGATGAGTAAAGGGGACCTACTAAAAGTCACTTAAGTGGGTTTAGGTAGCTACAGGCAGCACTGCTTCTGTCTTCAGTATTTTGCTCTAAAAGCAAAAAAAATGTACTTAAATTTCCCTTCAGGTATTTAATATCTTCCCTGAATCTGGTCTTCCTGACAGTTCATCCTCCCACCAAGGTTATTGACTTACAGTCTTGTTCGGTAGTTCAATGGGAAAGGGTTTCAAGGTGGAAGTGATGGGTACTCGAGGTAAATTAGGTCTCCCCTTTATGGACTTCAATGCTGTTAAAATTGGGCTCTACAAGAATAAAAGATAAAGCAAGCTTTTTAGAAGCTAGTACAAGTGCACAAGGAAATCCCTATAGAAGATGGGAATTGGCAGTGTTCCTTCAGAGGCTTTTATAGTCCAAAAATAAATTAGATCTGCTCGCCTAGAACTGTTGGAAATATGTTTACTGCTTTTAGATCATTCTCTCTTATGAACTCCTATTATGAAGAAGCTATTAAATATCACACAATGTCAGATTCAGAAGTCTGTCCCACTAGGAGCAGCCAAATGTATTATTTACTGTTTCTCTCAAATTATGTTCATTATACTTATTGCACAAACAAATAGTACATTGTTTTTTTTTCTTGAACTAAAATATGTCTGTATTTTCAGTCTACACAGTTTGCACTATATATTATCTTATTTTGTTATATTGAAAATTAACTGGTGCAGAAGTGTTTTGTATGCCTAAACTAGAATCTAAACAAAGATTCTAATTATTGCTTTTAATCCTCTAAAAGTATAAAAACTAAATATGTTTCTGCAACATTTGGAGTCATACAAGCATTGCTTTATTTTCTCAGACCTAAAAGCCAATACTTGCATAACTATTTGATGCTTTTTATCAGAAGCATTGATGCACATCAGTGAGAACTTTCTCCCACCTTGAAAATGACTTTTAGAATATTTCATTAGCAGACTGTCTTTCAGAACTCAAGTTGACATTCATGTTTCTTCACACCAGTCTTTCATCCACAAAACTCTTTGTTCTGCTGAACAGTTTCGAGACAATATGGGCAATCAAAAAAGCAAAGGCTTATGACCTATCTGCATCTTCCATTCCAACATTTGATCAGTCTTATTCAAATCTCATCTTTTAATACTCCTTTGAGAACTTTCTGAGAATTTTATTTCCTTTCTTTCATTATGATTATATTATTTCAAAAACTTCAAACTTAATGAAATGGTAGCTCCCTATAAAGTGAGAGGCAGATGCCATTGGTGGCTCACATTTATCCATTTTCATCTCTTTCAATAGCCTACGTGAAAAGAATTTAAAATCTAGAATGGTGGGAAATGTCTTTTTTATGTATACTTCACAGTCTGAGAGATTTCTGGTTACCTTTGCAGTAGTGCATTTTCTTCTCAAAAGTAAAGCACTGGAGCAAGCTGCTTACCAGTTGGAGGGAAGCAGAAAGCTGCCTGTAACCCATACAGCTATGAAATCAGACACAGTGTATGTATTTAGAAAGACAAAGGTCTTTATTACCAACTGGTATCTCTGTCTCAAATAGCATGACATTTCTTCAGACTTTGCCACTTACTGGTATGCCAGCTGCCTGCGTATTCATCTGTGTCCAAGTGTGTATTGGTGTTTTCCAGGTGGATTACTGGATGCATAGAGTTTTTGTGCCTGCATAAATAAGGCTTCACTCACACAATTACCTCACAAAAAAATCTGGAGAAGCAAATTATGTGGCTAGTTTAGGAAGGTAACCCAAGGCTGAAAAACAAACCAACCCAAATGCATTAAGTTAAGGCTGCTTTGGGGCTCTTAGTTTTCTTCTTTGTGTGCCAGTCATCTTGGTACTCCAGCCTATGGCAATAAAAATTAAGCATCCTTTTTTTTTTTCCACATGACTGCTCTGAAAAATGAAGTCATTACACTGTTGATATTAAATTTTGCATAGCAAGGTTACTTCTCCGGAGTTTATTTCTGTTTAGGCTCCTGCTCCAAGATGCAGTGCTTCATTTGTGTGTGTAATACACAACTGGCCTGGATTCTCAGCTGATGAGACTTTACGCCCCTTCGGGTAGTAAACTGATGAACTCCTTCCCGTCACGCAAATGCACACAAGCTTCACCAGCAAATACATTTTTTCTTAGATTTTATCCTACAATGAAGAAAAAAGTTTATGTGCAGCGTCTGACAGAAAAAGTTTTGTGTGCCATGGAAGTTCAACTGCTGATGAGTGGAATCTTCTCTGTCAGTAGTTGCATTTCACTACCAAGTAAAATCTTTTCTTGTTAGCAGGCAGATAAAACTGCTTTGGTGGTATCTGTGCTTCTCTGCAGGTAAAATGTTGTCCATCAGCAACTATACTTTCCACTCAGATGTAATTTTTTCTATCAGAAGTTGCCCCTCTGTCGCAAATCTTCAGAAGCTATTTCACAAAGCTCTCTCTCCTATTGACATGAACTATTAATAACATGAAAACACTCCTAAAAAGCTATACAATTAATTCTACAAAATACTGGTAAATGAAAGTTTTAAGCTTCTGCCTATTATGTTCTTGATCTCAAACTTCAAAAGTCAGGAAAGGAAAACTTAATCCACAATTTGTTCCTTATGTTTTTTTTCCCCACCCACAAACATATGTTTTATCTCTGCTGCAACTACATTTACCACAGATACTACTGGATGTACTTATTTCTCCCTTTGTGATCATAAAGAGTTGCTTGAAGAAGAATTCTGACCATAATGATTATGTGTTTCTTTTTATTCTTGCATTATTTATAGATTATTATTTCTGTGTGTTCACTACCAGGGTTGTTTGCAGAAAATGATGACACTTGCTTCCTTTGTCATTCAGTGATTACTGATCCAATCTCGACTTCTGTCTATCACAGACAATGAATAAGGAAATGCATGATTGTTACTTTTACTTAATAAGTAAGACAGTCCATTTCAACAAACATTTTAGGGAAGTAATGGGCTTAAATGTAGGTGAAACAGCCGCTAGAACTATAGCAGCTAATGGTCTGACACATATTTTCATAGTGTCTCCAGTATATAAAATAGGTTAAACACATTACGTGAATTACCACATCACTGACTCCCATGTTACTTGTGAAATAATAAAAACCATTTAAAGCAACGTCTACACATCAATATGCAATCGGAATAGGCACTATAATTCATGATCCACAGGACATTGCCGGGACAGCCAGCTTTGTTGTACTGTGAAACAGTAAGAATACTTTTCCAAATCCACTGTATAATCCAGACTGGTATGATCAATGCAGACTTAAGATCCTATCAATCTCTTCACTATTCCTCATTTAACTTGCAAGGTATCTACCCATCTGCTACTGATGGAATCTGTCAAACTGGAATCGTTGGTAACCTGTTGTTAATTTGGAGTTACCTGCCTCTTTGTCAGATGTCAGGAAGGGACTGGCTCCTGAAAAGATTATTTCTTTTTTGCAGTTGTATCAGATAGAAGCAGTACTCTCCTGTTTGGCCTGCAGACAGAAAGACAGTCACTGTGTAGCTAACAATAGCAACTGTAGTCTTAGCTCTTCAGGACTAAGCATGCTGCTTAATGTATGAAGCATACTGTGTAATATACAACACTAAGTGTTCTAACTCCTCTAACTTAACCTCCTGTGGTTAGGGGCCATGGGTTAGTGCCCTTTTTCCAGTCTACCAGTTCTATAATAAACAAACAAAACATTCCCAAAAAGAAGCAGAGAAATACTTTTCCTCTGAGTTACTGGGGTTAAAGTAATTTCTCACTGTTAGAGTCCTAAAAGATATTCTGAAGAAAAATATATTTGGAAGCCAGTCTCCACTATAAAAGATGATATAGGTCAATTATTTTCCTCCCAAATCTCTTATACATATATGATTCCTGTTCTTCATGGACTTAAGAGAAGCTGCAGAGATCCCTTCTTTTTCGACTAAATGAAAAAATACCTGTAAACATTCTCTTTTACTGGTCGCACAAGAAACTTGTGATAGGATTGGTATTTCTGTGCTTTTGAGCTCTGAACAAACGGTCTTTTGTTTTAACGACATACAAATACTGTTTCTTTGTTACTCTTTCTTGCATTAGCAAATCTTTTTCTATTAGTAAACAGCATTTAATGGTACTTAGCAGACAGTTTAGCCTGAAAACTTGGAGAATTACAGGGTCCTTTTCTTTCACTGTCTCAGACATCTGGTCTTGCAATTAGATACCATCATCAATACCTTTTTCTTCCGTTGGTGTTAAGCACAGCCTTGATTATTTCAAATACACTGCTAGAAAATTAAGTTAGACCTTATCGTTTTACTGCTGAAAATTCAAGCAGGCAGAAGGGTAATGCTGGGTATTGCTATCATAGGAGAAACATGTAAACAGACTTAGCAATGGAAAATAAAGTCTTGAAGTACTAAGTACAGTGCCAGTATAGCCTCTCTAAACTACTTGAAGACTTCTTCATGCTAAAAAACCCTAAGCTTCCAAAAAACCTCATCTTTGTAGTAGTGAAGAAGGGGAAATGGCACGGTGAAGGAAAGAATTACAAATCAGGTTACTTTATGACTGTAACTTGCTTGTGGAAAATGAACACTAGGTTTGCAAACAAAAATGAACTGGCAAGGTTTTCCCCCTGGCCCGAAAGTTAAATCTTAAATTGTTGGAATCAGAACTTTCAACAGTGAACATGGACCAGCAATATTTAACAATAACTAAACAGCTGCTTCGGAGGGTGATGCCTGCCCCTTTACAAAGTTAAAAATTAAACAAATTAAACAATGCAAAATCACTGGTTACTTTGGACAGATTGACAATATAATATATTGATGAAGACATTAGGGAATAACAATGGAATTCTCCAAACCTAAATTAGTCTGTTGTCCCAAGTGTATTAGAATTTAATAAGCTTATTAAATATCACTATTTTAGCAATTAATAGGAACCTGTCTGGCTCTAGGCTATTTTGATAACTGTTAATTAAGTATCTACAAATTCCTTACAAATTCCATGTGCTACTAAGAATAAGATTAGGCATTTCTTGCTTATGTAATTTTGAGCTAATTACAAGACTATTAGATTTATCTTCTAAATGCTCAGTAAGTTCTCCTTTAACAATTATCTTATATTTAATTAAAAAGCAGTATCTGGCTTGCTAAATTTGAATTAAATGCTTGCTAGAGACACAAAATTAAAAAGTGTTAGTAATATTTTACAAGTCAATAAAGTACTACACAGATATTTTCTCAATTCAGAATATACAGAAAGCAGATAAACAGGGATTTTCAAAGGTGTTGACTTCCATGGGCCCTTTACAAAAACAGTACTAGCTGCTACTCTGCTACTTCTTAATCGAAACTGAATTGTCAAAAGCATACATGGAAGGTGAGTGAAAATGTTTCCTTTTATATGGTTAAGTAAAATAAGACCTACCACAGCTGCGGTGATAGTTAATACTTGTTTATGAATAGTAAGGAAATTTGTTTTCTTTGGCCAATAAGAATGGGAAAAAAACCTCATTCAATTTTGTGTGTGTTAGACAATATTGACAGTATTATTAGCATCATACAGGATTAGATTTTAAAAAATAGTTATAAATCCAAAGCTGAGAAGTTCAAAAAATATCTTATTCTCAGTTAAATTATTTACTCTGAAGGCAGAAAAAAATATTTTCCAAGAAAGACAATGTTGCATTTGCATGTAATTTTATTTCTTTTATGGCCCTGTAGTTAAGACATTTTTCCTGCATTTTTTTTTCTTCACCAACCTGAATTAAAAAATGTGTGTTAAGGGCTGGGGTTCTTTAAAGAAAATTTCTGCCTTGCACAGCCTGCTGTAAAAATGACAGTAAAGAAGTAGTAAGATAAATTAAGTTTTGCCTTTTGATTTCAAAAGAACCAGCAGTGGTAACAACACTTGGGTTTTCTGAGAATGAGTTTTAATGTTTGAACGCTACTCATGTGAAAATTCCCTGTCCGTATATATTCATGACAAGTTCGGTGTGCTTAATGTCATGGAAAGTCACAGCATTTTGGAATATGAAGAGAAAGGATTAACTGGGAGAACAGAATACTAGATAACTATGCTCTTTGAATCATGGAAACTTAGTAGCTGAGAAGTGTAAAGAAACAGAAAATTAGGGCTGTAAAGAACTCAGGAAGTTTCACCCTCTTTCTTTGTTATTCTTGATAAATGGTTGCCCATCCTGTTTTATATACCTTCTAAGGTGGAAGTGCCATACTCTCCGCTGGCAATTTATTTCATCATTGTTTCACTGTTGTCACTGTACAAAAACTTCTCTGAGGTCTACCCTGACCATTGTGATGCAATTTGAGCCCACTGTTTCTTGTTTTATCTTTCACAGATGTAATTCACAAATCATTCTCTTGTTCTTCATCAAAGTAGGCTTTTACAATGAAGGTTTTACTGTATTCTGCCTCACCCTTCTCCTCTTCAGGTTAAAGTACCCCAATTTTATTTAATTTTCTTGAAAAGTCAGGTCCTGTGTATTTCTAATTACTCTTCTTGCACTGCCTTAGCTCTTGCCATACTGCCATCCAGTGCCCAAGACAGCACTCTAGCTAAAGACAGCACTTCTAAAAAATTGGAGAGTACTAGTCGTGTCTTGCAGCTTATACTCATTCTCCTGTGGCAGGCTTTTCCTAACTGCATTTTGTTATTGACTCCTGTTCAGATTATGGTCCACTAAACTCCTCTGGAGTTTCTGCAGAATGTTTTCTCACCTAGTAGTTTGCTGTCGTGCATGATTCTTTCTTATGCTTCTGTGCAAAGTTTTGTATGAAAAACCAAAAGTTTGGTATGAGAATACCTAAACAATTGCACTTTGCTTTGGAGTATTTCTTCAGTTTGGTATTACTGATTTTATTCTTCCAGCAGATTTTCAGTCCCTTCCACTCCAATTTTAAGTGCAAATTTCATTCCTGCTACATTAGCCAAGTCATTAATTTGAAATTATTTAATGATAGTAGATGTAAACCAGATTGCTATGGAGACTCACCTGAAATTTCTTTTCAGTAAGGCCATGAAATATTCATAACTAATCTCAGGCTAAAGTTTTCATCCTGTTTTTCCTCCCTTTGTAATTGTTTCATCTATAGGATGCTTCTACACATTTAGAAAATGTGTGAAGCAATGTCAGGAGCTTCAAGGGAACCAGTATGAACATGTTGTCTTATTTAAAATTCTGGTCTATTATCTCTTTCAAATTATTTTTTCCTTTCTTCTTTTGAACATTATTCTGGTGAGAAAGAAAAGAAACTGCCTTCTTCTTCCTTCCAACTGCCTTCCAGTAATACCTCCTGTAATAGCAAGGCATTCTTAAAGCAAGGAGCCTGACACCATTGGTCATGTGGATCTCTGCTTCATTCTTTTTAAATTTCACCTGTGCAAGTGCAGCTTAGGCCTTGGAAGTGGGAATTTTCAGACTTTGACAACATCAAGAAATCTATCACTTGCCTAAAAAATTTTTGAATCCTTACCTGATGTACAGATTTACAGCTAAATATTTCAAAGTGCCAGGCATACAGTAAATTCAGTGTCTTCAGTGTAACTCAGCAAGCAAGAGGCTTAGCAGTGCCCAACACAGACTTATGCTAATCAGGGATATCCATAAACTTCAATGTTATTTTGTCCTTGTTATAGCTCTGCAGCTACAGGCAGGAGCTGTTCAAAGGGTGTATCATCAAAGACAAGCATTATCTCAATTACAAGGTGAAGAAAACAAAACGCTCTTTATATTTTCTTCATTTCTGCCCAGCTGTGTGTGTGTTTTCTATCTTTCAACTGAACTCTTTTAATCTGATTTATATCCTCACATTAAATGTTATCACAAGTCATGAATTGTTCTCACTTAATGTTTATTACTGCAGATAACTATTATCTCTCACAGTCCTGTTGACTTTATCTGTGCATTTCAGTGCCTCCTTCAATTATTTCATTTTAAGGTGCTTTACTCGTATCTCTCTACAGTTACTAATGTATATAGTCTGCAAATACTCCTAACAAATCTAGTAAAGAACTCAGTGTCAAACATCTGATTTTTAGGCATTTGACTCCCAGTGAAATGCAGAATTCTCAAGTGAAGCACCTTGGTGCATCTCTGCTATTATAGGAAGAGTTAGGTACCTCTTAGGGAAAGCTGAGCTACCAAAGGACAGTATGCAACTGCTTAAAGTCACCCAGCAGAAAAGGTCTGAGGGTGAGCAAAGGATTTATCATTCACTGCCTTGGGACTGTGGAGAAGTACCCATGTCACAACCAGAAAACCACTTCTGAGCTTAGAAGCCTCGTTCTTTTCTCTCAGAGAATGTAGGGGCACTAAACCCTCATCTGTGTGTTGCTTTTCAGTGAATCTGTCTGTTGATGTTAATCTACCACAGCACTATGTAAATAAGGAACAGATTGATCAAAATGTGATGTCAATACTGTATTTTAAACGTCTTTAGATTATCATAGTAGAATTTGTTGTTAGCATGTCTTTTCCTCCTTTTAGTGCAGTACCCTTCAACTCTCAGGAGTTCTACTATACTACAGGCATTATCATACATGTACATCTCAACATCAGAATATTTATTGGGCTTTTTATGGGACTGCCACTTAAGATTTATTTGTTCTGGCCAATGGTAAGGGTTTTTGCACACCTCTTTATTAGAAGCTTTGAAATTGTAATACTGGTTCAGCTTTGCTTTTGACTGACTGATTATGGAAGTGCTTATAATATGATGAATCTCAGTTTTCTTTCCCAGGAAAACTGCAGGAACACACTGCAAAGAAACCTAGTTCTGCTATCAAGGTATTGACATGCTATATTGTTTTGCCTGTGATTGTCACTACAATCCTGTCTGACCATGTACTTTCTAGAAAGTCTGACTTCTCTATAATAATGAGATCTTTATACATGGCTTTTTGTGAGAAAAAACCTGTTCCTGTTTGAGTCTTAGTCCCAGTGCTACAAAAGTAATTTCCTTCTTTCCTGGCTTCTATTTTTTCCTAAGTAACACATCCATACGCCAGACCTCAAATATTGTTATTAATCTCAGTCCAGCATGTCTAGCTTTCTGGATACAAAATTTTGTTCTAGATCACTGTGTTCCTGAGAGAGGCTTTGTATTTGGTTATGTGAAAGCAGATTGTGGTTTTTCTACCTGTTTATTTGAAGCAATGTGTATGTCCAAATACCACAGTGATTCTGATGCTGTCAGAGGTGGAGGTGCTTTTGCAATGTTTGGCAGTTTGAACAGGATGATGGATCACAGCACATGTAAATCTTTGTAGTGGATTCCTGGATTCTTTCCAAACCCTGTTTGAGCCTGGTGCATAATTGATTTGAATGATGCTTCCTGAAATTTCTGTATCTGTTATGTTGACGATCTCGTAGTGCTGTTCTGCTCAGGACTAGCAGACAGCCAAACAGAAATTGATTCATTTCTGGACATGTGTATTTCTAAGCCTAATTCTAGAGATTTCACTAGCATAAGATGGAGGTTTTGGGAGTCCTTAGCAGTGTTGCCATAAAAACATTTTCGTGTTAGCTATTACCAGTCTGGGGCAGATACTGCTCAGTATGGGAGGGCAGGCTGGGAGCTGGGAGGGGCAGTGGTCCCACTGGCCTGGGGACAGTCCCACAGTGCCTGAGCAAGGAGACCAGCAAAGGTCCAGTGGCAGTGACCTGGTTCAGTCAAGAGTCCGGATCATCAGACAAAGCTCATAGAGGAGACAGGTCTGATGCCAAACCAGGAATTACAATCTGTAGGTCAGGATCAGAGTCAGGATCTGTGGGGTGCATGGCTACATGTGGTCGTGGTTGCAGAGTAGCTCAAGCAGTGACCAAGGATGACAGACAGCTTAAAAGCAGCTATTAAATGAGCTGGGACTTTTCAAATAGCTTTTCCAGGCCACACAGCTGCACTATTGAAGCTGGCCTTGAGCCCAGGCAGCTAAACCCCCAGGAGGGAAAATGGGGGAATGCACTCAAGGCTCTGACAATTACGTCATTTTCTGCTCCAAAGATTCTCCATCCTAAGCATTCAGATTGAAGATTTCCCATGCAAATCCATTGAGCCATCAGAAATACTGATTTTATTTAAAAAACTACTGCAGTGTGGTTTTTTTTTCCCCTGGTATTTAACGTGTTGTTGCCATGTCTTTGGCTTGTATTTCAATAGGTTAGTACTGTGTAAACTGAACAATAATAATGTTTATACTGAGTTTTTTGACCAGAAAATGGCCTGAATTACGATCAGGTGAGACAGTGGAAGGAATGTTGCACCAGGGGAGGTTCAGATTGGAGATTAGGAAAAATTTCTTTACAGAAGGAGTGGTGAAGCATTGGAACAGGCTGTCCAGGGAGGTGGTGGAGGCACTATCCCTGGAGGTGTTAAAAAAATGGTGGATGTGGTGTTTTGGGAGATGGTTTAGTGGTCACAGGGATGTAGGGCTGACAGTTGGACTTCATGATCTTGAAGGTCTTTTCCAGCCTTGATGATTCTATGATTCTGATGCTTCACATATGATTTATGAATCCTAATAGTCTTCAATCTGATCTGATTTCTTTAGTGTGGTCCATCAATTCTTATTCTTTGTTTAGGGATGGACTTATAGCCCTTTCAAAGCCATGCATTACATTGTGTTTTCTTACAATTTTATATTTTTTTTAATCTGATTTAGTTCCTTGTTTATTTTCTTTACTGATTCATACAAACATACAGGGTTGTGTTAAGGACCTGTTACTCCCTGTGTGGTGCTGTCTACTCCCATCCTGAAGTCCTTCTTCCATACAGCAGAATACTATCAAGAACTAGTAGTCTTTTGTTACTTGCTACAGAGAGACTGTCTCTGCTAGTGTGTGGAGATGTTACTGTCCTCCTAATCCAGCTAGTATCTAGCTTTAAACTATAATAGGTTTTGTTAAATCAAGCAGGTTTCTGCAGAGGTATTTGGTAATTATCTCAGCTATTACTTTGTTTAAACTACTTGAACCTTTGCACATTCAGTTTGCCTAGTGTTCTGACTGACTGCCTTGATATGTATTTTGCAGTGATGGGGTGGTTGAGGTCTTTTTGTTCATTTTCTTTATTGCTCCCACTATTTTCTTTGTTTGTTTGTTTTAATGCAATGGGTGTTCCACAGACTGGATTTCCATGTGCAACATCCTTGGAAGACACTCCCATCTTTTCAATACAGTGCCACAGTTTTAGCCAATAACCAGGTGACAGATGCTGTTACCTCCTCACTGTTGTCCCAGGGAAGATAAAAAGGGGAATAAGGGAGACAGACTTTAGGGTTGGGGAAAAAACTAGAAAAGGTTTAATGAAGCAGTAATAATAATAACGATGATGGTGCATTACAAATATATACAAATACATAAATACAGAAGCCACACTCCTCAGTGGGAATTACTTCCCAGTCGAGTCCCAGACTGGACTCAGCAGCAGGTGGGGGGGCCCGTCCAGGCCCCCAGTGAGAATCCACAGCAGCCTTGGAGCAGCTGCACCGCTGCTGCTCAGGGAGCAGGAGAAGGTCACCTGCCTGGGTGAACAGTGATCTTCTGCAGCGAGAAAACAGGCGTCAGGGGCCCCAGCAGAGGAAGCGGTGGCAGAGAAACAGAGAGAGCAGGGCAGGGCTCCCAGCAGCCATTTTGTGCTGAGCCCACGGGCAGCAGCGCTGGGATTGGCCCGGGGGGGTCACCTGACCCGCCCTCTGCTCCCCTCAGGCACCATTTTAGCTGCCCCTGCTGGAGGCGCTGGGGGCTGCAGCGTCCCAGGTCAGTGCAGCCATTGGCGGTTTTTGTCTTGGGGCTCTCAAACTAAAACAGTTTGGTTATTTTAGCACCTTTGTTATAGGGATACTATAGAGAATTGCCTGCTCTGAGTTATTTGTGTTTTGCTCATTCTTATATTTTATTAACAATTTTTTTATGTTCGTAAGTTCCCTTGTTTCAGCTGGCGGCTGAGTCTCATATACTTTTGCAATCCATACTTTTATCTATGTACTCTACTTTTCTATTCTGATTATAGCTTACATTACCCTAGTAACATTACAGCTGTGCACTGATGAAATTTGAATTTGTTCAGGTTAGTGCAGTTTTGCCTTTTTTAAGGGTTGTTTTTTTTTTTCCTTATTTGAGGCTAAGTGAGTCGTTACAGGCCAGCAGTCTCTGACGCTCTTAATTTCTCGTTGGTACTCAGTTTTCTGGTTGTTTCTGTGCCTGCCCTTGAATCTTAAGCTAGACTGAGCTTTATAAGGCATTTATTTATTGTTGTGCTGCATTAACATTGCACATGCAAAATCTCATCCCCTGAGTCTCTGCCTGCTGCCTTGATATGATGCCTTTGTACTTCTTTTTTTTCATCTACAACCTTTGACATGATGTTTTATCTTGCTACAATTACTGCTTATGACCTCATATGCAGGGCATATGCCATTATCATATTCTTTCTCTGCCGTATCAATAGGTCTTCTTTTGTATTCTGTTTATTTCTTCTTTGTGAATTTGCTTTTGCAGTTAGAGTTTTGCCATATTTTCTCTTGCATTTTCATGTTTCCCTTGTACCCTGTTGGTGAACTTTCTCAGCACCTACTTAGTATTTTTGGATGAGATACTAAATCTGTTTAAATCTATAAAGACACAGCATAGATTCTATGAATATTCTCCAATGAGTACCTGAATCTTTCTTCCCTAATAGTACTATACCACAATACATTAAATATTTTTGTGTGGTGTGTGCATGAATTACCCTTGCTATTCAGTCAGGCATAACTGATACATGTTGAGAATCTACCTTAGCAGATACCACTCCCAACATCATTTTTGCAGAGCCTCTTCTAAGGTTTACACAGCCTTCTCCATCTGCTGCTGCTGACGTTTGACTAACTGATGTTATTAAAAGATGTGATAGCATTTGTCTGTGACAACTCAGAGTCACGGGAACTCTTAGTTTTTTCTAAGTGATCACAAAGAATGTGCAATTTCACAACATATTTCCTCTTGCTTCTCTGTTGCCATGATGATCATAATTATGTTGGGTTTTTTTGTTTGGAAATGTTTTACAAATATTATTTATTTCATATGTCATAGGTCTGCAGGAAATAACTCATTTTTTATGCCAGTTTCTGAGTTCTTGTAAAGGAAGAAGGCCAAGACAATACAACATTTAGTCTTCATTTTTTTCTTTTAGATAGCCTGTAAAGTTCTTAAATTTTCTAGACATAATCTTATGCATGAAACATTTACCAGCCTCTTCACCTCCAGATACTCAGTTTGGAAACACAGTATTTATGTGTAGCAGCTAAATATTTAGATTTGAGAATATTAACATTAGTAAGGAAAGGTCACAGAGATTATTAAGCAGATTTTTTTCTGAAGTAGTAGCCATGCAAATTTATATTAATGCCTATAATTGTCTTATGGTCCTTTTAAAACAGTGCATGTTTCAGTAGATATATCTGAGAGTATCCTGAAACTACATCACTAGAAAATATAGTCGGCAGTTTTTCACAAATTTATATTCTATTTCTCTCCATATATTTTGGATTATTATTGGTAACATCCATCTTGTACTCAGCTGTACCATTTAGGATAGACTTAAAAAACAATTAGAATCACAGTATTTTATTTCTTTGCTTCTATTTATCTTATCAATAACCAGGATGCTTCAGAAAGCCAATTTATCTTATGCTGGATGAATATAGAAACCTTTTCAGAATCATCCTCTTCATTTCCTTCCATTATGGAACATAAACAGATGAGAAACTTTTTCAGTCATTAGGTCCCAGTTAGTGAGTCTTTGCAACTTTTTTCCCTGTTATCCTGACATCTAAATAAATGTTAGTATTTGCTAAAACATTTGTATTTAGGCTCTCCATTGACTTTTCTAAGGCTTGCAAAGTGACAACTGAAACTAGCAGAACTATTGAAAGAAGTGAATCGATGACAGGTCGGTGAGGAGCACCTCAGCCCCATCTAAGGGAACTAGTTGTGTTTTGTCATTTGAAGTAAGCAAGAGCTCTCTATTTGATATGCTTTATATGGGTTGTCACTTCTAGGCAGTCTAAAATAAAATGCACAGTATACTCTTGACAGAAGTGTTGCTAGATGGTTGATTTTTCTTTACCCAGGCAAACAATATAATAGGCTTAGATCAAAGCGTGGTCAAAAATGCAAATTTGCAGCCTGGACCTGCAAATGTAGAAGAATGTTAGTGAAACCTTGTGAAATTGGTAAGGAGTATTGTTATCAGCTGCAATGGAGATGGAATTCCATATTCTGTCTCTCTCATGCAAGGATGTTGACCGTTAAGTAAAACAGAATCATTGAAATGAGGCAGCATATGTATTTGGAAGCAGGCCAAGAAAAGGGAAGGCTAACCTTTTGTACACTTTCTATTCACAAGTTGCAATATTTTCAATAGCTTGATTAAAAAAATATGCTCTACTAACTCCTGTTCTGCTTGTAGAGAATTGGATTATATCTTGCATTTGTTTGTGATGAGCAGCACTATTTCTAAGCTATTCACAGTAAAAGGAAGCTGGGCTTTTAAAGATAAGATTATGAGTTTTGTGAATTTAAAATGAGTACAGTACCTCTTTTGATAGAGTGGATCTTGGGGCTTTTTTCACTTACATCAGTTTCATATTAATGATAAAGCCAATATATTCTATAGATTTATCATTATAAAGCACATGAAAGAATTTTGTTGTTTTTTTTTTTAAAAAAACAAACCAACAAACCCACAACTATAGGTTGGGAAAAGGGCCAGACCTGTAGCTAAAATAATACCCAAATGACAGGATCAGCATTACTGTTTCTTTACAATATTAGCATAAACTGTCTATTGGAAATTGTTCTTTTTAAATATCACAGAATTCTAATCTGTGCAAGAGCTGTAGAAATTCAGAACTAGAAGACAATTAACAGGTCTCATTCTGTCTCACAGTCTAATGAAAAAAATTGTAAATCTAGACTATCACTAATGAATACTTCCTTAGTTTGTTCTTAAAAACCTTCTGTGAAGGGGATTTTCTGGACTCTCTAGATGACTTATTTCAATGCTTAACTGCTCTTAAGACTTACATAGTCCTCCTAATGTCTAACTTAAATTTTGTGTGCTAAAATTAAGCTTATCTCTTCTTGTCTAAGGTTCAGTTTAGATAGAGAGCAACTGATCACCATCTGCTTTAAAACAACCTAATTTGTGAATACATAGATTATGTCCCATTCCATCTTATCTTTTCTGATTCAGACAAATCCAATTTTTTTAACCTTTCCTGATAAATAGTATTTTCTAAAATTCTAATGATTTTTGTTGCTATCCTTTGGACTCTCTAATTTGACTGCATGCCTCCTAGTGTCAAGACCGGATATTCTAGAGGCAGATTCCTACAGCCTATGAAGTGCAGTAATTATCTCACTGGTGTCCTGTAAGAGTGTCTAATAATTATATCCCTGATGTACGTTTGTAGTCTTTTTTTTTTTTTTTAACCCAAAATGTTACTTTGGTCAGCCAGAAACAGTTCATGGCCTGTTCTGTCATCAGCCACGGGTTTCCTAGTTTTGTAATTACAAGTTTATTTTGCCTTCCTCAGTAGAACACCTCGTACTTGTCTTTGCTGAATTTAATCTTACTGATTTCAGACTCTCTCTCCAATTTAGTAGAGTCAAAATCATTAGGAATTCTGATCCTGTCATCCAAAGTGCTTAGCATCATCCACAATATGCATTTATCTTCCTTTGCACCAAGGTCTCAACAAATACATAGAATTGTGCTAGACATGGAGCAAACACTGGTAGACCACTTACTGATATCTACACACTGAGTGTAGTTTTTCCATAATTTTTGCAGTCACCAAAGAGGTTCCCCTGTGCAGGATCTTGCTTTTCTTAAGAAAGGGTTATATGGGACAGCCTGATTAAAGCCAAGCTATGTTTTCTTGCAAAAAAAATCAGTTTCTTACTCACCAACAAATTTTGTTCTATCTTGGCTCCAAATAACAACATAAATTGTATTTCTGTACTGGTATCCCCAAATGTGAACACTGGTGGTAAAAGTAATGGTACCTATGAAGTGTTGCAGTCCATTGTCAATGTGTTCTACATTTTTTTTCTACATCAGTGGGTTATTCCTAAACAGATCATAAACAACCACTAGTAAGTGCGTGATCAGATAAGTTGGACTGAAATCTGTATGTGGAAACTTTCTTGAGCACTTTCAGTCTCTCCCTAATCAATTCTGTGTAGCTGTAAATCAGAAAAGGCTAAAAGTTCTGGTACTAGTTTCAGAAAAAACCTGGAAGTTTCAGTCCATTTCAGCTGCTAGTGGTCTCTGGTGGTAGCTGCTGCTGAAAGTGTTTTAAAAACACCAACCTTGATAAGGTTTGGAACTGTTCTGTTTTCTGAAGTACAAGTTGAATGGATTTTTTTTTTACTTTGCAACACCAGCTGTATAGTGTGTGCTCTGGATTGTAAAAATGGACTCCTTTTTATTCATATTCTATTAAATAACACTGCAGTTGGGACTTTTATTAATCTATATAATTTTTTTCCTTTTTAGGCTACATACATTTCCAGACAGCCCTGAAAAATAGTCATCCATTAGTAAAAAATTAAGGTATTTGAGGTAAATTAATAAATTTCATGCATTGCACCCACTACATACGTATATATATATATCCATTACATATTTCACCAATCCTTTCCAAAATTTTCTGAGGAAGTCTATGAACTATTTTAAATTGTATGCATAATATGCTTTGAGTAACATTATATCTTCATTTAATATGCCACTTCATGTTTCTTCATTTGACTTCTGTTCTGAAGCATTCCATGTTGGTTTCTGCTTGATATGTTATTTCTAAGTTAATCAAAATAGCTAAGTGGCTACCCTTGTTACTAAATTCCCACAGACCTCCAAATTTTTTTGTCTGCAAATATAAAGATGTCTCTGAAGTGATTTTTTTTTTTTTTTTAATTGCTGAAAGTAGAGTGACAAGAGAAATTGCATGGATTGAGGCAATGATATTTAACACTGAGATCCATGCAGGTATCACTGTGTTAAATGAAGCCACAAGTTTTGCATTAATTGTAATTTGCAGTAGCATATCAGAATTAATTGAGAAGCAAGAAAGAAAATGGAAAATATTTGCATGGAAATGAAAACATCTTTTATATCTATTTGTATTTTTGTAACTCCTGGAGAATTTCCCTGGGAAACAAAAAGCTTAATTTCTAGGAGGAATTCCTGCCATAGGTTCTTGGCTGACCTTGAAAAGGCTGATTAAAAGGTGTCAGTATAATCAGGAAAAGACAATTGCAAGCCTCAAGTCCCTCTGATCACCTGCACAAACCTGTCTCAATCTGGAAGTCCCAAAGTAACACAGTTTAGTGGCTTTGAGACCAGAACTGGCTCTCATTATACCAGTTTGGGCTCAGGAATATTCGCCCTTGTCTTGTAGACAAACTTGCAGTTTCTATGCTGCGATTCTTGGTCTATAAATTATGAAGGAGTATTAGTATACCTCAGCCTCACCTTGTTGCTATGAGAATAGAAGCACTGGCTTGTTATAATATTCATCAAACCCATGAGGGTAGTATAAAAAAGATTTTTTTTAACCCATCTCTGAGGGATTTAAAGAAGCAGACCTATCTATACACAAAAGTAAAGAAATTTACTGTGGTGCTTTGACTGGCTGAACAATGTAGTAAGAAGATGTCAGTCTGAGCATGTGGGAAATATGCTTGGATTATGGGATTCTTATTACTGGCCACCGTAAGACTGTAAAGGTTTGATTTCAGCTGCAACAATAAAGTACAAAAGTAAACACAGAACAAAATATGCAGTGTGGTGCTTCATGTCATGAGGGAAGGAAAATCTTGCTTTTCAGATATCTAGAGCAGATCAGGGTACTTATAAAATGCAGTTGTTCAACATTCCAAACTGCTAATGCTTTGTAGCATAGGAAGATTTAAAGCCTCCTTTCCCTTTAATTTCTGAGATTTTATTCATATTTTTAAGTTTGTTTGCTGTAGCATCCTATTCTCTGTGCCTTTTCTATGCATTTTCAGGCCTGTCAGGTTAAGAATGTTTTCTTCTGGTTCTGAGTTTCTTTTCTTCTGGACCCAGCATTTGTTATGGCTGTTGCACACTCATAAGCTTGTTAGTCCCATGAATGTGTGTATTCCTGTGCTGTGTTGTATGTGAGAATGGACTACTGGTTGTTGCCAAAGGGAATTCTGCTCCCCTGCCATCACTATCATCAACCAGCCCATCACAGGCCTCTGGTCACCTCATCTAGGCTGGCTAGAAGGCTCCACCATGCTCCCTTCTCCCCATGATGCTGACCCATCCACAGTTACATGCAGGGATCGGATGCAAAAAGCAAGTCACGTGTTAGCAGGGACAGTTATTGCCTGTTGTTATCATCCTTTTATAGGATGATAAAAAAACCCACAACAAACAACCCAAAAAAAACCAAACTGGATTTTCCTCAGTATACTCTGATTTTGGTGTGAAACTGAATGAAATTTCTTCTGAAGCTTTTAAAAAAAGAAGAAGTGATTTATGGCCCCTTCCACCCTTCCATGCTTATAGAGACAAAAGCACACACTCCATTCTTTGCTGCACTCCAGCTTTCTGGTGGCATCTGTGTCTCCAGCATTACTTATTCTCTTCTCATGAGACTTATGCTCTTGTATTGCAGCCCCAGGATCTTGGAATATTTTGACTATATCCCTGAGTATGCAGGTGATTATTCACTGCTGTTTATGGAGACGCTAGGGGACATAACTGTATTTAGAAAAAGAAGCCCTGCTTTAAGCTGCAAATTAAACATACGAGGCAGAAAAAAATACAAAATGTTGCTCTTCCTATTTTACTAAGGTGAAGAAGGATTAAGAGCTGGACTTTTTTATAGGCAGTTGGAGATTTAGAGACTCAAATGGCTGCTGTGATGCCAAGTGGGATTTTCAAATGTATGCAAATGTCAATTTCCTACACAAAGTACTCACATGTCTATTTATCTCAAGCATCTTTGAAATCTGGCTCAAAGGGACTTGCTTGAAGCCACACAAATGTGGGATAGAACGTAGATTTAAATTCAGATCTCATATCTTCTTGGCCTGAATGTTAACACAGGACCTGTTCCCATGAAAAATGGTGAAATTTTCTGAAATATCTGAATGTGCTTCAACTTTTCTGTATTTAGTATTTCAGTTTATTTTTCAGGGTTTTTTTATTTTTATTGTAGTTTTAACATGTTCATCAGAAAATGCCTTAAACATTTGTGAGATAAGCATTAAGGATACTTGTTTCCTCAGTTCTTCTCAATGATTTGCTTATAAAAAAGCTAGGATAAAATACTTCTTTTTTTTTTCCTGGAAGTTATGAGATTTGTGGTTGTTTAATCCCTCCTGGAAAGAAGCTTCCTAGTGTGTCTTTCCAGTCTGATCAATATTTTTCAGGTAGAAAGCAATGTATTTGGATGAATAAAGAATCTCAGGGAAAGCAAAGGAAAGCCATTAGCAGCTGTGGATAAATCTCCTTCTCCTACAGGTTTTTGATTATATAGTGGGCATTTCCTCAGCACACCATGGGGAGAAGGCATGATTTTAAGTGCCATTAAATGCTACATAGTAAATATCCCTAGTGCATTGCAAGCATCAAATGTAGCCCATGAGAGACGGCACTGAGCTTAATACTCCGAGGTTTACTTGCTCTGTATTCTCTTCCATGTTTCCCCTTAGACAATGTTCTGCACTAAAGCATCTAAGCAACTCCCATTAATGAAGCTATTGTGAACAAGCTGAAAGCTTGTCATGTGCTTGCCTTTTCTCATCCTCTCATCAAGTAAACTGTCATGTTTTGATAATTTTCTCTATATTTTTCATTTATTTCATGTATTAGTTCACTTGCGCTTTTTTTTTTTTTTCCCTTAGTATGTATAGGCTGCTCTACTTGTAGATAGTGTGATCCAGTCAGTGTCTGTACAGAGAAATATTCTGTATCACGTTGAGATTCTTGTTGCAGGTTTTCATAAGGAATTCATGCTTCCTATTGCAGCTGTACTTTTTGTATTTAGCTGGTATACTGCCATTCTCTTACATTACAAAGAAGGATGATGACGTTAATTAGGCTATCTAGGTAATTCTGAGCAGTGAAAGCTAAGGAAGGAAGAGCTATGATTAAAGTTCTTATCTGAGATGAACAAAATATGAGCAATAACAAAGATCTGTGAGAAAACAAAAATTGGCAACTCTTATACATCAGGGCTCAGTTTCATAGTTCCTTTTGGCTTTAGGAGCAGTGGCTAAGCCTGTTGCTGTGCTCTCTGTCCCTGTAAGGAGGTTATCAACCCCATGGTAAAGCCAGCAGAATAGGAGTTGCAGTACAGGCTCAGCTGCCACAGTTTGCAGCCTAGCATTTTAACTCAACTTGCTGTCAGTTTCAGTGTATGTTAATATACAAGGCTGTAAACTGCAATGTCAAAAGAGCAGACATACCACCTACTTTGCCACTGTTGCTCTGGGGAGGGCAGAGGGATAGTAACTACTTTGGCCAAGAGAAATAAAGCTAAACTGGATCATAAGTCAGAGACCAGTCTACTTACAGTGAACTAGCACTTAGTACAGCTGTCTTGCAGGCGAAGAAAAGAAGTCTCTAAAATACTTTTTTGTTCAGCTCCAGTAGTAGTGCTCAAGAGAGGCAAAAAAACCCAAACCCAAACATTATAAATAAATGTGTGCAACAAAGATAAAATAATGTTACCATAAAATCCTAATCTGAACAACCTTATTGTTCAAATATTTGACAAAAGTGGGAAGATAAGACAGTTCAGATATTATTCTCAACAGTTGGAGAAAGGTGAAGATTTCACAGAAAGTGTAGATTTAACTTTAAACTAGAAATAGTCCACTTCTAAAATTCCCTTGAGAAACTGCGTATAGTAAAAACTGCAGTGAAAAAAACCCCAACAAACCACATTCATTTGAGATTTTAAATACTTTAAAAAAAATGTAATCAATTTCTTCAGATATTTCTTTACAAATAAGCATAAATCTTTTTTTGAAATGTGACTTGCAAATGCTAAAATGTTTCTGAAATCTACTTTATGCATTCTCTCTATGTATTTAAAAGTGGCTATTAAACATATATACAAAGTGGGGTTGTATTGTTGGCATATCAAGTTAGTCCCATTGTCTACTGATAGATCTACTATTATTCTATACTGCAAAGAAAACTGCTGATTTCAGTTATGTTATTCATTGTAAATAAGTGCTGTTTTCCTGCTTCCACCACAGTAGGTGAAGGATAACCAGGTCAACAGTTACACCAGAATAAGAAGGAAAAAAACAGACCCAGGGCCATAGTAAGAAAAGAAATTATTAGTGATCTAACAGTGAATCAGCCACTCCCTTGGATTATTGTGTTTTGGGTGGATTATACTTATGTCCTGCATTAATATTTTTACTTGGTTTCCTAGAAAATTAAAATGAAAAAAAAAACATATTAAAAATTACTATGAGGTTTTTCTTTATCTGCCAGCTGAATGCATATACCTCAGAAACTAATATAACTCTTTGATGGGAATTGCTTATTTTCTGTTGACAGCTTTTTAGTGAAAAAGATAGAAATCAGATTGAATTTCAACAGTGAGAAATTGAGAGCTTGTTCTACCAGCAGGAGTCTCAAGGCCTCTAATTTTACCTCTGTGAGCAAAGATGAACCAAGAATATCAGCAACCTAGTTTCCTGCCAGAGAAAGAAAGCACAGCATCCTAAGTCACACAGACAATGTGAAACTGAGATTCGTCTAGGCTTCAGTGATTTTACTTTGGTTTAAATATGGCAAAACAAAACCACAGTAGAGATACCTGGACTTTATTATTAGGGACCCAACGCTGTGGTACATTACAGTGAAATAAAGCAGACTCACATGTACGTTTTGTCTTTGCTCACACAGGTGTGGGAGTCAAGTGTTGCTCTCCCTCATGAGCCCAAATCCCAGTCATGCATCAATCCTGCCACCACTGAGAGTGTCACCATACAGCACTGAGAGCAAGGCTTTAGTGCTTGTTAAGAATTTCTGCTGGCTGTCTCTGATTAGACCTTTAGATTATTTATATCAAATTAATGTTTTTTATTAATTTAATAAGTGTCCATATGAACATTGTTGTTGACTTCAGCCATATAGAATTAGAATGAGATCATTAAAATACAAATATCAGAATGCTGTCTTCTTTCCATTGTATGGCAGTGTTTCTCTGCCTTGTCCATTTCTGTGTTGTATTCTGTGTCATCTAACATACGTCTCTGCCATATATCAACATAATGCTTCCTACACAGCAGCATCATGAACAAAATCAGGCTAATACTTTTTCATCACATCATATTCTGTTGTGTTCTAATGATATTACTCAGTTCTTTTCTTGTGGTATTTTTTGCTGTATCATCTTTCATCTTTACCATACTGTTTCACTTACTTTGATCTTGTAGTTTATGTTAAATCATTGTGTCACCTTAGCAGTCAGATACTGGTCTGTCATGGTTGCTTCACAGCATGTTTCCACCTGAAAAAAAAAATCATGTAATCTAATCTCACTGATTTATGATAAAATAGGATGTTTTTTCTCCTTGTAATGGAGTGCTATGTTTTTGTTTTGCCATAAAAAAGGTATTTTTTGGTCATAAACCCCCTGAGAAAAATGATGATCCCAAGTACTGCATAACAAGGAGAAACAAAGATTTCTCTTTCATAATTTCTAGTTTACAGATTTCACTAGAGATTATATGCTTTTAAAAAGTCTCTGTGTAACTGAGGAGCAAAATTTTCATCTCCAGAAGTGATTGAGTTACTCAAAGCTGATTGCAGTAAAGAACTCTTACCAGAAAGTGGCTCCTACCGGTTGGGCCTCCCAGAGAGTATAAAGGAGATCTGATTCTGGATCATGATTGTACTTAAATGTAGCTTTAAACAGGCTAACCCTGTTAAAGCCAGGGCTGTTGTCAATAAATTAGGTTACTGGGGATTTTTATGTAATGAAGCGTTATGTAAAGTACCACAGAAGCTGGCAAGTAAGCTAGCAGGTACTGTGGTGGCAGATAAAAATGTTACTGCCCTTTGTTGTCTTTCCCCTCCTTCTGCAGCAGTTTGTTGTTGTTTTTTTTTTCCTCTACAGCAAAGGGGAGTGTAAATCCACATGTTAGCATGTAATTTTCTTTGGGGAGTAGTCTTACAAGGTGGAGAGATTCAAGTTGTGCTCATCTGCACCTCTTGATTTTCCTCTAGAAGTTACAGCCCCACAAAAGAGATAGCTGAATGAACGTAAATGTGCTTCTTGTCAACAACTGGATTAATTTACACTAAAACACAGAAGTCTGTGAGCTACAGCAGCGGAGAAATTAGGCAAGCTATGTAGTGTGTTGCCTACAAGGTCAGTGGTCCCTAGAAGACAACAGTTGTGGGTATTAACCTCTTAAATCCAGCCACAAAGATGATGAGACAGCCTTTAAGCACCAGTAAATTGGCTGTGGAGGAGCTGAGTGGCAAGTCATAGCTGAGTGGACATCCTGTGGTCTCCCAGTGTTGTCATAGGGACATAAACTTTTAGTCAGAGAAGCAGTAGCAGCTTAAACCACCTTTGGAATGCTTCATCAAAGATTACTTGGTACCTGTACTCCCTTGGCCCTATTTGGGAAGATACAGGTGCCTCAGAAAACACAGTAAATTGCTTGGCATCAAGCTCCATAGTACTACTCCAAACAGAGAATAGCAGCAGAAAATTGGGTTCCAAATTTACAAACTTAGTACACTAACTTAAATCAAAGTCAATCTTGTTCTGCAGACAGGTTTTCCCATGTTCTCACACCTCTACTTTTAATTAAAATGCTGACAATCAGGGATAAGGGGAACAAAATACAAAGGTAATCATGTACAGAAAAACATATTTCACCAGAGCATAAGCTATTAGCGCTTTCTCAGCTATCTGATCATCTGACAGGCTTAAGGGTAAAAGTGATGTGAATTTCAAATCTCTAGCTGCTCCCTGAGGAGTCTCTGTCTCATACAGTTTGTAGTGAAGTGAGACAGTGGAATGCAGAAATGAAGGAAAGGACAATGCAGCAGGATGTATAAACATAGAAACAGGGCCCAATTCAACTATTTTTAGTGCCATTTACTTCAATGCCTTCAGTGGTATATGAACATCTGTCTCAAAATAGCATAATCGCTCCACCTGAACTAACATTTGTCATATCTGTACATTTAGCTCTTTAGTACTCAATCCATTCAGGAAATGGAGCAGATGTCTAATGTTGAACAGATGACCATTTTCACTGAAGTCAAAACAATTACAATTAGATGTTCACCAAAATCCCTTGCTGAATCAGGACCCAAATGGAGTAGCTTGTTTCAGATGGTTACCAAATGCCTGGCCACATTGCAAACCTTTGTGGTTTTTTTTACCAAGACACTCTAAGCTGGCAATTCACTTCCTTTCTCAAGTCACTTTCACGCTCCATACCTGTGTATGACTTTTATTTTTCTCTCCCCCTTCACTTAGGTATACCTCTATCACTGATATGACAAGTCTAGTTGCTATACATGGGCATCCCTTAAGAGGTCAGTTGCCCAGTTGCTTTCCATCACTTTCTTCTCCTGCTCATGCAAGAACAAACGGATGATTTTATGCCCAGGAAAGCTGCAGCCTCAAGAATTAAATGAGAACTAACAGAAGAATACCAAGTGCTGGAAGAAAATGGTACTGGAAGTGATGGCTCTGTGCATTGCAGCCTGTCCTTCAATAAGCTTCTCATAGCCTTTGAGAAGTGGAAAGGTCCCAAGGAGGAAGGATTATACAACAGTTTCATGTGTATTTACAGTGAACTCCTACCAAGCAAGAGTGTAGGATGAACTTCTTCAGTAATAGAGTTTAGCACAATTTTAGGATTTATGTTTCTGTAGGTTTCTTACACCTAGCCCCAGGATGTGTTGCTTGTTTTGTCCAGGGAGTACAGAGGACTAGACTGAGCATAGGTCAGACATAATAGAAGTTCTCATGTTTGCTCCCTGCCCTCATGTCACTGATTAACTAGGATTTTCTCTGTGTGGAAATAATGTCCACATCTTTGCTCCTGAAACAGATTGAAGCTATGTATTGATCATATTTATTTATTTATTTATCTGTTTGTTTGTTTGTTTATTTGGTTTTTTTTCTTAGAGTATCTGCAGCTTATTTACCTTTTATTACCATTGTAAAGGTAACATAATAATGCTGAACAGACATACTCAGGATATTATAACTGGCTTTGCTCTGTTCCTTGCTAACGTGCACATTTGCACATATAGTTAGATGTATGTTCTGCTGCATATGTCTTCTGTACATTGAATATAAGAAACAATTGCAACATGCTGTCTTTCTTTTTTTCTCAGTCCCATCCAAAGCTTTCTGCTTGCATACAAAAGCCCACTGAATTTTGTAAATTGTTTCCCACATTCCAGTGGTGGAATATTGCTTTGTTTTCCCTTTCTACACATCTCTTATTACATCTTGGTTTGCAAAGGATACATATGAGTGAAATAAAGACAAAGGTACTTCAATTATGTTCATCCTTTCATGATACAGCTTGTCCAATGTCAAATGGGAAAGCAGAAGAGGCTGATAGTTCAGCTGTAAGTCTCTAAGCAAGGTAGCTTTATTTTTTTTATGTTCATCATTTTTCATGCCCTGTAGTTTAGAACCTGTCTTTAGAAGGAGGGTGGATGGGATGAACTCTTTTAAAAAGGCTGGTATATCAAATGATATTTTTCATAAAATACTTCAGGTTTATGTCATTTATAGCTGTAATTTAATTATACCTAATAGGTTTCCCTAACTGTGATATTGACTATTTTATAGGAAGCAGAATGAGCCTTTTGATCATCTGTGGGTACAGCTTCACTAATAGGCATAAATCAAAATGTCTTAGATCAGCTTCGTACCCCTAAGGCATAATGTAAATGATGAAGGGATAGGATTTCATTTTGTCATATTCTCTTCAAATATCAAGTTATATTAAAGAAAACACTTTTCTCAATCACATGTGCATGTACGAAGAATGAGTGACAACTTGATGTCATCTTTTTGATAAGTCTACTCTCTTGACATTTTGAGATATACTTTCATAAATGAGCTTCAATTTGTCTTGCACGGAGTGGAGCTGTATCTCACTGTCTGCAAAGCTGTATTTAAAAATGTGCTTACTATTCCATAATTCACAAAGGAGTTGGAAAAGTAAAGAAAAAAAATATTGTTCATGTGTTTTAATAGAGACCAACAGGGAAATGTGCATATTTGTTCCTAAAAGTCAAAGTACTACAGGGAGGAAGACAAACATGAAGTCTGTGCTGTTCCACCACCAATCTGGCAATTTGTTTTATGATGTTTTTACATGCCACTACTCTGGGGATGGTCTTGCAATACCAGAATGTCTCTGTCTGCCAAAAGAAAAAGGCAAGAAGAGAACATTTAACAGCTAGAGCAAGTAGTTTGTACAGCAGGCTGTGTGTCTTCGCATGCTTAATACAAGCACAGATATGTGCACAGTTTGAGACGAATGTATAGTTTATATTCTATTTGCACAAGGGATGTTTCAAAACTAAACCACTTAGTTGAATTTTTAAATTATTTTTTGTTTATAATAGTGTAAGGATAGGAACATCTTTTAACATATGCAATACATATAATATAGGTAATATAACATGACTCAGAGCTTCATCTGATAGAAATTGTCAGCTTTCAGTTGATATCTTGTCGGTCTTTTAAAATTTACATCCACTGAGAATCTGCTCCATGCAGCTTTTGAAATGACCAAGTATGGCAGCTTCTATAGCATCTATAGAATCAGACCCATCACTTCTCAGTCATTTGGATCTGGCAACGGTTGCTTCCCGTTATTGCTTCTTTGAATTCTAATCTGACATTTAACCTAGCTGGAAATGTATTGCCTCATATACTTTTCTTGCTCTCCCCCTTTCCATTTACTTCTAAATAACCTTTTTCTTTAGATGATTTTCATGAAATTGCCACTAAAAAGAGCCCCGTTTGAGCTGCCTCATTTGAAAACCGTAAGATAGTGCAAGACATCTGAAGATGTCATTGTAACACATGAAAAACACTTCAGCTAGCACATAAACACTATCAAGTAGAATTTCAACTGAAGTTATAAGATAGGCTGAAATGATATTTTGTTAATAATTGTCAAATATTCCACAAATAGCACAATTCTAAATAGCACTATTCTGAGCAAGGAGAGCACTGCCTAACATGCTGAATTTTTAAACAGAGCTGAACAGAATCATAGAATTTCTGTTTGGGAAACATGGACATCTTGAAGTTCAGTTTTGTTCAGAAATGGAACAAATAACTTTCCTACAAAAGGAAAATTCTAAATAACAGCTTCAAAAAGTAATGTGCATTTCAAACTCAAAAGTTTAGGTTTAAAATTGTATTTTTATTTGTTATTATTTGTATGTCATAGTCTGGTTAAAGAAATGACAGTATATAGGAGAATTTGCCAAGAACAAAGGCATCATCAGAGTCTTTCCTTATCTCTTTATCAGTGTAATAGAAAAGGAGCTGTTTCCAATATCTTTATGTAGGATACAGTGTTACATTTCCTACTTCATGAAATAATGTGAATAAAAATACAGACTATTTTAAATTAAACTTAAATGTCAAAATAGCTGTCCAATTTTGATAAGCCAGTTGAAGTTGTTTATAAGATACTTTAATGAGTGATGTTTAATATGAAACATAAGTAAAGCTCCATTTCACTGATATTATCCAACAGAAGGTGATTTTGTTGGAAATGTATTAAACCAATTAATTGGCTTATAATCTAAGGATGCATTTAAATTCAAGCCAGTCAAGCAGGAGGTACATTGCTGTTAAAATATCCAGTGTTCTTTGGTAAATATTTTGCTCAGGAATACTGCTTCTAAAGTTACATTTTTGCTATTATGTTACCCATGGCTCCTTGAACCCCTGCTGAGTTATGGAAGACAGTTGCAGCTCCAGGGAGTAGCTGGATGAGACAGAGAGGGAAATAAAAAAGTGTGGAAAGACAGTAAGGGAAATAAGTACTGCATGAGTAAAACAGACCAAATGATCACACTCTTTTGCCCTGTAGCATTTCTAGTCATCCATGTTTCCTCTTAATACATTTTTGCAAATTACTTACTTTTTAAAATTCAGTTGATTCCCTGTACAGACAAGAAAACTCTTCTTTGTATGGGTTAGCAAGATCTACAGTCCAATTCTAAGGGGTTAAACATGCTTAATTGCATGCTGGGGAGGGGAAAAGCTTGGTCTTGTGTGGATACATCACATTGCCCTCTAGGGTCTCTAACAGGGGATGGCAGTGAAGCTGGAGAAATGATGCAGTTTCTTTTTGGTCTGGTTAGAAATAAAAGACAAATGTCTTAAGAGATATTCATCAAGAATAAGGAGGAAAGAAAGTAAAAACATGACAAAGATATTGGGAACATCTCTGTTTCCCAAGACTACCCCTGATACGGACTGTCCCACATACCTCCATACAGGCACACAACACAGATGCTCTTGGCTGGGGGCTATGCTTTCAGATACAGCAGAGCCATTTCCTTGGTGAACTGTCAGAAAAGATTATTTTCTTGTTTTTCTTTCTTCTTGTGATAACCCAAATTGAATACTTGCCTTACCTTGTATCTGTCATGTTAGCTTTTTAGATAGTGCGTATTATATTCTATACTCCAGTGGTCTGCTGTCCTTCTGTAGGATTTGCAAGCCTTATCAAGTGCCTCTAATGGTCCTGGTCTGAGGGAAACTAATACACAGTTTGCTTTTACATTTCTTCTTCACTTTAAAAATATGGGAGATACTAATAGTACAATGAACAGTTCCCCACTGCTTTGATCTCTACAACATTGCTGCTCTTTCAGTCTCCATGTCACTACTGATGCCATACTTATGTGGGGAAGAAGAAGAACAGTTTCCTACACCATGTTACATTACTATTTTCATTATTGTTCCTTCCAGCCCATAGTCCATATTCTTTTCCCATTATATTGTTTGTTTTAACCCCAGCTGTGGCTGGTCTTCCCTGAAGGAGAAAGGGGAGTGAGAGGATTGGATGTGCTGCAGCAGGATCCCCCAAGAGCTCTGAGTGATTGAGAGGCTGTATCAAAACCCTTGGGACTCCTGAGCAGATTTATTTTCAAAGATAGTTGTTGATCAAAAAAGATAGTGCATAAGCTGCCATCCCCCTGGAATGGCCTCAAAGGAAATGTGCCTCAGGGACATATTCCCTCCTTGCTTCTCCTTTGCTTCAGGGCAGTAGTAATTTGCTGTAAACCAAAGGCAGCAACAAATTACACTATAGTGATGGCAGGTCAGTTTGCCTGCCCATCATGTAAGATGGAAGAGAAAGCACAGCAATAACTCCTGTGGCTCCACAGGGTATGCAGGAGGAGTATCACGCTATAAAACTCACCATTCTTGCATACCTATGTTCCACATGGTTGATATTTGAGGTGAAGGGAGGAGGAATCTTTATTTTATTTGTCCCTGACTCAGCATGGAGTCAAAGTCATTATATAGTTTGAAATGCCTGGTTTTAGTGACAGGTTACTAGAAGCTCTGGGAATTGTTTTCTGCTTTCTTATATAAAGCAAAATCCACTGAGAGGACAAAAATCTGATTTTAATTTATTCTTTTACTGCATGATTAACACTAATTCAAACATAGTAAAAGCATGATAAGAAAGAATACTTATAGCATTATAATAAATCATATTTTAATTTTTAGAGTTGCTTAACAAGTTACAGTAAATAACACACTAAGACACTATTCTACAGTTTCCATAGGTGAGTATGTGTCTTTGCACACAGATTCACACCATTTGTGAACTATGAGATACTGGCATTAGACACACATTTGTTATATAAAATGAACAGGGAAAAGTAACTTAAAATGTTATATCTTTATGGAAAACTGCTTCTTTTCTGAGAAAATGAGCAATGTTACCTAAGAAAAGAGCACTCAGTTGCACAGAGCAGCCTAGGTTTTGTCCTGGTTTTTGGACATGATCAGGTTATCATCTGTGATGGTGCCAATAGCACCTCCACTGCAAAGCATTCAGAGGTCCATCTTTAAATTATATTGCAGCTAGGTGAAATTATTATTCTGCAATGAAATATAGTTTTCATTGTCTCTAGTGCAAATCATTGGACACACACTAAAAGGGAAAACAAAGTTGTTTGCCAGTGTCTGACTCTGCAGAGAAACCTTGTCTTAGGAAAATGAAGTTGTGCCAAACAGGTGAAGGACTCTCCCAAGCTATTAATTCATTTTGAATAATTCATTAGCTAACACTTTTAAACTCCGATAGTCTCAGGTAAATCCCAGAGAGGGGTTTCGTGGTCCCTCAGCTGTGCTCCTTGTCAAATGCATTAAGGTTTACATAATAAGAATATGTGTGAGTGTTTTTAAAGAGATATTTATTCTGGAACTTGTAATTGGTGCACAGTGTCTAATTCTGTGATGAACGTGAATGCATATGGTAATAGAGTGCACTCTGGATGGAATGGCAGCAGAAACTCATGTATGGCTTCTGTTGATAAGTAAGTTAATGTGTCTTCTTCCATTTGAAAGTGTACTGTAATTTTTGCTTGGCACTCAGATTTCTGAAGTTTAATACAGTATTAAGAAAATACCCTTTATTAGTCTAGTGTGCCCCAGTGCATCAGTGGGCAATGCAGAGTCAGTCTTACCTGGTGTAAACTGATGTATATTTAGAAAAATCAATTCATTTATATGCATTGTTGGCCAAGTGCAAAAATCCTGCTGAGATACAATGAAAGAGGATCAGTCTTTCAAAATGCAGAAGAGAGATGTGAATACAAGAATGAGTTTAACATCAAAATTTACCTCCTAAATTCTCAGAGGGATTAATATGCTGCAAATATATTGCCTAAAAGCACCTTTTCCTTCTAATATTATTACAAGAAAACTGACTAGATTGCAGTCACTATTTTTCCTAACTTCTTATTGAGCCTAAAATGGTCATTGAATTAAAGTTTAACAAATAGATCTTTTTAAAACTAAATTAATAAACTTCCTTATTTTTCAGCTATCTAAGTTCATAGCCTTTACTTAATGATGATGCACTTGATTAAATAAAATGAAAGAAAAATTAAAGTTCTTTCAGACATTAAAATGAATAATGAGTTTATACTTAATCCAAAAGCAATTTAACTTTAAACATTCATATGAAATTAAATGAGCCATTGAATTTGCTATATAAGCAAGCATTAATCTTATCAATCTATGAAAACTGGAATGTTATACAGTGACCCATTAATTTCACAGCCTAATACAAGGTCTGTCTAATGCCTGTAGTCTATTAAAAAGTCTGGTCCTACTGTATAACTGCTTTTTCATAAAAGTTTAAACCCCAATTAATTCTTTTAATGCTTTGATAATTTGATAATCTATTGTGACAAGATTAAAGTTTAAAAAAAATCCCCAAAAGATATAATTTCTTTGCTTCTGCACTAGCTCCAAGTTTGAACTTGAGCACCAATAAAGGATTTATTAGAAAATCTAAGGATTTGAACAGTTGTGATACTTTTGCATATGCTTGCTATAATAAATATTCAACAAAAAAGTAAACTGTCTTTTATCAGAAGCTATTTGGACTAACAATCTTACCTATATTCTGAACATGTTTCCAACTCAGATTTTTATTATGGTGATGCCTTTGGCGTGTTTTATTTCTGTTTGTCATATATGTATTTATTGACTATAGTCCTTTGTGCAAGCATGGATACAGACCAGAAATTTCTTTACAACAGTGCAAGTCATGTTGATTTGCAAAAATAAATAAATTTAGTTTTTGAAAACTGCCCTTTTTACTTAATGAGATGATTCAATAACAGTATGTAATGGCACTATATGTTAGCTCCTGTCAAGGAAGGTCATGGTTTGCAATTTCTGTTTCTAATCAGTAGATGTTGCTACAAAAACCAATCAGAGGAAAAGGTTGATATTTAAATATTTGTGTTACTTAACAGGTGTTCCTGTTTGACATACTGTACCTAATTCTACCTAATTTTCACAAATCTAAGGTCAATGAGAAATTACTCTTCTTAAAATAAGACCCAAAAAAATCCAATATGGAAATTAAATGTAAAGAATAATAAGTAGCTTGATGAATACCCCTTTTAGGTTTTTTTTGCTGTGTTCCTTGAGTGCACACTTCAGAAATGTCTGCAGAATTAATCCTTTTTTTTTTTTTTTTTTTTTTTTTTTGAGTAGGACTATATTTTCATTACCTGTAATACCTTCCTTGGCTTACATCAGCTTGCAGAAGTCTGTGAAATACGGATCTAGTAATACTGTATCCTTGTACAAATAAATTACTGTTATTAACTTTTAAGAGTTTCAAAATGTTAGTCCTCTGCACTAATTAGGAAGGCCAAGCTATGAGCAGATTACTTGTGTAAACTCATGGAGCTCATTGGAGCATTTCTGAATTTACATTGGAGACTGGATTAAAATCTGACCTACTAAATGGTAATATATTCCTTTCTAAATATGTTTTCTTGCATTAAGAACAAAGGGATCGTATTTCAAGGGACAGAAGGACAAATAAAAGGCTGCTAGAGTATTGTTGTATTATGGTACAAGGGTTTGAAGAAGTAATGCTGTACTCAAGTAATTACTTGGTCATTAGCTGAGCTCAAGTAATTACACATACAATCATAAAATCACTGATTTTCCTAAGAATATTCATGTCAGGACATTACTCAATAGGCTTCAGGCATCTTTTTTTCCTGATAGGCCAAATAAAGTTATGTGAAAGGACATTTTTTGCACTGCCACACAGAAAAAGGTGGTGATGGGATTCTTCCTTGGAATGTGTTCCTGAGCAGTGAAATGCACTGTCCTGCAGGGAGTAAGCCTGAACAGCAGGAAGGGCTTGGAAGTTTTGGAGCCTGTTAGCTTCCATCAAGGCTGGCTCTAATCATCTGTCCTGTCTCTCATAATCTTATCCAAGGTTACACGAGAAGGCATTTAGTGTGTAACTGACCATGACAGTACAGTATCCTCAGCTGCAAACTATGTCTAAAAGGGACTTTTGTCTCTGATTTCTAAAAAAATTTTTCAGAAACTGATTAATCAGAAAATTTCCCCTGAGGTGTTTAAGTGTTCATTGAAAATATTTCTTAAATTTTATTGGAAAGTACATTTTTATCATACCTAATTGCTTTGGAAGATTGTTAGTTTTGTTGATTTTTTTATTTTGGGAATGATGGAGACATGCTGGTAGAGCACTTTTTGATTTGCTCAGGTTTTATATTTTTTAACAAAATGTTTTTACTTTTCCTTTCAATTTAGCTCTCCATTTCAAATGTTTTTCTATCTTGTATTCTACAGTAAAGTACAGTTGCAACCAAATGAAGCATTTTGATTTTTATGAAAATAAAATCTGTCAGTAGCTCGCCTGAAACAGTATTTTGGTTTGTTACGGTTGGAATCTTCTTTCATGGAGAATTTTGAAGTTATAGGATTTGCTTCCTGATGAGCATGAAAACAGTTCTGAAATTACAAATTCTTTAGAAAAATGAAGATGCTGTTCTTGTTACAGCTCTGGTGCTTTCTGAGTTGTTCCCTGTTCACTTGCCACATGATAAAAATAGGATGTTGAGAACGTGTGCTACCAGTAAACCTAAATGTATGCAGAGCAGATTTCCTTCATGCAGTTCTGCTTCAATTAATATTGTACCCTGATACAGACTGGTTGAGTTAATCTGTAGCATGAAAATCTAGGCATCAACATCACATCATCAGTCTGAACTGTTGTAATTGGTTTAGAGTAACTAAAAGCCTGACAAAGATGCAAATTTAAAAAAACAAACATCATGCCAGTTTGTCTTCTCAACAACTCTAATCTAAAAACAAAGGCCATATCTAGGTTCTTGTTTCAGGCATTTGAGTACAAGTTCTTGAGTCAAACCCTCACTGAAATACAAATCACCAGCAAGAGATCTTTTTCTCAATCTAATTTTGACTGTTGCGTATGTTGTGTAAACCACAAGTGATGTACTGCAACCAAGTGATAAATGAAAAAGAAATCTTAGATCTGGGTTAGATTCAAGATTTTGATTTTGCAGCCTGCACAATTGTCTTGGTCTAAAGCTTCTGCTTTGGCCAGTGGCACTGTCACCTCTCACGAGTTCCTAAAAGAAATACCATGTTTATGTGTTACTCCTGTCTGTCCAATGCAGGCTGGTATTACTGCAACTAGAATATAGTATTTGAATCACAGTGCTTACTTCTGTACCTCAAAAATGCATTTTTCTCAAGGACAGATTGTACCAGCAACCATATGCAATGAAACCTGCTTTCTGGAGGTGTTGTGCAACATACCAGCTGGAATTTGCCTGAGGCATTGAGCTGGTTCTTTTACGAATGACAGAACTATAAACATACTAAAACCCTACAGTTTTATCATATTCTCTTAATCTTTCAGCTCACAGAAAACTGAGCATAGTTCAAACAGTACATCTCTCAGGAATGTAACCCTGGAGCTTTGACTATTAATTTATTTATTCTTTGTCAGCTTTTTTTGCTGTAGGGGTCAGTAAGTTATTACTTACTGGGTTTGTATCCTCTTTCTGTAAAGCGCTAAAGGCAGAGTTAACAGCCTAAGTCCTGTGGTCCACGGAGTTGAAAATCCTTTTCTGGAGTGACTCTTTGCAGTGCCTTATCAACATTTCAGAGAATCCTAAAAAGAATCTATTTCAGAGGAATCACGGGGGAGCTCCTGCTCCAACTGCTGAATTCAGACCAGGCCTGTTTTGAGAACTTCCACGTTTGGAAACTCCCACAGCCTTACTTGACTCCTGCTGCAGTGCTTAATTATTCTTGTTAGGGTTTTTTTGTTCTTAGATCTGGTCAGAATAGTTGATGAACATGTCAGCTACATCATAATCAGGAAACATATTTCCAGATCAATATTAAGAAGGAGGGAGTGCTCTAAAATGCAAAACAAAAACAAAGGATTATACCACCAATAGGATTCTGAATTGTAACACTTCTTGCCTGGAAAATAGTACCTATGACCTAGCCTGTCATTTTCAGACCCGAAGATGTCACAGTCACTACCTGTCTGCATTTCTTCAGTGTGAATGACAATAAAGGTGGGGATTCATTTCCCTCATGACTTAATCCTACTACATAAACTGTTGAAGTAGGACAAGAACCTAACAAAACTTGGTCCCCAACACATACCAAAGCAAGAAAATATTTTTAGAATTGTTTTTATAGTTTTAACTATTAGATTTTGTTTATAGTAATAGTTTTCAGACACATTCCTATTTAATTCCATAAACATATTTGCCTAGCACACAATTTAACAGATGGGTTTGGGAAGTTCTCTTTGCTGTGCAAACAAAATGCATGCACATCATAAAAAAACAAGCCTTTTAGAAAAGCACTAAAATGAGATTTTTTTTTTCTAAATTGATTTCTAAACCAACAGTTGAACTCTCCTAATAATGACTTTGAATACAGCAGTTAAGGTTCAGTTACACTAGTTGATAATACAAAAACCCTAATGGAAAAAGGTCTTTCTAATAAGAAAATGAGAATTATAAGCAATAAAACCTAGCCTAGGATGTGATTATCATGATTATAATGTCCTTGGGCATTTTGCTATATAAAAACTGAGTGCTCCCCATAAATATATGTATTTCATAATGACCACACCCATACAAGTATTCTGATTGATACAAAGTTATTATTTCTTTTTTAATATTTAAATACAGATATATCATCTTAGTAAATTGCTTTGGGCTTCAGTATTTTAGTCATGAGATTAATACAGTTCTATGTAGGGGATACTAATTGCTTTATTTCTAATGTGTGATTTAGACCTTCACAACTCCATTTTCTCTCATTTCTTAATTCATTAGTTAAATTGCCAATATGAATAAGATAACTCTCTTTGAAAGGCTGCAAACAAAGTGGCATTTTTTTCTCAAGTTAGTTCCCAAACTATGGCACAATTTGGTGATAGCAAAAGCCCATTGAGACTTTAGGAGGCACAGAATATTATGAAGTCCTTTAAATAAGAATATATTATAGACTTGATTTGTCCCTTTTATTCATTCTTTTATGTCTTGTCTGGTCTGATCTGCCTTTTTCAATCTTACATAATTGTCTATTTTTGCAAACCACTCCAAGCTCTCCCTTTACCTGCATTAGCCTAAGGGAGTGGTAGTGAGGAACAGATGGTACATCTTCATCCTTTACATAGTAAGGATGAGAGTGAAAATATATGGCTCTGCAGGGAGAATTTATCCCAGAGTTTCTTTTAAGAAAGGTGGTTCTTCAGTCTGAGTAAGGATTATTCAGTCCTTTGACCTGGCCATCCTTTCTGTTCTAAGATAAAGGAAATTTATATTATTTTTAGCAGAAGTCATCCGAAACAGGAAACAGGCACTTCTCCACAGCTTACTTCAATAGTATACAAACGATGTGTAGCTTGTGAAGATACATTTCATGGCTTTGGCATGAGAGATTTTTATGGAGGAGGTATTAGTTAGCTGCCCAAGAATTTGTCTTCTTCACCTCTCAAACTAGAGCCAGCACAAACTAGAGCTAAGGCCTAGACACACTCCCAGGTGTTTACGGCCAGGATGTTTAAGGTTGCTGAATCACATGAACAACCATTGTCATTAGGAACAACACTGTTTCCCAGATTACTGCATATGGGACTAAATTAACAAACTGCTTCAAGAGTAATCCCCATATTCCATGACACTAATTCTTCCTCCACTGAGAATCTGACCTGCCAGATCCCTAACATCTGCAATTAGGGCACAGTATTCCAACAATATTATATCACAATAGGTATAATTACAGCTGAGTGTAAGTACCTGCTGTCACAGTTGTTGCATTGTGCATATTAATTGGTTAACCTACTACTGATGGCCGGCCAAATTCTTTCCTTGATCAAAAGGCATACTGAAACACTTAGCAGAGTATTTAAACAATGGGCTTTTTTAGTACAGCTTCAGTAACTCAGCCCTTCTTAGAGAAAAAAATCTGTATAAGGTAACACAAAGTGTAAATTCTTACTGGAAATGCTTCTGGAGTAATGAAGTATATTGGCTGATACATCGATTATTTTTTCACAAAAGCCTGTTTCTAAAAAGAAAGAGAGAATGTTATTAAGCTAAAGAAACAGAATTTGATAAAATTCTTTTTATCTCTCTCGACCAGTATTCTGATCAGTGAAGGGAGATGGAAAGTAGACAGGTTTTTAGAATATTCTTTATCTTTTTGGTATATTTATTTTACTATTAATTAGAAAATTCTAGACTGACAGGCATCAACTTGCATGTAAATTAGAATTTTTCCCAGTAACTATATGCAGCATGCTTTTAAACTAACAAGGTTTGAAACTTCATAAGCTATGGATTTTTTATGCCTGCTTAAGGAGTTTGGAAGATTAGGTCACCAAACTAGTGGACATATAAAATTATGGTATAGCAATACATAAACTTTTTAGATTGTGTAATTTGTTATGTATTATAAACTGGCTCAAAACAAAAACTACAAAATACATTTATAGATTATCAAAATTATCACAACGTGTGAACAAGCTGTGTGGAAAATTATGTACAGTGGACCACCTCCTGCTTCCATTGTATATCCATAACATTATTTTAATAAAAGTTTAATTATAAATAGGGCTAGTGATGTTGTTCAAGATTTAGTCACTCTGGTGGAAACACTGATATGCACAGATGTGCAGTAGCAGGGAGTGGCATCTGGCCAATGTATCGCTTCAGTCACTGCCTCTCAAGTTTAAGCTGTTTGTGTTTTTACTTAAAGCAGAAATTGCTGTTATATACTTAAATACGTTGGAGAGGGGGAATACTTTAAAATTGCCTCTAGGCCAACACTGTTTTTTTCTGTTATAATTGCTAGGTTGGTTCAATTTCTTAACTTTACAGTGTTTCCATGTTCTTCCAATCTGGCATGGGTGTCAGTCACTATCTCATACCTATAACTAGTACAAGCTGAAGCATTCAAAGTATTACAACAGGTCACTGAGAATGATGGTGTTCACCTGAAAAAAGAGCAATATTGTCTCAGTTTTCTGTTCCTTCCGAATGCTGAAGAAGCTCTTTGAGTCCGTGGCTTGTTTGTATAACCTCTTCAGCAGATAGGTATGTCAATTTCATTTTGATTTTTAAGACTAAATAGTAACAGAGGAATATAATGAGTAAAAGTTATATTAAAAAATAATCCTCCTTTGCCACCTGAGGAAATGTTTGAGTTGCTGATTTCATTAATACCATTGAAGGTATTTCCTGGGTAAGAATGACAGACATAAATGACTTCATGGGCGATCTGTTTTTGCCATGGGAAATTACATTTGCACTCTGGCATTTCTGTACTGACAGAATATGCTCATTTCCAACTGGGAAAAAATTTCCTAAAGTGAAACAAACAAACAAAAAAGTTCAGGCTCTCAGGACAACACATACTTGTTTTGTCTGTGTATTAGGAATCTGTCAGCTTGGAAATGACACAGTTATGAGCAAAACCAACAATTTCTCAACAGTGACATTATCCTGTCGTCTTCCAGCACCTTACCCCAAGTGCACACTTTAAAGTAAAGCAATCACACATTGCCTGTACACTTTTGGTTTTTTTGTGACAAACTTTGTGTCATGCTTAATGGCAAAATATAAATGTAAATACATATAAAAGATTGTAAATTGCTTTATTTGTTTAAAGATTGGGGAGTTTGTACTTGTCAGGCCTTTCTGCTGTTGGCCTCATTCATGCCCTTCCCCCCTTGCCCGATTTAACTTAGTGCTATGCCTGGGCTAGATAATAGAAGCCATGGGAGTAACTTTATAAATCCAGAAAATCAAAGGCAGATGTTAAATACAAATTGCACCAATAAAACGGAGCTAACAAAGATTCACTCCTGTAATTCTGTTTGAACAAACGTGTCAAATACAGGAACTGGTAGAAATACCATTTCATCAGGTCCCACTCGCATCAGCTGCCCTGCATTTAATCCTTTCCCTGCTCATCAGTGACAATCTTCCATTGAAAAATCACCTCAAAAAACACTATCAAGTTTAACAGTCCTTTGCAAAGGGACAGCAAGCTCTGAACTGCCCACCACCAGCTTTAGTGTGGCAATTTCCCTGATGACACCTTCCTGAGAGATGACCTTAGTAGCACATTCTGATTTGCTTATGTCCTGTTTCTCATGCCACTCTTCTAATCATCCAGTCAAAGCTACAAAATATTCTGTGCTTCATAGTGGAAAATATTAGAGAGAGTGGACATGCTACAGATGGATTCCAAAACCATCTTGCTAAAGTGACACTTGTATAAGTCTGGCAGAGAAGATTCTGGGAATCAAGGCTGTTCAGAAACTGAACACACATATATGTTGATTTCCTGGTCAGGGTTTTGCAAGCCCTGTAACCCATTGTCTTGCAGGGTGCAAACTACTTTAGCAGCTTTAGTTTCTAAGCATGTTACTTGTCTTCTGGGACAAGATAGAAGGCTCTGCCTACTCAACATGTAACCCAGATCCAACTTGACATTTACTGATTCACTGGTTTATCATCTTTTGTTCTAATAATGTTGGTTTTGCAGAAGGTTATTTATAATGAAAATATTATTTCCCTGTAAAACTGAAATTAATAGCTTATTCCAACAAATGGTCATTGCTGAGCTGACTTAGCTGGCTTTTTGCACAGGGATTGAATTAGTGTAGCCTTTAAGGGCCAGTTTGAAAGGTACCAAAGTCAACAGAGATGGGCACTGGGTGCAAACAAAGTCACGCAGTGAACTGTGTAAATATCTAAATATTATTTAAGTCTTCTGCTTTGGGGTGGCTCCACCTGTGTTACATTTACAGCATTTCTGAGAACTGTAATTGGGTCTGAGAAAATGGAAAAAACCAGCAACAGGTTTTTGGCTGAAATATATTGAAAATTTAGGGCTTTGCTTAACCTGAATAAATGACTTAATATTGAACAAAGTACTTGTGTTTAGAAACATGAAGACAACAGAAAAACAAATCATGACTGTCAGCTACATTTACCAAGTATAGTGTTGTTTGGTAATCAAGGAAAGCCTAAGCTAGTCTACATGTGTACTGCTATAAAAATAAGAACATTGTTGTTTCATGGCATTACATTGCACCTACAACTTGAATTAGTATTCCTTTTGTGGTAATAAAAAGAAATTGTAAATCCAATTTGTTCTGGTAATATGAATGCTGCCTGCAAAACACTTTTGTTCTATTAAAAACATTTACTAAAACAAACAAAAGGAAAATGCTTTTCCCATCATTAACATAATAGGAATCTGATTTTGAACTCTTTTACAGTAGCATTGCCAGAAATGTAATTTCAATAATCCCCGTTCTGTTTCTACTTTGATTCTTTACAAGTGTAGCTTCATTTACTTCAGTGGAATCCTCTTGTTTTGTCCTTATTTTACAAATCCAGAATCAAGTGAGGCAGCAAATTCTAGAGCTTTATTCAAAGCTTATTGAAGTCAATGAGATACAACCCCTTGACACAAAGCAACCCAAATAATTTCAAAATTTGTTCTAATAGGTGACACTGGTTACACCTGTTGCATACCTGCTTAATTTCAATGATTTAAAATGCGTTACTGAGTATTAGGCTAATTATTTTTAGTTTGAGAAAAAGCTTTCAAAACCACCATAGGAAAAACAAGTTCAAATGTAACAGAGAACTGTAGTTAAAGAACAGATTTCTCCATTTTCTTCAATTTAGCATCAATCCTCATGTGACCTAGTTCTATTACTTAATGCACTTTAAAAATCCACTCTGGTTTCCCAGTGTTGAAGGCAAAATAGAATAGCACAGCATAGTGTAGCTTTAAGTCTGATAAAAGGAAAGATGGAGTTCTACAAAGTCTGAAGGTGGTGTGCTGAACACATTACATTTTTTCTTTTTTCTTCATTACTGTTTATGTATTTTGTTTATGTAGCAATATGCCTGAATTTTACTGCTAGGTTTGATAAAAATTTGATTGAAAAATTAAATTGCACAATATCTCCCAGAACTGCAGGACACAATCTTCCCACCTCAAATCCTTTTCAACCCACCCCTTTCCTCATCCTTCTATGTTCTTATCCAGATATGTATGTTCCTAAAAGTACGTGGTATTCTTAAAGGGAAAACCTACATCAGAAACGTAACTGTATGTAGTGAAAATTAAAGATTTTGGCTCATTTCAGATATGTCAGGCTACACTTAGAGTGAGATGTTTTCACAATCGCATAACACTGACCCAGCTTCAGAAGAAGCCAGGTAAGGCAAATAGTGTGTATTTTTACAGCTTCTGCAAACAGCACATATACATATAATCTTGGTTCTCTGGGCAACTGCATATCTAAGCCTTTTGCGTCTTGCCTTGTAGAAAGTCTCTAGATAATGAAGTAGATAACATTTTCCTCCATCATACAAAGTGAATGTTCTTTCCTGCAATTTGATAATGGTAAACATTAGGTTAGCCTGTCCAACAGAGAGGGATGGAGCCTTTGTAACCTGTTCTCCATCTGCAGGTATAACTTTTTTTTTTACTTTGGAAGTTTTTCTTGCATCTTGGGATTTTTCCGTTAAACAATGGATTGTACTCTGTTGAATGTCAATTAGTGGTATTAGTACTTAAATAATCTATGTTCAGATTTTTACAATTTGAAACATATTGTGCTGGTGATTCAACATTATCTGGCAGATAGTTTTAAAAAGTTACTTTGCATGCAGTGATTCATTGGAATTATAAGTACCCATTACTCTGTATTTCATTTTTAACAAGTTCTTCATCCACTCAAAGAAATACCAGACAGCTCAAGTTGGAAAAATGATTCATCTGGCATATGCAAAGATGGACTCAGTGCAGTTGGGGATTCATAATCAGAGCAGAAACATATTAAGGGTAGGTGTCATATTCCTTGATGTTTGCAAAAGCTGTCAGAAGCCTTCATGCATTATGGACTCTTTTTTTTCCGTTACATTACAATCTTTCAATCCCCAAAGCAATTTATGTGCATATGCAGGACCTGCTCCTGAGCTTTCAACTCAGGTAAGCCCTGTGGATTTCTACAGCATCTTACCTAAATAGATTCAATCCCTGAAAATAAAAGGAAAAATTCTATGGGCTGACTATCTTTTACAGTGAATAATTGTTTCGGGAATTCAATATTAAATATATTATTTTAGAACTATATGCACCACTGGCGTATCAAAACAGGATCTGGCTAAGCAATATTTGTATTAGCTTAGCATTGCTATTCCTGTACACTAAAGAGATAAGTGGTACAGCTTTTATTTCTTCTCTTTTCCATTCTTTATGCTTCCTCTAAGAATAGCTTCACTCAGAGGGCACTAAGATGAAAGATATTTGTTTTAATCTTTGATTATATAGTTCTTTATGTTGTAAGTTTAAGGGAGTCTAAAATGTTAAAGGAAGATTTTAAAAAGTATTTAGCCTACAAATGATGTTGCTGGGCCCCTGGTGGGCTTTTCAAAACTGCTGTGACACCTCACTCCCAATGATTTCTACGAAACGCCCATCTTCACTGATTTCTTACTTTCCTTCTGGAAACTAAGTTCATCCTCTGCAGCTTCCTGTTGATGGTAGGGCAGCTCCTCACCTCCCGCCACTGAAAGGGATGAAGGAGCAGAGTAAAACAGAATTATTTTTGATTCATTGCAAGAAATGCCTGCTGTGATTTTAGTTGCACTTAACAACCTGCAGGATTCATATTGTGTCAAGGTTCAGAGAAAACAGCAGTCTGAGATAGACCAATAATAAAGTTATTGGTAAAAATACAGAGTAGAATTTTCATTAAATTTTCAGTCTTCACAATGAAGGTTTGCAGCCAGACTTCGTAAGTGCCTCTGGACAGGGACACAGTGGTGGGAAAATGACTACAAGAGCAATAACTAACCTAATACAATAATTTTATTTGTAACTGATTATTGTAATAGTTTTACACATTATATAAACACCTCAGGGCACAGAAGCTTTAAAATTCTGCTGCAGATTAAGTTCAGGCCTAGATTTCTGAGACTTAGTTATCCTTGTTAACATAGTTTCTGGTTTCCCTGTTCATGATTTCAATGTAACTGTCAGGCCATATACTCATACATGCAAATCACTGTCTCACTGTTCAACTTAATTAACTATGCCAGTTTTCATTAGCTGAAGATGATCCTTCATAAGTAAAAGCTTACCTAGATTTTTAATTTTTGTAAGACCCCTGAGGAGAGGATGAACTCATACAGTACCCTGCTGCCTTTGAGCAGAGTACTTCTCATTCCTCCATCTTTAGTTTGGTGTTCATCCATGTGCAATCTGGCCTTAAAATGGCAGCACGATCCTCATTTTCCCAAAGTGGGGGACTTTTGCAATCAGCTGCTTCTATTTATATAGACAATAACAAAAATGATAAATGAGTAATACTTAGACTCTCTTTTAAGGCAGATCTCTTTTCAGCTGTTGCACAAAGAACTGCTTGTCACTCTTTTTGGTGCTTGCCAGGAGTTCAGGATTACCCTGCACAGCCAGAAAACAGGAAACAGCAGAGGCAGAGTGAACTTGGGAAAATTGTCCTGTTTGTATCTGTGCGCTGCTTTTGGTAGGAAGGATTTTCTAAGCCAGATTCTCATTTAGTGGAAAAGCACCACAGACACAGAAACATGAATTCTGCAATGTTGGGAGAGCCAAATACACTTTCCACTCAGGATATATTTGATTTGCAGGCAGTACTGCAGTATTAAGATACCCAGTTAGCTATAAAGGCCTATGTGTCAGATGTTAGAAGCAGCCTTTGATGTAGTGCAGAGTTTTTGGAAAGGGTAAACTAATCCTATAAGGAAGTTAACTTATGTACCTTTCCATTACATAGCAGCCATGGTTTGAATGTATACTCTTATGTTAGCAAAACGCAGTGTCTCTTTCAGTGATTTTGATGACTGTAGATGATAGAACAAGCATGCTGTATCTGTATCTGTATCTATCTGTCTGTCTATCTATCTATCTATCTATCTATCTATCTATCTATCTATCTATCTTCCTATCTTCCTATCTTCCTCTTTCTTTCCCCTCTCTTCTAAAGGAACAAGCAATGTGTGCATTGTCATAGATGAGCTATAGTGTGGTTCTCTTTCTTTTTTCACAATTATTGATGCATTAGGCAGTTGTTGCTCTTATATGGGAGAATGATGCAGAATGGACAGAAGGTCCATAGCTGAAAATTTCAGATGGCATGATTTTGGTAGGTGTGAGCACCTATTTAGATCCATACTGTCTGGATTTAAGGTATGTCCAAAACATATGTATAATTCATTAGTCTGCATCTTACACCTTCACCTACTGAGTGACTTGTCAGTTTTTATTCTTGGTCAATGTAACAGAAGTAATGATATTCTGCACATAAGATTAAAACAGGATAAATGATATTTAATTATAATTAAAAAAATATTTTTCGTGGGCACAGCTTCTGTTCCAATCTGTTCTGGATTTGCTTTTGGCAGTAAAATTTTATTGAAGCTTAGGACTCCTCTTCTGAAACAAATAGCCTTATTTATCTTCCCTCCTATTGGCAGCACCAAGAACAAGTTTAATGGATAATGCAGAAAGTTAATTTCAGAGAGGTTATTTAAAAATAAACCATGTGGAGGTGTATATTAGAAAGTCAGTCCCTCTTCAAGCCCTTTGTGTGAAGCTACCACGCCACAGCAATTCAGAAGTCATCTAGGACAGGGAATCCTGCTGGAGGTCTGTAACCGCTGGCCTCGCCCTAGTCTGTCCTGTCACTTGGCAAAGGAGACACTTTTTGGTTGCTGTGTTCAATTACAGGACAGAGAGGGTGGGACATCACAAAATGTGGAGGTGGAGGTCTTCTACGGGCTGCCTAGAGTTTAAGTAGTAGGAAGACTGCACAAAAATGTCATGTGCCCACTCTGCTTCTAGGACTGCTAAGGAATTTTCTCCTCACACTGAGGACACTCATACTTTGACTTAGATAGATTTAATTTAATAGTATAAACAGAATGTCTTGAAAGTCCTTATTTTTTTTGTGTCAGTGTTCAGGGAAGGGTTAGAGAATAACAGCTCATTTGTGATGCCTCCACACTAATTCACTTCAGTTTTAGCAGAAGGTTTTGCTCAGTTCTGTTAGTAAATACCTACTCTTCATGTTATACTTTCTGTGGGAGAGCCATTAATGTAATTGCTAGTAAAGTATTTTTCTTTTTTCATTGTCAGGTTTTCAGGGAAAGGATGGATACTTGAATTTCTTTTTTTTTTAAGGAAGTCTTACTAAGAAAGTAGAACTTCATGTGGAATCTATGAAATGAGAGGGGAGGTAAAAAGGATTGAAGCGGGTGAAGTGAAATGTGCTTGCAGTAGGTTTTATTTTTCTTGCAAAGAAAGGTGACAGCTAGGAGGGACATGATCCTTACAGGCTGTGTATGCATCACCTGTGTGTACATGCACAGATAGACATCATCTTGAATAGTCTGAATAAAGACCAGGCTGATCTGCAGCCTGTATGATAGACTGACTTCAGTGTGAGCTATTTATAAACCATTCTTTCATTCTCAACAATGCTTTGGCTGGAGCCAAAAAGGACAGAACTACTGGCCCTTTGCCTAGTGTGCTGTGACTGACGTGTAATCTGTCACTCCCCATCATCTGCGGGGTGATGATAGGAAAATAATGCTCCTCAGCTTGCCTTAGATCACACATTACTCTCCTGAATACAGCTCCCTAAAGCTGTGAAATGGCCTTTAGAAAGTGTCTTTGTTCATTTTTTTATATAGGAGAATGGGAATAAATGATAAACAAGCTGGAGGGAAGGAAAGCAGAACATGCATTAGAGACCTGATGAGAGAAATTGGCTACGACTGGGATTTCAGTGTGATCCAGTGACCTTTTTCTGAAAAATACCCATGGTGTATATCAGAGGCATATAGGGTGCAAGACATGGGTTGTGTATGGACTAGGGCACTGGCTGTAAATGGCATTTCCCAGGCTTTAATCATGGTTTAACCAGCCCTGTTCAATATATCTCTGGGAAATCAGTCTCCTTCCATTTCTCCACTCTATAGAGTACAAAATTCCAGGTGCGACTCCCCTCTATAGCGAACATGTGGCATAACAGGGTCTTGCTTTCATCTCATGACTTGGGAGTTACAGCAATACAGATGCTGTTAGCAGTAATGGTAGAATATATACAATAACTGTGTACCATGGTTACACAGATCTTTTACTAAAAAAAATTTTTTGGAGGAATTAAGCATCATAGTTCTTTTAGAAAAATGGCACTAAGTATTCTTCTTTCAGACCATTTTCTTTTGATGGCTTGTTTACTGAAAACTCTCTAGATTTACAGAGATGCCAAATTAACTTCCTTTTCTCTCACTCTTCCAGCACCCTTCAGTTCCTGGGCACCAGTCTTCTTTGTTTCATGGTTTGTATATAATGAAATTGCTGATGCTCTTTAGAATATTATCATGCTCTCCCTGAAGTCTAACCTTGCTGCCTCAGATGACATTTATGTAAATCATCACCAGGAGTTTAGGGCACATCTCTTTTCTTCCTTAATAACATGTCATACTGATGTGGCTTTATTTGTATTTCATAAAGAGACGATTGATTAAAGAGACCACAATTAATTTAGATTGATATTCACTGGACTTCTTGTCCACTTCTTGTAGTGACATTGAAGTATGACTCCCCCATATTTTGCATTTTAATTTGCTTCTTGATAAACCTTGTGACTCCACAAACTCCTCTTAAGGCTAGCTAGAAAAATTCATGAATGTAGCCCTTCAATCTTTTTACCATCTCTCCCTCTTACTGAGTTGGTATGTTACCAGGCAAATTGGACTCCAGAAAATATATAAGATGCTGGTTCCGAAGAGTTCTGTTAAAGCAGAAATTTTCAAGTGCACTGGAGGTGTTAATCTGTGTAGGCCCATTCTCCTCTGTACAGACAAGGTGGTTTTGCTATTGACTGAGATGGAAGCAAAGTCAAGACCATACCCATTTTATTCATGCAGATGAATGCAATGTCTCCTGAAAACCTACCTCAATTATTCATGTTTTAGTCTACTTATCCTCTGAGCTCCTTTCATATTCTTCAGTGTTCCCTCTGTGTAGTTAGGAAATACTTTTTAGTGCAGATTCATACTGGCACAGACATCAAAGCGCTGACGCATGAAGCCCAGTGTAACAGGTTATTTTGTATCACAATAAAAGACACTGTTATATTCTCAGTTTACATAGTAGGAGAGAAGAAAATATGGAGGCTAGAACTACTTGGGTGCCTTCAAAAAATATGACTCAGGTCAGTATCTAGAAGAAGTTCTTCAGGTATTATTATTTTATGGTCAATGTCCTTATAACCCTGCACAGAGCTGAAGCACCTCAGGGGGTAAAACAATTTCCAAGATAACTAGCACCTTGTCATAAAAAAACCCAAGGCTTCCAGAATGGTTGAGAGAAGAAGAAATTCCACCTTAAAACCAGTTTGAATGATCAAAAATGTTACACAGAAATAAGATTCCCTTAGAATAGAAGCCTGGCCATTTCTGGAAGGTATTTCTCATCTTTCCAGACACTACTGATCACAGATGGAGAAGCCAGTCAGGCATTTTGTGCTTCAGTTCATGTCTTTTTCTCTGCATTCAAGAAAATTGAAGAAGTTTACTAAAATGAGTCTTTTACTCACTCCCTTACTGATAAGGACCAGTCTATCCTCCATGCTCTCGGGCCTGTCAAGTTCTTTCTCTCCCATATTCCTCCAGGAACCTTGAAGTTCCCTTTTCCCTGTCATGGCCATGTGTGAGGGGCCGCGGGGAAGAGCAATACACACTCTGCTTTGGGGCTGATCTGAACATGCAGACACCTGCAGTCAGTCATAATGACAAAACTGATCTCTGAGAATGTGAAAATAACTACCTTGAATAACTAGTTTGAAGACAGCATGTCAGTAGCTAGCATGCAGGAGTATGCAGCATTTGTTCCTGTGATTTGCAGGATAAATCAAATACCTTGTTTTATGCTTCATTGTAAAAGGCTGCTTTTGTGTACAGCTCTTCACACATAGCTCTTAGCAGTATTTATGGATTATCTGAGGCCCTATTACCACCTCTGGGTAAGGTAATGAGTGAATGCTGGAAATTCTCACACTACTGTGCTCATGTGTAACAGAACAAAAGGGTCAGCTAAGTTACTGTAGAGGGTTCCTTATGAAAAAGAAATGCTGGTTATAGACTCACGATGAAAAAGGACCTACCAAAAGGAAGCTATAAATTTGTTCAGGCTCCTTTCATTTAAAGAAAAAGACTAAATCCAGCTCTTTCCAGATGCTTCAAGGCAAGGGCCTACCTATTGTCACTAGAACCCACACATTAGCATGGAGTTAGCTCATAAGGAAGCTGGATGTTTTTCAAGTCCAAAAAAATAATTAGGAATGTGATGTACTTTTGGAAATAGAAATGGGGTGAGAGTGATTTTGCTTTCAAATCTGTGTAGAAAGTGCTGGCCTGCCCGTCCAGGCCTGTGCTTTTCCTCATTCTTCATGTTTCTCTCTGCCTGTGGTTAGCCTTTACATTCAGAAGGGAGCAGTTGTATCCTGCCAGGGACCACAGCCTTGCTTCTCCTGTGTTTTGTTGCCACAGATATAAGGGGACTTGACTGCTCCTGATACACAGCTTTCAGTTAGGACCACCTACATTCTTCATTTGGATGATGCGTCATCATTCACTTTGACAATTTCATCATGATGACGAGCTAAAATCAAATTTAACTCCCCTGGTGTCTGAGTTTGAACTGTGTCACACCCGCAGCCACAGATTTAATCTAGGTTTTTGCTGTGGTAAGTCTGAGCGACAGAGAATCACAACACTCTCTCACAAGGACAGTGCTGGCAGGATGTGCTGTTGAAGCATCGTGAACAAGAGTCTGTCATACACTCTATTGTTTCCTAATGACAATGTTTTAATTGCATATTTCATATTTATGACCCTATAAAGAATAATTTTAATTTGACATTAACATCTGAATATGAATGTCTGAAAGACAACAGCAGCAATGACAAATAACTGATACAAATCAAACCAACTGATTTGCAGTTTCTAATTAAAGATGACACTGAAAGCTCAAGATAGGAGACATATGGAGAGAAACACATTTCTTTGCAAGAGGAACCAAAACCATATGGGGAAAAAGTGCAAAGATATCAGGCTAAAATCTGAATTTCTTGGCATCTGAAATCCAGCAAAGGGAACCCTAAATTGATTATATTCCTATAAAAAAAAACACTTTTCAGCCTCTTCCACAGGCCACTGAGTAAGATGTGAGACATCTCAAGCTGTTCAGAACAACTGGGAATTGATTGCATGTAACCTACGATGCAGTTGTTTTACCAGTTGAGATCATGAGACAGATGGCATGAATATATTTAAAGATGGGGACAAAGCTGATGTGACACCAAGCTGGATTACTGAAATGAACCATGCGAGTCACAGATTTGTTATCAGATGAAAAGGACTTAGTTCAGAAAAAATGGGTGCCAGTGTAGCCAGTGGTCTCCAGATGCTGGGGACTGGGAGAATAGTCTGCTACTCCCAGAATCAGCCCCACCATCTGCAGGCCCAATAATCAAAACTTTTAACTACTCCCTGTGTGCAAATAAGCCTTGAAATAGGCATGACTTTCATCATGTTACAGAGGGTCTTTAAAATGTTCACAGAGGACCAATAAGGAGCAGCCTAGGTGATACAGGCTGCTGATACAACTGTTATATTCCAGGCTATTTCACAAGTCAAATATTGGGAATTGCCTTATTAAAGTGCCAGTGAAAGAGGGAGAGAAATGTTAAAGGTTTTTAGAGGCTTTAAGTGATCTTGTGTAATACTGCAGTCTTAACTTGCCTGTTTGTAAAGAGCTTATACAACCTCAGAGCCTGATTTTTGTTATGCTTTGGCATAAAAACATTTGCAGTATTGAGATTCACTTTTGCTGTGTTTATTGCATCATCAACTACTTGCTTGTGTGGAATGGAAGATGAGGTGGGTAGCTCTACTACTTGTTTGTTGGGCAGGAAACAACTTTACCTGTAACCTGATGTTTCAGTTCCTTCCTCTTAATGTTTCCTTCTTTCTAAAGATGTTTATTTTTTTTTGCTTTAATGACAGTTTAAGCTGCAGCTTTAAAAATGAGTTAACTTCACATTTAGATTAGTTCCCATACACCTGATTTTTAAAGGGACCTGATTATCTTCCTCATTTGTAAATGTATTTTTTTTGCAATAACGTAAGATGCAAATTCTGTCAACCCAAAGCCTTAACACCTAAGAAGAAAAGGGCTAGAGCTGAATGCATGGACTGTACCAACACACTGAAGATAAGCCATGCTTTTATTTGGCCCAGCTGCCTTAAATTCTGTGAATATCAAGAGAGGGAGAGAAGTCAGTCAGTGTAATATCTGTCCTTCACCAATGCAGGATTTTTAATAAACACTTTTTTTTTTTTTTTTGCATAACCAGAGAACACGTTTCAGTAGTACAGTCTGAACCAAACTTTATAATAGCAAAGTCAAAACTGAGTGTTTGCTGTATTTCCTCTATTCTCTCCCCTATGCAATAGGCAGGTTTCTGCTATAGGGAAGAAACCACCTTAAAATGGAGCATCTAGTCAAATGCATTCTTAGCATTAGACTGTGTCTTATGAGAAATGTCTTAGCTCTACAGCAATGGGCTAGGTCCTGTGTTTGCTCCCATTCCAGTTTACTAAATGGAAATTACTGTGGGAAATTTTTAGGAAACTATTTTTTTTTTTAGTTTCTTGTCTTAAGCATTGTTTCAAGTTGCAAAAAATAAGCCATGTTCCACCACTTCATGACGTTATGATGTTGCATGTGTAAGCATATCATGACATTCATGGCATAAAAAAATAGCATCATTACCATGGCGGATTACTTACAAGTGTCAACAGTGAATGCTATTAAGCAAGCACTCCAGCAGAGCTTAGGACATGTTTAAAACAGAGAATGAAGAAGAAAAAGTTAAGTAGAAGCTGTCCATTGCTTTTATTATGTTATAGGAAAGAGGTTCTATTTATTGCTCAGGCAGTTAACCAGACTGGCTTCACTTCACTTGTAAGATGACAAGTTCATAGCCTGAGGTAGAAAGTCTGCATCATACCATTCTGTTATATCATACCAGAATAGTCTTAATGACCTGGCATCCCAGATAAAACACATCCAACTCTCTTTTTACTCCTTTTAGTTCTCAGCAATTCCAAGGTCAACGTTATATAATCTACTGGGTGAATAAGCATCTGTGAAGGAGTTTGATGTGTGTCATCCTCAGTATGGCTGGAATCAATCTCTGCCAAGTCTTCCTGGGACACTACAGTAGAATAATGCAGTAAATCTAAGTCACACTCATGGCTAACAACTTTCAAAGTTGAAAGAAACCCTCCTTTTTATTTTCTGAAAACCTTGGGATGGCAGGGGAGGGAGAAGTGATTGCCCTGGATGTGATAATGGCAATAATTTGATGGTGTCAGGTGTTACTTCTGAGCTGACAGATCTCTAGAAACATTGAGGTTAAGGCTTTGAAGATGTTTTCATAAGAAAAAGGTACTTCAGTGATCTAGGACTTTTTTTTTTCTTCACAAGATTAAATCCCAGTGAAGTCCCAGATGAAGGCACATCATCATGTTAATGTAATTACAGAGAAATAAGGACTTGCAAGGGATTGTGTCAGATATATTAGAAATCACACTGAAAGAGTGAGAACGGGAGAGGTTAACATCTCCTTGTACTGGTCAACATTAAAACTTGACAGAATCTGAAGAAAGTGACACTATTTAGCACACCAAACAGTGTTATATCTCCACAGAGCCACTGATGCAAGATAAATCATGAAAGCTGGTATAAATGGATAAAATAATACCATCTCCCCAGAACTTGTATTAATCTAGGCAAATTCTGAGCTTTTAAATTCTGTGTCATAGGACTATAATTAATAGTGTTTCCACTGTTTTATCTAAATTGTGTTTTGGAATCAGCCTCATTTTGTTTTTTTTTCTTATTGTACAAAGAAATTGACATTTATTATCTCTCAAGGTGTTTTTTTCCCAGTTGTAACTGATTTACTGACAGTTCAGAGGAATATCACACCAGAAAGGAAGCTGGTTAAGTGCTGTTGTTACCAACGGTGTAAAACAGAAATCAACAGAATCCAGTGCAAAAAGCCTGTGAATATTTCTTGTTAGTAAGAACTCAAGAGAACCTTTAGACATGTATTTAATTTCTGCAGATGTCTGTGTCTTAAGCACAGGTTTACTTAGTGGCCTGACATTTTGCCTGTGCCTATCACAGCATCCAAGATGGAGTGTTAGTGAAATACACACAAGAATTAAAAAAAAAATAAATCAAAAATTAAGACCCTAAATAAACTAACAGGCAAAGAAGGGTCTTACTTTTTGGGAATCAAATGCAGACTATAAGATGAAGAGTCAGGACTTTGCTAAATGCCTAGATTCAGCAGGAACATATCTGATGTAAAATATTCCTTCCAGCTTAATAGGAGATAAGGGTAGAATCGGGAAGTCGCTTTGCTGAAAATAAAGGTCTTGCAGACTAAATGAAACTGGCAAGTTTGTTGAGAGATTCTGACAGTGTAGTCAATCAGTTTGTAATGGGAGAATACAGGGACATCCTGGAGAACTGTGTGTAGAAGCTACAGTGGACTGGGTTTGAACTGGAGAGTGAAACTCTGAGGAGCTGCCAGCTAAACTAAATCAAAAGCGAAGGACAACCATTTTTGTTGGAGCCTTTCATTAAAATATTGGCAGCTGCTAATGCATAACAAAAGCTCTGCTTGCGCTATGAGATATGCTATGAGATATTAGAGTCGAAAACCTAGGAGGCAAATGTTCTCTTCAAATGCAGTGCAGGTGTATATGGCTCCCAGCCAACAAAAAACACTTAAGAAAAATTTCAACAATGTGCTAATAAATTATTCTAAGATTATCTTTATCCATTTTATTAAGAAGCAGTGCTTCTGTCACATTAACTCTTTCTAGATTATTTTTACAGGGTTTTTTTGCCTTTTAAAATTTTCTTTTTGAGCTTTTATTCTAAAATTGTTGTCTAGCTCCTTATATACCTTGTAGGGAGCTTCTCTGTTGTAATGATAACTTCCCATATAATATTGGTTATAACTAGAGATTAAAAACAGAGTGGGCTTGGCATCTACTGCAGGGATTAAAACTCTTTGTTCTATTTGAAGTAGAGGGAAGTGTTAAGTTTATTTAAAGACCTTTACTGTCCTTAGTATTTGCAGATGTCTTCTAAGTGTATTCTTAATGCTGGTGTTCTTAGGTTAACAATGTGTGGCTTAGGGAATTAACAATACACCTCTGACATTTTATAACCTTAAATGCCTGGTACACATTAATCTGAATTTTATCTCTATGTCATTATTCATCAGGAAGTAATACAAAATTAAAAAGCAAAAGAAAAGCTGACTTGGATTTTTCAAGGTGAAAAATGTTTCTTTTAATGAAATTAGAGGAAAATGTACAGAGTTTATTTTAGTTTAGACATTACTAATTCTTACGTTAAGTTTATAATTTCTTTGGTAAATTATTTTTCTCTATGCCATGACCAGAATGAAAGAGGATGTGAAAGCCTGCTCATGCAGCTTCTCTGCTTGCTTTGCTTACCTCTCCAATTACTACGATAACTTGTATTTCAAACAGACGGAGACCCTCTCAGTGTCAGCAGTATACATTTCCATTTACTTTTTGCTTTTCTGCAGCCTCTCACCAGAGTGGGAAAAACTCCTTTTCAGAAGGATGACTGGGTTCTGCTGGGGTAGGAGAACTACCAGCTGTTCCTAAGGTTATGGAAGGGACGTGGGAAAAGGACTGAGAATGCTGGCAGTGAGGCTTGGGGAAAGGCTGGAGGAGAAAGATCTTCAGAATGGCTCTGACTGGAGGAGAGTAGTTGAAAGGGTTCCTCACCCCCCACCTACTTTAAAGTTTTTGCCTTTCTCTGCTCTCAGCTTACTGGGTTTTAAAGGAAGCAGCCCTACATCAGAGCAGTCTGCATTTAAAGTGCTTCCTAGGCTTTTGGAAAGGAAAGGTGCCAAACTGGAGAGACTGCTAGACTGGCGCTTTTGTGGCTGTTGCTGCCAGGATAGAGCTGCAAGAGGTGACTGCCAGTGCTGGCAAGGAACATGGCCTGAACCTGAAATTGTACATCCTACACATGCTTGATGGCAGTGCAGCATCTGCCAGAGCAATTCAGGCTGATGCCTGTGAAAGTGAGGAATAGACAACAGCAAAGGAGAGAGTCTGCCACTTCTTCCAGTCTGTCTTGCTCCTACCTGCCAAAGGGCTCCAGAGCTGAGTATTGACTCTTGTGAGGTATTGGGGCTGGTGCTGTTTAATGTCTTTGTTGGTGACATGGAGAGTAGCATTGAGTGCACCCTCAGCAAGTTTGCTGATGACACCAAGCCATGTGCTGTGGTTGACATGCTGGAGGGAAGGCAGGCCATCTAGAGGGACCTTGACTGGACCTTGATCCTGGAGAAAAGGTTCATGTGTTGTGGAAATAAGAAAATTATCAGAATAGTCAAACTGCAACCTGAAATCTTAGGCCTTAGACACCCAGAACGAATAAAATAGCAGATGAAATTTGGTACCAAGAAGTCCAAACTAATGTACAGGCGAGAATTTTTAAAGAGAAACGCAAGAAGAATGCTCAGAACGGGAGGAAAGGTCACACAGATTAGAAGACTTTGGCTTAGAAAATGATTGAAAGGGGATGCATGTGATGGAAGTGAATAAAATCAAAAGCAATGTAAGCAAAAACATCAGGAGTTATTACTTCACTGCTTTTAAAGACTGGTGTACAAAAACATAACTAGCAATATTACTTTACTGGTGAGTATGTTTAACAGAAAGAAGAGGAAGTTCTTTTTCACAGACTGTATAATTAATTTGTGGAACTCACTGCTACAGGATTTTTAGAAGACAAAATGGAACATAGATTCAAAATGTGATTAAACTCCTTAAGGGCAAGCTGGTTAGTGGCTACTAAAAGCAAGTCTGTGCTCAAATCTTTTGTCACAGAGATGGAATTGTTCAGCACAGCAGAGAAAGCATTTCCCTGTACATTCCCGTTTCTTGTACTCTCTCCTTTATCAATCTCAGAGACTGAGTACAAGACTATGTGGTCTTTTCATCTAATCCAGTGCAGTAGTTTTTAGTGTCTGTGGAAGTGTGCAGCACAGAATAACTTCTCATTGTTTTTCCTCTGTTAGGACTTTTCTCAATGTGTCACATATCAGGTAGGTCTTTCAGTTTATGCTGATTAACTCCTGGTGAGCTAGGCAAGCAAATCGAGCCTTTTTGTTCACACACATGTGCATAGCAGCTGAAGAGACAAGTGTTCACAGGTACGGATATCAGTTCAATGGTAGTGCCCTTTATTCCACTCTATTATTATCCCATAGAACTGACATAGAAAGATTGGATTTAAAAAACAACAACAAAACAAAACCAAAATAAAACTAGTGTCCTAGAATCAAGCACATGGATAAAGTAACAAGTCCAGAGTGGACAATATCCTAGTGGTTTTTTCATCTCTGCTATAGGGAAAAGATTCAGGCATTAGTATCTGAATGTGTTCCATTTCACCCATGATGCTGACACCTTAGGTTTTTCTTTTGTCTTCTACAGGAGTATATGATTGTCTGATCTTATTTTTAAATGGCCTTTTAGAAGTTATATTTAGGGAGAAATATCTTTCACTTTCCTCCTGTGAATTAGGGATTACAGTAAAGGGATTTTTTCCACGGTTGGCAGACGATGCATATTTCCCACTGTAATGATTTCATAGTAAGTCTATCTTTTGCAGTGCTAGCCAACATGTACAGGTGAAGCAAACCCATCCACTAGCCCTAGAGACCTAGAAATGTAAAGGCATTTGGGAGTGTTCCAGGAACTGGGAGCAGTGAAGCCAAATGCTTGTGAAATGGCTCTAGAGTAGGAGAAACTGGAAAAGGAGGGAGCCTTGCTGGCCTTCCCTATGGCTGCATATTTTGTCCGAATTTGGAGGTTTTCTGGTGGGGGGTTTTTTGGTTGTTTTGTTTGTTTGTGATCTTTTCAGTCATTTCCATTTACAGATTTTTGAGTGTGCAGCTAATTTTCCTTGCTTGCCACACTTCTTTCTCACTGTTTTCTTTTATAACACTTAAGATGTTCATTGCAGAGGCAGGTTGTTTTAGGCAAAATCAGGAAGGTGTCTGCTGGAGGGGCAGTCACAGGCTGTTAGAGAGGCCGAAGCTGGGTGCAGCCTGCAGAGGCCCAGCCCTGTCAGAGGCTGCCGGTGTAACAGATCAGTGCAAACAGTGCAGGTTGGCAGCAGCAAGACTATATCGTGTGATTTGAAGGATACACTAGAAGTCTGAAGAAAAAGGCTTCAAGGAGAGCGGGAGGTGAGGACAGCCCTTCACATCCTGTCCCAACCTATTTCTGCCAGATAGGTGCGTTTTCCTCCTTTCTTTTGTTATGCAAAGTTTGTATCATTTTCTTCAGTTTAATTAAATCCTTCTCTTTGTGCAACTGTCAGAATCTGTCTCTGCATCTCCAGCTTCAAGAGAATGAAAATCACTGGCTAGAAAACCCTTTGTAGCTTCCAATTGTAAATAGATCGTCAGATTCTCTTTAATTCGTCTTTCGGGTGCCGCCTTATAAAAGGTTGGCCAGTGCATGTTGAGGAGGTTCACACACTGATATCCCTATTTCTCTGCTGATGATAATTGAACAAATATTAAGCATACCAGTGCTTCAAATAAAGCACTATCAGCCAAACCAGGCCTGTTTTCATCAGTCAATTTAGCCCCCTACTGCTTTGCAGTATCATCCTAATTCTGTGGAAAGGCACTGCCATTGATTAGAATCAAGTGACCCTCACAGCTGGTGAAGGTCAGCTGGGGACTAATGCAACAAAATGCATGTGTCAGTTGCAGTAATGTTTGTCGGGTTTTTTGCCTACTTAAATCAGGAAACTGAATAAAGTATTATGCCTTCCATGAATAGTTTGCTGATGAAAACAAAAGGAAAAAAGAGACAAGATGAAATGGTATGTCCAAAATCGCTGGGCAATGACACGTCCAGGTTTCCTGATACTCTGCCCTGAACCACCTGCTTCTCCCTTATTGCTAATGATATTATTACTAATAGTGGTATTCTAAGTGTGATTATCATCAAAATTATTTTTAGCCTTTACAACTGCATGCATGACCATGTTTCACTTGAAAAAAAAAAGTAAATTATTTAAATAGTTATTTAATTGGGATTTATGGTGACATAGAAGCTCTAACAATTATCTACAGCATGTGTGAATACATGCAGCCCTCAGCAAAAGAGAATGGGCCCATCCCCAAATTATTCCATCTGGCAGAGTCAGTACCTGCTGTAGTTCACACATGAATAGCATCAATTTGCATGTAAATAGAGGCCTACATGCTTCTGTGGAGCTAAAAGCTGTATTTCAACATTTCACAGTGGAATTAGGCAGTGGGCACATCACTACATGATGGTTCAACCTTGTAGTGATGTGCCAGCTAAAATCATTTTAAATGCTCTTCTCTATATTTCCCGATAGGATTATTTATTGAAGTAGTGTGTAAGAGCTTAGAAGAATCCTCTGTTGAAATGCTGCCAGCTCCCAGCTACCATTCTGACATTGATGTTGTCAACTGAGATTAAGCATTGGTCTTAATGAATGCTGACAGTTGTGTTTCTTAGGTATGGTCCTGTACTTCCTTTCAACAAAGAACTAAAATAGAAAGGTTGGACATGCAGAGAAAAATTTAGTGGCAGGGATGTTTACCTGCTACTTGATTTTTTTTATTATTTTTTTTTTCATTTCTGCTTCTTTCTTTGAGAGGTGCAGCACTAACAGTTAACGTTTTCTTAACAAGATTTAACAGCAAATGATCCTGTATCATTTCTAAGTAAGAGAAAGTAATATGCTGTGTTCCTCCAGCAATGCTTTCAGAGAAGCTGGGAAATTCCAAACTGACTATGCAAAATAAAATGAGACCTTCCTTCTACTATGTTGATTCAGATTTGTTGATTTGAGAGATTCGTTAATATTTCCTTCTCCTTACCAATGTAAACCCAAGGTTTGATTACATTGCCCTTAAGTTTGTCTTTTGACCCTTTTCAAATGTATACTTGGTTGGGATTTTTCAAGAGTATGCACTGTATTTAAGTCTTGGTGGTATTTAGACAGAGGTGCTTAACTGAAACTCTACTTCAGGGCCTGAACTTTCATGTATTTTTACATTTGTTTTGTTCATTTACACCTGGTTCTTGGGACATCCGTCAACATCCTAGAAGGCTCCTTGTCTGTGACTGCAAGGAATGCTTTACTTTGTCATTGTACAAAAATACCATTTTGTTGCAAAAGGATGGTGACACTTACATTCAATAGCATCCCTTTCTTGTTAAAATCCTCCTGAGCAAAATCTCATGAGTGACTCCTTTAGATACTGAGTATGAAAACAAGGCATGCAAATAGTGATAGAGACTGGTAGCTCTAAAGTGCAAGGAACTTTTCCCTGGGGTGAAGATCAAGGGTAAATGTTTCTGCTCTGGAGGGAACAGACAGGCCATCAGTATGAATGCCAGCAGTGAGACACACTTCACCTTGTAAGACAAAAAGCTAGTGAAAGAAGATAGCAGCCAAGAACACATCCATCTGGACTGACTGGCAGGGAGGGACTGAATGCATAGGGGGATCAGCCTGCGATAGCTCAGGCAGTGTTCCCACCTTTTCCTTCACTAGAAAACTCAAAAAGAAGTTGCACTCAGGCACTAGGGATGTTTCTTTGTAAATTTTTACTGCAGCTTTAGGACTAAAATCAGGCAATTTCAGTGGATGTCAGGATTGAAACCTGAGTGCATTATGTGTCCTTAGTACTTATCCAACCCATAGAGGGTGATACATGCTCTGTGTGTCAGCAGATGGAAGTGGATCACGACAGACTTTTAGGTAGATCCCTTTAAGTAAAACAAATAGATTTTGCTCGCCATATTTGCTGCATTTTCCAGTGTGCTATTTACAGTCTTGCATATTGAAAAAACACAATGGAGACATAAAAATCAGCCTTGCCTTCCAGAAGCAAGGTGAATGTCTGATGACCAGTATAGAATGTTCCACACAATCACCTGGCCTGGGTTTATTTGTGGTTTACTGTGAAATTTGCAATCAAGTGTCAGATAATGAGAAGTAACAAAAAGCAGACAGCTGAATCATTATGATGGGAAGTTAGAACTAAAGTACAATCAGGCTCTGACTTCCACTTGACACTGAGGTGCCAATCTGTTGAATTTGGGGCATTTCTCTACTTCAGTAAATGCAAGAGACCTTCTCTGTCCCTTTCCATTTCTTTTCTACGGACAGGAAAAAGCTGTATGGTAAAACCTCATCAAATGGCATGCACATTTACATCTGGATGCATAGCTTTCCTTGAGCACATGAAGAACAGATCAGTAGAGTGTACCAGGTTAAGAAGAGTGAAGGGAGCTGCATTAAGCATTACTGTCAATAGGCAATTGACCCTCAGACTGCTCTTTGTGCACTGGCACTTACTTGCAAGTGGTATAAATTGACATATCCTTGGGAGCAGCCCGAGAAACAAATGCCCCACCTGCTAAGCTGCTTCTCTTCCTGTTTATTGTCATTGCCAATTTGTTTCAGAAGATAAGTGGATGAATTAAATACTCTTATTGACATTTATCTTACAGGAATGCTATCAGGTTTTCATATTAACAAAATTACTTCAAATATAGGGCAATTATCAACAGTTCTTTAATATATATCTTGGAGGCAAGCTCCAGGTCCTTACTTTGTTTTTTTTAAAATATATCATACTATTGCAGAGCCAGGCTATTTTCACAAAGAAATGAGTTGTATCTTTATACCAAGTGCTGTTAAAGAGGATTATAAATAGGCTTTAGACTACAGACTATAGCTTTGCTTTACAGTTGAAAAAAAACATCAATCACCTGGCTGAGACTAAATCCTAACATCCCACCTTCCTAACAGATTTTAAAGGTCACAGATGTATAGAAATGTTCAGTTTAATCTTAAATGCATTGACTAGTCTGGCAAAAGCATTTTAGGGTCTTTTTCTTTTTATTTTCTAGCAGCTATTTACAATGTGAAAGGAGTGTGACTTGTAACTAAAGAGTGGATCTTTAAGAGAAGGCAGAGAAGGCATTTTAGATCAGACTTAAATCCTAGAAAGGTCTCTGCAGCTCTGCTCTGCTTTTCAGTCAATCTGATTCATAATGTTTGCAGATTGCATTAGTTCACCCCCACTCCCCCAAATGGGTTATCAGCAATCAGCTACATGCTGGGGACGGAGAACAACCTCAAATGAGCTCTAGCCTAAAAATAGCCATTTTCAAATTAAAATCTTGAATCAGGCAGAAGAATGGGTTGCAGCTGGGACATCTTTTATTTGCGATTGTCACCAGTGGCAAACACCTACAACAATAAGAGTCTTTCCTCCATCCTGAAGTTGTTGGCATTCTGCTTATTAAACATTTTTTATTTTGCAATTATGTAATAGAAGTTCAAATCAAGCTGCAAGATTATTTCAAGTGCCTGCCATAAGAATAAATATGACCATTTTCAGTCTACATTCATCTAGACATAGCTATGATTGATGTTCAAATTTACCCTACAAAACCAGTATCTAGGTAAGGAATATACCTGCTCTCTATTGCTGTATGTTAATGGATGCAAAGAGGCACCCATAGAAGATTCAGAGCCTGTTTGATCTGAATTCTCCTCCAAAAGCGTGTAACTCACTGCTGACAGTGTAGGGAGGCTGTGGGTAACACTCCTAAAACTCAGGGTATTATTTTCAAAATGTTCCAGTGAAGAGCACAAGATAAATGTGAGATATTTTAGTGTTCTTGCCCTTTGTAATTTTATCTTTTCCCTTCTCCTTCCAATCTCTGCTTCACTTTTCAAATTCCAGTGATTTGCAAAACAAATTGGGATACGGTCCAAACGGGAAGTAGTCCTTTTGTAGATATTGATCCTCTTGTAGACCGGTTTCTTCCCAGTACCCTAGTCATCATTTCTGAAGAAATACCTCACTGAGCAAGAATTCTGGCAGGGGATAAGTGCAGTGGTATATGGGAGTAGTATGTCACAACACGTAAGTTTACCTTCACATCATAGCTGGATTAAGTTCTAGCACTATGAAATGGAAAAGAAGATGGCTTATTGGGCTTCATGCCTAGCCTTGTAAGCATTATAGGCTGGAAGGAAGCTGGATGCCCTCCTGAAAGATATGCTATAATTCAGGCACAGCTTACTGGATCTGAGGACTGCTTACATGGAGGGAAGAAATAATTCATCTGATAGCAGGATTTATTGGATGAAATTCTTTGGCCTGAGTAATGCAAATCAAACTGGATAGTTATAACTGTCTTTACTTACTTTAAAATCCATGAATCCTGCAGGCTGACTCAGCTTGTGTTTCATGAGGTTGTGGTAATTTTCTTGTCTGTAAGACTTGCAGAAATAAGACCTTGAGCTGTTTGTATTCTAAAGATTGGCTAACATCTGTTTAGCAGAAAAGATTTATATCACTGGCTTTGTATAAAATTTCCTCTCTTTTCAGTGTTATTTGCTTGATGTATCTGAATAGTTTGGCTCTGAATATTTTCATTTAGACTCTAAACAAACACATATTGTTAACATTACCAAGCTATATCCCATTTAAAGCCAAGTTACATAAATTAAAAGTAACAGAACATAGGTTGCTACTCTCTACTTATTCAGGAGTAATATGGCTGTGGTAGGGTGCTCACAATGCTTTTCCAAAATGGAGTATATTCAGTATCAGAGGTGGGTTGTCACACAGTTACTTTACATGTCTCTTTTTACAAGCACAAATCACTTACGGCATTAAATATACAAACAATGGCAAGGCCATCATGTGGACATCCTCGTGGATGGTCTGTCTGCCTAACTCAGAAATTAACTCTGAACAAGCAATAGTAATTTCCTAAAAATGCAGCTGCAGGTTAGTAAACATGATCTAGAGATTTGTTTCAAAGTCAGAAGATCCTTTGCCTGAAAAAGGATAACTGTTTTTTAAAAAATCAAGTTTTTATTTCTTGCATTTCAGAAAACAATTATTTGAATTTGTTTACAGATTTAATTTAGAAGATTAGGAGAAAAACAAACAAAAAAACCCTAACCAAAACTGAAAAATAAAACCTGAAACATTTGTGTTTTGAAATGAAGAAAGTGTTTCAGTTGATTCAGGTTAATTTTCTTATTTTTTAAAAAAATAAGCCCCACACTGAAGATTAACAGCTTTAAACTAAACTGAGAGGTTTTTTCTCCTGATATGTCTATTTGGCTAGAATTTTGCCAGCTTAAAAAAATTAATGGTGGAAAAAGAAGGTAAAGACTGTGTAACAAGGATGATTGAGCAGTATGATGAGAGGAAAATAAAAAGACAATGATTTTTTTAGGAAAAAAATGTCAGACATTCACTGGGTAAAGCAGTTGCTGCTAAACAAAGAAAATGAAATGGCCTAAGAAAATGAAAGGTGTAAGTTGACTCCACTCTTCCATAACTGCAAGGCAGTGTAACTAACGAGACATGCACTGAAGTGTATCGTTAGATAAGAATAAGCAGGTAAACAGACTACTTGGGTTTGGGTTTATTTTCATTTGCTTTATATTTTTGCTACTTTTGCTAATAATATATTTGCTTAATAAATATAGTACTGGTAGCAGGATCCTGAGGAGAGAAAAATATGTATCTGGTTTGACCTTCATCAATAAAAAACAGGGCATGTACAGATTCATATGAAAATGGGAGAGCTGCCCTAAAAGGAAATATGTGCAGCCATGGAAGTCACTAAGGAGATGAGAAGGGTAATTAGTTCTATAACCATGATGCTTTACTAAAGGCGTATTTAGAATACTTATGTAAACAAGTAGTTGTTTAGATTCCTTCATTTTCCACAGTGACCTCCCAGCACTACTCGTTCCTGGTACATACATGGAATAAAAATGGATATAGCCTTGAGCTGCCATCAGTTACCGTTACACTTGGAGGACTGGCATTTGCTTTGCAAAACAAAAGCAACATTTCAGTGCCCTTAGTTTCAAGATTAGCCTTATAACCATTGTACTGTGCTTGGGTTGAAAAAGATAGAAAGGCTCCTTTTGGAAATTCTGTCTTCTCTTACTGTGTGTTGATTTCCACACCTAGTAATATAGTATGTGGTAGGTCTATGTAGCAGCTCAGAAGGGTCTGGTTTCCTGTCAATGGAAGGGAAAAACCACTTGGATTGACTTAACAAGCTTAGTCTTCAGGCCACGATGCAAATGGTGTCATTATTGTTTGCTTGTTCTGTGGCTTGTCCTGAACCAACCATTCTGAAATAAGACATGATACTTTTTACAGGAACAAAGTCTCTGAACCTTAGAGGAAACACATAAAAATAACTTTTCCTTCCCTGCAAATCCTATTTGCATTATATAACCATAACTGCACTTTCTTGCTAGATATCCCTCATGAAATAGAGCTTTTCTCTCTCTGCTCTCAGCTGGAGTGTTAACTTCAACACAAATCCTTTTCCGCGAAACAACCTGTCTCTAGAGTGAGCAGGGTGGAAGATGAAAGTAGTGTTTCAGGAATGTGTATGAAACATTGAACCTTTTCCCCTCATCTGATGGGTTGTGCTTGCTGCTGTTGCATGTGCACTTTTGTATTTAGTCCAGTACAAAAGAGGTCTGTCTGCTAGATAGACTACCAGATCTGTCCTTCATGGGGATCAACTTTTATAATTCCTTCTTTGAACCCATTTACGTTTTTATTCTTCATAACATTAAATAATACTAAACTCCATAATGTAAATAAGCATTCTGTGAAAAAGTGTTTTCTTTTCGTTTAATAAGAACCTGCTGCCAGGTAAGAAAATTGGGTACCCCACTGCTTGATAAAACACTGAGTATCCAAGTCTTTTGTTGTATTTTCCATACCTAGTTTTGGCTCTGGTCTGCCAGAAATGTGAGTGCTCCTTTAGCAAACTACTCCAACTTGCTCTGACTCAGCTTCCCAAATAGAAATGGAGATAATAGCACATCCTTGCACCAAAAGAAAGACTTGTTTATTTACTGCGAGAAAAAGTAAGCTAGATGACAGCATGACTCTTAACTGTGAGGGACTTTAACATACACAAGGCATGTGTTCATTGATCCACTTAATACAGTCAAACTGTATACCAATGACAGTGGATCTTGACATCTAATCCTAAGCACTTCTCAACTTCTTTCCAACAACTGGTAGTAAAGGCTATAATAAGGGGAGAAGAAAGGAGGGAGAAATGGGTTGGGTCTTTAAGACCTGAGGTGAGAGCCCTTTGCTCTGCTCTCATGAACAGTCTACATGCAAACCTCAGTGCCTGGGGGAGCACACAAAGGGTCCTTGTATTCCTGCCACAAGGCAAGGAATTCCAGTAGTGGAGTGGAATAAAGTGCTGGAAGCTGTACCTATCTTAATTGCCACAGGTTAGTTTAGAGATGGTGATGAAGCTGAAGTGGATATCTGTGCAGGTTCTCTGACAGGCGACAGCCTAAGACACTGAATTACACTATAAGGAATTTATGTGTTTCAATGAACACATGCTACCCTATGTCTATGGCAGCATTTCCTCAGAAGCTCAGCTCTAACCACAGTTAATGAGTCCTCACTGAGTGTACCAGGTTTTCTTGATGTGTAAGGAGCTTGAAGAATGCTTAATAAACCAACTAGTTGAGTGATCTGGGAAGAAATGCAAAATACACAGCAGATTAGCTAACACATACACAACCTAAAAGGTAAACTCTGCATTTAGTGCACCTGTTAAAATGACACAGCTTAATGGACAGCTCTGTTGTAGTAAAGTGTGAACTCCTGGTGCAGCTGGAGGGAGTATCAAAAGCCTACAATAATGCTTGAAAGACAAATGCTACATTACTTTATCTGGTCTCCTTTAACTTTTCCATTATAATAGTGTCATATTACATAGAGGAAGAGAATTCTCTCATTTGTGTACTTACAGAGAGAAATAGCTGAAGTTAATTGGCCTATTAAACAATTAATTCAATAAATGGGTGTTATACACCAGCATCCAGGTTATATGAAGTAAATTTTCTAAAGCATAAACAGAAACTGTGGTCCAAAATACAAGTTCATACAGAAGCACTCAAAGAGTGAGAAATGCCATAAAAAGAGTACAGGTTTGGAGAGACCTCTAGTGTTCCTTAGCAAAAAAAATGCATGACATGGAACTGTTCTTTTAGTAACCAAAAATACTCAGTATAACCAGATTATCATCTCATTTAGCATTTCCAGAGTGTTTTTAATACAATACATAAAAAATAGCTGTATGTTCTCAAGTATATAAATATTAGCTAGAACTCCCATTTCTGCATAAACAGCAGTGATGATCTAAAGCTGTTTTATCAGAGTAGTTTGAAGTGGCCCTAAGGTAACAGAGAATCAGACATACATCTTTTCAAGTAGTTCTTCCATTTAATGCAGTATCTTAACATGAATACATTATTATGGCTTGTTTCTTTTAGCAAGCCATCAAATTATTGTCTTGCTAGGTGTGCAGGTTTTTTAGGTCAAATAATTGCAGTATCATAAGGATTATAACAAACGTTTCTCAAAGCATTTATTTTTAAATGGTAATTTAAATACTTTTAAGGTAGTTAAAAGGCACGGTCCTCATACTGCTTGTAAATGTAAACAATTTTCTGTGTGCAGTTGATCTTGTGGCATTATCTGCATAGGAAAACCTGCATATTCAACTTTTATATAGGCTTATGTGGAAGCTACCAGGACCACCTTGTTCTGATTGGCAATAATGAAGGTCTGTGTTGGCAATTATCAGAATTAGTCCACCTCCTTCAATGCTCTGATGTAAATTAAAAGTCATATTAAGGTGATCAGCATGTTCTTTCATGTTCAGAAGACATAAAGAAAAAACTGAGTATTGAAAATACACAAGTAATATTGACCTCAAAACAAATTGTTTCTCTTGGCCCCTGTTTATTACACCAAGTTGACAGGGAAAGAGCAGAGGAGATCTGGCTGAAGGAAAAGGACTCCTCAAGCCAGCTTTCCTTCAGGCTCTGTGACAAATTTGCTCTGTAGTGGGGTACAGGGGTTTTATAAACATGGATGAGTGTCCCCTGCTTAGTGCCCTGTGTCAACAGTGGTGCCCTGGCTGTGGTGTCACCTTTGCTCTAGGGGTTCCCTTGTGGATCTCCTGGTGTGAGAAGATGCTTCCATGTTTCCCTGGGTATTCAGTTGCTGAGAACAGCTGGCTAGAAGAGATTAGACTGGCTTTCCTAACTGTACGAACTGTATCTTGGTAGCTTCATATTGCTGAGAGTGATAAGAAAATGCATACCAAACCCCTTGTAAAATGAATAGAGCAGGAGGCAGTGAGGAGTGTCTTAAAAGCAAACAGCTCTCCAGGATGATTTTTAGGACTGTCTGTTAGTTTTCAGCCCCAGTAGTCTCTGATAATTCCCTTGCTCCCGTAACCGAGGTTTCAGATTATCCAAAAAACCTTCAGGTCAGTAGAGTTCCTCTGCTAGTTGTGTTCTGTATAGTCTTGAACAAATGCTTGGTTGACCATCCCAGTTGACCAAACTTGTTTTAGAGTAAAGTCAGTGAATTCAATCTGAAGGTGAAAAATCCCCTTATGCCCTAACTCCCTGCTTCTGTGAATACTCTGTGGATTTGTTTCTCATCCTTCAGAGATAACTGTGTTTAAATAAATCACTGAACAGGAATAAAACGTGCTTATGATGCAGTTCCAGGGGATTTTAATAACCCACTGCTGACTAGGTGTTCTGCTTCCTTAGAAACATGCAAGTATTATAACAATTGAGAGAAGATCTTCTATTACAAAGACAGAGAATGACAACCTAGTATTTCCAATAGGCAATTGGCATGTCTTGGAAAGTGAAGATGGTTTTGTCTGTATTAGTCCAGTAGTGATGTTACTGAACTGGGCTTTGACGATTGCCCAAGTTCAAAAACTGATGAAGCTCAGCTGAGAACAAGGCTGGAACACAGAAAGAGAGTGAGCTGTGATGTTAACTGATAGCTAGGGAAAAGTGAAGAGCTGTTCCTACTCCTAAAATTAATTTCAATCAAGCATATTTGGCTATTTGTATTTCTAAGAAAATGTTTTCTTGTGTGGTTTTTTTTTTATCTTGAGATCTCTCCTGTTCTTTTCCTGTTGCATTTATGGTTTTTGCTCTTTTTCTGCAGGTCTAGAATTTGTTAAGAAGTATTCAGAGGCGGATGATGGTATATGGACAAGCAAACCAGGTATCTGTCGTATCTGTCATATGCATAAATAACTTCAGGCTTCTGCCGTTCCATGCTTTTAAATACACTATTTTTAGTAATGAACAATTGCAAAGACTAGAAATGTTTCAGAGAAGAATGCATTGAGGGCCTTTTCCTTTTCCTCTGTCAGGTGGGTTAATAACTCCATCTACAGTTCATGACTGAAATAGTTCCAGATGTATTGGAAGTATGAGCCCGAACCAGGTCACTAATAAGATAAAACTCAGATCCTGATCACATTTTAAACAAGGGACTAAGTGAGAAGAATATACTAGTGTAAGGGTAAAAGTGCAAAATTTTGATGTGTTCTGCTGAAACTGATTTTTCCGTGGCATAGAGTAGAAAGAATGTTAGCACACAGTTGAAGCTGTTCTGCAATTAATGTTGGCCAGTTTCGATTTTGATGTTGGAGACTTCAGGGCCTGTGGGCAAATGTCAGTGGGAAGGGTACAAATGGGCTTTTCTCTGCATGGGATAGTAACTCCCTGAGACTGTACTCAGAATGGACAAAGTTAGCAGATCTTATCCCACAGTTCAAGGGTAAAAGAACCTGAAAAAACTATGATCAGATGCAGACAGTTACATATCTGCTTTCCCCATGCTTTGAGCTGGCCGGACATGCTAGTTTCTTTCTGGTCAGGTTTCAGCAGGCTGTTGGCTGACCCGGCCACATGACTCCCAGACTACACCTCCTTCACAGCCAGCCGCTCTGGACTTGCATAAGAGACTTGTCTGGAATTGCTGTGCCAATACAGTTCCAGGTGCTGTTACCTAGTAGAAGATGAACAATAGAGTTTCTGGTAAGGTTCAGGGATATTCCCATCTTACATAGAAATCAATCTTTCCATATTATTATTCTACTTTTATCTGTGCTACTTTTGGCAGTAGACCTGGGTAGCGTTAAACAAACATACAGTCCTTGCACATGAACTACAAAGACAGTCTGTGTTGAATATTTTTATGTAAGTACGCTCATCCATATGTGACCTGCTTTGCCATGTCCAAAATAGAATCATATTAAAAATAACTAGTGTCTATTAGTGTAAAATAAAGAGGCAGTGTTAATAAACTCAAAAAATAAGTTTACATTCTAATCAGCCTGAGGCTATAAAATTTGTGGACATCAGTTTAAGCGTGTATGTCCACATGTGGGCAGATGTAATAAAATAGTTCTTTCAAAAGGGCTTAGTCTTTGCATCTTTCCCCACCTTGTCTGGAAGCTGTGGAACTCTGTGCTTCTCAGATCATTATTTTGTAGGAATCTAAATAGGCTTTCTGTTATATTAGATACTTCAGGTTCCTACATGTTGTTTTGGTTTTGTTTTGTTTTTTTAATTTATCAGTCAAACTAGATGTAAATTTATTAACAACACATTTATGTAGTCAGTAAGCTTCTTAAAAAAGTCACTGTTAACAAATTAAGGAGGACAGAAAATCAGAAATTATCTTCTAAGCCCAAAGGGCAAGTAGGAAGTAGAGCCAAGATATCCTCCTATTTACATGGGGTTTTTTAGCATTTTACAGATATAAACACATTTTCTGCCACATTAGGATTTTGTGGTATGTACCATAATATAAATGTGGAGGTTAGACCACTGTAAAAGCCATGACCCAATGCCTTTCCTTTTTGTGGCTGGTGAATTCTCACTGTTGAATTCTTACCGTCTTTTTCCTGTGTGGTTGTCATTCAGCACTGTTTGCTGACAACTTTGGCAAAATCTTATTTAAAAATATCTCTAAAACCAGTATTTGAACCAGACTTTTAAGAAAACTATGTAGTTTGTTCTCAATGATCATGATAGCTAAAGATTTTTTTTGTGAATCAATTTTTTCCTAGTGTTATTTGCTCTTGAAATCCTTGGGAATTATATTCTAGTGACATCTGTTAACACTGCTGCACTTAACATGTAATTAGGAAGGGAAAAAAAGAAAACAGAAAACAAAAGCCCATGCCAATCTAAATGTGCTTGAAAGGTGCCAGATTGATAACTCTGGAGAATTGAGTCCTCTGTTTATCCTCTGATTTAGTGCAGCAAAATCAATGGCAGCATAAACTTGCTCATGTCACCCTGAAATGTCTTGTGCTCACTCAGCTGTGAGGGTAGCCTGGGCTTGGTTTCACGGACAGTCCTGAGGATCCCAGTAAGAATGATATGAAGGATGCCATCCTGTGGTGGAAGGACTGTACTGAGAACACTAAGCTCACTTAAAATGAATTTCTGACCATCCATCTGAGGTCAAACTTTTGGTTGTACTTTGCAGTTCCAGTACAGATTACAAACGGTGATGTTGAATTAAAAAGCTTATAGTGCATTTCCAATCTCCTAGCTATCTAATCCCCTGGTGTGTTTTATTTAATGCATAAACTTCCATTGACATGACAGAGCCAGAGGCATTACAATCTATCATGTCAAGACTTCATACATTAACAGTTCTTGTTAGCACACACTGGCACAATACACTGTAATAGTTCTGAATTATGCTAATGATCCATGGATAATGGGTCGCAAGGAGATTTCTGAACCGTACCTTTAAAGCAGTGCCACAGTGCTTTTAGGATGTGTCAAAGAGCGCGGAGGCTTGGCACTGTAACACGCTTTAATGTGTCTTCAGAGCACCTTCTCTTGTATGCTCTGCTTTAATTGAGATTAAATGGCTTTGAAAGACCTAACTCAATTTCAAGGACGATGCAATATTTCATATTCTCAGTGAAAGGTTTTTAATGTATTTCTTTAAAACCAAGACAAATATTCCATACAAACACATAACACCAAGCTGATGTTAAAGGTCTGTCTGGAACTTAGAGAAGCCAATACAATTTTAATTAAAAGCATGGTATAATACTTCTAAGGCTGTGACTAGGGTGAGAGAAGTGCATAGCATCTTGGGTTCTGCAAGAACACCAGTTACCAAAGGAGCGATGGAAGCAACGCTTTTTCAAAGGAAAGCAGCATTGCCTAGCTCCTGTGGAAAGTCAGACTGGATTTGTGGCAGGAAGGGCTTGTGAGGGTATTCTTCTGGTGATACTCTGGACTCTTTACATGATGTCAAAGCAGGAGCAAAGTCATCCTGAAAGCTGGGTCTAGTTTGTCCTCCAGTCTTTATTACATTCCACTAATAACAGTTTAAGAAAATAGAAGCAGATGTCTTAGAGAAATTACAAAAAAGAAACTCAAGTCTCCCTCCTCTTTTTTTGTAACTTCAGTTAGTTCATTTAGTTGCAAACTTGTCCTCTCTGCCTTGCTTCAATAATGATATAAAGGTACTGCAGTATCTTGGAAGATGTATTCAAATAATGATTGCTGTGTAGTTTCATGACCCTCCTGAGCTTACACTTGAGGACTCATTGGGAAAACTGCCTTCATATCACAAGGATGTGAAGTGTAATACTGCCAATTTTTTTTGAATTATTCATTAGTTGGAAGAAAAAAGAAGCAACAAAGATACAGACTTCTTTTTATTTATGATTTTACTACTCTTCATAATTTTTAAGTGAAAGGAATAGAATTCTTCCATCTTTTCTACAACTCAAAAAAAGAAGAAAAAAAAAAGAAGAAAAAAAAAGAAAAAAAAAAGAAAATGCATATGCTTGAAAAGTTGGGATTTCTGGGAATACATTTTCATCTTTTAACTTGCAGTTTAACATAAGGTAAAACATTTTTTTGACAAGGTAAGTAAATAAACAAAGATCAGTGAGAAAGCAGAAATTATTGAAGTACTGGAAAAACTGCTGCAGGCTACTTTTTCACACATTGCTGCTCAAGTCAGGATTATGCTATGACAGTTCTAACTCTCCTGCTGACATCCTTATAGACTCTATTACATTATTTACTTCTTGTAAAATAACATTCTATTACAGCTCCTTCATGTCCTGCTGCTATTCTAAGTTCAAGGGGAAGAAATTCTGCTTAGCTTTAATCCCTCACTTCTAGCTCATTAATACAGCTGCAAGGAGGTCATTATTAAAAAGACTGATATGCAGCCTCTATTTCATGCCCCATTTTCTGTTGCAGTAACAACTGTAGTTCTAGGGTTTTGGTCTTAACTTAAATCAACAGCACTACATAAGATGCATTAGCCTGTGTCTTGAAGTATCAGATGAAGCATGGCCCACCCTGTGCTGAAGATGTAATGCCATTTTTATGTCCATAACGGGGAAAGCTCTCTGACAGTTCCCTTGCTTTTTCATTGCAGGCAAAAGTGAAGCCAGGCATTCAATCATACCTGAATTCAAAAGAAAAAGAATCAAGTCTCAGTAGACTGGCCAGGAACATCTATGGGTAAAGCAGGGTTAACTGCAGACAGGTTACTTGAACACTCTGAAAACTGGCTTAGGTCTCTCCTTCAATGTCAGGAGATAATCAAACACATATTGCTGAGTCCCACATAAGGAGTCTGTTGAAACTTGTTTTGTGGGAAGACATACTTATTAAGACACAGAAAATGAATTTGCCTGCTGTCTGCATTCTCACTACAAGTCCAGTTAGCAACTTGGTGTGCCATTAGTAAAACATTCCCACAGTATAGCAGAATGCTTCCAAAGCACCAGCCTTTGAAAAGCAATACTTTCATGACTGCCTGAAATCACCTTGGCAAGTCAATCATCAGCCCTGCTGCTTGCACTGTGAATCTTGAAAGCAGCTCGACACCTGAAGAACTGGCATCAAACCAAACAGCAGTGACCACATGCTTTGAGATGGTCAGAGAACCCCTGGCACTGCACACACAGTTCTGAGCAGTGCACTTCATCATCTTTCAAAACCTGTTTGGACCATCCCTAATGAAATTCAGGTAGCATTTCATCACTAAAAATACAGACAACATGGTAGTTATGTAATGTTCCAGTCCATGGGAAGAGACACTTAATAAACTTCCCAGCAAAAAGTTAATCATACATGATTTTTTTTCAAGACAAACAGTTAAACAGCTGGGGTAGTATTTCATTATGTATGTGGTAGGTCCTGATTAAAGCAGTGCAGAGCATTTGGCATTGATCTCTGAAGTCTGAAAGAATTGTGTGGGGAATTAGGGTGACTTTTGCCTCTTGCCTGTATCTGAACTGTGGCTTCTGTCACAGTTTCTATTATTTTCACCATTTGCGGAACAGCTTTAGAGGTATGACCTGAACATGGGAGTAGTTACATACATGAGCATGCTGTGTCAGAAGCTGGTGATTGTTAACTGTGTCTTCATGGTAATGGATAACTAAGTATCTCCTTCATCATGGGAAGATTCTGTGATGATTCTTCACAGAGGCAAGAGCTGAGAGTGATAGAAGTCCAATTTAAACAGTGTAGTTACTAATTCCTCTGGAGTAATTGGGCAAGATAGATACTTGATATTTATTTCAGATACGGGGCTATTGGTCAATCTGAAATTTGATTCAATTTGATTCAATTGATTCCTGGTCAATTTGATTTCTGGTACCTTTAACTTTCAAGGGAGCTTAGGATAGATTCACATTATTCTGCTTCACAACCTCCTTGTTGGGTTAGTCTGTGAAGTCCCTGCATGGGTCACACAGGAACAAGTACAGGGCATATATTTGTTACTGGCAAAGTAAAAAGCAGGTTGCTCACTAGTGCTGGAAATTTTCATTTCCCTTAAGCATAAAATGTTATCCTCTTATTAGAATCATACAATCATCAAGGTTGGAAAAGATCTTCAAGATCATCAAGTCCAACTGTCAGCCCTACAACCCTGTGACTACTAAACCATCTCCTGAAGTGCCACATCTACCCATTTTTCGAACACCTTCAGGGACGATGATTCCACCACCTCTCTTGGCAGCCTGTTCCAATTCCTCACCACTCTTTCTGTGAATAAATTTCTCGTAATATCCAATTTGAACCTCCCCTGGTGCAACTTGACCCCATTTCCTCTTGTCCTATTGCTAGTCACTAGCATCACATCTCTGTAACTCTTTATCTCTGCAGTCTGACCAGGTTTTTCTGTGAGAAGGGTTGATTCTTCTCTGGGAAACACATTTTGAAAGAATTTCAGGAAATGTACCATGAATATCTGACCAGCTGTTAAAGTCATTTAGTTCAAGTACCTGTGGAATGTTTTAAAATCCAGTGTCCTAGCACAGTTTGCACTGAGAATCCAATCTCTGAACCAGGGAGTCATTATATTTATGGGTTTGGGTTTGAGTTTTATATACCACCAATTAGTGGTATCAAAATATGTTAAATTAACTGTGTTCTCAGAAAGCAGATCATTTCACTGTAGACTGGTAAATATCCGATTATAAATGAAGCTACCTTTTATTTATTGCAAGGGCTAGCAAATTCATGAGCATGCCTAATTAAAATTTAACAATAAGCAGTGGCAAACCCCATATGAAGGTCAGTAGCAACCTAAGCAAACTTATAAAAAATGCAAAGAGGTTTAGAGTTTTTAAAAAGTTCATTCTGTGCTTAATTAACAGATCTAATTACAGCTCTGCCATTGCAAAATGCAAAATGATCTCTTCAAAAGACAAGAAGTCAAAGGTTTAATAGTGCAGATAACCTTCTTCTTCAGTGCATACCGACCCAAGTGTAGAAGGGAATTTTACCAAGCAGTCAACACAGTTGATTGGATAGCTTTGACAGAATTTAAAGCTAAGCAATACATAGAAATCCCCAAACAACAAAGGAATTGAGAGGGAACAAAAACTCTTTGTGTCTTGGGATTTGAAATAACACCAAGTCAAGACTTTGGATAATCTCCTTTCTTAGCAAGTTGTCAATGTATTTATTCTGTGACCTTTGCTGGTTAGTTTTGAATAACACTTTCTATTCTTTAGGCTGCATGTGTTATCACCTCATTCAACCAAAATGGACAGTGAAAAAGTCAAGGATAATCTAGCATAGTAGAGCTAAATACAATACAGCAAAACACTTCCAATTCCTGCAGTTAACAGTCAGCATTTAGGAGCTGAAGGGCGGTTTTCCAAGTTTCACTGAAGGGTTTACTTAAGCCTTACTTCTTCAAGAAGACTAAGAAAAAACTGAGCATTGTGTTCAGAGTTTTGCAGGAAGAGGCTCACTCATCTGGTGAACATTTTAAGACTCCTCTTGAATTCCGTTTCTTAAAAAGATCAAAACCTTCTGTTTTACCACTACCTGGCTTGAACTGATAGTTAGAATCAAGCTATAGGAATCTGGCCTCATGCTAGTCCTGTGCTATATATTTGAAAGCAGGAATAGCAAGGCTTTTCAAAATAACAAATGTGTTCTTTTTCTATTCAAAGGAGCCTGACATTCTGCATGCCATGACATGATCCCCACCTAACCTTTAAGTAAATAATAGTGATGTCTCTAAAATGTGGGTGCTCAAAGAGTTTTATCTGCTATTTGGTCCTTCTTTGCATTTTGTTTCAGCAGAGGAAACAACACTGATCCTGCTCCATTGCTTAAAAACAAATACTTGCAAACACACTCCACATATCACATTCCTTTCCAGGTTAACATTTGTTTTAAGATAAAAAATGAACATAATTACTGGAGTTCTGCTGATGGGAAGTGAAATATGAGAGGCAGGCGTTATTACTTTACTGTTATTAATATTGAAGCAGCAGGAAGGGCAGTGCTATAAAAACTTCTAAGCAGTCACTCCCACTTACTGACTGTTAAAGGTTCACTTCACACTTACATTTCTTTCTTCAAGACTGAATCTTGAATCATTTATTTTGCACTTGACACTCCTAAAAGAAAGTTTTCTTGAATTAAAACCTTCTCTTGGTGTCTGAATGCATCCTGAAGATTTTAATAATCAGAGCCATAAACTTAATACAAAAAGCCATCCAAGTACCTTTATTGAGACTCAAAAGCAGTTAAGATACAACATTTTTTGTCTTCTGGCACCATATAATGCCAAAGCTGTAGCCAGTATCCTTTACCAATAGCAAGCTGAGTAAGCAAAGTTGTTAAAAATAATATATGGCCCAAGACACTACAGGAAATGGTGATAAATTAGATTGAAAAAGAGAACCAAACCAAACTCTTCATCCCCTCCCTTTACACAACTAGCTTTAAAGATAAAACTTACAGAGACACTTAACAGTAAGGCTGTGCAGGTACGATAGCTCTAATGAAGAGATAAAATTCCACCTACTTCTCTAAACTTTTTCCTCTTCTCTTTCCCCCTTTCTTTTCCCTTTATCTTTTTCCTTCTTCTCCTTTCCTTTCCAAAAGATTTTTCTCTTTGTCAGTACTTCACCAAAATACAAATTAAATTTAGGAATCATAAAATGTCCTTTAATATTTTGTTTGGAAGAGACCCCCCTTCCCTGTATGCAGATGCCCTCCCCAAACAGTTTCTCATGTTTGTTTAAGAATATCAGAGCAATGTTAAAGTAAGCTAGTGATTTTTTTATTTCATCTTCTGTAAAGCTTTTTCTTCCTCCTTTCCTATTCTAGCACAAGTCATTTCCAAATTAAAACAAACAGATGAACCAAATTGTGAATTCTGAAGACCACCCATCTAAAACACTCTCAGGCTCAGAAATCTTGAATATCTCATGCATTATTGCCCTCTAGTGTTACTTCAGAATGTGTGTAGAAAATTCCATCTGTAAAATTGAACAACTACATGTTTCAATGAAATGTGGCCAGATCTGAACCTGAGAAGAAGTGACCATATATCCATCAAAAGAGGGATTTTGCGATCCCTTGATTTTTGTTGGGTCAGTTAGCTAAGGTCTTTGCTAAAAACCAGTTCTTTGAATAGTCATTTCCACACAAAGGGAGTGAGGGGAGCAGAGGGATATTTATTTTGCTCTCCACATCTCTCTATTCATGCTCTGGAGAGGATGCCACTGGTACTATATGGGCAATTTGATTATATCCCCTTGACCCATCTGCAAGAAGGTGGCATTCAGACAACTGAGAGAGGATGATGTAAAATCTGATCTTGAACAAAATACTAAATTTCTAAAAGATTGCAAACATCTCTTAACATTTCATGCTCTGGAGCTCATTTTTTAAATGATGCTCATAACTAGATTTTTATGGTGAATTTTTATGATTCAGAGAAATCAAATCTCAGAGTGATTTGTGTCCCCCTTTAGCTATGGTTATAGCTTCATAGTAATCTTAGGATGTGCACTATTTGTTTTTTTATATTCAAGCCCTGTTAAAAGATTTATATATGAAGCTTAATGGGTAAATGTACTGCAGGTTGAAAAGTTTCCTAGTACATCATGAGGCCAATTTTCTTCATGTATGCATCTGAAGTGAGAGGTTTAGTAGGCAGGAGTTCCACTAGAGTCAGGGAAGACTTCAGAGCAATTGCAAAATGCATGAAGATTTACTTTATAGCCCAGAGCGACTGCAGCCATCACAGTTGTGAACACTTGTCTCCACAGAGGAATCTGTCAGGGTAAGCACAGCATAGAGGCACTTGGCATAGCTCTTCATACACATTCAACACATTTGTATCCACACAACCCAAGAGTAAGACTCTAACAGAGTGGAGATAAGCCCTGGCTATTCACTTTCTGTTCTCAGCAGCCCAGCTGTACTGGCTGACACTAGTGAAACTGGCAGCTCCCACCTCTGAGCAAAGGAACTGAACATGGTGCATAAGCTGCCTTCACCTCCTGGCTTTGGGAGTCAGCTGCCTTTGGGCCATAACTGAATATACTGCCCTCCAGATTTACTGTTGAGCCAGTCACAGCCAGCCTTATTATATGTAAGAAAGATTGCACCTTTACCTGTAATTTGAACTGGACACAAAGAGGGTATTTTTCATGGTCAGAATGCAAGGGTTGTTTAACTTTTGGAGGATTTTTGCATAAGCAGCCTAGACTGGAAGGTGGGCTGCGAAAGAATGTGAGAAAATTCTTTTGAGTTCAGAAAACCTACAGGTAATTGCTTGCACCTGCCTGAGCCTGTGTTCCCTCTCTCCTGATCAAAAATGGAGCCATGTATAGTGGTCTCTTCATACACATTAGATATGCTCCCTGCCTGCATTTTTCCTTTTATACAGCAAAAAAATTTTCCACGGTCTTTTTATTCTTCTTAATCCTGGAGAATCATATGAGTGGTAGGGAAGTAGTTCTAACTACGACACCACTTCAGAAGAGCAGTAATGAAAGGCAGAAGTCAAGGAGAACACAGCTGTGACTTCCAGAGTTTGCAGGGCTGTCAGTGAGAGAAAAATGTATCTTTACCTGTAAAGTGGGCAAATTTATTCTGTAAGACTTTGAGAGAAAATAAATTTGGGACTTCAGAATACTATTTATTCAGAGTCACTTTTCAGCATATAACCACTTCTTAAAGTTTTCATAATACTCAGTAGGAATCTCATAAGAATCTCAATGCGCCTTACATTCTTACCTCTGTCAAGAGTCAGCAGCCAAGTTTATAACAAGACCTATCTTCTTTTATTTTGCCGGAGAGACTCTTTTAATCAGTTCACAGTTGCCTGGTATGTGTCTAATTTTATGCAGCAAGAAAAAGATGAGCATATCCATACTGACTTACCAAGTTCAGAGATATTTTGCTTTGAAATTTACAAACAGATAGGATCCATGACTGGAATTACAAATGTAGATAAGCATAACACATTTAGAATTGCATTCCTTTTCTTCTAAATTGTTTCTCTGCAGCTTGTCATTGCTTGTGTACCATATCAGCAGACACAGGACAGGCACAGTAACACAAATGTCATTGGGCCACATTCAGAGTAGTATACAAACTCTAGTTTCATATGTGCAAATACATATTTTAAGATTGTTCCCATTTTAAAAGAAAGCTGGTCATAAGATATATAAGAGAATAACAAGAAACAAGAGAAGTTCAGCTTTAAATGCATTCCTACCACTGGGCCTGGAAAATCTCCACTGTATTCTATAGAATTTAAATCTATACTGAGAAGAAAATCTGCCCCTGGAAATAGCATAAACTACAGATCCAGCCAGGAACATGCTGAGCTAGAAGGAGAGTCGAGTCTATGGGGTTTAAGACAATAGTTTCTGCCTTGAGTCCCATAAAGCAGAATGACACAGAAGAGCCTATTTTAAGCATCATTCTTTAGCTCAGGAGCTAATGTCTTAAGGATGAAATTGTGTATAACTCCAAGCAGATATTTAGCACCTAATACATTTTAATGGAAGCAATTTTATTCAAGACTTGAAGTGTTAAGTGATAGCTTATATAGGGGTTTGAAGATCCAAGTAGCTTAAACCTTACTGGTTATGGTACCTGGGGTCACACTCCTGTTAATGTTCTTGGAGTAACATCCATTCTTCCTGCCTGTAAGGCACAAGTGTGAACTAGTCTCCATATGACTAGGTTTCCTCCAACTGGAAATCAAGAGAAGGTTCAACATATAGGTCTGTACCTCTTATAGTAGAGTTTGGGTTCAGATTCTCTGAGCTACATGGCTTTTAGCTGGCATGAGATGTAATAGATAATAGTTGCTTAAGCTTATTTAACATCTAGACCTCAGATGTTGGCATTAATTAGCTCTTTAAATCACTGCTGAATAGAAGTGCAGAATGACAAAATAATTTTACCCTCAATATAGTCCTTTCCAAATTAGGATGAGATGTTTGCAGAGGATAGAAAATATCTTAAAAATACTGTACTTGCACTATACCTGTTTCGTAGCTGCACAGAGAACTGGCAGTTCTGGCATCTCTCCCAGAATCTGCAGTATGTTCACTTTCAGTTTCAACCAGTTTAGTAGTAAGAGATCCTTCTTAGGCAGTGGTTACAAATATTAGAATTCCCACTGTAATGGAAAGTTAAAATATTCAGAAATTCCTCTTCAAAGCATTAGTTGAAAATTACTGTAAGAAATTCTGCTCTTTTCTTTGTCTTTTACCTTGTGAAGAAAAGCAAAACCATAAAACCTTAAACAAAATCCATCTCTTAGAGATCCGAAAGCTGTATTCTGGTCATACTTGATACTTTTCTTTTTTCCCTGTTACAGTGTACTTTGCATCTCCTAGTTTTGGCAAATTCAACTTGACATTGTCTTAGAGAGGCAAGAGAAGATCACAGCTGCATGCCCTAATTGTAATTCCCAGAGAACCTGAACTGGGCCAGCTATGGAAAATTAAGTAATTCTCTTGGTCCAGCATAAAAAGGATCTGATAAATGCGATTCTGGTTGACTGTTTTTATGATGGAGGAGAGGCCTTTAAGGGAAAGCCTTCAGGCAAAATCAGCATTAAGAAAAGCTTTTCTGAAATTTTCAAGCTGTATGCTGTGATTCTTGATTACATTTCTTTTGTGGTCAGGCTGAAGAGAATTATCCCTTTGTTCTTAAGGTCTGTGTTTAGAATATAGGAAATTACTTGCCTTTCTATCAGGCTAGAACTGTAGGCTTTGAAACTGTAGTTGACTTGATAGGTTCTTGACTTGCTGATTTTGCTTTATCCTCTTAACAGAATAAATTATCTCATGTACTAGCAAACGTGACAGATCTTCATAACTGATGACTATTCCTCACAGATGAAGGGCACAGGATGCAAACAATGAAGCAGTATAAGTATTGTGCAATGGAAGTATTGATTCTTCTAATAGCAGTACTGCTTTTCTCTGTAAGTGCCCACCTCAGCAATAAGAAATTACCGGAAAAAAATAGAAGTGGGAAGTAAAATTAGACTTCAATGAAAAAAAAAAAAATGTAACTGATAACTCAGTAAAGGCCTGCCAAGTAGTCTCCCATTACCTAAGGGTTCAGCTTTACATAAAGCCTTTAACTGTATGAATAGATTCCTTTTGGACTACTGAAGGCTGAAGTAAGTGTAAGTGTAATAAATCAACCCTGCTCATACTAGACACAAGTTAGTAGTGTTCAAAATGCCTTTACACAAGTAGAATGATTTACAGATGAGTGGCATGGGCTAAGAGTTGCTGTGGGTAAGGGGTACAGTGTTGTGAGGAGGGCTGCTCACACCTCTTAGAGCAAAATTACAATCTACCAAATTGTGCTTTCAAAGCCTGATGTCCTTGATAAACAAGAAATGGCAAGACTTATTAAACTGTAGTCCAATCATTGTTATACCCTGATACTGGAAGAGATAGATGTCAGGTTCTGTTACTGTTGAAGTTTTCACAGCATCCAAATGATCTCTTTTGAGGTGTGTGAGAAGGCACATTGGCACATAATATCTGCACACCTATTCCCACACTTGCAAAACCACTGCAGGAACCCTTTAACCTGTTCTTTCATCTTCTCTTATACATCACCGTTGTCTCACAATCTGCTCCCACTGAGCATGCTGCAGTTGTCTAATGAATTTCACATTCAGGTGGTTGACTCACATTACACTCCACAGGGTCATATGAATGTTCTGAAACTGACAGTTGTGATTACAAGTTAGTTGGGTAAGAAGAGGACCCCTGGGCACAAATCTCTGATGTACCTGAAAATTTTTTTGGCAGCAGTGACTAAATCTATCCCAAGCCTACAAGGTCAGTTTGCAGCTCAGTTGCCATCCTTATTTATCTGCCTCACGCATTGAAATTTTACTATGACAGTGATTGGATCTCTAGGAAATGCCTCAAGTAGATTGTTTCCATGGATAGCCTGTAATCCTCATTCTCTTGAAACAAGATTCCAAGATATGTCATTCTCCTGATGATGCCATCTTATGTTACGTTTAAAAAAAAACAACTAAGAAAACACAAACCAAAACCTGTTCTTATAGTAATAAAATTCACCTTGTTTTCGAATCTCAATGCCTTGTAATTTGGTAAGGCTTAGTCACAGCACTGTCACCAAGTGTAGGCATTGTTCTGATAAACGGTAGAGTGAGAGCTGGCTGATAGAAGGGACAAAGAACACAGTGCAAGATCATTAAGTAATTTAAATTGTCTTAGTTGTGGCATTGCATATTATGGAGGCACTTACAAATAGGAAAAGTATGGAAGACAAGGAGAATCCTGTTAACATATTCAACCTCTTTTCTCCTAAGCCCTTTCAGCTTCTGATGATTTGTCAGTAGGAGTTCCTGCTGAGAACTAATACATGTAATCAACAGTAATAGTATGACAAAACACTAGGTAACTACAGTTACTAAAGGAATCACTCCTATGTGTATGGTGTGGATTTTAGAAACAATAGCAATTTTAGAAGCAAGGGGCAAGAGGGGAACCAGACTGCTGAAACTGGTTTTAAAGTATTTAGCAAGTTTTAAAGTATTTAGCATGAGGTGATATTTGAGTTTTCAGCTGAGTCTTGAGAGAACTGCTTCTCTTCATCTGTGATCAAGGCAGTGCGTGGCCTTGTGTGATATAGGGACATGCTTGAAATGGAAGAGAGTTTTAACTAGGATTTTGTAATTCACTAAGCAAAAGGCTGATTCTTTTCAACTCTCAACACAATCCACTTCTGAACTGCTAAATATTGGAAAAAAAATAAGACAGTCATTGCTTTGAAGTAGCTGTTTGATATTGAGACAATGCAGCTGATACTTCTGTCTGATTTTTTTTCCCTAAGAACAAAAGCATGTAAAAGCAAAGCAGGTTGCTCAACGGCTTGGATTTTTGTGGTAGACTGTAAAATGAGCACTGAAAGGGAGGGAAGATAACTTTATCTGTTTTATATGTGTTTCTTAAGTTGTGAAATATCGATTTAGCATAAGGGTTCAAGAACTTTAGTGTTCAAACTCAGTCACTGCAACTAACTGCACCAAGGGCCTAATACAATGCATGCTGAAGTCAACAGGAGTCTTTCTGTTAGCTGGAATGGATGTTGGATAAGGTTCAACACAACACAGAAATGCAAACTCTGCAGCTCTTGCTCTCAGAGGAGCTCTCTGCTATGTCAGCTGAAGTAAACTCCATTAGCTGAGTAGGTACTGTCATGTGCAGGACTGACACACAAGCAATTCTACAGAATAAGCCATGTGCTAGAAGGCAGTGATAGGCACAAGGTGCAGGTAAGTACATATCTTCAGGAGTGCCACCTCTGTGCTAGCTATTTACTGTAAAGTGCATTATGCAAAGTTTCTACTCAGCAGAATTAGTCTTTCTATTCTGTAGAAATTTGATCAAAAGGCTGTATTTATAGTTACTCAACAGTGGTCCCTAAGATAAGAAGGGAGTTGGACATGCAGAGGTGTTTTTCTGAACCCATACACTGATCTCCTTTGTGACCCAAGGCAAAGATGCTGTAGCTTTCTCCATCACTATTAAATTGCTAAAACAGCTATAACACTCAAGTAGGGGCCACAAAATGCTACCAGTTTTCTATTGTGAATGTACCCTCTTGCTAGTCACTACCTGGAATCTTAGTCCTGCAAAATTTTACTTTTTACCTACAGCCCTCCAAGTACATTTATAGAGCTAGATAATGCAGTCTTTGTCAGAGGTACCAGCAATAAAATATTACTATATAGCTGGCATCTCTGAAGCTAGAATACAACCCAATCAAACTGATACAACTGATAAAATTCAGTGCTGCAACTCTTGCAAAGTCTTTGCAGCACTCTGAAATGCTTGACTACGGAGTGGTTCTGAAATCAGTATGGTTTTGCCATGAAAACACACTCTGTCAGTGCCAAGGAGTAGTGTCCCTCATTGCACTGATTTAGTGCTCCATGACAACACCATTCTCATCAGAAACAGGTCACCAGGGACAACTCAAAGTGTTTTTCTGCTTTTAAGCAAGAAATCTAAATTAGTGGAAGTTTTCTGCTACCTCTGTCCTTTACATCAATAAAACTTATTGATTCTAAACTTGCTAATCCTGCTGAAAATGGTTTTATTGTACTTTCTGAGAGTCTAGAAAATGGGGATGGAAAGTGATAGTTACAGTAGATGCAGTATTACGTAGATGGTGAGTCAGAATTCCAGAAGGTTGGGGTTGTTTTGTTTGAAGAAGTGATCTAGGGCTACATTATAAATGTAACTTCAGCCCTAACTATGTTTTATTTATCACTTACTTCTTGAAGAACTAACTTTATATTGGATAGCAAAGTATTTCTCCCTATGCAGAGGAAGAGACAGTATTGGTCTCATACTATCACTGCTCGTTTGATGACAGGAAAAAATATTAATCAGACGTATCTTTGAGGTATCTGTGGTGATAGGATACATAGCATCACAGGCACCAGTCCTCCCATACAAGACCTGTTGAAGAATTTCACTGACTCTTGTAGTTTATAGAGCCTGGAAGCTTGTTCAGTAACTGTCTATCTTTTAACCACTTGGGTTTTTTGTCCTGCATTCTGCCCTACTGGAGCAACATACATTTCAATTAAAGACTATTTACAATGTTTTGAAATAACATGTTATATCTTGTGTCAAATATAACTAGACTTGATGGGAAGGATGAAAAAGACTATATTCTGTGTCATGCAAAAATGCACCATTTGCAACAAAAGCTTGCAGCAAAACTCCTCCTCCTGCACATTTCCTACAGCTTTTCCATATTGCTGCAGGTGATACTAGAGAGCTAGACAAGAAGAAACAGATTTTACCTTTTAAAGCTTCATCTTTCCTTCTTTCATCTACTCTCTGATTATCTCTTGCTGTGGTTCAGACTCCCCTCTAGGAGGAAGATAAAAGAACAATATGGAAAAACAAAGGAAATAAAAGAAGTTTTCTTTTAAAGAAAGCTTTCTCAGTCTCTGTTCTTCAAATGCTTACCTTCAGTTTTTAATTTTGTTGTCTGTTTTCTTGTGTTTAAACACATTCTACTCTGACATAAGCACTCCTTGTGCCATTTCCAGTGTCACAAAGGGAAATCTGGGGTTTGAATTGGTTGTATAAAGGTACAGTTACAAGAAGCAGCAGGTAGAAGATAAAATGCTGGGTGATCTTCTGACTGTCTAACCACCTGTTCATTTATTGTTCCTTTCCATCTGTCTTAGCCTGGCTTCCAAGATTGCATTGTGTATTTCTCTATATGATATTCAGTGCCAGAGATCTGAGTGCCAAACTTGTGCTGCATTAGCTTACTTCAATAAGAAACAGAATTTCGTTATACTGAATTGGGTTTATACTCAGCGATTTTAGAGGATTTTTAAAATATAGTTGTTCATGGGCCTGGAGAAGGTTTTTATGACAGGTTTATTGTGTAGCCCATCTTAACAGAAGATATGTTACCCACAATGTAGGACATGTTCTTCAGGGTGTTTTTCTTCAGTGCTCTTTCTTTGTCTTGCAAGTTTTTAATCCTTACTCTCATTTGTGAGCTAGCTTGCCTCTTGATAATTTTTTTATTACTTTCTTAAAGATTTATGCAGCAAAATACTTTTAGGTTTTGTTATCATGGGAAAGGAAAGGATTCAGTTAGATAGGTAGGATTGTTTACAGGTTTAAAGGTGACCTTCCTGAATTCTAAGCAGGTCTGATCCTAATGGTAGGTGTTATTTTAGAAAGGACATAAACTTCTTGCCTCTCTCTCCCCAGCTTGAGCATCAAAATACTAATGCTGCTCTCTTAAATGCAAATGGCTGGTTGAAAAGGAGAGTTACACAGTATTAACTGTTTACTGTTTTATAAGCCATGCTGATAGTTGTAAAGTGCTGCAGCCTCAGAGAGACTCACAGAACTTGGGGGTTTTAAGCTCACTTGCAGTTTTGTTCAGAAGAACACCGGTATTTTACATGTAATGTGAATATCTGCGTATGCGTATATACCGGAACACAAATTCTGTTGTTCAGATTGCCAGCAGCTTTAGGTTAGAGGACTGAAATGACCCAAAACAAAACCACTAAAATGTCACAAAATCCTGCTTAGAATAATGATGGAAATGTCCAGTGAACTGAATGCTGAAATGCTAACAGTTCTGGATATGGAAAATGAGATATTGCTACCGTAAAGTTCAGCAGCCAGAGCTAATGGCCAGGTGCTGATGTCAGGAGCTTTTAGGAAGAGGTTTAGGAAGTGACCCAGGTCAGATCTACAACTGAGAAGGCTTGTATATTTTGGAGAAAAAATCAGGAGCTGGAGGTAAGGCTACTTATCTTCAGGGCATTAGAGCAAGATAGTAATTGTAAAGACTTAAAAAAAAAAATAATTCTGACATCTTTCAACACCTAGATGTGGTTACTGCTTTGTTCTCAGTTTGGTTCTTTTTTAAGTGTTCATTTAACTCATTCATCCTTTCTCTGATTTCTTGTCCTGAAATAACAATTTTGTGAATTGGCTGAAAAACTCCACAAAGTTACATAGATAAGGCTTTAACAGATTTTCAGCCTTAAGGCAAAAAAAATTAAATAATCCTTCTTCCTCTCTATCTCCAAGACCCTTGTCTTCTCTCCTCTTAAGTATAGGTGCACTGATTTCCTCCATTAGCTCTACATTTGAAATAGTGAAATGCTGAATAACAACACAGAATCAGCTCAGCTATGATATGGCATACAATCCTATCAGCAGCGGATGCACTATTGTGGAAAAAAAAAAAATCATATGCAAGTTATTGCTCAAGTTTGTCTCAAGACAAACATCTAATTTACTGTCTCAAGACAAACATTTATTTCTTTGTGAAGCTTAAGTCTGTTACTGTTTTTTTCATTATTATTTTTCACCCACTTGAGAGTACTTCTTTATGCAGTAGACTTCAGTGAAAGCCATTTGGGTAAGAATTATAGGAGTGAGAAATATAGAATTAGAAATCTTCAGAGAAAACAAACAAACAAACAAAACACGTAGTTTTCTCTCTAAGCAATTATTTTATTGGAGTACAACTGGAAGTTCCCCAAAACTTCATGCCTGAATTTCTGAAACAAGTAATTCCATCATGATTATTTCCATATGTTTTGTTAAAAGAAATAACTAACTGTGCTCAATTTGTTTCAACAACAGGCATAAAAAATATTTGTTACATAGTGGACACAGCTACAACATGTATCTTCATGTCTTGTAGATACATGCTTTTCCTGTTTGCTGGATAATTTCATGCTGTAGCCTTTCTGAGATACCATCCTGCTGAAATCCGCTCATGTTTTGTATCCTGCCCTTTTTACAGCACTTCCCTGAATTATAGTACATTCCTCAATCTGATTTATTTTGTTGCTGTATTTTAAAGGTGCGTGGTCACTGCAGTGCTGCTAAGATACTCAGCATGAAAAGAAAAAGAATCTAGAGCTTTTCTTCAACTTCTTTTGCAAACTTGGCAACACCAAGTTGCAAATTGGTGTTGGCATGTATTGTTCTCCCCATATTCTCAAAGGAATTTCCTAATAGCACAACCAGGTTCTTTGCCATATTCCCTTAGAGAATCTGAGGTCATAGGAAAATTGTGTCTAATGTCTGCTGATCTCTGACCATCTGGGTATGGGAGATGTCATGTTGCAAGCCACCCACTATAGATTAGACTAGTTGCTCTGCCTTCCCTATTAAGACACTGTAATTCACTTACTGATTTGCCCAACACAGTCTGCAGAAAATGTTTTCATATAGTACTCCCATGGAGCTATGCAATAACCAACTTCATCACCATTTTCCTTGGAACCTCTACATACAGATGCAGAGATAACTGCACTATCTAGGATGTTCTTATGAGATCCCTTAGGGTAGTACTAATTCTTTAATGACTACCACAAGTTATTCCAATAGCTCATTGCCATGTATGAGACACTATCACATTTCCTGTTGCCTTTTTCAGAGAAGAGAATGTTTCTGTTCTGAGCAATGCACTAGATTCCCCTTAAGTGTTTATGAAAGAGGAGGAGATAGCCATTACACTGACATCTAGGCTGTTTTTCCAATGCCACAGTTGTCTGGCAATGAATACTTGAATAGGAGTAAGATGAAGTTATGAAATTGAACCATGATATCTCAACAGATGGTCATAAGCAGCCTAAATATGTGAGTGCATCATGTGTTTGACTTGATGCTGAGAATGAGATTTATACAGTTATGTTCTACCTTAAAAGGAAATACTTAAATACCTTCACTATTCTAGATCTCTACTACATTAACTTTCAAAGATGTACAGTATCTCTGGTGCATTCTTAGGTAGATTAGTGGTTCTTCTGAGCCAGGAGGCATGTAAAAACTGACAAAAAGGAATAGTCTCCTATTGAGTTTACCAGAACAAGCTAATGAATTGTAAGTGAAAAGGGAGGTTGGAAGTATAAATATGTTCAACATCCTTTCCATGACAGGCTATAGAATATTTATTATAAATGGAAACATAAAGCAGGAATAATCCTCCCCATGACCTCACTGTGACAAACTTACTTTCTAATTCTTGCTGAGTGCTGATTATTACTTGGCTAACATTCTGAGCTAAAGATTAAGCATGTGCTAAGTTGCAGGAATTCATACAAATAGGCTGAGCTATTTTCAGAGGGCAATGTTAAGGACACATTCATGTGTTCACTTGCAGAAGGATTTTTTCTTAAAGCATAAGAGAAGATCCACACATGTGCAGAGCCTTCAGGCAAACAATATGAGTGCAATTGCTCATTTATGCATTGAATTTAGTGCCTGGTTCAATGAAGTAGGCTTGTGAAGTGGGGGTTAGAGAGCTTGGTTACATGCTATGAAAGGCACTCTGATTAAACATCTTTTTGGAGGTGTATGTTAAAGGAACAGGTGTAGCAATTGTAAACTTGCTTCATTTTTTATCAACTCTGAGTGGATGCTACTGGCAAAGGTAACTTAAATAGATGGGTATAACTGACTTCTGTCACTTTCTGGAAACACTGGAACTAGATGATCTTTAAGGTCCTTTCCAACCTAAACCATTCTATGATCCTATACTTACGTACAGACTTTCCTCATGGAAGGAAGTATGGATCCTGCTTCTTGTAACAGTGCAGCTGTTTTGCCATGTGCTTCTATACAGTGCTTTCAGAAAGTTAGAGAGAAGAGCTACAGGAAAATCACAGAAAGAAACAGAGTCATGACTAGTACTGTGAAATTAACAATTGTGCTGTTCTTCAAGTAAGGTTTCCCCTAGGTACCATCTCAATGATTTTACTATGATCTGAATTAAGCCAAAGCTGTTTCTGGTCTGTACTTTGAAGATGGCAATATCCTTAAGCACCGACTAACCAAACCTGGCTGGCCATACATAGACCATATCCTCTCCAGCCCTGTGACTGTAGCTGTAAGGAGTCAGCCCTTCTAGGGTGCTCTGACCAGTGTAACAAAGACTTCTTACACGTTGCACACTGTGTTCTTCCAGATCTCACACCGACCTTTGATCAACTCCTCTTACGCTTGCATAGCAACTAGCCATAGTCAGGGGACCTCTGCAAGCTCTTTCTTCCCATGTTTTCAGTGCCTGTCAGTGGTAGCCTCTTTCTTTGCAGTTTTATCCCACAGCCCTCTTGATGTGTAGATACAGGAACAAGGGGGAAAAAGTTACGTTTTCAGGTCTTAACTGATATTGAACAACAAGAATAAGGATGGTTGTTATACTATTTCTTCTAATAACGTCTAAAGAGTGTATAAAGGAAGGATTTATTCTTAATTTTGTAATAATCTAAATACCTGTAACTTGCTTTCAAAGTTTTCTCATATGGCATAAGAGTTTCTCTACGACTTACTCTCACCAGCTCACCACACAGTCTGCTTCTATGATACAACACTTCTGTTCTGAAATTAAGACCACTAGGGGAGATCAGTGAAGGGAATTGTCTCACATGAAGAGTGTAAAACATCAAACAGAATGAGCAAACACCTCTTTTAAGTTGTAGATGAGCCGTGGGAAGTTTTTGCTTCTATGAAGTTTCACAGACTGCTTTAATTTAAATCTCCTAAATCTGTAAAAACAGAGGGGGTGGTTTTTTTTTTAATTTCAGATCCAAAATATGAGACTTTCTCCAAAACTAGATAGGCTGAGCAACGGCACTGAGCAAAAGGCAAGACAGAAAAGCTATCTCCAAGCTCAGTAGCATGTTTCTGTTGGCTCGATCATCTAAGGCCTGCAGTATTACCAACACAAGCATGCTGTTAACCCATGTATGTTAGTAAACCAGTAGGTTTCTCTTAAGAGTTTCTCAGATGGGTCAACATTTCTTGTTTTACAAAAGGTGCAGCTAATTTGTTTCTGTGATGTTGTTTTCACTAAAATGAAACAAATCTGTTTTTGCAAGCAAATCATCTAGAAAATGTAGGGCTTTTTTTTTTCTCTTATATTCTTGGTATTACTTAGAAACTTTGCTATCTTCAGAGAATTTCTGGCAAGGCATGCCTCCAAAACACCTTTTGCAAGCACAAAGTTCATTTTTTTGGTTAATTGAAGCTCAGTTTAATTTATAAAAAAACTCAAGCAAAATTTAATTATTAAAATTGCACTCTTGTCTATCTCATGTTCATGGAATAACACAAACTTCTACATAAAAGACACTGGAGATCTAAGCATAAGCTTCCTTGTACTGTGGGTTACTCTACTGTATTGTGTGTCAGATTTGAAAAAATAAAAGCATAGTAGAATAATCTATGTTTGTTACAGTTTTAGCCATAAAGCAGGTGACACATGCTCACTTTTATCCCCCCCACTACTGTCCTGGGGAAGTTAAAATGGGGAATAAGAGAGAATTTCAGGTAGAAAAAAACCTAGAATAGGTTTAATGAAGTAGTAATAACGATGATGGTGCATTACAAATATATACAAATACATAAATACAGAAGCCACACTCCTCAGTGGGAATTACTTCCCAGTCAAGTCCCAGACTGGACTCAGCAGCAGGTGGGGGGGCCCGTCCAGGCCCCCAGTGAGAATCCACAGCAGCCTTGGAGCAGCTGCACCGCTGCTGCTCAGGGAGCAGGAGAAGGTCACCTGCCTGGGTGAACAGTGATCTTCTGCTGCGAGAAAACAGGCGTCAGGGGCCCCAGCAGAGGAAGCGGTGGCAGAGAAACAGAGAGAGCAGGGCAGGGCCCCCAGCAGCCATTTTGTGCTGAGCCCACGGGCAGCAGCGCTGGGATTGGCCCGGGGGGGTCACCTGACCCGCCCTCTGCTCCCCTCAGCTCCGCCGCCATTTTAGCTGCCGCAGCCGCAGCCCTGAGCGGCTGGGGCGCCTGGAGAGTCTCAGGTCAGTGCGCTGGGGGCAGTTTCGGTCCTGGGCCTCCCAAGCCAGGACAATCTACTCGTTATTCCTTACCCTGTGCTTCTATAATGGTATATAATAGTTACATTTAAAAAGCTTACGTTTTTCAATTTGAGCTCACCGGGCCTTGAGCAAAGACAGCCCCACAGAGGGGTTTGCCTTTGCCCGGGGGTAAAGAAACCCCCACAGCTTTTCCCAACAGCTTCCTTTCACATACAGGAGGGACTTTATCCCCTTCCACTGTATGCAGAAGGTCTGATTGGGCAGGGTTGGCTTGATTGTTCAGCCCCCTGGTATTAACTAGCCAGGTGGCTTGTGCTAAATTTTTATCCCAGTTTGTGAAAATTCCACCACCCATTGCTTTCAGAGTGATTTTTAGCAAGCTGTTATGATGTTTATTCTTTCCAGAGGCTGGTGCACGTTAAGGGACATGATAGATCCTCTCTATACCATGCTCTTTAGCCCAATTAGCTATTAGGCTGTTTTTGAAATGAGTCCCATTGTCTGACTCAATCCTTGCTGGGCTCGTATAGTTGAACTACTGTAGGGAAACTTGGCTATTCTGAAGGACTGTTTTTAGGAGTTGTCACTGAAAAGATTTTAATCACATAACGCAGAAATCAGTGCCATACAGGTATTACCTAAAAAAATAAATCCAAAAACCTCTGTTTCATGTCTAACATAAAGGAAATATATTTTACATATTCTCAAGTGTTAAGAAGTAGTATGTGCTGCATCGTCTGACAGGGATGAATTTTACTTGCACTTCAGGTGAGCTGCATAAAAGAAGTATGAATGTAGGTAGAAAGTTCAATACAGACATGGCTTTAGAGCTGAAAAACTGCTCGAGGTTAGGGTACCTTTATAACTAGAATCGCTTCTGTAATACTACCTTAATACAATTGCACTAAGCAACTTTCTTTGGCCATATTTAGTATAACTCTTAAAGTAGGTTTGTTGCTTCAACCTCTAATAGTTAAAGGGAAAGCCTTCTAAATTTTTCTGATAAGATCTGGGCAGATACCTTTACTAAACTGAAGAATCATGGAAACTGTGGAGATTGTCCCTTTAAACAGGCTTGTGTGTGTGACAAAATGATGACTGGAAACAGATTTCTTGATAAATTTCTTGGAGATGTTGCAGTATATACACATATGAAAAAAATAAAACCAAAAGCCTATACTTAAAAATATTCAGGAGCAGGAAAGGAGAAATCACACAAGAATGAACTGTGGGACCATGTTAACTATGACAGCCAGTATCTTTTATACTGAAGTGGATTAAATACTTACAGTGTTTGTAAATACCTACTTAGAGCAAACTGGATATTCATATCATTCAAATTACCATGGAGTATACATTTTAGTACTTAATAAGTATGGCTGGGAAAGAGTGATGTACTTTATGAAAGGATTACTGTACTTCAGAGCTGCCGAGTTCTTTAATTCTGAAGCCTTAAATATCTGAGTAGGATCTGGGATGCTGAAAAGTGCTTATCACGTATCTTGACATAGTCCCAGAACAGTCCAGTGTTGTGACACAGATTCCTCCCTGGGTACAAAAGAGATCAAAACCGAGGTTTGTGGAGGGAGATGGCAGAAGCCTGAATTTGTGGGGATCTCTCCTGTTGGTGGTGGCATACAGACTCCCTGTGGCGAAACCCTTCAGGGTCTGGTGAGCTGCCATCAGAATTTAACCCCTCTTGCCCTGTAAGGAAGACAGTGAGATCTGAGTTTGTATTCCAGTTGCTGGGCTGATAGCAGATCTGCTTCTGTCTGTGGGAGGATAAAGGGGCTGTAACTGTTATCTGGAATAAATACACTGTTTGTCCACTTCTACCGATTTTGTGTGGAGCCTTTGTGCTTGTGTTTAGTTTCTACACAGAAGCTTGCCATATGTGCAGGCTAGCTCTTCCAGAGGTATAAAACCATAAGAAATCAGCAAATGACACCAGCCCCACATCTATGGAGAGTTTCAGAACTGGAGCTCTGAGGGCTGGATGACAGTAAATTCTTAAAGAACAGGGAGAAAATGGGACAGAAGAGCAGCAACCACTGTGAAAGGGAAAGGAGAGGCCTGGAGCACAGCATGGAATCTCACTGAATGTTTTCTAGTGAGCTGAGCCATATGAGGCTAGGCAGATTTTAAGTGAGACCTAATTAAAATCATCTGGCCCTCATAAGGGAGATTTCTTTTTCCTTGCAATTATTTTTATGTGTCAAGGATATTTAATTAGACATGTGGAGCTGATGTTTCTGAGACGAATTTGTAGCTATTTTTGGGAGATTATTATATTGTTGGACTTGGGGATTACTAACACTGCGAGTCTGTAAGAACAAAGGGACTGTGTGTCCAAGGGTTTAGCAGTGGCTCAGGACTGACATGATCTGCAGCTGTGGCAGTTTTAGGAGACAGTAAATATCTAAATTGATATTCTACAGCATCCCAAACAGTTTCATCTGCAGGGTTTAGTATTTTCTTCTTTGACCTGCTCACTCCCTGCAGATATTCTATGGCATATTAATATTAGATGAAACTTTAAAGAGCCATGGTTTTCAAAAAGTTTTCTGCTAGTGTCTTACATTTTTATTTCAGCTGATTTTTTTTTTCTTTCTCTTCAGTGATGGCAGTTGTAAAGAGACCATTTGGAATCTTTCTTCTAACAAGTAGGTCTTCATAGCAAAAGGGACTTCAGCAAGCAGTGATTAACAGGTAACCATTGGACTAATGAGTTGTCAAGTCTGGCTACTTCATTATAATTCCATACATTCTGTGTCTTTCTAATATGAGGATAAAGTTGCATGCTGTGGCTCTGTGAACATCTAGATCATTAGCACAGATACAGACCATAAGTGTGTAACTTTGTTGGAGGTCTCCCTGGAATAACTTTGCAAAGGCAAATGCAGAAATCATACCCAAACATTTTTCTATGAACCCTTATGGTTGAGAGCTTTTTTTTTCCCCTTTTCTTTTGTAGAGCTAGAATTTAGTACACACAACTACCAAATGTAAGTACTGTTCCTGATGTGAACTGGATTAATAGGTTCTCTTGTCTTACTCAAAAGACTTTGTTATTTTCATGTTCAAATTTAGGTTAGCACAACTGTTAGAATACAAACAAGTGGTCTCTCTGTGTGAATTCCTGTTCTAAGGATCTCTCCCTCTGGACTTGTCTGCCTTTTTTTATATTGCATGGCATAAGGGTTTTCAGTCAACAGTCAATTTTGATTTAGAAATGGGTAGGGGGGTGTGTGTGTGTGTGTATGTATATATAAACCCATGTATACATACTTGTTCCTAAGCAAATTTTTATATTCACTTAACCCTCAGACATCGCTTCTAATAGTTGAACTGTCACCTGAACATTCATTTCTAGAATCGTAAAGTGGTGAGGAATCTTGTCTCACACCTGTTAAGTAGTTCAAGAGCCCTTCTGCTCTGCTACTGCTCCATGAGGTGAAAAACCTATGAAATGCATTGCTAATTTTAGCACTGGTTTAGAACACTATTTGTAGTGTAACTCCAGTCTCTGTGAGTTCACTGAATTTTCTTCCAGCTCTTTCTTCCTCACTAAGCTCACTAGGTGGCTGTCTAGGAACACACATACCTTTCTTTCACTTGCTGAACACAGCTCTTTTGCTGCTGTGCCATTCTCAGATTGCACACTGGAGAGCACCCTCTCATCAGCAACAGCAGGTACCAGATACCAGCTGCAAAGTCTGGGCTGAGGGGACCCAGCCCCACACCTACCTGACATCAGATCCCTTTGGTTAAACCACTTGTGTTCTCCAAGGCAGAATTAAGTATTTTTATCAACTAAGTCAAAGCCTCATTTGAATGACTTCCCCACAAGACCAGTTTTTTAGATTCTATGTGGTTTCATAGGAGTTAGGTGAAAACGGAATAAGGTAGACTGTGTGTAACTAAGGCTAGTTTGCTTTTCTAGTAAGCTAGAGGAGTGAAGCAAAGCAGCTTCCAGAATCTGGAAATGGTGGTTTGTATGTCAGGAGATAGACTGAGAAAAGCATATGTGCTGTTTGCTTAACATCCTTGTTGTTAAAGTCCTTATTACCAGATGTGGCTTGAGTTTAGCTTGGATGCACTGATTTTGTATGGTTATGAATTCTTTAACTTAAGGGAAATTATTTCTGATTGAGACCAAAATTGGACCCCAAGGCTCAGGCTGAGCTGAACTTTGGGCATGTATCTCAGTTTTCCAGTGGTTTTCATTGGAAACCCTGACTTAGGAAGGAAAGTATGCATGGATCTATCTGCAGTCCATGTGTCATCCTATTGTCTTCAGTGCTGCAGAATATAAAGCAGGGAATAAGACCACACAGGAATGCATCTCTCTAGAGCACCTCTGAATCTTACATGGTTTGTGTTACTCTGTTCTAGGCCAGAAAGATGAGGTAGGGAATAGGTAGTACCTTGTCTCTTTGCCTTGGTGTGGTTGCAGCAAAGCTGAATCAGCACACGGCTGGGAACGATCTTAATTGCTTATGCATGGAGAAACAAGGGGGAGGGTGGGAGAATAGTAGGGAATATAAATGTTATCTGTACTTAATCAGTTCTTTCCTGACACTGTGTTTTCAACAGGATACTTACATTCCATAAAATAATAATTTTTCTTTTAGTTTAGTCTTGTTGAAAAACCTAGCTTTACCTGACACTTCTAACAATTTTCAGTTCGAAACACTGAAACAAGATACTTAGTCCGAGGGCTGGATCAGCTCCCTATCTTCCAGAAAATCTCAGACTGTGAATTAGTTTGTTTCCTGTCATCAGGACACAAAATGCTGATGTACAGTTCTCCAGTGCCTTCTGGGAGTTGTAATTCGCTTGTTCACTGCCCAGCTCTGGTATTTTTTGGCACCTTGCAACTACTTGATACCGTTTCCATGTGAAGATAAATGAATAGTTTTAAGCCTTCATTTCCCATAAATCTTAATTTGCATATTGCAAGTTTCACTGAAATAATAACAAATTGCCAAAGTGTTTTTGCCTGGCTGTCAGGCAAGTAAGAAAGCTAGCATTCTTGGCTCTGAATCTGTGGTATTAATATGAAACGCTAAAACATGATACTGGAGCTGATCAAACCATGCAGCCTACACCTGAGGGGAATTTTTCTCATGGAATTCATAAAAACATACTTATTTTCTCTTCATTAGATGTGACTGTGAAGGTTTGAATAGAAGCAGCAACTTGTACATGGACAGCAATGGGAGCTTTACTGTTCCAAAGCCATAACTTTTAATCAGTGTAGTTCCCTGTCAAAGTGGATTACCCCAAGACACTTCACAACCCACTCTGCTCCCCACCCCCTGATGGCTTCAGGGGGGAGCTTTGGAACAGGAGGAGAGAAGCAGTGAAAAAGGGAATGTAATTGTCCGAGAGAGACAGAGCTATGTGCCAAAATGTCTGAAGGTTTCAGTACTGTATGATTCTCACATTATTGGTGCTTTATTTTTTAATCAACCACTGTTTTTAAAAAGGCAAATCCACTGTTTGCCTTCCTTTTCTATATAGTTAGTATGCCACAGTAACACAATTTGGAAACTGAGGTGTAAACTCTGCTTTCAAAGAGTCCTTTGGTAGCTGAAGGGTGTTGGCTGGGATCCATCCAGTAGGCATGAAGTTCAGAAGGTTAATGAGAAGTTCAGAGAAGAGCATTTATAAAGTCCAAACCCAAGAAATATCCAGTTCTTGAATTACTCTGTCCTTGGGCAAAGTGTGATACTGTAATCTAGGAACCTGGGGAACTGCTTTACCCTGGCTTTTTCCTAAAGAAGAAGGCATAGCATATATGAAATACTTTGAGGTTTTTTCCACCCTAATTAAGTTTCTTATATAAAAAAGAGCTAGATTAACAGTCTGGAAGAACTATACAGTATATATTGTATATATGATATACAACAAGATGAGTTTGGGTGGCAGATTCTAATATTGGCCTTGTTAAAGGAATCTGCACGTGGACCTAAAAGAACATCTTTAATCTCCCTTTTAAGTCATGATCTCTCAGCAGTTGAGTGCAGTTATCTGTACCAGTCAACACGAAGGCCCCATTGCTCCTGCTTTCATGCAGATATAAGGTGTAGAGATGTCCCTGCCCTAAATAAAATTGCCTATTTAACCAAACTAATCAAAGATGGGATAGTGGATATAGTGAGCTAGAGAGAGGTTGTTAAAGGGCTGAAAGTGATCACTTGTTTACCAAATCCAGTTTCTGACCACAACAGACTCCTATGTCATAGATGTAGAGCCCAGAATGAACCAAAAAAGTATCTGCTCTTCTATTTCCCTTTCCCTCTTCTTTCCCCAGTGCAAGTACAAGTTGCAAAAACACTATCTACCACCTTACAGCAGACTTGATACAAAGGTCAAAGATTCAAAACCTAGTAATTCACTGGGTTGTAGAAGAGGTTAAAATATGTGCAATAATACTATCAATGCATTTGAAATAGTGTATAGATTATTCTAACTTGGTGAGAAAAAATCTTCCTTCTTGACCATAGATTTAGTATTGGGTATAAAAAAAAGAGTGAGTAAAGCACTCAACCAAGAATGAGAGTATTGACAGATCCTGTACGGTGTCTCATCTCTGCTATTTGTCAGTCAGAAGACAGTTTCCCTTCTATTTTGTGTTTCCACATTTAAAACCTCATTCTTCATCCCTGCTGAGGATGAGCAAAAACACTGAAGTATGGGTCAAATTCAGTGCAATGCAAATCCTGTGCAGTGAACACAAGTCAGTCTGCCTTCCCATCAACCTCGCAGTTGTGGATCAGGACAGGTCAAACCTCTAAAGCTCTGTAATCCCCAACTTTAATTTATAGCTCTGGTATCAACCATGACCTTTTATACAGGCAATTCTGTGAACTTCTGGCTTCCCAGCTCCTTAGCCCAGGTTAAGTTTTTCCACCAGTGCTCACAGCCAGCCTGCAACACTGCACTGTCAGGGAGGCATGGAGGCTCCAGCTCTGCCTTACAAATAGCAGTATGACTGGTGAAACTGAGCAGGATTCTCAAAAATGTGTAAGCTCTAGAGCAGAACCACTGTGCTAAGGAATAGATAAAATGGCTGGTGAGTGTGCCAGATGTTAAATGTGTCTTAGTGATTGAAGTGTGTTTCTCTCAGCTACCCGAGGGTTGCACTGGTACGTTCTTGAATTAATACGGCTAATGTAACATGTCTAGTTCAGCTAGAGATGAGTAGACTATTTCTGACACTTGAGCAAGCTGTATGATTATCTGAACAATGCACTTAAACCAAGTTCATGATATCTGTGACAAGGTCCATTGCAATTGAGAACAACAACAAAGTCAGCATTAGTTTCTAAATGGCCACAAAACACAACACCAATTCCAAGTTCAGAACACATATTATGGTAGATGTATATCACAGTAGCCCATATACCATCTGACAGTCTCACTCCATAGCTGAATGCTTTTCAAATTAGATGTTCCAGTTTGTTTATATACAATTTTGGTTTTGCAGCTAGCATTTTGGAGGTGGATGCCAAAACCCTCAAAATTGAATTGTGGTAAATTATACATTTTGAAGTAGCACATACTGTATTTAATTGGAGAGAGCTCTGTTTAAAGCCTGTTATTGTCTGTATTGGTTGATTTTCCCCACACACCAGCAAAGACAAGAATGAGTAAGTCATGGTAGTTCTGGGCAACTTGGTATTTGCAGTGTATTTTTACAAAGTCTGAGTTGATCTTTCTGCTGACAGGCAATATCTCTGGCTAGAAATGAAATATGCTGATCCAGTTAAATTATTACCTATCAGTGGAGTGTCCCATTTAGTTAAATTTTGAAAGTTGAATTATTCCTTTAATGGACTTGGAAGTAGAGTATCTTTTGGGGAGAGTGAAAGAATGATTTGTTATATTGAATCTTATTCAGCTCCTGTGGATAAATAGTGAGATATCATTAATACAATGAATAATCTATGAGCACTTTCTGAGAGGTTTACCTACTTGTATTGTTTGGGGAAAAAAAATCAGTAAGATAATGTGTTTGGATTTTAAAAATATTCCTAGGAAAGCCTAATCTGTCTTTTTCAATCAAATACTGTATTTCAGCTATTAAAAGCCCCCAAAATGAAAGCCATATATTACTTTGTTTAGTAACTTGTAAAATTCATTATTTGATGATGCATTTTGAGGTACTAAATACCTGAATTACTTTTTACTTCTCAACAGTTGTATTGAATATATACTGTGGAAATGTGAGTTGTCGTGCTCTGGGGAACGCATTGCACCAGAATAGCTTTTCCTGCATTCCGGGAAAACATTAATGGCATTTTCTCTCACCTTTCCTTATGGAAGAAGAATATAGCCTCTTCAGTGTCCAGTTGCCCCTCTCTGCTTGAGCCTTGCAGGAATCCTGAGTATCCTGGCAGTGTCCTGCAGTTCCTGAGGTGAGGGATCAGGATGGCTGCAATGCTAAAAGCACTGTGACAATTGGTCAGAAGAGGCATTATAGATAGGTATAAGTATTTTATACAAGAGCAACTCTTGAATTCTCCAGATATCCTGAATCGCTTCAACTACAAACTAAATTGAGCTAGTAGAGGCCATTATTTCCATGTAAGCACAGAAGTGTTGGCAGGGGATTCCTGCTTTGGGAAGAATGCATTCAGTTTTTCCTATTAGGCAGACCTAATTCAAATATTATGGTGATATGAGAAGGTGAAGATCCCAAAGAGGGAGTTCTTGTGTATACTTTTCTCTGGAATCTGTTTGCTTCCTATAGGTAAGAAGTACATGAGTAAACATTTCCATTATAAACCCTTTTGTATTCCTTTTGAATTAGCTTTTGTATCAGCTCTCCTATGATATTATGAAGGAATTAGTGAACATAATCACAACTGAACATAAATAATTGCTTGGCTGCCCAAGTCACCTAAGGAATAGTAAACACAACAGTGTTAAGGCTGAAATGTATACTGACAATAGCTTGATTTAATGCTTAGAACGTAAGCCTGGAAGTCAGGGCTTAACTGAAGGTTCCTGCCTCCAGTGGCAGAATCCAGAGATTAAAACAGATTGGTCTGTGATTTAGTAGTTCTTACTATTGAACAGAAAGTACATAAAATATTTAGTAGTTAGAAATATAGGTTCCATAATAGATGCTTTTCTACAGGGAGCATGAGAAAAACTGCTTTTGACATTATTATGTTGCGTTGTGAATTCAGAACTTGAGATTTTGTCTCTGGTTCAACCCAGCTGGGACGTTTAGGCTGTTTCTGTCCTGATATCTCTCATGGAAAACAAACAGACTGCTGCCCTTAGCCCTGCCTGGAGTGTGTTGGCTGTTGGAAGGCAAGTGGTGGCGACAGGGACCTGGTTAGCTCTGCCCAGGGCAGGGGCAGTGACTTCCCATGGGCAATGCAATGCAAGGCTGTAAATTGCAGCCTGCATCTCTACCATTTGCACTGCAGGCCTGAGGATCAGTATGGCCCTGCTGCCCACCTGTCACTGCCTGTTCCTGTGAGGGGCAAGTGCTAGTTGTAAGCTGCAAGGTGAAGAACTTCAGAGTGGAATATACATTGAAGGACACATTCCAACCAAGCTTTGTTCTGAAGAGCTGGGGATGAGGAATATCTATGATAGTGCTATACAGTGCGCAGGGAGTAGACAGGAAGGTCAGCTTCATTTTGCTGATGTTCATACAGTATTGGCTGGGGAGGAATTTAAGGTATTTTCTAGCAGCTGCATCTGCTTATTTCAGAACTTTTTTTTTTTTGGTGGAAAGAAGACTTACTACCTTGCCAAAACCTCACATCTTTGTAGTCCCTGATAACTGGCAGGCAAACAGTTTGGGTGATTCATATGTACTGCTTTCCTCTCATGATAGTCACTATCTTGGTTAGGGCTCAGCATCGAGCATACCTCCTTTCTGATTCCTTCTTCCAGTATCCCAGTATTATATATAAAGTATCCCAGCTTCCCTACTACCTTGCCCCACTACTGTCCTCTCAGAACTCAGCAATGCTCAGCATTTGCTTTCAAAACAGAGTCAAGACAAGGTTCCTTGATACTGCTCTTTCAGATTTTTTCTGCAAGGAGCTGCCTTTGAAATGTCCTGCAGTGTCCAGACAGAGGGTGAGCCATGATCAACACCTTTTCTCCTAATCACAATGAGCTCACTGTTCACATGTTCTTTTCCTACAGTTTCCTGTTGTGCACTTGGGATTGTAAGCCTTTCAGGACATGTGCATGTAGTGCTGTATACAACGGGACCCCAGTGACTCAGTAGGATTGGACTTCTATTACAATAGTAATAATAATGTTAATTTATTTTATTGATGCTTTTGAATAGGATTTGCTGAAAAATTAAGGAAATATGGGATATGGATCATGTTACCATAAAACCACATGCAGCAAAACATTCATCTGTCTCCAACATTTCATGTCTTCTGGGCATCCGACGTAGTAGAGTTTGATTTACACAATCAAGCCATTCATTAAATACCTGTTTGAGTTTTAGGCAGATGCATCCTTTACCTGAGTGATGAAATCTGACTACAGGAAATGGAGCTATTCCTTTGTGAAAAGACCCCATTCTGCTATATAAAGTGAGCCTTGCAGCAGTATACTTCTAGAAAACTGCCAAGCTTTGTATACCAAATATTGTTGTAAGGGCTCAGCAGTAAAACAGTTGAGGACTTGGGGTTGATCCAGCCACACAATAGCACATCTTTACACAATATTTCCTCTTTCAACATCCATCTCCAACGCTGTAATTCACTGACAACCGTCAGTTCGTTTTAGTTCCAAAATTCTAGCCCAGAACACAAAGCAGTTAAGTCTGAATTCTTCTGTGGGCATATTAGTTATTTAAATCACTAGTCCGAATCATGTTCAAAAGAGTGCTTGCTGGGAATCCTTCAGGAGCAGACTGATCTATTGCTTATTATTGCCTACTAGACTATACTGTTAGTCAGAAGCATGCTTAGTATTTCCTACCAACAATATGCTATATAGGTTGCTGTTGTCAGAGATCTGAGTGATGGTGCATGAAGGGAAAAGCAGCAAATATGTGTTAGAGAATATATCTGTGAAATGATACAGGGTATTGATGTAGTGCCTACTTGGATTGGCTTGGAAACTCCTTAGCTGACACATTTTTAGAAAAATAAAGTATCCCCAGGCTGATGGGAGAGGCTGTAGAACCTACTGCTATGTTGAATGAGGGTTCTTATCTTTCAAACCAGCTTGCAGATAAATATTATGCTGGTTGTGTGCTACATGAGTTTCCACTGGTGAGTGCCTAGTGAGAGAAACAATAGGTCAGTTTTGCATATGGGGGGGGGCAACTGTATTTTTGTGTATTTTAGCTTTTGTGTTGTTATGAAAATAAAACCATGAAGTTATGTCCATTTTGCCTTTTTTGTGCCTGAAATGGGTGCAATCCAAGCCATCTACTTCAGTGGTAGAGTAGTCATTCAAATGAGAAACATCTTTTGCTCTTAAAAGGCAACTACAATATATTCACTCTGTTGAGTAACCAGTCCTGCATTCCTCACTTGCCAGTATAATGGGACCTTCAAAAGTAGGGAAGTTTCACATGACCTTAGCACACACGCCTGACTTTGAGTGCCTGAAAGGAATGACCTCCATCCCATTCATCATAATGGCTTGTTAACACTCAAACCCACTGTGTTGAGGGTGTCCTGCCAATATTAACCCATACAGGACCTGAATGGTAGGGGCATGGCTAGGCAGAGAGGTCACACTTAGCTACAGTGGCTAAATTTCCACTGCTGCAAGGAACAGGCTTTTCTTGAGGGCAGCTTTTGTTGCTTCCCCTCCTCAGAACTGGCGCAGCCTCAGTCGCACACATTGGCCAATTATGTAGCAGAAGAAACAGGGCAGTATTTTACATAAGGTACTAAGGGACAATCAACACAAATGCAAATTAGTTGCATACACCACTCATATTACTTGATATTTACTTAAAGCCTCCATATTTTATTCATGAACTTTACAATTCCAAATGTAATGAAGCAGTTAGAGTACTTTATTACAAAGCTTATAAAATAATTAAATATTACACTTATATTTTTTGCTTTTTTTTTTTTTACACCATAATTCATACTTTGTGACACTACCATTTTCTTTCCTCAGTTGTCACTTATGGAAGTGAGCAAAGAAACATAAAGGAAAAGCTATGCATTAATAAATTAATTATTTTACATAAAATAATAAAAAGGACACAATTATAAAAACAAACAAACAAAACCCCTTACAGTTTTCCTAGAAAAAAGGTTATAATTACACAATGTCCAATATCTAGACAGAGCAGTGTAGGTTGAGATATGTTTCAAATAATAGTTTCTTAAGTATCATAGTATACATGTTTTTAATTTAAATTGTTGTAGAAGGAACTGCTAATTTTAAGTGACCACTGTCTGGCATTAGTGCTGAGCTGGCTAATCTTACGCTGAAACGATACTTTAAAAAAACAGCAAAACTGAACTACATTCATCAAACAGAGTTGTGGGATTGGGTGGAATTAGATAAATATGTCCCTCATAGGAATTCCCCAGAAAATTACAGTAGAACACAGCTCTGTCTTAGAATGGGTTTGGCAAATATGTTGGCTATTTTTTCAATGTAGAAACATTTTAAATTGTACCATTTGATCTATAGTGCCACTGAACATCTCAATACTGAATTATTACAAATATCATTATGTTTAAATTTCTTTTGCTTGCTGGTGGATTCTGAACTACATAAAACTATTAAGAGAATGTATAAAAATAGAATTGACTTTTATTTGGTTAGAGTAAATAATTCACGTATCTTTATCCTTTTTTTTCTTCATATAAACTGTGTGAATAAATAACTATTTAGAGAAGTTTATCATGAATTAGTCAACTGTAATATTCACATTATTTCCTTTGGGTAACAGATCAACCAAAATTTGCAGAGAAATTTGAGATTAAAAGGAAGACATTCTTCAGTATCTTGGCATTCAAACAACCTAGCTTCTGGAAAAATCTACTTGAAAATCTCAAGTCTAAATTTTAAAATTACATGTCTAATGAGCTTAGAAAGTTGAAAACACAGCCATTGACCTCAGCAAATCTGAGTTCCTTGAGTTAGCTGAAATACGAAAATCTATTTTACTTGTAACACAGCAATATTGAAAGTCCAAATATTCCAATGCTGAGTATTTCTAGGAATACATTTCAAGTTACTAGTTAACCATCTCTGAGTTTCTACACAAAGCAGAAAATTATTTCTGCAAAACAATAAAAACATTAGCATGATGCAAAACTTGCTTTTCCAGCAGCAAGTCTAATAGAGAAGCACCATATACCTTTGTAGTGCACCATTTACTTCCTATGGTCACACATGTGACGCTGGTTCTCCAGACAACAGCCCTTTGAGTGTCTCTGTGGAACTGACAGTAAACAGCTTCCTTACCCTGGGACCACAGTATCATAAAAAATGTGAAAGGAAGCACTTTTGATAGTGTGATCTCTCATGCTGCCATGCTGTAACCTTCCTCCTGGAGCTCCCACTCGTTTGCTTTGCATTCCAGTAAATTAGCCAGAAAGGGCTCCCTTGTCTTTCTTCCTCATAACATAAGACAGTGCAAAATGACACTTTTAGAGAAAGAAGAACTGCCCCTTGAGTCTCAGTGTTCAAGTGATCCATAGTACCCTGTACTTTAGTAAGGTCAGCAAATAAAAAAAGAAAGAAACATTCCTTTTTCAACATATATCCAACAATTACTGTACCTCAAACATTCCCTTAGAAAACAATGTCTCTTCCATCAGTGGTTTATGTGGCACCATGTCTTGCTTCAAAGGACGTTAATTCCAACATAAATTGAAGAACAGAATCCTGTTCTGAAGAGTTCAAACATGCTGCTATCAGTTCTTCTTCGTGCATGATTTACAGCACTGCTTGCCATAGAATTTGTGGTTACAGACACCATGCTGGGGTACCAGATGACACCAAGTGAAGAAATCCACACAAGAAGGATCATCTGAAGGAGACAAATCCAAGCAATACAGTAAGACTGTGTTTTAGCAAGTCTACAAGTCAGGCAATAGTTCTGGACATTTCTATGCATTTGGTAGTATTAAAAACATGATGGGTGACTCAGTTCAAGGAAGAGGAAGCATGAGCTACCTTTTACCTCAAATATATACTAGTTTGTTTTTTTTAATTTGTTAAGAGATCAAATTAATTTAATAGAGATAGACCTAATACAATAATAGGAGGATCAGAGGCTAAAGGAACTAAAAAATGTAGAGCATACTTTGAAGTTCAGGGAAATGGTAGGAAGTTCCACTGTAGAGGATAAAAAAAAGTCGTCAGTGTTTACATCTCTGATTACAAATGTTCTTAATCCAGGTACTTGTACAAATGAGCCTGCTCCATGCTTGACGCTCATTGCTTGTTGCCAGCAATGGAGTTTACCTGCACCCCAAAGCAGTGCCAGCTTTGAGTGTATGTGTACGAGCACACAGAAAGCATGGAAATCTGAATGCATGGACCCTACCCTGTGCTATGTGTGCACAGTGCTCTGCTTTGTGTTTGTGTTCAACACTGTCTAGGGGGACTTACTTCTCTCTGTGACTGTGTGAGGAGCCTAAGAAATCTCTCTTCTTAGACACTTCAGTTAGGGGTTATGAATCAGGCCTTTAGGATGTTGACTATGCCATGATGGTGAAATATTAAACTGCAATGGGAAAACAGGCTGACAATGTTTAGTTCTGATAAGCCCAGCTTTTAATTACAAATACACCATATCCTTCAATTAAGATTTTATTTTGCTTAAATTTATGTACAGATCACTTCTATACACAGCCTGGTCACTTTAAAAACATGTCATAGCTGCTCCTTTCTACAGTTTTGTATTGGATGCTTTATGTTTCTTTAAAAGAGCAGAGCGATGATTCATATGGATGATTTATAAACAAATGCACCATGTCTGAGAGAGCAGTCAGACATTTAAATGAGGTTTAGCAAAATTTATAGCCAAACTGAAATCTCCTGTGAGCATGGGAAAAGATTCCATTTGACTCTCAGAACTACTGTTTACATGGTCAATAAAAGGAATTTACAAGGAGACACTGAAGAAAAACTAGTCACTGTTGTCTGCATTCTCAGATCATCTGAGTCACAGAGGATAAATGCTCCCTCACAACTTCTTCATATTCTGTGGGCCAGGAGTCATTTCTGTTTCTCTATAGGAGCTTCTTTTGATAGTCACCACTATGCTTTTTTTAATTTCCTTTTATGCGGTGGCATAGGTGATTCTGTATACCTTTACTACCCTCAAATTTATTTGGATGAATAAGAAAATAATATTATTTTGGTAGTTTAAATATGCCATTTTATTACTCAGTTTTAAAAAGTATTAGCCTGTCTGTAAATCTTAATGTTATGTAAAGAAAACACTGTCTTTGAACTAAGAGTTGTTCAGGAACTAGGAAGCTCAGTACTGAACTCCACAGCATTGCCTTTCTGTTCTTAACTGAGCACCAGCAGGGATGCAACCAGCCTTCCTGTTACTTCACCTGCTGTCCTCCAGGCAGAATTTGCTGCTGGGAGGACTCAAAGCAGACACCAGATGGAAAAACATACACAGCACCAAGTGAGGAAAGCAGTTCTGGTTAAGTCAGAAAGAAGCTCTCCTGCCATGGAAGGGTAAATTAAAAAAAAATTCAAATTACTGGTTTAAAAAAATTATAAGTACTGAGGAGGCAATGTTCATAAATCTTTATGCCCCTTTTGAAGGTCAGAGTCCAGTGCTAACATTGAGAAAAAGTTTTATACTCTTGGGACCTAATCCAAAGACCTTTGGAATGAACACAGAGAGTGCCACAAACTTCAATGGATGTGACTCAGGCTGTCAGTTCCTTATTTCTATATACTCAAGTATTTATATGTTGTTTAAATTTTCATTCATTTTAAGCATTTGGATTTACAAGGAGTTACGGTGACCATAACTGCATGTAACAGAGTGATGGAAGTGACCCAGTTAGTCTAGGAAAGTGCGTAAACTCTCCCTGAAACATTAATTTCTTCACTGTGATCACTGAGCTGGAGCTGCATGGCTGATAATAGAGACTGATTTGCTTCAATGTGATTCCAGCACAGCTGGTTCCCTCTCTTTCTGCTGGTTTAGACAGAAAGTTAGAGAGCAAGTGAAGAGATAATTGATCTCTAGAGCCTGACGACCCAGTTATAATAGAGGGGAAAGGGCTCCTGCAGATGTGAGGAGAAACAGGCCAAGGCCAAAATTAGTAACAGACATTACTCTGGACATGAGATATAGCAGAGGAAGGCAGAGGTGAAAGAAAAGTGCTTGCTATATCATGACAGAAAAGTATGTAATACAGAAACTCTGAAGTACAGCAGAACTTTTTAGGAAGGTTAATTTGAAGAACATTTACTTATGAAAAAAGTCAAACTATTTAATTACTCCATTTAGAAGCATTTCATCTGTAGATCCTTGTTTGGATTCAGGTCCCTTGATTTACCAGGTTGATAACTCTGCATGTCTTGATGCAGTGGAATGGTCTGTTAAGACATCACTGGGTTTTACAGGGTTTCGGTGCGTGGAATGCCAGGAATCAGTAAAAATGAGGGGGTAGTTGGCTAATGTCAGTTTACAAGATGCAGAGCCAGAGCTTGACCTTTGCTCCCAACTCTATTAGCACCTTTCCCTTGCAATCCAGCCTAGGTTTTATAGAGGTTACTTTCAGCTCCCAGTTTTAAAATGGTCACAAGACAGTTAATATATTGTATTTTGAAAGTTAATGTTTATAGTGCCTTAGCATACCTAGATAACTACCATTACATGCAACAAAGCTGGACCTCCATGAGCTTTTCCCCACAGTTAAGGACTCACAATCTGCAAAGCGATTGTAAGCAAACATATTATGGGATGGGGCTAATGCACTGCTCTTTTTTAGTGATGGTTCTGAGAGAATTCCCCTTCCATGCAGTTCTGAGAGAACTTCCTTCCTCTAGAACTGCAAAACAGAGATGGAGAGGGGTGCAGTAGACATACAAATGAGGACTTAAGCTGAGGACAGCTTAAGTTCATGTTTCCTGACTGCACATCATACACTGATTAGAAGCAGTTAATAGGAGAAGTACATTCTAGACAAAGCATTTTTGGTCTCCCAGGATATGGGTGCCATCTGAACTTGGGCAGACTTCAAAAGACTAAAAATAAATGACAAAATCTTATAGCTTAGTTCAAAAGTTGCTATTTTTAATCATAAAACAGTATGAGCATCTATGTTATTCAACAGGTAGTATAAAGATGCAGCTCAGAACTAATTGGCATAACTTTTTGATGTACTTTTTTTTTTAACATATCCCTGTTTGTAAAATTTCCTGTGTCAGTTACACTGTCGAGTCTGCTGTAAGATAATTCCCTTGGAGAAGACAAATGCTGTAGTGTCAGGGAGCAACTGTAAAGCTGGGAAGTCTGGGAAAAAATCATTATTAAGGAACATGCCAAATACTAATCTGCAATGGTTGTAACTGGAAAAAGTGATTTTTGCTGGATATAGCGTTCTGAGCAAGCAACCCTGCTGCAGCAGGTAGGGCTGGGTGTTACCTCTTTTCACAGGGACTGGGCAGAAGTTAGTATTGCAAGCTCTCAGGACTGCTGGTTTCTGATGGGGCAAGCACCCAGAAGCTGGTCTTCCTTGGCGCAGGCACTGTACACTCCGGGTTTGCACTCCCCCTCCACATGTCACTGTACACTGTAGGGAGGAAAAAAAGAAAAGCCATCTTTCATTATAGAGACTCTTGGGGAGCCCTGAAAGCCAAAGGAGTAAAAATCAAGGGTGCTGGATGGAACTTTCAAAGAGAGAGAGTTCAAGGTTGGTTGTGTTGCTGTTCAGCAAGCCCCATCAGGACCAACTTTTCCAAGATGCATGCATCTGTTCTCCCTTCCAAAAGTTTGGTTGTTTAAGGACTCAGCTGAAAATCCGGTTCCTTACTTGGGCATCAAGACAGACACTGAAGATTTTAGAAAACCTGTTCCTGACTGTCTGCGCTGATTTCTTTTGAACTCTGAGCCTCTGGGTCCAATCCTGCTGTCTGAACAGAGATAAAACTCCCATTGAAACCAAAACTGTGGCAATATCTGGGGAAAAGCTATGCATTTGTAAGAAGATATATGAAGTATTTGAAAATGAATAAGCCTTTTACTTGTATGTGTTTCATGAAAAGTTGTCTTTAAGATAAATGTGATAATTTTCATCTGATTACAGTTGTCAGGCATGCATTGTTTCATGTAAATGTTATTAAATGAGTGTGTCTCATTGATATGTGACTCATAAAGTAGATAAGTTCCAGAAATACAGAAGCTTGTTTGCAAGAATGTAGAAACAAATACAGACTGATCCTGTAATTAATCATAGTATTTAGGGAATTCCACGACACTCTGTGCAGATGCTCAAATACATTGTGCATATAGATGTGTAACAGTTCAGCCACAGTGCATTTTGAAGAAGACTAAGAGGAAAGTGTTTGAAAATCAGTGTGGAACTTAGTGTCTCTTAAACACAAATAACATTTATAGGTAACATTCAGTTTCAGGACAAAGAAATGAGCTGCATCAAAGTACATGTGGGGATGTGGACCAGCTGCATCATGTTTCAGTGGCTGAGTGGTCTGACCACCTTGGCTACATGCAGGAGACACCGGTGGACTGTTAGTACTGGAGACAGCTTCTCCATACAATGGGACATCCGTCTACAGCCCAATGTAAGACTGGACCTAGCTTTAATCTAGGTTGCTTGGACTCAGGTTGCCATAGTCACAGTGGTCTGGTCTTTAGCACCAAGTGTTTGTGCCACTCCAGTTAGTGCTCATTCTGTGGCATTGGATACCATGGCTGTTCTAGGCCCAGCACTACAGCCTCACCTAATGATTGTGGATACACTGTCCAAGAGTTGGCAGTCACAGTGCAGTTGTTTTGTTTTTCATGCTGTGCACTGAAAAGCACTAGGGGATGCTACTTGAGCTACTGTGTAGAGAAACTCATTCCTATTGTACACTTCCTAAAAGCCAAGACATGAACTAGTCCTGGAGAAAGTGTGAACACGAAGAGGGAGAGAGAGGTGCGAAAGTTTCCCATTCCTACCTGCTGCCAGGGTGAGGAATACCAGCCAGACACCATGTTATACAATATTTGTGATGGACAGGCTCCCTTGTTACAAGCTTCTTCCAGGTTGGTGTTTGGCTTCTTAATGTTTCTGCATCTTCTCTGAGGAAAGGTGATCAATTTCCCATGGATGCTTTTCTCACCACATTTTAGTTCTCGCTTTTGTACACCTGGGCCACAAGAGGCTGAGCACTGCAAAGGCAAAGTACACCCTTTAAATCTATGGAAACACCTTCAGACAAAGGAGAATGTGCTCTGTGCAAGAGACCCCAAATTATGCAAAGCTACACAAGCATTATATAAATAAATCCACAAGGACCATGTTCTGTAATGTGTAAACTGAAATAGGAATCCAAGTCAGTGAAAATCCTGAAAAACAAAGACATCAGGATACTTCTAACTACGTCTGGTTGTAAAGAATTGTGTTTTTATAGCAGCTTGCCTAGAGCACCTGATATTCAAACAGTACAGCTTCCTTTCACCCCCCATGGTGTGTGTGTCCCTGAGTCAACATTTCCAAGAGCAGCAAAGGAAGGCAGTGAGCTGTGTAACTTCACTACTTTACCTCGCTCCAGGAAGAAATCACCCACTGGAGTCGGTCATTTTTGGGGCAGCGTCCTAGGACACAGGTCTGCTGGGATTCAGGTTTATGGTCTCCACTGCACATACTTTCGGGCAAGATTTTAACCTTGGGAGAACCGGTACTTTTGCAGTAAACATCCCGTTTCTTAACACCTCTCCCACAAGTCTTGGAGCACTGTGATGGGAAGAAACACTCGTTTGAACTAGAGGAAATGAAAATTGGCATTATTCGTATTTTACAGCAGAGCATAGAAACCATGGCTGATGTGCTGTGCTGCTGCCATTATAAGTAAACTTGAAATTCTATTGGTAAATAACTTTAACAGTAACATCTGTGTGTCACTTCTAAAGCATTGTTCTAAACACTTTCTTAACATAAACTCTGAATTCTTACAGCCCCCATGTAGGACAGATAAGTAATATCTCTCTTCCGTAGATGAGGTAAGCTGGACTTGTGAGCAAAGTGCTTTTTTCCCTGGACAGCATAGCTGAAAGCTGGTCCTAACCTCCCATTGCAAAATCCCCCCCGGCAAGATGTTCTCAGCTATTTGTTATTTTGTCCTCACTTTGGCCTAGAGGGATGAGATACAGGCAGAGAAAGCTACCCAGGGAATCTGTACATAACTCCTTCACCAAATGAATCTCAGTACAAGACAGACTCTGATACAGACAATGGTTAAGAGGTTTGACCAAAAATATATTTACTTGCCAAGATTACCGAAGCTTGGGACAAGTCACCAGTGAATAAACATGCATTGCTGAACCCTGGTTCAGTTGAAAAGACATTCTATAGTTTTCATTGCCTTAGCATACAAAAAAAAAAAAAAGCATGAATGAGCCATCTGTGATGAAATGAAGAAATAAAAGGCCCTGAAATAATGCTGCCAGCTTTCTACCTTGTTGCACCCACTTTTAATTGTTCTTTTTGCTGACAATTTAGAGGCACGTTCCAAGGCAGAATTCTGCACCGTCTCTATCCATATTCAAAGATATTTGTAAAAGATTCGATGAAATCAGAGTTGTACTGAGGATTCAACAGAAACACCTACATGCTGAAAATCTGTGGTATTAATTCTGCCCCCAAACAAACAAAAAACTTATTTCATTTAAAATTACTCTGATTTGGGTAGAGGATGGATATTTTGCATATTTTTTCCCCTTAAGTCCTCTGAGGCTGTGATATAACAGCTTTCAGCTGCATCTTAAAATCTTCACTATCTCATTCAATAAGCCTGACTGTACACCTCCCAGAGAGGAGAAAAAATTATTTTTTCAAATTATTTTTTGAAAATCTGTTTTAGAGGAGAGAAAGTTTGAAAGTGTGAATGTGTTTGAAGACTTCTTCCTTTTTAAGTATCTAATCATCGTACCTGGTTTTTATAATCTCCTGTCACACTGAGGTTTCCTCCACATTCACTGGAAGAAAAAGCTTATTTTCAAGTGTTAAAACTGTTACAATGGACTATTGAGTAGTTACTCGTCTGTCATAGTATATTAGAGGGCACTCCCCTGGAGAGGCAGTCTGTGCTTCTCAGCTGGGAATGCTTAGGTCAAGGTGTTCCTGCACACCTGAAGACTAACAGTACCAAGATGTGTACACAGAAATAATAGATTTTTCAGTAAATTTAAATCCACCTTGAATCTCACTAAATGAAGACAGAAAAATAAAAATAATGTAGCTCCTTTTGATATGTGTACTGTCAGCTCTCTTAAATTCCAGATGTCCCAGTACTTCATTTATCCTTACATTAACAGCTCATACCAACACCAATAGCAGTGAAAGAAAGAGCAGAGATGAGCATTGTGTAAGCGTGTGTGTGTTTTTTCACTCAGGTTGGTTTAATGTCAGGCAGTTTGCAGGTTTGTGGAGCAGGGTGTGTACACACAAATCTGCCCAGGGGCTTTATGCTCCTCATGGCAATTAACTGCAGTAGTGCACTACTAGAAGTAGGACTCTAACAAAGGCAGAAGTACAGAAGTGATTAGTGAACATGTACATTGCAAATTTACCAACCCGCAATTCACATATATGTGAGCATTAATATGCATCTCTAACCCCAAATACTTCTTCATTCCCTGACTGCCTGTCATCTCTGAGAAAAGTTAATATTGCTGTGGGAAGTAATCTCAGAGGGGCATTAATGGCTTTGAGAATTCACAGTCTTAAGTTATGAAATCTGAAAATAATTACCCATCTATTTGTATGTACCAAAAAGGACACCGCATGTCTACTTCTGGCAAGCCCTCCTGTCCGAGCACGTAGGAAGGCTAGTTAAAATATATACATAGTTTACATATTATCTTCATTAATAGACCACTTGCAAAATACTGATCTTCACAAAGGTTGCAGTACTCTTCTTTTTGGGCAGAGTGTTTGGCAATATTTCATTATGCCAGTAGACAAAATAAAAGTTTTTCTCCACGTTACCTGAGACCATAGACCAGGGCTCCATTCAGGTGGGCAGTCCTGACTGTTGCACATCTGCACCTGCGTAGGGGTGCTGACAGGACACAAGGAATGGGCCACCACCTCCTCTCTTTGGAAAGCCCTTTTCTGGACACACTGAATGAGACGACTTTGTTGCCCGCCTCCACAAGATTTGCTGCACGTGCTCCATTCACCTGTTGACCAGCTTAAAGAAGAAAATGTATGTTAGAAACACAGGAGTCCAATTTGCTTTATAAAATCAAAACATTTGGACCACCAATCCAATGTGAATTGTTCCCGGATTCTGCTTAGCCTGGTACTGTTATCTGTTCAAGCAATCAAAAAGCCATAGTTACATAATCTGTCTTCAAAGCAGGGAATGTTTTGCTAGGGATTAAATATAAGTCACACAACCAGAAAAACAAGTATTACTTATTTACAGTTCTCATCTACCAGATCCAGCTTGTCTATGAATCCAACCTGGAATCTGGAATTCCATGGGGTCTGAGAAAGACACTGCCATTGAGGCTGGTGGAGTATGTAAAAGATCTAAGGGCTGGGCTAACAACTCACCATTCCTTTCTAACCATGTCTATGCTTTTAATTGAAAAAATCTCTCTCTAAATGAGGAAAAGAAAAATCTTTTCTAAAGAAATGGTAGGAGGATGACTTCAGTCACTTAAGCTGGTGAAGAGATCTCCAAATAGACTTAACAGAACTGAGGCCAAAGCAAGAAGCCAGCTAGACAGAGTTCTGTAAATTGAGATTTGCTTATTGGAAAGTTCTGCCTTTTGTTTTTACATTTTTTTCTTTTTACATCTCTTGGAAGACAGGGGAGGAGGAAGCTTCATCTAAGGTGATACAAGGGCAAAATTGGCACAGCAGGGAAAGAATGGGGCCTCTTCAGCTGAGCGTGGACCTCCCAATGCATTTGTGCTTAAACAGACTCACACAGGGCAACAAATGTTGACTTGCTGCTGTCCAGTGGTATTTATATCAAACCTTACTGGCCTCTATTCACAAAAAAGAACTCACTTGCTAAAATCAGCAGTCCTGTCATTAGTGTTTTGAGGATTTAAATGTCCTGAGACTAATACATTTGGTAGAGAGATGATGCAGAATCTAAATAAAACAGGGGAAATCTAACCAGGAAAAGCTGTTGGACAAATCTGTCCTCCTGTTACAGGCACTCTTCAGTTGCGCATCATGGCATTGAAGTTATACAAAGCCTGAGGAATTACTGCCAGTTGCTTAGGATAAGTTCAGGTTTGAAATGTCAATAGCTGATCGGTATTTCTGTTATGGAAGCACTACGTGGGTCCCCAGCCTTTCTGGAACACTTTGCAAACAATACAACCAATGTCATTGTCCTCAAAGGCTTAAAATGTAAGACCATAAATATAACCAGATAGGAAAATGGAAGTGAAGGAACAAAAGGTATTATTAATGACGAAATGATTACTCCAACTGAGAACTCTTATTCAAAGACCCAGCACTGAAATTATGCTAAAGATTGTAGAACAGCACTTTCACAGATTTTTAATAATTCATGCCACAGAAAAGGTACTCATCTGAAATCTGACTGCTTGGCCTGTCCTACTTCATGGTTTCTCACAGCATCAGTCCTGTGACCACTGGAATAGCTGCCTGGAAACAAAGCTAATTTTAATTTGTAAAAAATGTCTGAAAAGTGTATTTTGGAAAAATCTCTTTGGGAATATAAGAAATCCCAGCTCTCCATCTAGTAATTTCAGTAACTGCCAAAAGTAGTGGGAAATACAAAAGACACTGACAAAGAAAGATTAATGTGGAAAGTCAGTAGTTATGTAATTCCAGAATACGTCAGAAGCTTCCTTTTTATCTGATTTATAAATATTTGGCCTATTGCAATATGAATTTCTGAAAAAAAAAGTTATAGTTTTAACCAATTTTACAACTTTTAATCAGTTTGCCTTTATGTTTCTGGCAACGGTGGTTGGTAGAACAACCAAAAGTGTTCAGTTTAGGAGTTTATTCACTGTAGGTGCCCAGAAAGTTTTCATCTTTGTCGAGGACAGGGCAATAAACCTAATTAAATGTCCTCTAGTAAACTGCCATTTTCCAAGATTACCTGGGCAGTGATCCAAGAGTATCTTTCATTAGCTCAAATAACTAAATAATTATGACCAGATTTGGCAGCTCTGAAATCCATCAACAACAGAGTGCAGCACTGATGCCTTTCTGTGTTTTCACCATTGGGACAGTGGTTTGTTCCTACTCAGACTAATAAGTCTTTGTTCTTATGCAGAAATTATTCTTCACTGACCTTTCTAAGTCTGGAGCCTCTTTTATGTCACAAAACTGACACACTTGTATCTCATCTATTACTCACCTCCTTCCAATCCCTGTTATGCCTACTCTAGTTGGTTTTGTTTTATTTGCTGCCTGTTAAATTTTCTTTGTTCCCTCCATGGTATTTATTAATACTATATTTTTCCAGTTTTATGGGAGACATGACGTGCTGTGACTTTCTGGGCAGACTGCTCAGCAGAGATATTCTGGCTTGGTTTCACTCAGCCAAGTGGCAATCTGCTAGTTTAAGGCATGGTCCTACATGTAGAGCCTCCATACATTAATGCATCCTAAGGATTTTTTAAAAATTCATTAGTGAGTCAAATTGTTTTTTCCTAGATGTAGCTTGGGGCTTTTATGGCTTTCCTTTCTGTACTCTTTTTAGGGTTCAAGTAATTCATTATTTTTTAAAGTAGTAAATCTAAGAATATGAGAGCCATTTCAGCATGGAAACATCACACTGCATGTCAAAATGTATTTTCAGTGATGCGTGTATCAGTGGATGTTCAGAATTCATCAGGACCTCTGGTTTAATAGAAACGGACCTTTTGTCTGTGGTCAGTAGAAATGAATATGATTTTGGTGAAACTTGCTAGCATAACAATGCCATATCAAATGAAAGTGAGCTTAAATATCTTAAAAAGAATCCTGGGAACATCATAGACAATACATTTCTGAGTACATGCTACTGAGTTCATTGCATAGTTCTGGCAGAAGATAAGTCACATATTAAAAGATTGTGTTTGGCTACAGAGATTACTTAAAATTGGTAATCATGTGGCTAAACACAATCTAAAGAAACTGCTGAAGCAGGAACATGGAGCTCTCATGTCACATGTTACCATTATTTAAACCTTATCACTATTGGTTTGTGGTCATAGCGTATAATTTGCCATTTGGAATTTATGTACTCTGCTGTAATCTTTAAATTTTGCAGGAAATTCCAAATTATTACTGGACTATTTTTTAGTATGTTCATCATATTGCAAAGTATGGATTTTTAAGTAAAAAAAAAAAGCCACTGCAGAACGTACGCATTTTTATGCTTTGCCCCATCATCCTGTTCAGGACTGGGAGAGGTCAGGAATGCTTCCTATTAAACTTCATTAAATGTGTTATTTTATGAAGCATGGGAGTGGGCTTTGCCAGTTGCTTTTACTGCCCATTGCTTTTATCACCGCACAGTTAAACCAGCAGATGACACCAGGTCTAGAGCTTTCCTCCATTTCCTGTGCCTTCTGCTGTCTGCACTTCAGTGCACCTTCAGCTGTCTTTATTTCCCACTGAAACCCTAATTTTTTCAACATACCACTTTACAAAATCTCCTGGAAGTCAAAATGTTTTCTCTAACATAGCACAGCTTTTCTGATTTTAGTATAAAATTAAAATAATGCTAAGGTTGCAAAGTCAGGAATAAAATAAAACAGAAGAAGAAAGATGGCCAGAGTGTCTTAAATCTATCAATTTCTATCCTAAGCCACATAATAATTGTGTTTAATTATATAGGCACACAACTTTTTTTTTTTTTTTAAAGAACCCCTACCACAGCTACTATAAATCATTGTAACTCCCTTGCTTTTAAAGGAGCTTTCTTGATTTAGACCAGCTGGATTCTAAATGCTTACCTATATGTCAGTGTCTTCCTTTGTACCTCACCTTTCTTATGTCTTTTAGAAAATAAGATTGTTCATATAGTCAATGTCTTCATATTTATTTTTGTGGGCACCAGGGGTATTGCTGATGATTTATTTGGTTTAGATAGTCCTCTTCTTGTTATCATAATACTCTGTGGGACATTTTGTCCAAAAATCACTAATTACACTTCACAAGATTCTTTTAACCTAATCTAATATGTGGAATCTGAGTCATGAGGCCAAGCTTCCACATGGGGAGTAGCACTTTACTCAGGAAATGGTCTTATTGATTCAAGGTGAGTAGAGGTGGCAGAAGAGGCCTCTGAGTAACTTAGATTTACTCAGTGTCACATAGCTAACCCCAGCATGGTGACAGAGCTGCAAGCAAACCTCAGGAGGTCCTGTGTAGCACCACTAGAAATACCGCCTCTGTTATTATCCTTGGGCAGAAGCCTACACAACTCACATTTCTCAACAATTACTGTTCAACCTTACAGAATAAATGAGTTCACTTTACAATTCTTTGTGCCTGTTGGAGGGGACTCCTGTAGCAAACTCAGTCATAAGGCACAGCAAAAAGGTACAAAAATAAAGAGGACTTACTATGCTGGGCAGGGATTAGTATTGCATAGTTTTGTCTCAGCTAAGGGCTTCATCCTTGGGCCACAAAAGGAGGAATTGACTCGTGCACGATGATCTTCTAAACAAATTGCTTTTGCTGTAATGTGTCCTGTGGAAGTATTGGAAAGAAAAGACAGTAAAATAAATATTTGCTAAAAATACAAAAGTAGTAGGGAAAAATCTTATCTAAACAAGTCCAAGCTCATCCTTGGTAGAATTCCACTGACTTGCATGAAAGAAAATAGGATTTAATGTGGCAACATGTTTTTAACATTAATTTCCTTCTCTGTAACACAGGTACTGTTGAAGTTAGATGAAACATTTTAGTTATAAGGAGCTTATTTGCAGAATTTTCCCCCAGCAGAAATCAGTAATTCTCAAATCCTAACTCCCTGCAGAAACTAGCAGCACTTGCTTTGTACTCTCCTCATGCATTTGCACACAGCAACAACACATTTTGCAAATTTTTTACAGTATATCTTTGCAGACTTCAGAATTCTGCAGGTTCCTTTACCTAAACGCTATCAATTGTCAACATCAGGACAGATTACAAAGACTACAAATGCCTTATGAGATGAAGTGATTTTATAGATTTATCTTTTAACTGAGATGTATCATTCACCTCACATATGGTTCATTGGGCAGAGCAAGTCAAATCTGGAAACATGGTTTCTATCTTCTTTACATCCATGCTCAACCTTCATTTGTTTCGAAGGGAAGTCAGAAAAATACAATTGTCACATTTCGTGTCTGCAGTGCTCCTGGTGGGTTTTTCTTTCATAAACAGTTTATTACGGTGCTGTGAAGTCTGACAACACACTAGCAAGATATTCCTGAATTTCACCTGGGATTTTTGGACAATACAGGAACATAATATGGCATTTCCTTGGTCACCCAGTCATATTCTTTGTTATTAAAAACAACTGCATGATATAGCCTTATTTGTATGTCCCAGATCCAGTTTAAAAGCCACTGAAATTTTAATTCTCAATTCTTTTTGTAGGACTTCCCACATGCCAATTTTCTGCTCTCATTACATCCGAGAATTACTTTTGCTGACAGAACATCCAGGATTTAGAAAAACTAGTAGATGGTCTGCACAAAGCAAATATCTGGAATATGGTAATTAGCAATCCTTAGCTGATACAGAATTTCATATTTTGACCTGGCAGAACTCAAAACATTTGTTACTAAACAGTGAGAAGAGCAGGGCACAACTGTCTACAAATACTCTCTACAGATAAGATAAATTTTACTCAGTATTTGGTATCTTTCTGTGTTCCCAAATCACAACAATGTCAAAGCACATATATTTAATTCCTATATTACTTCAACAGCAATCATATCATATCATATGCATACAGTTTGACGTAAAGCAAAAGATTGAATCTCCATATAAGTGACATGAATTGAGACTGACATGAATTTTTTTTTACTATAAAGGAAGTATGAAGTACTTCATCTATGTTTTAAGTTGTTACAAAAAATAAGGACCAGGTGTTCAGTGTAACTCCCTCTATGTATGGATATAGATCTTTACAAAATTAAAGGAGCTGAAGTGTTAGACATGCATTAACCAAATGAAAAAGAGGATTAGCAATTGGAAAGTTACCTACCACCACCACAAGTAGCTGAGCACTCTGACTGCACTGTCACCCAGGAGTAGCTATGTTTTTTGACAGACGTCTTGTTTTCATTGTTGGTTTTAGAAAATGTATATTCCCAAGCAATCCCAGGATTTTTGCCTTGTAACAGGATCTGTAGTGGAATATTAGGGGGTTGTTTAAAAACAACAACAAACAAAACAGGATATAAAAAAAAAAAAAGAAGAAAAATAGTCTGTCATTCTGAAGGAAGAAGAACTAAACATGATACACGCATAATACCTTTATACAAACCACATTTGTAAAAGACTTTTCAGGAGACCTAATTTTTCAAGAAACTAAAAATCTTCAAAGTAATTCCTAAACAGTCAAGCATCTGCTTGGACTAACACCTGCAGGGCATGTAACAGAAGAGCACAGAAATACATGGTTCAGCATAACGCTCCTTTAAATGAGAAGACGTTTGTCTGGATTGGTGAAGGTAAAATACCTTTGCTATATGTGAAATATCATCCAAAGGCTTTTGGAAATGCCCTTGCCTCAGCTCTCAGTGCTCTGCTTCTGCAGTGGGCCCCTAAGAAGTGGACCCCTGAGTTCTCTGAAGGTATCTGGCAAGTGCTGGGTTTGAGGATGGGAGAAATCTTTCTAAAGAAAACTTTCATTCTAATCAAAGGCAGATTTTTCAAATTTACTGTCTGAATTAATGCAGGATGCATGAACATCTAACACATACCTAAATTTGGAGAGAAAATTCTATTTAACAACATTTATTTTAGAAACTTCTCTGGGCAGCACACTGCATTTACAGTCATGCTTTATAGAAAAAAGTGCAACAATTTACAGTTACAGAGCTCTACTAAGTTTCACTTCTTCAACAGTAGGGATCTGGTCAGACTAATATAAAGAACAGGTGCACTTAACCTCAGTTCCTAAACATACTTTTTGATATCACTAGCATTTCAAGTACAATTTCAGGCATCTGTGCTAATGATTACCATTCAAAATATTAATAAAATATCATTTACATCCAGGTGGTGTCTAACGTGAGTGTTAAAGCAATCCTTGTAGGCAGAACTGATCTCTGTATGGACTGGTTTCATAAAACAGCAACAAAATTGCATTTATGTTGACCAAGAAATATAACAACATTTTGAAATGCAGCCATAGGTTTTAAAGTATTCTGAAAATGTACCTATTGAAAACCAGAAAATACCTACGACAGTTAAAATTCAGGCAAATTTACATGACCTGCACCTCAATAATACTGCACACATAAAGGATCTGGACTGCATACTGTCTCCTTTCCTAGAAGAAAGAAAAATGGATGCTATATTTTCCATTCCTGTTAGCCAAATATTTTATCTCAATCAGTGAACCTTAGGGATGATCCAGAGAATATAGTAATCAGGATGGTGAAAGGCAGTATGCTTCCAAAGAGTGAGAGAGTATGTGTCTTCTTACTAGAGGATGCAGATTAGAAGATCCTCTAAGCACAGGTAAAATCCAGTACCTCACATGAAAGTTTTCCTTTCACCCATCCAAGTGTGATTCATGAGCACCTCAGACTACCTGTTAGATTACAGCAGCAATAGATGTGAGGGTGATTACTGACCACTCTGTTTTTTCTTGATAGAAATAATATTACTCTGTCTGCTTTAGGGGTGAGTTATATATCACAACTATTTTACAAGAACAGGATTAAAATCAAACACAGAAATTAAGAAACATTAGAGACTGCTGTTCCAGTGACTTCACGCTGCCCTGCACAGATGCACTCTGCATCTCTGGATCTCAGACTGTCTTTCCAGCAAGGCTCTACCACTGTCAGTGCTCACAGCACATGGGGCTTGCTAATGAGCATATTACAAAGTTTCCATATTTTTTTTTATGCTCATTATCAGTGTGTGGTTCTGTGCCCTATTTGCTATGCTCTATTCAAACCATTACTAGGTTACTAGGGTAACTTTTTCAGGATCTTTCTTTTTTTCCTTGTCTATTCATTACTATCTGATGTAAATGTTTTATAAGATTTAAAGATTTAACAGCCCCATCAGATGAAGGAAAATATCTCTTCTATATCAATTTTCCGTTTAGAAAGCTGTTTGACTGCTGATGGTAAAAAGTCCAACTCTGTTAAAACAGCTGTTTCACAGTCACTTTGAATCTTGAACCTGAAGGCCATGGGCGTAAGAGTTTCTAGAAAAAACAGGTTGCAATAATATATGTTCACTCTACTGTCCTTAAGGACAAATTGAGACAACTATCTAATCTGTAAAGTTTGCTTCAGAAAAAAATAGGTTGCATTAAACCTAATAAGAACTAAGCCCTGGAAACCAATTTCCTGGTTCTTACTACAGACCATACCTCAAAAAGCTTTAATTTGCTTTTACTCATTGGAAGGTCTTACACATCCAAGGTATTAGCACAGAACTTGGCATCTTAGGCAGCCAGAAGCAATTCCGGAGAGTAGCTTTATTTTCTTCTTATGTTAGAAAAGATTTCATCTTTCATGGTCCTAGGAGGATGCACTTTCTCCTATTTCAGTAGGCGCTCTGTGTTCTTTCAAGTGCCGAGGCGGAAATTCTATCTGGCCTTTTAGAAAGTTGTGTCAAAAGAGGAGGAGGTTTTGTCCATAACTCAAGACCTCATGTAGGGGTTAGCCCTCATCTCATTTGATTCTGACAACTGTCATAAAACTGTACTATGTCAGTGGCCAAAAAAAAAGTAAAGCTTAAAACTTCCTAGTAAAAGTATCTTGAAGCATTAGATTGAACACTTGCCTTCTGAAAGTGCTCTTAACTTTGTGATAATGGAGGCAAGAAACAGAATGAATGCATCCTGAGCAACAGAATTCAGAACATGGAAGGGGGAGGATGAGAAGATAAAAGTGGCAACCAGTATTCTTCTGGTACTTCAACAGAGTATAAGGAATGAGGAGCAAGTGGTCACGGACCAGTTAGAACAAGATGCTTTAGTATCTATCACTGCACAGAACAACTTGAGGAACTCGCAACCTCCAGCTACGTGAGTGCCTGTGGGGTAAATCGTGCACCCAAGGCAAGCTGGGCCATACACATTTTAAGACCTTGAGCTGCACCCCCTTCTTGCACATTGGAAAGTAGACATATTTACAGCAGGCAGATGAAGTGAACTTCCTCTCCGTTTCCTGGTTCGCAGCCAAAGCTAGAGGCCCCTTCCATCCAGCAGACTGCAAGAGGTTATGTTTATAAAGCTAGACCTGCATCAACCTCAGGTTTCTTACCTCCTGTATCATCCCAGCTATGTAGAAAAGGGGCAAAATCAAACTCTGGAAAAATACGGGAGGCAAAATATTGCAGGGCACAAAACAATATACTTTAAGGTACCTGGCACTCAGCTGAAAAATAGTATACAGTCTATAATGTTCAACCAAGTTTTCATCAGGAATGCAATATTATTGCAAAGTTGCAATTTTGCTGAAGTAATGAGCATATAAAAAGTTTTCTATCGTATTTTCAAACATTCATAATAAAGCCTTTCCTTAACAGCCCAATAACTGAGGTCTGCATATAGAGCCAAGTTATCAGATTTACAAATTTGGAAAGACCTCCAGTACTAGTCTACTTAACTGGATGCATTCCAGCATCTTTTCAGCCAACTGGCATTTGCTCCCAAATTTACAGCTGGCAAACAACCTCCTTAAACATTTCCAGTTCCTCAATAGAACTGTTTAATGTCTACCTTTAACACACCAACCACCTGACTTCAGACACAACACTCAGCAGCTCTGACCGCAGGGCGCAGAGTTATAAAATTTACAGCTTCTTGAGTTTGAAAACCACAGACGCTGTGGCTGGAATCTGCCAGATCTATTCTGAGGAAAAAGAACTCTGGCTTTTGCTTAGGGCACAAACTGTTAAAACAATGGGTAAATTGAATTCTCCTGAGTAAAGAACCTTTTCCTTTTGCTGCTAATCTTGATTTCAAAGCTAAACTAATATATTTTATAAACTAGCTGTGCATCTGCTCCTTTGTTTGAGATTTTTTTCCCGTGGCTATCCTAAGTTTCCAACACAATACTCTATTCTGCAGCTCACATTTAAAAAAACCTATCATCATTGCTTAATTATGTTTGATTCTCTGACTGTGTTTTTTTATTTGAAGATGTATATGTGAAGTTACTTCCAGCACATTGAATTAAAAGGGATTAATTTACAAAGATAAACTCCCCTTCCTTCCATCATAGTCTGTCCAATATATGGGAAAGCAAACTAATGCCTGCCATGTAACAAGCTGAAAAGGAGACTCACTATCTCTGTGAAGGACTAATAGACATTTACAAATCACAGAGTGAAGCTGGGCATCAAAAAAAACCCAGGTAAAGTAATAGCTATTGTTTACTCAGATGTGCTTAATGGATTTTCATCTTTACTCACTCTGCATGTACATAATTTACAAAATGGGCATGAGCCCAAGCTTTGAATCCCAGCATACATGGTAGCTTTGATCTGAGTCTTCAAATTGCAACTACATTTTCTGGGTCACTCCCATGCTTTTTAAGTCTTTGCTAATTTCTTTAGGTGGATGTAGCCGAGTTAAGCGATCTGCAGTGAGCAATTAATTACACTAGTAAGGGCAGACAGAGAAGTTTGTCTGGGTGGAAGACTGCTGCCTGGCTGTGTTATGTTTGCAAGACCTGCAGTTTTCATCCACTATCAATCTACATGCTGTTTGATATATAATGGAACATCCAAAATCCAAAGTCAGATTCTGATTTCTCTGTTTAATCAAGACTAATTCCATTGACTTTTATGAATTTACTCTGATTTCAGCAGGACAAATCTAAGCATGCAACGTATGGTGCTGGTAGAAAACTTTAAAACAAGTTGTAGAACAGGAGTGTTGTTGTGAATGGGCAGCTGTTGGATCCTTGACAGTGGCTAGCACCAGGAGCTTCAAATAAAAGTGGGACAACACCTGTTTGAAAAGGACCAGTAAAGGAAAAATTGTCCATTGTTTACTTAAGCCAAACCTTATTAAAAAACCTGAGATTTATCCTTTCAATACTTCTAAAGTCACTTTAAACACAATCTTAACTAAAAGTTTATGACAAACTATTGTTTTCAAGGAAGTCCACTAAGGTCTTTAAAAGGGGGCGAGGAGGGTGGAAAGGGTAAGCTTGAAAGGTCCTGTATGATCTCATTTCTACTTCAGCTGTTTCAAATTTAACTTCTGTTGTTATTGTGTCTCCATTTTTTTGCTGTTCACGTGTTAAATGTACAACTTTCCAGGATACTGTCCAGCTAATCTCTCACTAAAGGAGAGCTTGTATGTTGTATTGAATCAACATCTGTATCATATAAGCACATCTTAGCTCTCTTTAGCTTACTATCTCTTTGGGGGAAACCAGTACAAATTTATCATCTAGTAGCTAATAATAAATGTAATGCTTTAGAACTACAACTTGGCTTTTGCCCAGTGGCAGCTACATCATCAGTAAAACCATTCAACCTGGACCCTTTTTTTTTTCTCCCTATTGGTAAAGAGGAAGTGATTTACAGGTTCTAATTAGACATATGCCTGCTTTGAAGCTCTCTTCACCTCTTCCCATGAATGTCTGCCTCTTTGAAAAGCATCCTTTCCATCTGTTACTTATTGCTGTCAAAATTTTTCACAAAGATTTCACTATTCCTTAATTCAATATGTCACCAAGTTTGAGGTAAACTTCAGTGAGGATATTGATTCTGTCTTGTCCTGAAAAACTTTACACTGCTTTCTCAAATTGGCTTTTAAGTTCTCAAAACAGTCAATTATTCATCTGGTTATTGATAGAATGGAAAATCAACTTATTAAACTCTTAACATTTTTTAGTTTATCAGTCTCCAGTCATGCCCATGTAACAGTTCAGTTTCCTGTAATTCAAGTCAGTCATGGAGCCTGACAATATTTCAACAAGTGGATGTCATGAGTGAACCTCAGATGAGTTTGGTATCAGTAAGCCCTGTGATGGCAATGTCCCTTGTGCTCTGCTACCCTCTCTGGAAAGTGTTTTCAGCAGTTTCAGTGCCCACAGGTAGCTCTTTATTTCCAGAGCCAGATAAATGAATGATTAATTTATTGTTTGTTTCTCCTCAAGTTACGTATTTTTCAGTTAACAGAAAATTACTGACAAGGTCTTTAAATTGGAAGTGCTGACCTTAGATTACCTATGACCAAATGACAGATAAAGAAGCTGATTATATTCAAGTACATTTAAAAATAAATCCAGTATAAGTCCATTTAAGACGAGGCAATTATGCTACAGAAACCATATTTTAAAAACCCGGTATTAATTTCTGATCCTAGGTTATAATTTAACTATCATGTTTCTACCACTTTGACCTTTGTCTGTTACTTCATCTGGCCTGAATGTGACCATTTCAGGAACTGCCTTTTGAATCCAAGGGGTTTTTTTAATTTCAGCTTTTACTGGTTTTTACAAACCCACAATCACCAAATTATCAATAATACTAACTGCAATTTCAGAAGGACACAGAGACACAAATTCTGAAGGGCACTGGTTTACTGGGTTATCTCTCTTGTGTTCCCTCCTGTGAAACTGAACAATCCAGAAAGGGTTCTGATTAATTCTAAAATCTTATAATGCATTTATACTTTCAGGACTTGTGCTCAGGAAGAACTATCCTACACATTAATTCCACATTCATCTCACAATGTTCTCCTCCCCCTCTGAAAATATTTGAGCACTATAGTTAGCATTTTTTTCTCCCACAACCTACTTAAATTACAGACTCACTGCCCTTTGTCTTCTTCGGTATGACTCATTCCCATAATTGCATATATATAATATATGTAAATATGTATATATATATCTTTTTTGAGGCTTTTTCTTGCCTCTTTCCCATTTTTCAGTAGTGTTTAGGACTGCAAAGTCTGATTAAATGGTACATGCTCAGCTGCATAGGAACATACTGTACAGTAAGGTAAAAATACAAACCATTCTGTAGAAGTGCAAGGCTGAACTTGTGATACACAAGACAATAGGGAATTTTAAGTGTTTTTTTTTTCTTATTTGGGTTTCATCCTTCTCTCTTAATACATGCTTCAGATGTCTCTTTCAAGAAAATATTTTGGAGCGCGACTGCATTTCAAAAGAAGTGATTGCCTTGAGCACAGACTAGTTAGACCTGTCTGGACCCATTCTGGGAGAGCACTGGTCCCATCCTCTCCTGTGAATGTTGCTCAGAGGAGGTGCATAACCTGAACTTCGGGGATACATGCAGGCTGATTTGCATTCGGAAATGCAGTCAAAATCCTGGACAATCTGTGTCACAACAAATGTCTAGCAAAACTACGACTACAAAATTAAACAGGCAGAAGCTGTGTTAATCCGTCCTTCAGATTATAGTGAAATGGCAATAAATACACCTACAAAAACATGTATTTTCTGCCTACCTGAATAATAAAAGTGCCTGAATGGATGCATGCAGTTTATTCAATTTCTCAATACCTTCTGTATGCACTTCTACAAAGCGTGTGAACTGAATACTTCTGGAAAAATAATTGATCTAGAAAACAAGTATTTAATTTCTTTCATAAAAACCTAACTAAAAAATAAAAAAATATATTTAAATACTACAGGAAGAAGTTGAAATCTGAAACCTGGAAAGTCTTACCTTATTGAAAATTAAGTTAATGGGATAAAAATTTCTGGCAGCATTTTTTTTGTGTGCTCCTTTGAAAATCACAGCTGAGATAAAAATTAAAAACATACAATGTAGTATGCTTAAACACTCATTTTTCAGCCTTCTATCAGTTTCTGGTATTGATAGTTGAAGTAGGATTTGGTTTATTATTACTGCTGCAAACAGATCTTCAGCAAAATGTGTGTTTGAAAAACATACTACTTTAGTTTTCATTGGCAGTTTTGCTGCTTAGAGTTAATTGTAAATCATAAATCATGCAGATCTCTGAACACACAACATTCTGCATTTTTTTTTTTTTCCAGTTTGATGACTGTTGCCTAAAGTACTGAAGGGAAAAAAATCTTAACTCCAGCTCATAGATATATATATAATTGGGGAATATGTAACTGTAACATTTTCAGTCATTACACTCCCTGGCTGCCAATGCCAATGGTGTAGGTATTTCAATAAAAATGCAGGGAAGTTTAAATGAGCTCTCATAGGAGTAATAGCCTCCAGTTAAATACTACATCTTAATAAAACTGTTTAGCATAATCTGATAGGATGAAAATAGAAGTGTTATTTGGCATTACATTTTTTTTCTTTGATCTTTATACTGCAAAGTATATGCACGATATGCAGCCAAGTCAGTCATCTTGCAGGCAATTTATAATTCATACCTTAGCTCTATCATAATACAACTCAATCTACTTTGTATTAGGACAAATAAGATTCCTGAGAGTTCAGCTTAACATTTCCTAGCATTTATAGGTGTGCTTGTTTCTTTGCTGTGAGGCAGTTCTGGAGATGATGTGCAGACAAGGAAGCAGGTATGTCGCGTGTAGACCAAACTCTTCCTTGGACTAAAGCATCTCTATTAACATACATGAGATGAAGATTCAGAAAAAAAAATATTTTTAAAGGCACTGCAAATTCTGATAATAATTTGTGAAAATACATGCCCTTAGCCCATGTCAAACTGTCCATTCTAAGACATGTTCATCCTGAAGTACTTTAACATGTGTTTATGGTCTGTGAACTCCAGTGGTCCTTAAAGATATATTTCAGCTCATTACTCAATCAGTCTGAATAGCAGTAAGGTCCTTCAGTATTCCTAATAAAAACTTCACTGAATACTTGTGAAAGTTTAAACAATCCTTGAAGAATATATTTCAGGTTACAGTCTATACTTACTGTGTTTCTTACTTTAAGAGAGCAAAGCTGCCTAAAGGAGATGGGATGCAGAGCTCTCAGCTAACTGCTCCTGCAGAGCAGCTACTACTTGGGGTGTGCAGTGGTGGGGTGAAGAGCTGCCTCATTCTGCCCCCCAGAACAGCTCCAGCACTTGCTCTTGTGCTCCCGGAGCACACACCAGAGAAAGCTGCACCTCAGCTCGTGAGCTGACCAGAGGATTGCTGGAAGCTGGGGGAAGGAATTGAATCCTTTCTATGGAGGGCTCCTGCCTTCTCACATGGAGGGAGTAATCAAAACAGCCATAGCAGATGAGTTACGAAGCTAAGGACTTGCTAGAGCTTTCTGACAAAGCAGGCAAATGTAGCTGACAGGGAGGAGACTGGTGATTCAGCCAGAAATTGACCCTGACATGTTCTAATGTATTTTAAAAGGGAATCTAGTCAAGTAACATAATGTAGAAAGATTTTTCTTGGAGCAGAAGTATTAGTGGCCCATTTCAAACACTGGAACAAACCATAGAGGCACCAAATTTACTTTCTACAAATAAACTTTCAACAAAAGATATCTAGCAGACAGAGCAGGTGATGCTGGGAATCTGACTGGGAGACAGACATATATAAAATTCATTATTTTAGATTCTATTACCAGTAAAACTGAATCAACAGAAATCACATAGGAGCCAGTGTGTGGTACTTTGACTGTCTGTGTCCCAAGGTAGATGTAAAAGATGGCTACACGAGCTTGCAGTTTCATTATTTGAAACTGTTACCATTAAGCCTTGTCATAACGTTGGATGTAATTTTTACATGACTGAATTTTATTGTATACTGTTTATCGGATGTGTTTATAATCTCTATTACTATTCTGCAGCAACAGAGAAGTAATGCTAGAAGTTTTATGTAGCTTCCTTTTCACTGTATTTCTGACAGTTTACTAAAAGTCAGACCTGGATAAACTGGTGAAAGGCGTTTCAATCTAGCATGACACGCCCCCCCCCCCCCCCCCCCATTTAAATCTGAATTCTATCATGACTCAACACTATTCTTTAATCTCACTGAGAGCTACAGTGCAGAGCTAAAGCTGTCGTTACCAATTCTGTAATAGACATCAAGGGAAGAATAAACAGAAGAAAGCTTACTTCAAAGACCAGTGTCTCATTAGTCGGACCTGCTGCATATAGACTCTCCGGATGGTTAAAAGAGCGTTGGTAATCAAAAACTGTTCCAGCAAAAGAGAATTTCCCTGGCCAGTCAATTGTCCAGTCTCCTGTCAGATAATACTTTTTACTGAGGTTGCGCACTGCAAGGTAGCTGGTGGAGCTCTGCATCTCCTGGAGCTGTATGCTGCGTGCTCCTGCTGGGACAGTGACCACTGGGTAGTAGTCTGAAATGAAAGAAATAAGCAGTATTTTTAACATCAGCACACAGATAGAGATAGCTTATCATTTTTAAGCCAATTTGAAATGTTTGCTGTCTGAAAGGTATTGGAGACAGCCGTTGTGATCTTCCAAAGTTACCCCATTTTCACAAGGAGAAACCAGGTCTGATTTTAAGCCCCCTTTGCAGCCTGTAATCAGAGGAACTCAGAGGTATTTCAATTCCTCACAATTTTCTTTGTGATTAAAGCCATCAAAAAGCAAGTTCACCTTAGAAAAAGGCAGAGCAGACGTTGTTCCTTGTACTTCCCTACAGTAGTTGGAAGGTACTTCTTCCACCATGGTAAAGGTTTTTGAGGTGAGGTGCACTGGGATGCAGAGGGCTTTCACAGAGCCCTGTATCCCATTGGATGTCCCGGCTGTGAACTCATGTAGAAATCTCACTTATTCTCGTGCAGAAATCTCATGCATTCTACAGTCAGACAACAATCCTCCGACAATCTCCAACATACACTGCACACAACTTATTTTGCAGAACATTCAGTTTAGATTATTTTTCTAGCATTGTATCTCTGTACTACTATATCCTAAACAATTCCCTGCCCTATTCCTGTAGTATTGACGTGTCTCATGATCAACAATAAATGGATCCCTAAAATGGGTAAAGAAATATGATCTGCATTTCATGCCTGAGAAATTGCAGCATAGTGAGACTATTTCCCAAAAAGCCTGTGGACAGTCCACTAAAGAAAAGTCCACCTCCCAGTGACTGGATCATCTCTTGAATCAACTGGACAGCTTCCAGCCAACTTAATTTGAACATGGAAATGGAAATACTGTCATGTTTGGCATTATGCTGTGTCTCTATATCTTTTACAGTCCCATTCCAGTCAGAGCTGTTGACAGCTATTTTTTCACTTGCCTAAAATCTCTTTTAAGAGGAAATTCACACGTAAAGGGAAAATATGGCTTCAGAAACAAGATGAATGCTTGCAAATTAACTAACCAAGACTTATTCTCATAGCTTTCTTGTTACCAAGAAACAGCAGAAATGTGAACTCTCCTCTCACTCTCCCTGTGATTTTCAGCTCACATCTGGACTTTCAGCCACTGCCCTAATGAGCAAGGAGTCATATATATTACATAGGGATACAGCAGAGCAATGAGCTGATGATCATGTGGAACAGCTTTCCTTACCATTAGCTTTGTGCTGGATCAAATATTGGCCTTTAAAGAACTTGCATGTTGAATTATCTCCTTTACAAACTCCACAAGCATCCAGTGCAGCTTTGGAACCAAGTCCATGATCACACCCTACTTGCTGCAACCAAAAGGCACAAGTGAACAACTCAAGACACGAGAGAGTTTTAAGAAACAGCTGTGTATTCCATAAAGGAGTCGATTGCCCATTAAAAAAAAAAAAAAAAAAAAAAAGACTTTAGGATTGTAAGAAAATTTCATCTTACTTCACATATTCCATCAATGCAAACATCATATTTATTTGGAGAACACAGGGTTCCATCCTTCACTTTGCTGGACATTGCAAAGAAAAAGTCGAAGTCTTCAGCTGTGCAGTACAATTTACATCTATCTTCCTCTGGGAAAAACAAAACCAAAACAAGCAAAAAAAAAAAAAAAGCCACAAAACAAAAAAACATTAGCAGACCTGCAGCACAGTTAAAAAAAACCCCAGAAGCAAACAACAGTCCCAGACAAAACCGCACACCAAATAACCATTCTGCCATTGTTTCTTCCTGCAGCCTAGATGACAAGCTACAGTGTTTTCCCCTAATAAAAGCACCTTTCCTCTAAAAAAAAAAATAAATTCACAGCCACTGTCAATCTAATTTCTTCTTATACACAGATAGTTTGTGAGGGTTATAGAGGGCTGTGTAATTCTATACAGACAATAACAGTCATGCAATTGTAAATATCATCACACTTGCTGAAATGCACCATGTTAATACATGAACATGAAATTAGTATCCTTTTATGCTTAAATATGCAGCTGGATTTTCAATAGTACTTCCTACAGAGGCAAGGCATCTGCAACAGTTTTGAAAACTACATCATGTTTTCAGAACTATAAATACAGATCTTGGAGATTTTTGAAAAGCAGCAATGGAAGGTAAGGACAGGCATTTTCAAATTCAGTCACCTGGGGACATCTTGCTTTTGAAAGTTAGGACCTTTGTCCCTAATTTTAAGCTCCTGTTTATTTTCCCCTACCTTTAAAACCAATGTAGAACACCTTAATTTCTGTTAAACAAGAAACATTCTGTTCCCTGTTACGCAACATCCATTGTTACATGCTCGTCTTTGTTCACTGTGACTGCTAGGATGGAGGTTTATAAATACCCACAAAAATCTCTGCAAAGTATTTTCAAGAAAATACGATCAGGTTATGAATAAAAGTTAGATGTATGTGTATGTTCATGTATATATTTATGCAATTACAGACTTACTATGAAAAAGAGCAATTTGTATAGGTACTAAACAAGCAGCTAAAATGTGACATAATCCAGCCACTTTTATCCAAGCAGTAATAATTGCAGCTACAAACTGTGCTTTCAAACAGCAGAAAATATTTGTTAAAACATTAATTTTAAAATGTTGATAAAAATTAATATGGATTCAAAATATTTGTAAAATTAAGATGCATAAAGTAAAAATAAACTTTACTTCTACAAAAGACGAAACAGTTACTGAGACCTGAACTCCATAAAGATCTCTTAGTAAAAGACGACTTCAAAAAATTATGCCAGTACATTGTTTGTGTTTCCAATTCTCATGGGACTATACCAGCAGGAAAGTCAAAAGGTTGATTTATTGTTACAATTCAAAATCTGAGAACATTCCAAAGGAAGGAAGATTCTGGTAGTGGTGTTGTGGGAGCTTACATTTCCCATGCTGAAAAATCCATGGAAATTGTTTTCTTTTACACTAACAGAAATGTATTATAAAATGAAAGAGGGGGGTAGCAATAGCCAGGGAATCACGCTAAAGACAAAGTTTTAAATTCACAACCAAAATCAATTCTACATGTTTGTACAGGCAGCATTGCACACGAGGCCAGATTCAGCTAGGCTAGACAGCAAATGCATCACAAATAAGCCAAATGCATTTCTGTTTGCTTATATCACGGTGATATTTGCCCAAATAATATGGATGAATTGCAGCTTAGAGCTCACATTCTGCAATTGCTTTTGTCCATCAGAGCTGGGACATAGTTACCTTCCACTTTAGTATATGGCTTCCACTTGTAGTACCATCCCCGGAAAGGTTTGCTGTTGTATTCTGCGCACTGCTGGGCACGGAAGTCCAAACTGTTTGCTGGACATGGCTGATTATTACAAAGTTGGTAAATACGACTGGAACCTTGGCAGAATTTGCCACCATACTGTGGCCTACAACAAAAAAAAAAAAAAAAAAGAAAGAAAAAACATTCTTTTGCAAAATCTACTTTTTGTGTGGTTGGTGTGTTACATGTGTATTAACAGAGAAAATGAGAGTATGTATTGTCTTAGGAGAAGAGTATTTTTTATAGGGGCCATTTGCTTAATTTTCAGTTTCCTAAAACCTAGCACAGCAGATGCCATGAATGATCTGTTTGGTTCACTGCAAACTCGGCAAAGATGTAACTGTCTAGAGGTGAGTCATGGTTTTGCTAATTTAAATTTACAGGGTTTTTTTGTATTGGCTGGTTTCAGCCTCATTGTACAGCTATTTTTAGTCTGCTGTAACCCAGGAATGAACATGTGCAAAGAATTACCTATCACATAAGTGTTAATAAAGGATAACATAACACCAATCAAACATAAACAGAATGAATAATTACTTCTGGTTGTTCATTAGTTTCAAAATCATTTTGAAAAAATGCGCTTTCAAAAAGTCAAAGGAAGCAAAGACTGCATACAGTTGTCTTGCTTTAGGAAAATGATGGAATTCATGGATAATTTTAAATGTGTCACATTCACTTCAGCAAACCTTACCTGGGCATTTCCCTTAATATTGACCAGAATGAAAATAGCATATTTGATTACGTTGATAGTATCTTACGTTATCAGAATAAGAGATTTTTACTATTTGGTCAATGCACACAACTGTAAAACAATACAAAATGTAAACAATTGCTGTTTTTAAAGTGACTGGGACGTCTCACAAGCTGCTAAGAAATGTATTCACTCACTTTTGTATTCCTTATGGATCTCCAGAGGAATTCACTGATGATATTTTTTTGCAGTTTCACAATGCTCAGATACATATCTGAGCTAAATCTTCAAAACAGCAAATTCTGAGAACTGTTTGTCATATTATACCATCTCTTGTGTCAAGTAAAAAGAAATGTAACAATGCTGCACTTGTGTACATTTATATCATTTTTTAAAATTAGGGAACATACATACTTGGAAGACAAGCTATGATCTTTCAGTGGACAGCCTGCCCATATTCCACACACAAAGGAAAAAAATTAGAATACCAAATAAGATACTGAAAAATAATAATATATTACATAACAATAATAATTAATAAAAATAGTACAAAAGATACGATTGCAATGAATAATTGGTATTTTTTGGTTAAATCTCTACACACTATAGCTACTCCTCATATCAGGTATTCCATGCAATGCCTCTGGACTTGCATCTGACTGGAGTAATATGGAGACAGCTTGGTGCAACATGGATGAAAAAGTCGAGGTGCTTCTTCTGCTTGCTTTATTATAAATTTTAACCCTCCTGTGTCTAACCCTCTAGCCAAGCTGGGGCTTGGTTTTTGGTTTTGAATCTACACAATGTCTGCCTTTTCCAGAATTCTGCCTACAAAAGTTTTTGAAAGGAAGTGCTGAAAACCTACCTGCTACTCTATGTACAACTGGATTAAAGTACCAGCAAAATGTGTTGTGGAAAGAAAAAATTTCCAGTGACTTTCCTTGAGGTCACCTACTAGCTACACTGACACTGGGTATAACAGTGAAGGTCTTAAAACAGAGTCAGATTTTCCATCCTAGTTGGTGACAATTCAGCCTGTGAAGGGCAGAGAGGATATATAACATCAGTGAAGTCAGGGAGTATTTATGTTGACTTTGTGCAATTGGTGAGATCTGTGAGTTAAGGCAGCCAAGCTGTTGGGTCCTTACTCAATTCTCTACAGACTTTCTTCACAGCTTCAGCACGTGTATGATTTTTTTACATCCTTCAGCCCCAGAGAAGAAATCTGCTGGAATGTAAGGAAAAGAAGCAACCTCCTTCCAAGGAAATGCCACCAAACAAGCAATAAAATAGAATTATTTATAGCTAGATTGTGATTCCTAGCCATAGTCTTGTATTTGAGGATGGTATAAAATTCCACCAAACTAAGGGAGCTCTGAAAGAGGCATTCTGTTTTCCAGCTCTGTTCCAGCATGTTAAGATTGCAGTACACTCCCACTACTGAAACCCTTGGCCAGAGAATTATGGCAATGTCTCCACCTTCATTTTCTACCAACATCGTGTCAGCCAGAGTTAAGTAATTCACAGGAAACTAGGTGTAGATTCACAAAAGCAAATTTCTGAGAAAAGCCTATTATCTACACTTACAAAATCAGACTTTTATGGGTGCCATTTATGCCACCAGTAGATTTTGGTTTGACTGCAGAAGCCCTGCTGTGACTGCAGTCACAACAGAACACTTTGCACACAGGGTGTTCCAATATTTCTATAGTGAATAGTTCTTTCAGTGCTCCTGCTACAGCCTCAACCTTTCATCCAGGTACCTCCCCAGTGCTGGCATGTGCAGGTAACTGTACCTGCATGAACAGTTGCTGTTAGAGCTCAGGCCTTGCTGAGGGTCATCAGAAAAGGAGACATTTGGTGAGAAAGACCAGCAAAGAAACAGTCTCCAAAGAATTATTTGAAAAGGAGTGTGAGTCCAAAGATGTAAATAGTCCATTTTGTATAAGACTCTAGTATTAAAATGCTGTAAGAGTAACTTAATTCTGCAATACCCTTTTAAGAATAGACTTCATGAGGAGTGAAAGTTAAATTGACATTCAATGCAATGCAACAAAGAGCATGAGAAATTCTGGAATTAGTCTGATCACGAAAATATTACAAAGGGAACTAGACTCTGAAATCCAGGACTCCTGCATTTTTTAATGTTTTGTAATAGTTTAAATACAAGTGAGAACATTTCTACTTATATTATGACTGTATCATGATAGTATCAGAAAGCTAGACTATTTTATTCTGTATGACTTAGAAAGGTCTACAAGGTCTTTCACAGTCTTCATTTTTTGATCCAGCTCTGATATTGAGTCTTAACCTGGTTACATCAAATTTTGCATCAAGTCTTACTTTAATCAGGACAGATGACTCTGAAAGCACATTTTGAAGACATAATGCTACAATTACAGACACCATATTAAAGAGCTTCTGTTTGAAGACCATTTGACATCATCATCAGTTATAACAGTGCACCAGATCGAAACATTTCAATTACTGGACATTCTTTTGTTAGACAGGGAGAGCAAGGGAGGGCTTATGAATAAATGCAAAGACCAGTGTGCATACATACAAATTGAACAGGCAAGACAGGGAGCAAAGCTGCAAGACCAAAATATATACAGGATGTGTAATCAAGACACTGCATTCTCTGCTAAATAGTTAAATGAAGAAAACTATCTAAGTAATTTCATTTATCAAAATGCACTGAGAAACAACAGAAAAGGTTGAGAAAAGGCTATGCTATGGATCTGCAGAAATTGGCTTGACTGAGTGAGAGTAATAAAGAGTATTTTTACTAACTCACATTTTCCTATAACATAGTATATGAAGCATGGATAGTATTACTGCAGCACTGTATAGTAGGTGTGAGGCTTCTTTACAGTCTCATAAACTGCTTCATATTTTCTCTATCTTTTATTACTGCAGTTTAAATGCTGATTTTATTGTGTGCAATGAAGAATACATGTGTCTATGCCTGTTGAAATTGTGTATGAAATAAAAGTGAAATCCTTACTTCTTCTAAGTTGAAGTGAACTGAGTACTTGGGAAAGATGCTGGTCAGATAACACCTCTACTTTCTGATAGTATTGTAAGGAATAGTAGAATCTACAGTGACAAGACATTCAGTACAGGAAAATACCAGAAATGTTTCATGAATTAGCATATAATTCTAGAGTTCAGCGAGTTTATTCTGACCTGCCAAACACAAAAGAATGCAAAGAACATGACAGACATACAAAGACATCTGTCTACAACCATTTTGATACTGACTTTAAAAATATTTGGTTTATTATCCTGGTTAATATGATCTCATCAGAATTCTTAATAGTGTTTTAGACCTTTTTTCCTTTCCTCTTTAGTTATTAGCTGTGAATGTATCAGTGCAGCATTTCATTACATCTGCAGGTATTTGATAAACTATAGTGTCACAAAATAAATGGAGAAAGTTGGGCTGTATATGTTCTAATACCCTAGCAGTGTTCAGAAAGGTCTTAGAAACATTTCCACATGTACTGTTTCCCTACAGAAACAGACTCTGATTTGCTTTTGCTCCAAAAACTTAAATAGTTAGTAAGCAAATAATACCTTTTCATATCTATATCTTACTTTGGATTATTGCAGTGTCTTTCTTGATATGTGACCCCACCTCCACAAGTGCGAGTACACTCTGACCACTGGGACCAGGCAGACCATTGGCCATTTACAGGCTTGGGTCCATGATCACCGTATTTGACACACTGGCCTCTTCGACACCACTGCCAAAAGAATGCCAAAAAACAGCCCATCAGTTACTGGTACCTAGTAGATGCAAAAAAGAAAAAAATCCACATTTAAAAGCTCCAGCACTTAAACCTAGTAAACATGGGGTCACTTATTGAACTCAATGGGATAGTTCACAGTAAGATAAGGAGTCTGAAATAGGACATTGATCTACACAATGGTAGGGATAAGTAGTGTCTTAAATTTTGACCAAGTTCTGAGCTGAAAACCAAAACAGTTCTCTTTAATAGTATCTCTTTGGCTTACTCGTCTCCAAAAAAATCCATGTTACTCTACGGTCCTGTGTTGTCAGAACCTCAGAACTTCCCAGGTAATTTAAAAATAGCCAGCTAAAAATCCATTTAGTTTTCTCCCCTTTATCATTCAATTATGAAATACTGCACAAGGAGAAAAAGCTAAATAGAACATTAGTCAGTAAATTGAAAATCAAAACAATATTCTGCTGGAAGAAACATTACAGCAAAAGAAAATATTCTGAGTTAACTACAGATGAGTGTAAATTAGGAGGCTCAGAACAAATAACCATGCTTTTTTAGTAGTGATCGCTGATGATAATTTGCATGATGGCCTTAGTTTGTAAAGCAAATACGGCTTAAGGAATGTTTATCTCAGAATGGAATTTATAACCTTGGTTTAACTTTCATTATAATTAATGGATTTTCTTATCAATTGGGATTTGCCAGATACATCTTAATCTATAGCTCTAGGGGAGAGTCATCACCCCCTACCATCAAATGGGTGCCACTGTGAGGACCAGTCCTGACTATGTATTGTAATGCAATCTTTTGCAGAGTCCAGGATAGCAAAGATGGAAGGATCTGGAAGAAACTGGTTTTGACAGGAGCTGGCATTTGACCTAATACCTAATAAGTCTAAAACCAAGTTAGAATTACATTTTTCTATTTATAAAATAACTTACCATACTTATACCACAAGCCGTTCCTTCTGCTGCTGGCATGAACTTTGTCTCACACCTGTGACCCACTTTGTGACACCACAGAGATTTGCATATATCCTGAAAAGAAAGCAGTACTCACTATAGTGTTCATAATTCCCATTTTTAGAAAGAGTAAAAAATGATACATTCCTTCCACTAGCTTAAAAGCTATATATAAAAAAAACTTTTCTGAATTTAGAAAATCCAGGGCTTAAGATGCATAGCACAACCATATCCTGTGTACTGCCTTCTTGATTATACACTATTTCACTACATATTTTTTAAAACTGCTTTGAATGTGAGATTATAATAGAACAAAAAACAGTGTTTTAAAATATCAAGGCTAAAATTTCATCAAGTCTACAGTGACTAATACTGTGAAGAGATGATTTTATAAAACACAGCAGATGTCTTGAAGCACAATCTCTTTACAGTGCTGTTCTCTCTCTTTGTTTATTAGCTGTAGAAGAAACACAGCTGCCATCACCTGATAAATGTGCTCTGTATAAAATAAATCAAAATGCTCCAGGATAATAACAGGAGTAAAAGAAATGGCAATATTTCTTTTCAGAATGAGCACTCCAGATTATTTACTAAAATGCCTTCTCTGAAGAGACCAGCAAGGAGTGTAGCAGTCAACTGAAATAATGGGTTAATCTAAATTATTCCATCACAGAGTCAAGAGTATAAGTTACATTTTTAGTGTTCTAAAATAACTCTATAGATCTTTTCCAGACTTTGCTGTCAATGCATGAGTAAAAGAAAACACAAGAAACTTGGTCCTCCTTACCCCACACCCCGTGCATGTTTTGATCAAAACTCTACTGCCTGCTAATTTCCCTTAGCATCATAGGCCAGGGCTCATGGGTCTGACGTATTCCTTAGGACTCCTGGAAAGAACACATTTCCTCCTGAAACTCCCCTGGGATTGTGATATTACTCAAATGAGGCCAGTACCTTCAAAGCAAATTGCCAAGCAAGATAAGGTAGAGAAATAGCCCAGGCCTCTGAAGAACACTGTATTGCTTGTACTTATTTAACGTACTGCAGTTTTCTAATGTAATTTTAACTTTTTAAAAGCCCATCAATAAATACCTTTACAAAGCTGAGATTGCACAGTTTTGCTTTCATTCCAAATTGCCATTTGCACTGGGTATCAGCATCATAGATCTGCCCTGGCAGTTTGTCAGGGTATTTATACTGTCCTGTTTGCTTAGGTTCATCAATCAGGCAGGCAGCTTGAGCTGTACTATAATGAGAATGTATATTAAACATGATTATGATCTTTATATCAAAATATTTTAATTTGCTGCAGACCAGCAAAAACACATAATATGGCATACAGTACCTTTGACTGGCTTTAGAGGTATGCACTGAAATGAGACTATCTGCTTGCAGGAGCCAAAAGATCTTGACATCTTGTTGGTAGCCTGACCTGCGAAGTTTTAAGGAAGCAGGAATTTCCAGGCTTTAGGGCTATTGTGACAACAAGAAGGAATGATGTCAAATTCTTTTCCTCCCTTTATTCCTGTGTAACCAAAAGCAATGAGATCTAGTCTGCTTCTTTCCCTTAAATTCCCTAAATCAGGGATCAACACAATCAAGAGGCACATGGAGGCTGTGGCAGCTTGTGTGCTTTGGGTTGGCTGTGTCCAGCTAGAGACCGAAGACCAATCCATGGTCTGCTGCTCTTCCTTTGTATATGCTTGAGAACCTGAGTGTACAGCAGGTCACTTGATGCTGGATTTATCTTCTAAGTGTAAGTCTCTTGGACCACACTGCATGTTGGAGGGCTTAGGTGACTTCTAATTTTGCAATTGCCTTTTGTAATCAGAATACATTGCATCATTGCAGCAGAAAAAAAAAATCACTAGAACTGTGTCTCCTTTCCTGGCTGCTACTCTAAGATACTAATTTGCAATTCAAGGATCAGATACACAGAGCTATCTAGGTGCTTGATTCAAGGAATTAACATTTTTGTTTGTTTGTTTGTTTTTGGTTTTTTACACCGAGAAATAGTATATGAAAAATGTAGAATGTCCTTACTCATGATATGTGCTAGATCAAGAGAGAAACTCCAGTAAGGAGGCGACTAATGTCAGCTTACATTTTGTAATGACTTTGGTACCACTGTGTCTGCCCTCTTTTGTGTTCACTTCCTACTCATTCTCTACTTGGCTGCTGACAGGAATGCCTGGGAAAGAACGATATGCCAGTCATTACTGCAGGATATTCATGGAGGGTGAAATTCATTCTTTTAAAACGAGGCAGGGCAACACCACTTCTATGCCATCCCACCTATATGCTCCATACCTCTGAGCCCCCAAGTGTGTGGGCTCAAACAGTACATTGGTTTGAGCACATTTTAAAAGAGGTGAATTTCACACTTAACTGATTTTTATGTCCGTTCAAGAGTTCAAGCCTAGTTATTAAAGATAAATTCCATGGCACTGGCGCAGATTTACATCTGACCTACCTGAGAAATTTGTTGAGATACTGTCTGCTGCAAACAGACCAAGAAAACACTCCATTGTTTCCTGTGAGTGTGGGAGACATAATATTACCCTCAGCTTTTCTACAAGGATTTCCTTCTCCATCATGAATCATACCAAAGCTGAAAAGAGAACCAGGTGTGGGATTGAAAATCTAGATTAAACAGAAGCAAGACACAATTTTGGGCAGAAGAAAAACCTGCTGGGTAACAGCTCTATGCTTGAACTCCACAGGAAATGTGAACTTCATCCTGTTCATTCTAAAGGGATGAAAATATATACACCGCACAAATAATAGTTTGTAATAAATTACATTAATGCAATTTTATTACATTATTAATTATTAATTACATTAATGTAATTTTATTACAAATTAATAATAAATTAATGTAATTACAAATTATTATTTGTATGGTGTATATATTATTGTATGTATTTGTATGTTAACTGGTTCCAATTAATAGCATTCAAGCTTTATTGTCATCATACACTTCTCTGATGAGAAAAAGTCATTTCAAGAAAGACCCATACTGGTCTCTCCAGTGTGAGCTACTGGCAAGACACTGGCACATAAGAACAGGAACTGCAGACTCTGACAGAAGTTTTATAGTTTAACCATTTCTCTTTCTTGAAAGGAAAATGTTTTGTGGTGAGGGGATGGAAGTAGCAGATCTTACGTTCAGTCACATTTGTGCTTGCCTATAAATCTATCTAATCTCTTAGTGGGAATACTGACTCTTACTGGGTGCCTTGTCAGTCTGCAGCATCATCAGACCTTTCTTTCACTAGAATAGGTGTTAGGATAATATAATGAATAATAACAAACTAAAAAAACTCACATTAAAAATGATAAAGTATGTGGAGTTTATGCTTATAATAAAGCTAATTTTCAGGTTTTTTCCTCTCCCTGTTTTATATCTACTCACTATACAGGACATCTGTGAATTTCAATGTGTTTTGAATAGAAATTTCATTATCTGTTACTTCAACACTAAATTACATTGGTGACTTTATGAATGTAATCTGTGCATTTGCAGGGAATATCTAATTTACTGGCCTGGCTTCTCTACGGTTATAAATCACTGCAGGATCATCATAGTTACTGCATGTGTTGCCACCACCTGAGGCTCCAAACCTGCAAAGATATACAGCTCCTTCTATAAATGGGACAAAAAAAGTCCCAGCTAAGCCAGTATTTTAGAATCCCTTATGAAATACTTTGTTCACATGCATTGTAGCCAACGAATCCACAGCTTATATAGCCACTGACAGTGGGCTCTTAACTGCCAAAGGAGCTGTTAAGCTTTCAGATAAAAACACAAACTATAAGACCAATACAAATGTGTGACAACTGAAGCTACTCAGAGTGTATCACAGAGTGTGACAGATACAATATACAGGATTCTCCTACTATGAAAAGCTTAGCTTAATAAGTTCACAGTGAACCTCAGCACCGCCATAGCTGTCACAGGTGTTTGGGTTTTTTCCTTCCAGGAATCCCTGTATCACAAAGTCTGAGTTCTGTTGTCTTACATCACATACTAGGTAGTCTCAGGAACATGAACAAATTATAAAAAGACACTTTGTATCTGGGGCAGAGTTTTTCCAAGAGATAAGATGTAGTCTTATTAGACAGAAGTATGGCACTACACCAAAGAAAGGCTGAATAATAAGAGAATCAAAGGCAGTGGTGATAAAGAAAAAAGCACAACAAAACACAACCAACATTAAAAGGTTTCCAAGCATAAACAGGAAGGACACGAAGAGGCTAAAGGGGGTGATTACTTAAAAATAAGCTATGGACCTGATTCTCTAATACTGATTAAAGGGCATTAAAAATGTACTGAGGTCAGTGAAATTGCATTAATCAAACAATATATATTTTACATATTTGGTCCCATTGGAAGTGTTGGCACAATTCCCATGGGCTTCACTGGTAGCTGGATTATTCTTTAATTGTTTCCCTTCAGATGTACAGAAACCTGTGAAGGGGTCAGTCATGTAGACATTAGGTCATAGTATATACTGTAGAGCATATTTGTACAATGAAAACTAAATAGTCCTGGCTCAGTCATGCAGAATCAGAAGGATTCATGCTTTGACCAAACAGCAGAATACACTATCACTGCTTTTCAGTGACATCCCGTGCAGTGATGTTGCTGCGCAAAATAAAGATCCTCTGCCCATCTCTTATCTGACCCTTCATTTCAGGTTTGTACCATGTAGAGAAACAATGCTTCTGTACTGTCAGTACAGACTCCAGCCTGAGCTATGTTAAAACTGAAAATCAAAACCATGCAAAAAGTAATTAAAAATTATTTGGGGAAAAAAACCACAACAAAAAAAAAAACACAAAAAACCCCAACCAAACAATAGGGCAAAATCTAATCATCTTCCTTAGATTTAATTCAACAATTCAGAGACTTCCTGAAGCCCCATGAAAGATTATTACTGATTTTGTTTGAGAGACAGCAGGTTCTTAGGAAAATTACAATCTTATTACCATAGAAATCAAATGGAAACCCAATGGCTGTAGATACAGAAAGGAAGAAACCTCCAGAAAGGTTTGTTCTAGCTGAATCACTCATTAAATAGGTACAGAGAACAAAGGGCAGATTGAATGGAATGAATGGCTGCCAGATCCTGTGAAACACTGTCTCTTCTGGCAGAGGGACCTCTGAAACACTCGGATCACTGCTCCATACTGCAAGCTGCAGTGTCCCTTCTCTTTTTGCAGCAACCACACTGACACTAGAAGCAATTTTTCTACCACAATATGGTAGCAGTGTGGGATGCGTGTAGATTATTATTGTCATCATTTACCATTTGTACTGGTTATCACCTGGAATACATAAAATGTAAAAAAAAAAAATAAAAAAAGGAAAGCACCCTGGGCAGCTGATTCACCATCTCATGCTAAAGGGCACACCCCTCAGTGAAGAGTCCATACTCTCTTTGGCCTACAATTACCCACAGCTTCCTATCAAATCAGACAGAGCTGGGAGGTTCCTGTATCAAAATAAGGCATCAAAATTCATAAAAATCCCACAGTGGTTATTTTTATGATTGTTGAAGACATGCTAAGGCAAATAATAAGGCAAGTGCATTACCTGGATGCTCTGTATGTTCTAACTGTTATATAGCTCTCTATAAATGATCCATATTTTACTGATTTGTATGAACTGGTGCTATGTTTCCGTCCACTTATATATTTACTCATAGAAGCAGCATGTAAGACTCATTAAAAAAATACTTACTTGTGTCCAGATTCATGAGCAATGGTAAAAGCCAGTCCAAGGCCTGTGTCTTCATTAATGGTGCAACTACGGTATTTGCTGCACATGCCACTGATAGGTGCAAATCCTGAAGGAAGGAAGCAGTGAAATAGCTTGTTCCTCTACAGAACTCCAAGCACATGTATCATCTGCACTGGTCCTAGTAAGCCAGTCTGTTGTGGTGCACAAAGATGGTTGTGTACTTCATCAGGTATATCATGGAAGAGTTACAGCAGACTTTTATTTGACAATAAACTCCTGTATAAGAAGCAGAAATCAAACCTAACCTCCCAAAAATACATTTTAATTATAAAGATTGTTCTTTCCCCTCTGTCATGTCTTTACTGCTCCAAAATTTGGGAATCATGTTCAAAAAGAACTAGTAGTCACAAAAAAACCCAACAAACAAACAAAGAAAAAACTCCAACCAACCAGAGTGAATCAGAAATATTCTCAAAATAAAAAATATTCCATGAAGAGATGACAATCCAAAGGGATGTCTTCAGATTTTGCCACTTTTTCTGGGACACTGATACCAGCAATACTCTTTCTCTTCTAGGTGCCTCAAAGATAAACACGCAAAAATAATACTGTTCTTTCCTCTTCAAGAAAGCTAAAATTCTGTGCAAAAATTTTGGTCTCTATGACTCAAGATGCTGCTGTTGACACCCATTAGTTTCTCAGAATGTGTTCTCATATCATACCTAAGGTATCACAGGGCTCATTTTTCCAAGAGCAGATATCCAAACCCGTAAGAAGGATGGCATGGTCGTGGCGCTTCCCATTCTTCCCAACCAGAGCAGACTGCCATTGACAGAAGCTGTTCAGTGACTGGTCTGCGTGGTGGTTGATCAGTAATCCACCCTGTAGGCATTTCACAGACACAGAAATAGGTGCTTTCATCAGTACTTGACAAAGGTGACTGAGACAGTAAGAGTTGGTTAGGGAAAAGGGAATTATTTTTTTGTCATGTTTGTTGTACATAATCTTAGATATTCTGAACACTAAATCATTTTCAATCTTGAGACTAAAATGTTTCTAGATTTCTGTGGTAGAAAAGTATTATCCAAGTAGATCAACTCATCACTAATTTCTTTTCATCAAAATAGATTTTCTCTTCTTATGTCTCAGCACCCTTGCCAAGAGAACTGGCCACATTCCCACCTTTTGTTACATGCTGTCTTCAGTTAGCAACTTCTGACTCCTTTCCCCATCTGATCATCACATCCTGTAAAGCCCCATTCAAAATATTTTTATTCATATAATTACTTCTTAAGTAGTTTTCTCATTCCAGCTATTTCACTTCAAGACAATGCTGGAAACGTTAAAGTTATATCTTACTGGAACCATTTAAATCTTTCTAAAGAACATTTATGTGAAATGAAGATTTTGGTATCAAAATCTGACAAACATTGAAATGCTGAAATTGTGATTTTGGAAGCTTTTGTGATTTTAATCTTCTCATGCTTCATGTCTTAAGAAACCTCTAATGAAAGTTCAGGTATGTAACATGGGAACACTCAAAGCTCCCTGTGAACAGCAGCAAATGAAGTGTACCACACTACAATTCTGACACAACTTACAGGCTCTTGTTCCAAAAGAAGAAGGCTCACAACGATAATGTTTATATCACTTCCAATTGTTCCATCTTTAAACAGACTAGAGACCTGCAACGATGGTTGAAGAGGAAATATCATCTACATAGGGTTGTTTTTGTTTGTTAGGTTGGTTTTTTTAATAGCTCAAACATATGTATTGAGTAATTGCAGTCAGATTCAATTTGCAATACAAATTAGTGGAGTTATGTATGTTGTAGGACTAATCCAAAAGAGCTTAACCCAGAAGAATGATCCCCCAAACCCACTACATTTATTCAATAAACTTGAAAGCCTTCTACTGATTTCATTGGGCTTTTTTCTGTCCTTGGTCTCTTGGATCAAGTGTAAACAAGTTCAAAGGTCAAGTCATGTAGTACAAAACTAAAGAGCAAAGTCACAAAGGAAAATATATTTCTAGTTAAATTATACTATTTTTCTCAAAATAAAGTTGTGCATTCTAAAAAAAGAATTTGTTTCAGAGAGAGACATCAAGCAAAACAGACTAAACTTCATGATACAAAATGAAATGAAAGTTTTGTTTTCAGAGTATCTGTCTGGTATTACACAAGTATTTTAACATTTTTAATATTTTCCTTTTTTTTTCCCCCTACAGTACCATTGCCAGAGCTATGATAATCCACAGATGTATTTTAAAGAGCTTTTTGACATAGGCAATCCATTAGATGAGGCTTGAAGAAAGGCTTGAGTAAGGTGACCCTGTTCTTTTTGGTATCACTCTTTGTTTCATGATAGATCCTACTCTGACATAACAATATTCCACAGGGAAAACAAACTTCAGTTGCACCACATCTTACCATGTTCATAACTGTTAAGATGTACGTTGTTACATTTTCCTTGCCGTGTTTCTCCAACATTTTTTTATCTGCCACAACAAGGGTTTCAACATTCAGGCTTCCATTTTTCTGAATTTTAGTAGGTGATCTTTTGAACCTTGCAGAAGTCCCATACTCATCTGAGCGAATGTACGTCTCTTCTGTGGGTGGCTTAGGTGCATCTAAAAGGAAATAAAACTCAGTTTTGGAGAAGGTTCAGATCACCCCTGAATAGTTTCATCATGGCTAAGTTCTTGTATCTTTATTAAAAAAGTTGTGATTCATTCTTTAGGGAAGGTTGGGTACAGGGAGAGAAGGAAATGGGAGAACCACATTCGTATGCAATAACCAGTTTAAAATACAGAATTAATCTATAAAATGGTGGCATCTGTGGCAAAAAAAACGCACACAGAATTTTTAACAGAGTATCTACATTTGTCCTGTCCTGTGTTTGGCATCTTCTACCTACATAGCAGTTGGTAATAAAAGTCCTTTCCACAGCAGACGTCCACCATCAGTGCAGAAAGCAGACACACACCAGAAGGAAGTTTCCTGCCAGTCTGCTATTGTGATTGACATTAGTCTTCTATGCAAATTTGCCACTCAGATTATTCCTGCTGGGAACATATTTATTTAGTATAGGGAAATGTCAGGCAACAGCAAGGAGGGCTTGACAACAGGATATGCACATCCAGCCCACACACTCCGATGCTAGAGTCCATTTTTTTCCCTCCTTGCAGCATGGTCAATGGCATGGCTAGAGAATGGTCTCTACTACATTTCTTCAGAAAGCCAGAAAATGGGAAAGAAATCTATTTCCTACGTCCTCTAATGCTCCTGCTATTTATAGCTTCTTTTGCACACACCTATACTGCCTTTGCATCAAGAATTAAGTTGAAGGCCACTGTAACATACTATCTGGATAACAATAGGATCTTTTTGACACAGGATGTAACTTGAAACAAGTGAGGGAGCTTCAGGTAATCAAAAAAATCCTGCCTGTGCCTAATCAGAAAGTTATTCCAACAACAGAGCTAAAACAGATGCTACTTCCTTCCATGCCAAACTGGGGAAGCAAGAATACCATTGAATGCACAAGAGTGGTCTGCTTTCAAGAACCAAGTCACTCTGAACTATATTTAATATTGCAAGTGACTGTGCTAGTAAAATTTTAAAGTGTATTACTCATTATAAACAATTGTCCTATACAAACTCAAAGAACTCTTCTGGAAGAACATCAAGACATGAAGATATGCCTCACTCAGGAGTGAAGTGTTCTGTTATGGCACATCAGTTGTGATGGACTATTTTGAAGGCAATGCAGCTTCAAGACAGTTAACTCATAAATCCATGAGCAGTGGAGTTTTGTTCTTCAGTTAATTTCATTAATAAAACCTAAGCAACAGCAGTGTTTCAAGCATGATTTATTAACTACATTCCAGTCAGTTATCATGATCTAAAAACATATAGATTGTGAAGAGGACTCTGAAAGGTGATTATCTGGTTCCCTACTGCTTACAGATGGCCAGCAGATTAACTTTTTAAAGAAGGTAAGTGGGACAAACTACTTTTATGACACTAAAAGCAACAGTGTGTTCTTCCCTTTCACTGTTCAGCAAGCTTGGATTCATTCTTAGGTTCACATAAACAAACTTTGACTAGGCAGTGTTAGCAGTAAAGAACTGCCTTCTATAAGACTACATTTTCAATGTCTCCATTCAAGCTGAAATTTTCTATTCCAGGTGACCAGATTTGATTTTGCTGAAAATTTCACACAGATAGGGCTCCAGATCTCAGGAAAAAAACAATCAGGAAGACAATTTATAAACTGGGGGGAAAAAAGAAAAAAAGAAGAAACCCCAAATACTGATAAGAAGGGGTGTTGCCTTTACCAGAGTGATGTTTTTCTTCTACATCCTATACAATTAAACAATCACACATGATCGTAGCTGTAGGACTGCATTCAGTCAGGGGTTGTGGGATAGACTTGTTCTACAGATTTAACCAAGGCTGGGTACATAAATAGGTGGTTATTTTTCAGAACTCCTCCTTCCTTTCTCTCAGAAGGTTACAGGCATATACTGCATGAAGTGAAAGACTGCAGGATGTGAAGAGAAAGAGTTTTGTGGTCAAGGTAATTAAATGCAATCTTGCATAATGGGATTCTAACAGTGCATCTGACACCAAGTTCTTAAGCAAAAAGACGGGTAAATCACTTATACTGAACTCATCACAGTTGGATCTTAATTGCATGTTCTTCATTTAACATAAATCCAGCTTGAATATGTAGCTAAGAACTCATAACTGAAATTCTTGAATATATAGATACATATATACAATTACAGAAGGACAAATTTCAATAAGTATTTTAAAGAAGAACTCAGTTTATCAATCTGGTACCCAGAAGCAATGGTTATTTTTGACCTTTCCTGTGCCTGCAAGTCCCTTTTATAAGATGGGAATATTGAATAATTTTATTATCTTCTCACATCCCAGGAGGTTATGAAAATACACTGTTTAAAATGTACTCATTTATTATAGGGAAAAGCACCATGTAAAAGCTCAAGAGGCATGAATAACTCTGAATTGGCACAAGCAGTCACAGGGGGTACAGTAAATAAGGAGCAAGACCACAGTGGACAATGCAAATAAAACACTGTGGAGCAGATGAGATAACTTGGCACCATTACCCTCTCTCTGAAACAGGCAGCAGGAAAACTGGACAGAGGGGAAAAAGAGCATGTAATGAGGTAGTTTTGAACTGCATCAGAATGCAAACATTTACAGGTTGAATCATGGGCTTCTGTGTCTGGCATTTAAGGTCTAGCTTCCAAATCTAGGGAGAAGGAAGCACACAATTTTTAATAAGCAATTTTCAGGCCTAAAATAGGCCTCAGTCTCAGACAGCCACCTTTTCCAATACCTTCTCTCTCATTCTTTCCCTTCTGTTTGTTTTTATCTTTCTTTCTTACATGTCTTTTGGAAAAGGAACCTAGGAAGGTGGAAGAATATAACTGAACTGAGATAATGTTTTCAATCCTATGTGCAGTCCTGGAGACCCTCATTAAGGAACTCAGCTCAGAAGCAGATCAGCTTTCAAACAGAATCAGCTGAATGCTGTAAGTATGGATATAGGGGCCAAGGGGGCTCTAAAATATTCTGCAATTTGAGTGCCTAATGAAGGACCCAGAATAGACCTTGGCAGGATAATATATTCCAATATGTTTTTTAAGAGGTGGTTCCAAAATCTTATTTAAACACTTTAGATGGGAGGTTCTTTTTGAAGATCTCAGTTGCTCAAAATTTCATTATCAAATGGTGAGTTCTGAGAGACTGAATATCTTCTCAGAAAATTATGATTTGGAAGACTTTGTCTTCATCTTTAAGCCTAACTAGTTATAAATCCCCAAACTAACAGAGCAGTTCAGGCACTTGGAATCCATCATTGCAAAAGCAGAAATCTAAACCAGAATTACTTACTGAAATCTGTCAATGTAAAAAGAATCAGGCAAGGGATCTTTTAGTCTAAATAGAGAATAAGAACACCAGTGATTCTGATGGCTTAATAAAATGGATGATGACATCAATTTAAAGGAATAATCAAGTTCCTCATATCTATCTTGCTTTATAAATGTATTATTTAAAATTATTTTGTCTCCATCACAAAGGTGACTATGAGCCACACCTCAGAATCATCATACAGTCTCTAAGAGCCACTATCTCAAACAAGGAGAGAAAGTTTCCTTACATACATTTCTTGCGACGTCCACAAAAATGTTGCTTTTGAAACCTTCCATGGTGGTAACCACTGGCTTGAGCATGATACTTGTAGGAAGTGTGAATTCTGTGCTGACCAAGAGAAAAGTGTTTGGGATTGGAGACTCCTGTGTACTGGTGCACCTTCTCTTCTGCAGTTCGTTTATATAATACATGAGGATGATGTCCAGCAGGTGATGTGTAGTTGTGCTCCCATGCCAGCTGCTGAGGTAATGGAGATATAAGGAACTCGATCTTCTGTGTCCTTATCAAACCTGACTGAAAAAAAAACAAACAACAAGCAACAAGACCACATATTAGAAGAAAGACTGTTGAGAGTCACAGCTGGAACATGCTAGCTCTTGAATTGATCTCCTTTCAAAGCCTAGACAGATAGAAATGTGCTCCTTTGAATTATATTTACTCAAGATATAATCTACACAGTCTTCATACTAAAAGTATGCCTTGTTTTACTTTAGAGATGACCAAGATGCACTTTTGGTATCACTCAGATCAAGAATGTTGTGGGACTGGCAGCATAGCACCTTCACACAGTACCATGAATCATTTCATAGGCAATATTAATCCATTCTTCACAGTACAGATTTGTTTGTATGCACGTTTGTGTACAGGATACAGTCTCACATAAAATGAAAATCCTTTTGGAAAATGCAACTTCTCATTAATGCATATATTAGTAAAACAAAATGTTTGAATTAAGATTCAGATTTTTTCAGAACAAGGTATTACCAGACAGAAATCCCAGGCCTAATTGTTACTCTAAGTAGAAACACAAGCACATTTGGGTACAGCAGCACACAGATGAAGCATCTGAACATTTTACTATCATCAGTCAGTAATCAAGTCCCCACAATTCAATAACCATAAAGGCAGTTTAAAATGCGTGCACTTCTACAAGAGAAAACTGCTCGGTGAAAGCAAGAATTTGATTGCTTTTCTCCTTGAATCTCTGAAAGACAGAATTAAGTATGGGAAAACTACACTGTTTTTTTCACATACTATCTGTGCATAAACTGCACATGTGATGAAGTGTTTCCAGGATCAGGGCCAGGGAAATGTGGGTGGCACTGAGGAAGTATTTCCATGCAGCTCATTAATCAGTTATGATTTTATTTCATTTCTTGGTTTTGTAAAACATGTTGTAATAAACACTCTTTTTTACCAAATCAAAACCCAAGAAGTTTCATCAGGTAATTCTATTACATTATGTATGTAATACTAACTACAGATTTTTATTTTTTTTTTGGATCAGTGAGGCTCTACCATGTGCCAACACCCTCCTGCCAAAACTGACATCCCACAAGGACTACATATCTTCTATGCTTCAGAAAAATATGTTCAGACAAACAAATGTCACTTGCAAACCATCATTCTCCACATCTTAAGTCCTCCCCGATCATGATTCCACCTCCTTCCTCAAAATTTATTCTTTGAAAATGCACTTATTAGACATGTATCACTTATTCCCTTCTGAAACTGATGCTTTTCTTTAGCATAGCCTCCTAGGACCAGAATGTCAAGGGTATCGGGAGGAAACAGTTTGAATGCTGAATGTAAGCATTGTATTTCTTAAGGATCTGCAGAATTTTCTTCACTCTCAGAACTGCTTCCCATGAGGAAAACTCAACAGAAAATAAAAAGCAAGTAAAAATAGAAAGTTACAATAAAATCTTCACAGCTTTAACCATTCACTAAGCTAACGCTAAAATTGACTTTAAGTCTATTCCAGCAGAAAAGACTTATCAGAAATAGACAGGTCCTCAACAGTCTATAATCAGAAACAATGCACTTTTCATGGAAATTCACTTCTGTCTTTCCCAATCAGTGTTCTATTCTCAGTACTCCCCAATATGAGCATCTTTCATGGGGGAGCTAATAAGAGTAATCATAAATACATACTGTTATTTTCATTTTGACAGTAGAACAGAGTCCATACTATGGACTGGGAGGGTGTAGATGTCTCCAGAAAAATAATATTAAAACAAACATAGATGATACTCAAGATTTATGATTTGCCCTTCTCCTTTCTCCAACAGAAATTAATAATAATGTATCTCGGCTTATACCTACTTACATGAAGGTTAAAATTTCCTCTGTCAGTAAAAGACAGGCTTTAAATAATTTACAAGAATTGAACTTGCCTGCTCAGTGCAATAAGTTGGCATATTTCAAGTGTCAGATCACATTTGGTCATAACAAAATACTTTCCTGTAGGGGAGAAGACTAATATTTTAATCCTCATGATGTGTGTCATCACACAATTTAAAAGTGGTTCTGAGAAGCAATATTTACTGGAGTGCACTGATAACTGGGCACTGCTAAACATTTTTTTTTCAGCTGAAAACAGAAATATAGTGAATCTGGTTTTTATTTCCCCATTTTAAAGGTTTCCACATCTGAAATTATTCCTGTAGGATTCATTTTGTAAATGATTCAAACCATATGGAACAAAGGCTTTTCTACATTTTCCTGTAAGAAACCGTCCCTGATGTACAGCAAGTTTCAGCCCCAAATGTAATTTCTATATTTAACATCATAAGGGTGTATTGAGAATTCTTGGGGGCTGGGGAGGACCAAGCTGAATTCTGGACCTTGTACTACATGTCTATTGCTGCACCTTTAGATAGGCTGGCTATCTTACAAATGCATTCATTTTTTTTCCAGCAGAAATTACATAAAATCTCCAAAAAGACTTATTTCCCTTGCGTTTTACATCAGACACATCCTCCAAATTGAAATATGTTGTGTGAATGAAAGATACCTTCTTTTTTGATAACATCTAATTTTATGAAGCTGTGCCACAGAACAGTCTGGACACTCATTCAATCACAGATCATTTCTCATTTATTCCAAGTATGAGATGGTTTCAGAGATTCATTTTTAAATAATCTTTTTGATAATTCCCAAGTAATGCTGAGAAAGCTGACCTGGCTTCTGACAGACATGCAGTCCTCTGAGTCACTGCACAGGGCAGTTACTGCAGCTGGGCAGTAACTGAGATACTTCTCTTCTAGGTTCTTGAATTGTAGCCTTTGGTAAAAACAAGTGGCCAGTGGTGATGCTGGCTGGACAACAGGCCAGGTGAGAAATGCCAGAGGACAGAGGCAGGACTCTAGCACTGAATCATCTTTTCTAACTTTATACTGTCAAGGAATCCCAGTTTCTTGAAGAAGGGCAGATTTTGGCTTGTTTGTATTCCTGGGCAGTGTGTTAACGAAATGTGTTCCTGGGCATTTTTTCTACATAACCCATAAAAGATCTTTGTAATCATGAGTTAGATGCAATATGATTCTCCAGTTCAATTATTTCAGTATGTGAGCAAATACTGCAAAATTGTAATGGAAATTTGATGCATTAGGTTTTCCTACTGCCAGCATAGCTTTAAGTACATGTGTGATTCTCCTTGAATCAGAACTCGGTGGTATCTTTCCATTAACTTCAATGGGTTTGGGACCCAACAAGAAGAAGGTCAGATAGGTCATAACCTCATTTTTATTTTGGATTCTCCACAATTATAACACCATGAGAGGAAGCAGGATGACAAAATCTAACATTTTTACTACGTCTAGACAACACAGCATGAAAAAGACCAGGGACTCCTGTCTATTCCCTCTCTCTCCCACTGTGGCCATCACTAATAATAGCAGTAATTGTGAGAATATGGTGGGAAGGAAAACCCAAGAGATTGCTTAGTTGGAATTTGCCTTTTTTTTTTTGTTCTTCCCTCACGACACTTGCTATCTTTCTGTAAGGGATAGTCCATGCCATTGGAAAGTAAACAGAAAGAGATACGTTCATCTATGTGGATAGCAAATAATTCTGAACCCACAAAGTAGAGGAACCTGCAGTTTGTTTGCAGAAAAGTGGAGAAGAGTTGAGAACACTTGTTATTTATTATGAAAAGTTTGCTTAGCTCTAGACTAAAGGAATTTTCAGATCCAGTAAGTCTTTGTGGAATTCCTCAGTATCAGGATGTTATCAACAAGCTAAGACACTTGTTCTGTTCTCTTCATGTGTTTCAAAAAGGCAAAGAATCTCAACATGAAATTTGGACAAGGGAAATTATAATAAAATACCTGATTCAAGGTTTTTTAAAATTGAAATTATAAACTGAAAGATGAGGAGAATTTTTAAACCACCAATAGTTCATATTAGCTATACAAATTCAGGTATATCTTCCACTGGTTTTAGGCCCACCTGGAATGATTTTGAGAGTCACACCCTAACACATCTCTAACAGGTCTCATTGGCCTTTTAGTGGAATAGCATAAATGCTGCTCCCATTTTTCTCCCACTGTGTTCATAGACTGGTAAACTGCCATTGGCAGCTTACCAGCCTGTAAACCTAATTCATTCTGAGGTTCCAGCATCTCCAAAAACCAGACCCCCCATAAGAAACACGGCAGTGACAGTAAGTGAAGGATCTTTACAACTTTTTTTTCCTGCCTATATTTTAACAAAGCTAAGTTGTGAGACGGTAGACAAACCCTTGCTCTAAACTAGAGAAGCCTCATGGCTGTAGGTTCTCTATTTGCATACAAGGCATTTTCATTACATGCTAATAAAGGCCATATCCATATTAAATGAGATGAAAGTGAGAATTAAAACATATAAATAAATTAACTGCAAGGCCTCTGCGAAACATAACTACTTAATACTGACTGACAAATTACAGTTTGTGTGAAGACAGGAATATCTCAACTAAATAAAGTGCTAAAAAGTTTGCATGTATTGTCTAAGGAACACTACTTATATCCAGAATGCTTTATTCTGTTAAGAGTATACACATAAAATTAGGTGGTATAAAACCACTCTGTTTTAACTGATGGCAGCAAAAACAACAGTCACAGAAATTAATTAAGTCCATAGGATTAGATTGGTGTGATTGTACTCAAGCTGAAAAATCTCTCAAAAAGAAGAGTTAAATGTAGTTTCACACCCATTAAAATAGTTCCAAATATTCATGCAAAGTTTTAAAAGACTTGACAGGAGGCCAACTGAAATTGGCATAAAGTTTCCCACAGACTTCAGTGGACATTGATCCAAGACTTCTGTTGTGTTATTTCCCAACTGTCCAGCTCCTAAAAATCACAAATCATCGATTCAAACACATTTTAATGAGAATTACAGCACGTAAAGTACAGAGACATCAAGAAAAGTTTTTAGTTCTACTTCCAACAAATAAAAATGTAAATCGAGAACTTCCTTGAAATATTAAGAATAGAAGAACAGATGACCTAAGTACTATAGTTGCTGGTTATTTGTAATGATCTGAGATAAAAAAATACTGATTTTTCTAGCATTCGCATCACAGCTCAGATGACCCACCTGTGGATTTTATCTGACAGAATGTTTCCCATGGCAGAATAATGAGCAGCTTGGAAGCAGAAACAGGGGTATGATGGAGATCCAGAGAACATGAAGCTATTGACACAACTTAGAGCTACCTGACAAGAGCTATAAATTGCCTTTGGGCCCAATCTGGCCTCTAGAATTGGGCAGATGTCTATTTTCAAATACCAACATACTGCACCGTGTTAGAAGTGAGAGGTCTCCCCATAACTCCTGTACCTCTACTCAGATTTTACCACAGACTGATGGCAAGACAAGGCCCTTTCCTCAGGTTTTATAAGCAGGTTACAGTAGTCCATGAAGTACAAAAACAATGCTTATGCTTGTGCTCAGCCTTCTAGTCATTCTCCACATGCGGCTAGTGGCAAGCAAGCTCAAACTAGAATCAAAGTAGCTGCTAAGAGACTGTGTTACTAGTGCAAGCACTGCATAACATTTATGTGTCTGCATGGTATTTTGCCACACCTAGTTCATGGCTAGCAGCTTGGAGAACAGGGACTTCAGATCATTTCAATGCATACTCAGAAACCCATGTGGAGATGGGCAGTCCCCTGAGCATATACCAGCAGCCTGATACAAAAGCCTGTCTAGACAGTAGGAAAACTGCCAGATGTTTTGAATGGGTTTTGGGTCAAGTCTGGAAAATGGGGTGAAGATCTAGTTTTCTTACACATGCCAAGGAATCCCAAGAAGAATAAAGTTCTGTTAAGTATGCTGACATTCATCTTATGGATTTCTCTTTCCTCCCAAGTAAGGATATTCAGTCAGTACTAGTACAAGGCTGTTCAAAGCAATCCTACGTCATCTAAGCAGTCTAAACAAATTGTTACTTTAGAGAATGTGTAATGAAGTAGAATCACCTCTTGGGATGGGTTAAGTCGGTAGTCTGATAAACTATAACTTTACTACAGTCAGAAGCAAAACTACTTCCAAGAATTATAGCCAGCCGTATAGTACAGCTTGACCTGGAACTGTAGATACCCAGTATCACTAACTGACTTTTTGAGATATGGATTATAGAGAACCTCTCAGGTTAGGGTCAGAATGTCAGTGCTCTGGAAGCTATAATAAAATGAGCAAGTTAAGATGTGAAATTAGGTAGAAAAAATGACAAGGAACATATCTGGCAAAGCAGAAGGAAGGAGCCGAATTGCAGAAAGCGTTGCTGAAGTGAAAGATATCTTTACTCTTGGGAAGCATCATGAGCAAACTGCCAAACCAATGGCAGTAAATCATGGTAATTACAGGAGTTCATTCCCTCACCGCTTTGACCTACAGCACCTTTTCTGGATGATCACTGCAAAGGGGACAGCAGCAGCAGACAGAGCTGAGGTGTACTTTTCTCCATCCATTGCTTCTGTCCCTCTCAGAAGGGCATTTCACACAGACGCCCCCATGTTACTGAAAGACTGAGCAAATTAAACAAGGTTCTGAGACACAGTGAGAAGGACACAATCCGTGATTCTCTGGCAAAATGTGAAAGGTCTAGACCCTCAATCCATACATAGGTTGTTAAATAAATTGCTGACTTTTAAGAGTGTTAACTTTTAAAGGGTGTTAAGCACTCAGAAGATCCCATTTAGCTGAACATTGTTTCTGCAAGCATTTCCAGAGCACATTTATACCAGTTTGGAAATAAAATGTTCTGGGAAACTAGTGAGAATGGATTCTCATGAGATTTCCAATAATACACATGTATTATTGAAGTCAGAAATCCCATGAGTAAAACTGAGAGCATGTTACTTTTGATCCTATCCCAAACCAGGCAGCACAAAGGCATGTGAACATGCGAAATGAAAGAGAGAATTTGAGTTAACTAAACTTTTCCCTAGCTTTTATGTTTGGTAAACAAATTCACCCATCCTTCAGCAAAGTATCAAGTCTGTACATGGGCTGTTACTCACAACTACTCCAGAAAGAGTGAAGTACAAATGTAATATTTTATTGGACTGGGTCCTTGGCCAATGAGAATAACCTCAGCAGACCTTTACTGATTTTCACCTGATTGGAATATTTTACTCTTTACAATAGCAAAAATTTAAGTTAATGGCCTTTATACACACAAAAATATTTTTATTGGGAAAGAAACATTTGAATCACTGGTTCCTATTCTGACTTGGGAATTGTGAAGATCATGTTTTTCTGCAGATACTAAGAGACTAAAAAAATAACTCAATTTCTTATATTTTCTGACATAATTCAGATTTCTTTAAAAATGTATTATGTTTAGAATTTTAAACAATATAGCATTTTATCATCTAAGGATCTGACAGAAGGATAGCACAAGGTTTCAATAGCCAGTCTAAGTTAGTCATGAAAGACTACTCTGTTTGGTTGCTCAAAAAAAGTAATGTGCAGAACATTCAACAATTATTAAAACAAGGTAACAAAATTGCATGTCTTTAATTATTCCTATATGAACAAAGACAGCGTTATCTCTGAATAGTGCCTTTGTATTTCTGCAGTTGACTGAACTTGTTTAAAACATCTTTACGCAATCCTCTATCAACGTATGGCAAACAAGGAAATATTCTTATTTGTTCCTCCACTTAAGATAATTTTACCAGTCAGATTGGTATTTAAATGTATTAAATTGGTATTTATTGCAGGGTAATGAGATATTCTAGAACTAACACAATTTTGATTGCTTTGCCACAGATTAAATACTTGCTTGTCAGTATGTGAGCCCCCTAATTTCTCATGGTTTTGGTCTCTTTTTTTAAAAAAAGATGGCATGATAAATGAGCAGAAGATAAATACTAATGTAAACTACAGCATTATGACACTAAATATACACTAACAGTATTAGAGTTAAATGCTAAAGGATTACCAATTTGCCCTCAAAATCACTTCATTAATGACTCCATCAGTATGACCCTTTGGCTTTCTATAACGGCTCTGGAAAGCAACTGGCTAAAACCAACAGCTCAAATTTAGGCTTGGGAACTGTACAAGCACTTGGGTATGGCCTGTTCAAGCAAATCCCTCTAACTGTAAGACACAATTTAGATATTTTACTAGTTATGACAGTTCTGAAATCCATCACAAAACAAACAGAAAACAGCAGGATTGCTTTATGAATGCATTTAAGCTTCACTTTTCTTAAAAAGAGACAGTCTACTATTTGTCATGTGCTGTCTTACAGTTGATTAGTTACTTGCAGTACATCAAGAACAGAACAACTGACTTCAGAAGGTAGTTTAGTTAGTCCCCTAATCTAGCATCCCATGTAACTGAGTATGCAGCTTAAGAAAACTGAAGTGTGAGAGGAGGTCTACCTGTCAGCGATTTTGAAGCATAGAAAATGCAGCCCTCCCTGTCCCCTCATTCTGTGTAACAGCACAGAATAAAAGCATCATTTATGATCCTTTTAAGTCTCTGAAATGCGACTTCAGGATCCCTAGATCTTTGACAGGCCTTTGGACACAGCAGAATTTTACTTTAAGGATGGTTTGCAATTAATTACTCATGCTGCTCAAAAGATTAGGTGCAATGAAAACATTCTGGCAAGATTCTCCTCCTCCTTCGTTTACAGCTAATTGATTTTTTGTGGATGGAATTCAGATGTACTAGTATCCTAGGGAAACCACATGCCTTCTTAATGAATCTTCTGCTCCTGTAGTTGTGATGAAGGCAAAGCCAATAAGATTGGGCATAGTGACACAAAAAAATGAACAGCTTAAAAAAAAAAGAACTGATGATCGATAACTAAAATCAGTACTTGGACATTCTTTTCCATAGGTACTTAGCATTAACAGATGCTTGAGCATTTCCCATCAGGAACATTCCTCCCTATGAGACATGCAACACCAAACATTAAATATCATGGATCAGGCCTTGCAGGAAATAACACTATAAATAATTATTTAAAGAAAATAAATAAAAAATGCCAAAGGGCTTTGGTGTTTTGTTTTCTGATTTCTTGAACTATTTCCAACTGAGTTTTTTTTTAAAGTTTTTTTTAACCCTTTATGATCATGTGTTCTAGAATCAAACTTGAGTGTGGGTTTTTGTTTTTGTTTTTTTGTGAAAATGCATCTTTTCCTGTAATTGTGGGACTTTGGCAGCTGGACCTTTCAGAAAAGTCATTTCATATCGTGATTGAGAGTGGCATATAAGCCTGAAAGACTCCCTCTCCCTTACAAGATACCCTGCTAAAGTTGCAGCCAATAGAGACGCTTATTCAATGCACTTGGACACCACACAGGGCTAGCTGATGGTAGACCCTTCACTCTGTTCAGAGGTCTTGGTTTCAGAGTGACACTGATTGCATCAAAGCCCCAAAGCAAATGCTCCAGACAGTGGTGGTTCACTACCCATACCCAGTTGTTCCTGGCAAAGAAGCTCCAGATCAAAGCTTCTGCCTGGCAGAATGAATTTGAGGGGGCAGAAGATCTGAGCCTGTCTGACCTGGGATAATTTGCATTCAAACAAAATAAATCCTGCCCAATTCCCATAGCAATTTTATTTTGCTATGAATAGCTCAGGCAACCCTAGTAATGAGGAGCTTGGGTTACATCTGATTGCCAGCTGTACCAGTTAGTAAGAAGTTAGGTCAGTGGTTCCTGACATTTTAATTTTCCTTGTTGGAGTATACATTGCTACGGATTAGTTACATGAGAGAGTGGTCACAAGGAATTCTGTAGGGAGCAAAGTATCAGCTTGGCTGATATTACACACAGACAGACATATACATATGTTCAAATATCTATGTGGGAAGGAGAAAGAGAGGGGAACAAAAGAGCTTAGGCCATTAGGACAATGGAAAACAAGAAGCAAAGATAGCCCAAGAGTGAGAATGTTGGGCTGGTGCCTGGGTTATCTGGATTAGACTCCCAGTTCTTCAGCAAGTCAGGTTCTCTGTTCCTTATTTTCAGTTTTATGAGCACAGTTTTGTAAACAACCCAGTAAATGCTCAAGAGAGACTTGGGAAGGGTCATGTCTGACCCCAGTTGTGTTGTTCTATTAAAATGCCTCAATTTTCATAACTATAAGCTGCAGCCCCAGCATTCAGGATGCTTGAGTAGCTTGAGCTAAGATCCAGTGACCAGCTGCACTAAGCACAGAAGGTCACAGTATAGCTATGTATGTGCCACCTAGCAGGGCTGCATACTGGCAGGAGGTCAGTTCAAAGACACATTCCTCAAACAAGGCTCTGCCTGTGACCTGTCCCTCATCCCATTACTGGATGGGCTTCTGCCATGCGACCCCCCTCACAGGAACAACAAAGCTACAATGGTAAGTGGCCCAGAAATAAGCAGTCACATTCACCGGAGTCTCAGAAGGTTGAGAGGTTTGCTCATAACCAGGAGTTGCCTTGCTATAACGCTTTCTACTTTACACATGTCTATGAAGTGTGACTACTTAGAATCACTGTGAAAGGAGGAGCAGGAAAGAATACATTTCATCTGCTCTTCTTTAGCTGTCATCCCCTCTTTGAAACAGGAGAGCAGCCTAGGTGTGTCCAAATAACTTTTTTTTCCCAAGAAACAGCAAATCAGTAAAACCTTGAGTACAATTCACATCCTCAACCCTGAAATACAGGGCAGCACCATCCCAAACATCTACTGATTTAAAATGAGACCTCACAATTTTATCAGTATTTCACATTAAAAAAACCTGTACAACAGCAACTCCATGTAACATTTAGATAACCATACAAATATCCTTAGCATCCAGATCTGAGTTTACAATGGGCACTTGAATAAGAATGTAGTTATTTGCTAAGATAAATGTAGTAACTTACATGTATATGCCATGTGTGGGTAACGGTTCCATCAGTTCATAACACCCATGTCATGAAAAAGCCTTATATTTGTAGGCACCATTTACAGCCATAAGACCTGCCTTCACAATATTACATTGCCAAGTATACCATTGGTCCAAAGATTTTGTTTTCCTACTTGTAGCCAAATGCTACCAATCAGCAGTGCTCAGACATACTGCACTAATCCCCGTCCTGCTTTGAAACTGTGTACACCCATTCACACTCCTCTCCCACAAATCAGCCTGTGTTTCTGTTTTAAGGGAATGATGCACAAAGGTGGGCATGCTATAACTGCTCTGCTGGTGGAACTGTACTGAAATTAAACAGGAAACCTGGATGGATGTGTCTCAGACTAGAAAATTTTTAATATTATTATAAATTAAAGTTTTCAGGTATATAATTTTCAGTAAAATGTTCTAACTACAGAAGTCTCTGTAGTAGAAATAAGTGTGATCACATGCAAAAATTGCCATTAAGAGGTCCTGGTTTGGTATTAAATAAAACATCATACCACAACTGTCTTCCTAAAACAGAAACTAATGTTACCTTAATATTGGTTCAGATTTTCAGTACAAAGTGAGGTAAATGCATTCTTCAACCCAAGACATCAGTTTACATCTCCTGACATCCTGTCTACTGACAGGGTCAGAGTACAATATACAAGTCTAAACTAGTACTTGGAGTGTTAACACAACAGCTTCCAGGTATTCAGATCCCTGTTTGACTTGTAGTTACTGAATAGGTCTGCAGAACTAAACTGGTCATGAAAGGTTACACTGATCTTACCATAAGCAGATTTTAGGATAAGCCTGTGAATTATGTGACTGTTTAGTGGAGATGAGTCTTAAGAAAAGCATGAAAGATGGTGTGAGAGCTATTACTTATGCCCATAATAGAAATTAGTTCTATTATGCATCTCTGAGAAACAGAAATGAGAACACAGGACAAAGGAAAAGCTGAGGAGAGGATGTCTATCTACAGACTCCCACAGAAACTGCTCCAAGAAGTTAGCCTTTGATTTCTGTCTCAGCAAGCACCATTTGCTATGATTTTCAAGCAAGTGAATAGCATTTCTTCATGAAAGCATTTGTGTAGTAGAGTGTTTTCACTGCACTACCTTACACATTAGAATCTCAAAATAAAGTCCGTTGAGCACCAAAGATTCAAGTAACTCTGTGATGATCTCTGAGATATCAGGTAATAAGAAAGATAAAATAACAAAGGGAAGGTTGTGCTTGAAAGCAACCTACTCTTCTGTGAGATATTCTTTATATTAAATTTGTCCAAAAAATTTAGAAATCAATTGCCACATACATTGCCATGATGTTAAACACTATCGGCCTTCTTACAGAAATAAAAATGGAGTCAAGTGAAGGGAGATACAATTAGGGAATTTTTTGACAGCTTAGCATGCTCCAAAGTTATAAAAGGATGGTAAGGAAAAAAAAAAAAAAAAAGCAGAAGATTTAGGAGGCAAAATTTCCTAAGCAGCCTGACCTTTCTGTAATGAATCTACTGAACAGTAGTAGGTTAAGCAAAGGTCAGGGTAAGCACAGGTTAAGAAAAAAAGCTCCAGGAAGAGGAATGTGCTGTCAGGGTCACAGAGGCTCTGGGACATCAGGGAAGTAAGAATTACAGACACTTTCATCCCATATGCAATTCCTAGCCCAGGTCCTGAGAGCACACTCTGCTCCATCCTGACAGCATGGAACACCAGACCCCAGTTTGCACCATGCTGCCCAGCCAGGGGCTGCTCTCTTTGGGCTTAGGGTGTAACTTGAAAGAAGTGCTGCACAGCTTAGTGGCTGTTGCATCTTGAGCCCTTACTTAGAAACCAGGATATGCTTGGTGTGCTGAGAAGTGCTACAGAAGTCAAATAAGCAGTGCATCAAAGCATATAAACTCCCATAAACAAGAGATAATTTGTCTACTTTCATAAGCAAGAATTAGAAAAGTGAAAGTAAAAAATGGCAAATGTGGTCATCCCATTCCAAGTCTCTCTAAAGTGCCACATCACTTCCACAGCCACTGATTTTCCATTCTTAAATTCTAATTCTTCAGCTAGACCCTGTCCTCAAGGCCCTATCCTTCACATTACTGTATTCTTGCCTTTTCCCCAAAACAATCTGGCTGCTCAGTGGCCACTTAAGGGGTGCTGCCTGTCAAAAGAACACTGGCATGAAGGTGGTCAAGCCCTATTTGTACCTACCCATTTTCCCAGGTAAGATTGCATGTGCTTCCAGGAGTTAAAGTCTGTCACTTCTCAGTGTGAATTTGCACAGCTTAATGTGTCATGATGTGACTGTTCATGAAATCCATCTGGATCATCAGTCATTTACTGCACCTTTTCTTCTTTCCAGGTGGTAATGTAAACACAGGAAAGGCCAGAAGGACCTCTTGTTGTGAAACATTTCCTAACCTCACAGCATGTTACGCTATACACTCCTCCCACAGCATAAAACCAGCAGTGCTAATGTGCTATGGAAGTAAATTAGTCACAAATAGCATGACGGGGAACTTAAAATATTTGGAACGTATACCATTTAGTCAGGAAATGCCCACCCTCGCTATCTGTCAGGAACAAGGAAATTGAAAGCTTTGTAATTTTAAACTGCCCATCAGTTGCTATGGATCAATCAAACATCTTGCTGTGGAGAGCTAGCATGCACAAGAACACTGGTATGATAAGAGAGGGTTTAAACTACACCCCATCCTGTTGGAATAGTTTCAGACCAAAATTCCACATTCGATCACCCCTGTCCAGGGCTCCTTTTTATACACATTCACTGAACCCCTTGAAAGGACTAGAATAGGACACTGAACTTTCATTGCTTTAAATTATTTATACTCTTACTAATTCTCACAAATTTAAGATAAATACGATTTTTTAAAAGTAAATACATTTTATAAGATAATTTACAGACTTTTAAAGGCTTAGTCCTTTAACATATATTAACATATGATGATAGACATAATGCAAGACCAATATATGTCCTCTACATTATAGTTTTTTGCAATAACACTACATCCTTCCACTTACTACAAAAATCAGCCACAAATCACATCCAGCACAAATCACATCTTTAAAATAATAAGTCTGTCTCTGGAAGAACTATGAATTGTAATTACTGTGCTAACACAGTAATTACATTATCAAACAGCAGAAGAAACAACAGCTGTAAAGAGCATTGTGCAACTTTATGGAAATACAAATATATTAATATTCACAGACAATGGACACTGAATTGCACTGTCCTTTATAAAATCAAGATTAAGGGATTGGCACCAATTCAGTGCATTTGCATAGATATGTATGTATGTATACATCAATTTCTCTTCCTTTTAAATGGCAAGTAAGATTAAAAAAAAAGCCAGGTGCAGAGGCTAAGCCGTCATTGAAGGCTTGTGGCATATTTTGGAGCACGTGGGCACCATTCAGAGCAGGCTAACGGTGAGAAGGAAACATAGCCCCACAGAGAAATGCTGCATATCATCTTATATTAGACCTAACACAGAAGTAGGGCTGAGGAGGTAGAGTGACCTTTGCCACACGCAAATGCTAGCTTGTTGAAGATAGACCTTCATTCTGGAGGAACACCATTTCCTTCTGTTTCGTTTCTCACATTATAGTGTGTTCCTGACTTTCCCGAACTGTAACCTTCAAAATTATTAAATAAACCATGTGAACAGCCACAATAAAATAAAAATAGAAAAAAAAAAAGACTATTCCCTCAGCCCCCAAGCTATTTGCAAATAATTTAGTGTAGTGGTGCTATTCTGAACACCAGAAAGCTAGTTTTCAGGAAATGCTTGGAAAATTACAACAAAAATAAACTTCTCATGGCACCATCACCCAAAATCTGAGAACCTGTAGGTAGAACTAGTGCAATATTCATAGGTCAGGACGAAAGTCTGGTACATTTTTTAACAGAGTTCAACTTTCTATGGTAATGTATTAGCCTATCCTTCTGATTTGGTTTCTGGTTCAAATTGTCCTTTCATTGGTGTTTCACCTGTCACACAGGGTGATGGGGAAAGCAAGCCTTTGTCACCACACCATTAGGCTGATGTTAGCAATGACCAGTGGCCCCAAGGATATGCTGTTCTGCCACGGTTCCCACCTTGTATTTAAGCAAGACCCGCAGGACTCCCTGTGCCTTAAACAGCTGAAATAACCACCCAGGACTCTATGGCAGGCAGAAGATTCACAGGAATCAGAGGAATCAATTATTTCTGTAACAGACTACATGTTCTCCTTTCTGCAATTGCTCTTGCAAATTGGCTCTCCTACCAAGAGTGGAGGATGAATGTGGTCTTGCCTCCTACAGGTATTCCCAGGATGACAAGTGATAACGTCCTTGCACATTTTCATAGGTCAAAAGCCATATATGAAGTCCATCTCCTGTCTAACAAGGGAAACAAGCCCCAAAAGCTACTTTCCTCTTTTACTCCCAGTGCCAGACTCGACTCGATTGAGATCAGGCTAAGTACTACAAGCTATAGGTGAAGGCCATAAACCAGCAAATACCTGTCAATAAGTACGGAAGATACTGTGCTGCAGGAATCAGTAGACATCAGCTGCTCCCTTGTGTCTCAGCCTGGCAATAGTATCTTTTGCACCCCTTTGCTCAAGATTTGGCTGACTGAAACAGGATAACAATCTGATCATCTGTATGAGATGTTGGGAGTGCAAAAAATATCCATAGGGTCTTCAGCATGGTTTCTGACATGAAAAGAAGCCAGCAAACAGGGAAAAATAAGGAGGCTGGAGATACTGTTATAGGCTGTATCTACAGTGATTTCACAGAGATCTACTGCAAACAGCTTTATCCATTGTACAACTTTTTGACAAGTGTTAATACGAAATTAAACTGAGTAGCCATATTTTTAGAAAAGTTTGAACTTTTTCTTCCAACACTGTGCTACTCCTTACCATGACCAATTTATACTTTAATTGCATATTAACTTGAAATATTTCTTGAGGTTTAGTCTAGCCTAATTTTAAGACTGTTTTGATGACTTCTTCCTAAAACAAGGATGAGTGAGTAGCATAAGACAAGCCTGACCAGGACAGAATTATTTTAAATGCTCACTCTTTTCATTGAGATGCAATAATTCCATTAAGAAAAAGCAAATCTGTTTTTAATCTCATTATTTTAAAAAGCCAGTTATGTTCTGGTGTTATATAAATTCTATATCTCATGGAAAAGAAACTGCAAATCTGAAGAGCAATCCATGTTTCATTAGTTTGTGTATTCTGCCACAGAATATAATATTATGTTCTTAAATTATTTGGAAGCTGCATGGTGCTGCAGAGTATAAAAACAGAAGTGAGGGCTCAAGCTAGGTCAAGCATATTTTGCATAGGTCCATTAAAAACCTGATGCCATTAATATTAATAAAGATGTTGAGACACAAAAGTCCTTCAATTAACATATATTAGGCAGGCACAAGCTTTCAAGTGATCCCACTGTGAACAGCAAGAATCCCATCCTCAAAGAATAAAGCCATGAGTGTGCTGTGTACATAGTGGGGCAGCTAGGAACGCTAATGCCACAGCAGAGTGAAAAGGCAACACCCTATTGTCTGTGCAAGTAAATATCACTTTATTGCCTCAGCTTCCTCTTCTATTAAGCAGGTTTGTTCTGGGCCTTCTTATTCCACTAAGAATAAGTTCAAGATCTATTATCTTTGCCATCACACTTTTTTTTCTTATACTATTTTTTGGCAGGAACTAGATGGGCAGCTACATACAGGATTCAGGAAAAGGATTTTCATCTGACTGTGCAACTTGTTTGTAGATTTCCCTAGCTTATGAACTAACATTGTAAAAAAGAAATTAACTTGCATGTTCCAGAAATTACTCTGAACAATAATGGTTCCCACGGTACTGAGCTTCAACCATCAAGACTCATTCACTTGCATATGACCTGATTATTTGACATTTCTTCACCCTCATTCTTAGTGACTTCCAAGCATGATAAACAATAAAAGGTTACTGATGTCAACCTATTATGAGCCAGGATGCTGTTCTCATCTAACACACAGTGAAGGCAGTACTGAAGCTTAATTAATACATTTGTAAATTGTGCTCAGCTGCAAGGCATTACTATTTCAGGTTTCCTCTGTAAATGTTTACCTTGAAGCTTTAGTCAATGCTCTGCTGTCTGAACCAAAGTTAAGTTCTGCTTCCATCAGCTATTCACATAGCTGGTCAAATCACTGTCAGAGCAAATCAACAGGAAATTCCTTTAGCATACCGTAATTTATGGTAAACCTGCAGCAACAGAATTGGGATTAAAACAGGATAAGAAAAGGCAAGAAAGAACCAACATTTCTGCTCCCAGTGACATGATCAGAAAGACAGAGGAAAACCTTGTTTGTAATGGAATTATCCATTAAAGTTCAATTCAGATACCATTTAAGGGCTACCGGCAGCCTTCCTTAACACAAAATGAGTGGGTTTTAGAAAAAAAAAAAAAAAAAAGAGACTGAAGTCTGACTTTAAGCTGATATAACTTCCTAGATCCACTGCTAGCTCTCACAGCAGAGATAATTAAGTTTAACTCCCCTCCTGCCAGATCACTGAGAGAAGACCATTACAAAGTGAGGCCACACAATGCTAACTTGACAGGAGTCAAGTCAGAGGGAACACTTTCTGATGACTAAAAAGGCTGCTGACTTCAGTGGGGCTGCTGTCAGGTTATCACTGGACACTGCAACTTCCAAAAAGAGAAAGCAGGTATTTTCTAGAAAATCCCTAGAGAGCTATAAATCTCTAAGTCAACAACATTACTCATGCTCAGGAGAGATGAAATCAGATGCAAATAAATAGCTCTGAATTGACTGAAAGAGGTGACTGATGTATTATTGGCATCACAGCTCTGGATGTCTTTGGTTAGAATAGCCCCAGCTTTTATCATGCCCCCATTCATAGACTGAAAGTTTTAAAACCACAGACATTGAGAAGAGTCTTTAGACCTTCATTCTTCATTTAAGGTAACAGTGACTTAACAAAAACTGTAGGTGACAAAATGACTGAGGGACTCATGGAGCTGGTAACAAAATCCCAGTGACCGTCCAAACTGGTTATGACTGGGCAACATACATTGAATCAAAGTCAAGTCCCCAGCTGAGTACAAATATGCAAATCATGAAGCCGTCATCATCATCAGGGCACTTATTTTGTGGAGAGGCTAAGGAGGGCATAAGTTTGGGGGGAAACAAAAATGTTTAAAAACAATTTTGATACTACTGTTTGCTCAAATCAAGTGGACTCATTGGCAGGGCAAGGGCACAACCAAAACACTCTTGTGCTTACCACTCACTCTACTGCTGTGTGTACGGTACAGAGCTCTAGGAAGGGGCTGCCTGAGTTGGACTTGAATTGAACTACAGCTTCACAGACTGTCATTGTGTTTTGGGTAAACAAGAGCCTTTACACTCCAGGTCTGCAAACCTGGTATCTTCCTCAAACACTTCTGAAGTGGAGGAAGAAGGGGAAAAAGACAGAAACAAAACCTTGTTTAGGTTAATTATTAGTGACTGAAAGCTGCTATTACTTATCAGAATCTGCCTCTAAAAACAGAGATAATTTAGATGTTGGGCAGCTCATGCTGTGCAGAAGAGACCATGTTGCATCTCAACAGCAGAGGTGGTATGGTCCAAATGAAAATAGTGGCGCTTAAAATAAAAATCCTCATTTACATCAAAGACATCCTGTTATGAAGAGGTCAAGTCTGTGCAGACAGGTCATCCTCTCCTGACCCTTATGAAGGCATTTGACTATAAGCTTCTCTCTAATGGACTAGGGAAAGTGTGGGAATGAAGCTTTGTGGAAAGACTTTGCTATGGCAAGAAAAATGCTGATGTTTGAAATATAGAGTCTATTAATTCCTTTAGAAGTTACAGTAAGACTGCTGCTTAACAAGAAAAGCCAGGATGAGCTGCCTAACTATGTACAAATCGATGGCTCCCTGTTTCTGGAACTGCTTTAAGGGTTCAAGCAGCAGTGCTCACAACAGCCTGAAGTTTGCTCTGAAAGACACCAAGGAACAACTTCTATGCTCTAACTGTGAGCTGAGCAATGATGGAGGAGGCAACAATGACTGAAAGGACCAGCTCCTGTGGGCAGCCTTGCAAGATGCTCTTCACCACTGCATTCAGGCTGACGGAGTCAAAGTGCTCCCAGTGACACAGTATTTCCTCTCTGCGTGTTCAAGGTACCAGGTTTTTTTTAATATAAAACCTAGAAGAAATTTGATCTCTATTGCTTTTCCTGTCCAGGGGAAGCAGATTATTTTTCCGTCATTAATCCTATTTAATTCCATTTCTTACCCATCAGCAATCAGTAGGGTCAAAATGCCTGAGAACACTGTCTTTGTCTTGAAAAGCTAAAGCCAGAGTTAAACAGAAAGTGGATCAGACAGATATGGAGAAGGGCAATCAATAATCTAATCACACAATTCATTCCCCACCAGCAGTCAGTTCAAGGCTGAAACCAGAAACAGTGTCTTGATTGTGTCTGCTATAATTTAAAATTTCTTCAAGAATATTGAAGCAGTCCCATTGTCACCTCATTTTCCTGCAGTTTTTTTCTTATTTTTCATCTGTACCATATAATGGACTGAATAAAGGCAAAATGTCCATCAAAGCAGTGGAAAAAAATATGATCCTGTAAAATACAGTTTGTGTCTTATAAAGGATGGACATGTAATGGTGTGTGAATACAAAGAAAGTCAGAAAACTCCTATGCCGGGTGCTGTTCCTGTTGTGCTGGTACAATGGCAGAAAACATAGTAGTTGTATGTTGGCTTGTGGATGGACTAAAAATAATTTTGAGAATGAGTCAAATCACCAGTTCTACACATAGTTTCTGTTCAAGGTCCCACTGGGCCAAATTTTGTCCTATTTTTACAGCTGTAGGTTTCTAAAATTTGGAACAGCAATTATTTTGTACTTTTACCAGCAGCCTGGCTCACTGATTTTGATGGGAGTTTGTTTGCCCGAGAACCTTGGGATTTGTCTTAACATATTTAATTGGACTTAAAAGAGTGAGCTTTAGGAATAAGAGGCTGTTGTTAGCATGAGCTTAAATAATGCTAGTACATTGTGCAATTAAACAACTACAAAGAATGGGTACATGAATTGCCTTGCCTGTCTACCTCTTAGGTGGCAAGACTGTGCTGAGAAGCTTGAATTTTGTGGCTTCTTTCATACTTTGAGCAAAGTCCTGCCCTCAGACAAGCACACATAACTTCCATTGAATTAATACATCTCCTCTTTATCTCTCAGTGATACATCTAACCCTTTATCCAGTTATAGACTCCTCTGACAGCTCAGCGAGTGTAACATGATTCATCCTTCCCTCCTTTTTCTCTTCCCTTGACTAGACACTAACAAACATAACAGAACTTGAGACAAGAGAAAGAGGCCCTGTATAATCAAAGTTTCAATTACATCTTACCAAAAACAAAAGAGGGAACTAGCTAGTGAATGAAACTGAAGCTGACTCCACTCTTCCAATTGAGATACATAAATGAAAGGGAGAGAATGGCCCACATTCACCTCTAATGTAAGCAGGTGCAGCCTCTGGTGCCTCCATACTAGTGTGTTTGCTCAGTGCTGAATTTGGCCTAAACAATAGAACTGTGTATCATACAATTGGAAAGGACCTGAAATGTTCCACTGGACTGTACCGATTTTCTCTCTGGCTCAGAACAAACATGCACGTTTCCCTATAATGATAAAGAGAGTTCATTTATGTTGTATCTGTATTTCTTTCCTCTGGGCACACATGCTATATAATAAACTACTCACTGTGTTCACTATTTTCTATGGTGTGTATTGGACTATAGTGTAAACTTGTTTGACTTTGTAAGAGAAAGTTCGTGTTCACAAAGGGAATGGGACTACTGCTCCTAAATGCAGTTATAAATTACCTCTAAGAATGTCTAGAACACAACTGAACTACTGACAACTCTGGGGTTCTCTTGCATTCTTCCCTGCTATACTGTGTGACTGCAAACAACTCACTTTATACAAGAGATTATGTATACATAGACCTAATATAAGCAGCACATAAGGAGACAGAAAGGAGACAAAAACTAGCATATAAAGAGAGATAAAACAACACAGTTTATATACAGACTAGGAAGAGAGTAGTAAAGCTTTTAGAGACAATATAAACATGGAAGTGGAGTTAAAAGATGGTGAGCCTACCATAGATATCTGTTTTTAAGGCAGATGAGATAGCACATAAGAATGGGCAAGAGGGCAAGAGAAATGAGGTAGGAATCCAGATAAGGCCACATTGTGTTAAGTCCTAAAAAATATTTCCAATTTTAACAGTGGCCAGCACCATCTCCTTCAGAAAAAATTGAACCACACCTGCATTCTGTGGATTTGGCATTGTCTACCTCCAAATTAGATAGTTAAAGGCAATTATAAGTTATAATATATTGCTAAATAATAATAGTAATATAAATATACAATTAGAATCAGTAAGAACTACCTCATCAGGACTTTGGAAAGAAAACTGAATTTGGGAAATGAATAGCTTCAACTAGAGAATGTAAACAGGATGAAGCAGCAAGACAAGCAAATGCCCCAGATATATCAATTGGGAGAGTACAAGCGATTGAAGGATACTCCAAGAAGTCATGCTGGAGTAACAGAAGAGTTTTATTTAAAGTATTGAGTATCAGGAGAGAAAGGAGTTGAAAAATTTACATTGATTTCTATTTGGGCCACATAAAGATGATGCCAAAGAGAAAGACTGGGTTTGTATTTATTAACATAAACGAACTCATTGACCCAAAGTTGTAAAAGTTAAAACCCCACACCTGAGAGTCAGAATGTATTAACATATTAAAATTAAAGAAAAAAATATTATCACAACTTTTATGGAAGGACTATATCTTATTCTCCACAGATAGTCCAGAACACATTTTTCTGAAGGTGCACAAAATATGTCTTTTAGCTTGTTTGAAAAAAAGGCTGAGCAAATCTGTGTGATGTACGTATAAGCCTGAATTGTAATAAAACTGTCATACTCTGTCATGGCTAAGCAAGTATGAGCTGCTACTCAATGTCTGATGGTGTAACAGACACTGGAAGATCTAAATAAGATAATTTAACTTTAAAAATTAAAATAAATAAATAAATCACAGTTTTCTTAGAATTATAAAATCATAGAATCATTTTTGGTTGGAAAATACCTTTAAGATCGAGTTCAACTGATGCTCTAGCAAATAAAGAATGCTTGCTGAAGCAGGAAAGGGCAGAAAACAGAAGAAAGCAAGTTTCCTGTTGAAAATGAAAGCACCTAGACATTTGATGATGAAAAGGCAAGAGACAATACTCATCCTAAACTTGTACACATTCTCCTAAAAAGCTAACTTGGTGTATTAGAGTACTTATTTAGAGAAAGATAATAGATCCAGCTTTGTCTTCTGACACATCAAGAAAATGGTGTTGACTGATGGAAAACCAACAAATCAGCATAAAAATGTGGGGCCTTACTGTCAACTGAGGTATTAAAATATGACTAGGATACACACACAACTCTTAATAGGTCTACGCCAAAGCAACAAATTCTTGCTCCTTTCCAGTGTTAAGTTAAGGTCATCCTGTCTAACAAACTATTTCATATAGACTTTCTCAAAAGTCTACTCTGCAGGCAATGGCAGATAACAGACAGCTGAATGACTGAATACTCTAGGTCATCCAAAAAATTAGATCAAAGAGTCCCTGTAGTCTATTGAAATGCAATTGCTTCCAAATCACATTGTGGTGTTCCAGGCTTGAAAGAATGGGTCACTGCAGTTTCATTGTAGAGAAGCTATTGCTAATGAAAGGAACAATGGAAAGATTAGTGCTACCAACCATATAGAAGAAACACCACTTTCGGTTTAATTGCAGTGAACAAAGCAAATAGGAAAGAAGGGCAACCAAGTGACAAAAGTAGTTGGTGCAAAGAGGATATAGAAGCTATTCACAAGGTTCTCTTGATCAGAGCACAGCATCCAGACTTAACATATGATTACTGAATTTGGATCACAGTAAAAAATGACATGGTTGTCATTATAGACAGCTGACAACACATTTTTAAGAAGGCAGTCTTGCAGACTGAAAGACTAAGAATCCTGTTGATAACTTCCCTGGGATTCATTAGGTGAACGGCATTTAATAAATTGATTGGGAGAAAGGAACAATTATACTTCACTTGTGATACCTACTCTGCAGGAGGTTATTATAAGCAAAGGTTTTACTTCACTTAGCAGTTTAAAATAACAATTCAAGGTAAAATCTATTGAACCTTAGAAGCGATTAAAGAGAGACATTCTGATTGGTGATAACCTAGGTACTGAAAAGGTTCTGCCATAATAAATTTGTTCATGCCAAAGTATTAATTCTCTTTTGATCAGTTGCTGGACCTTTTTCTAAGTGAAGCCTACCAGTCATAACAATCTCTATGTCGAGACAGTGGTAAAAGATCCATTTCAGTCTCAGTTAAGATCACCACATTCTGTTTCTCTGTGACCTGAGGCAGATTTGAGCCTTCCTTCTCCAGACAAGACTTGACAAGCTCAGCTTCACTTAGCTAATAAAGCATGTTAAAAAACAAAACGTGACCAAATGGGAAATCACCTGAACTGTAACTGTTGTGTGTATGGTGAACACTTATCTTACAGGACAAGATAAACACTGCAATAAATGAAAACAGTTTTTTCTGAATAAATATGGCAAAAATCTAGCAATTGTGGAAATGAAGCTTCTACAGAAACAATTAAGCACATCGAACAATAATGGTTCAGCACTACAAACACAAGAAACAAAAGCAAGCTTCATTCCAGTTCCTGGCACCTGCTCCAAAGTCACACTTGCAACTGCTCAAATGAACTATAAGATACTAGTTCTTGCTGAGGCGGGGGGAAGTTAAAAAAACAGTAGAGCACTAAATATATAATCCAGATTACTTCAACCAGTTGTCAGTCAGTATTCAATAGCTCTTCCTAATGAGCCACCCTCTTCTCCAGACACTGATTACTCCTTCAAAGGAAACACTGGGTGTCTCAAGTGCTCCTTTTTTGATCCCATCACACAGTTTAATGGCTCTTATGCACAAGCACCTTTGCAAAACAGGTTTTTAGAGGGTGACCCAACATATCCTCTGAACCTCAGTCAACCACAAAGCATACAGACAACTTCATATACCTAATGCCTAAATGTCACTTCTTTAATATGCAAAGCAGTCTCCTATGGATGCAAGGGCAAGGGCTTAAGCCTAACAAACATAAATAACTATTAATTCTGTAGGTTATTCTGAATTACATCAGCAAAGACTTCTCTGCAAGCAACAAACACTGTCAAATGTATTTTGTAAAAATAATTTGTGAGTAATAGCTTTTCATAAACTTGGATGACAGCCATAAATACTATCATTGTGTATTTTCCATTAACACAGTCATAGGATATCAACTAATCAAGACTTATAAACCCAAATAAAGCTGGAATTGTCAAAAGAAATGAAGAAAAAATTGGTTCATAACTCCTACTGATCTAGGCAATTCACCCTTCCTTAAAGCAGTTGACAAACCCAAGTATATATATTTTTTTTTTCCTCACAAGCTTCTGGATTGATTTTTTTTTCTTTATTCATAATAGTTCACAAAGGCAGAAAGAGCATTTACCTAAAGAGCAAGCAAATACGGAAAAACTGTCACAAATGATAACAAATGAAAATTCTTGTGGGATAATTACTAAGACTACCAGCCAGTCTTCTGTTTTGTTGTTTGTTTGTTTCCGAAAGACTGTGATCAAAACATACAAAGGGTGTGATGCAGTTCATTGGCTATAACTAAACATCATCTGTTAAATGCAATAGCAACTAGTGCTATCAGGAAAACCATCACATGGTGTATGACATCCTGAATATTATATGAATCACATACCTTCAGCTACTGCTCCACACATTAAAATAGTTTTAATGCTGATTTGTTTTAATTAAACACTTACCAAGCCTACACATGTAGATATTGCTACTGAAGAGGTGCTGTCATTCCTTATAAATCCCTGGTAGAAACACTGCTCAATTTCATGTTCCTGAGAATCTGAGACTCCATCTTTCCCGAGTACCTGGACAATAAAACTGTTGCTTAAAATGGTTGAAGGTTTAAGTTCTAAGTGAAGTTCCTGTCCAAATGCTGAAAATTTGTAGTGCAAGGAATTCCTTGAACTCTGTGTTGATCTCTTTTTCCTAGTACTGTGCAAAACATCATGTGAAATGTATGATCCACTGGAATCCACTTTGACAGGTGTCACAAATACATAATCTGTAATAATAAAAAGTTAACAATCAGCTTTTGTATCCGCCAAACAACATAAGTGTAATTCTAACATGCTAAGCATCAGGCTTGCACTATGGCATGAAGCATTCCCTCATTTGGGAAATGGCCTGAAAGCTCTGCACGCTATTTGTGTATAGGCTTGACTACATAAATTCACCCTTGTAAGCCACACAGGCTCTCAAAGAGTGTTTGTTTCCTTTCTGCCCCAGTGAGAGATACAGACTAAGTAGCATAGCTGTGAACATTCCCACAATTGCTCTTCTGAAGATATTTGTCATCACCAGCAGATCTGTAGATTTTCCCCTCCTGCTGTATTAATTGCTGTCAAATGTGAAGGCTGCTCTGGTTTCAGAGTTTTTCTTTCTCCTTTCCTAGGAATGCAGCAAATATTATATCACTGTAGGGGTAACCATGACTGAGACTTTGTAGAACTGTACCACTTGTTCAAATGGATTAACAGATTAATTTATTAATGCCTTAACTGACTGAGACCTCATCTCTTTCTAGTGACTTGATTAGACTGGGTTTCAAATTGTAACTGACCTTCAGCAGAAAGAGATTACATCCTACCTAATAACCTTTAGTCAGTCATTGCTAATTGCATGTCAAAGAAGTTTATTGGTTTGGATAAAATATGTGAAAAATTACAAAACCATTTGTAAAGAGAAGACTAAGATCTACTCACAACCACTTAAGAGGGAAAAAAATAGAGTGCATGATTCAGCTAGCTGCATAAGGAGGTGCCTAGCTTGAAGTACATGACCACTGCAGTTGATCTAGCCATACAGGGATTACTTGTATCCTGGAAGCTGGGTCTGAATTTTAGTCATTTATTGAACTAGGACTTTTGCACCTATTCCTGGTTATGAGAGTCATTATGCTGAATAAAATGCTTCCCAACTTAATTTGATTTTTGACCTGTATTTCTCTCTACATACTTTAAGATGCCCATGCATTTTACAGTAAAACATTTAATTTTTCTTCCTAAATGGAAATAACACCATTAAAGAAGAAAATCCCCTCCTTCTTGTGTTGTAACAGATGTTGCAAAAACTATCAATCTCTTGCCTGAATAGACTTCATTTGACACACATTACACTGAAAACGCAACCAGTGATAGGTTGTATTTCCTTAGACGGTGGAAACAATATATCAAGAACTTTCACTTTCCCAGTGGTGTTAATCAACGGCAGAAGTTGAGGACGCTGAGCAGGCTAGTGGCCAAAACATGCAAGCAGCTGCTGGAAAGAGGGAATCCCCCAGGGAGCAGACAATAGGGTGCAAGCGGGTTTCCTTTCTGCACCCTGGTGTGGTTCTCTATTGTACTTCGTTTCCCCTCACACCCAATAAAAAGCATATGCTGTGCTTCAAACTCCCCAAACTCATCAGCATCCAAGTGCGAGTCTCTGCAACCTGGGAACAAACAGCTCCTGAGCTCTCACTCACTGTCCCTTCTCTCCAGGTTTGTTTCCCCTCAGCCTGCAGTGCACATTTTCTTCTGCTCTCCCACCCAAATCTTTTCGTTACTTTTCTCTCATTGCTTCTGTAACAGACAGACGAGTTTTTGTTGTTGTGGGTACATATACATTAATCTTTCTAATTGCACACATAAACGTGGATGTATTTACCATCTCATTCTATTGTAGCTTTGCTGCTACATACCATGCCTTCTAGCTTTTGCACACAGGGTTTAACAGTTTAATCTCTGCCCATAGTCAGCTACTTTTAAACAGCAACCAACTCGTTTTCACTTCATGGTCCCCAAACACCAAACACTGTGGCTTCTTCCCTTTAAATGCTCAGTTCAAAACAGACAGACGAAAAAACAACACACATCCAAGCAAATGTTCATATACACAGATATAGAAAGAGCTATACAAACCATGATTCAATTCACTGATGCTGTCACTGGTTAAAGTTGCTGCACGAGACATGCAACAGAAGCAGCACAGCTGAAGGGTCTGCAAGAGAAAAAGAGAAAAAAAAAAAAGAGAGAGAAAGAGAAAAGGAGTATTGGGCGAGATGTACTTGACAAGGGAAGGCAGAAAGACAAGGCACCAGAAACTGTGCAGTAACCTGGTATGAAAGTACACTAGGTGACTGCAAAAGAAAGTGCTGTCGACCTGCCTTCACAGTGCTTCCAAGCCACGGGAGGGTCGGGAATTGCATGGAGCTGCCGCTGAGAATCGCAACAGGTAAAGTCCAGACGACAAGCAGGAGACAGTCCATGTTCCGCCGTGCACCTGGTGTGCTACCTGCTCCCCGAAGCGTGCGGCGGGCGAGCCCGGATCCCCCGCATGGTCACCTGGGCTCTGTCCCGCAGCAGCTCCGGCGGCCGGCTCGCAGCGCCGCACCCCCGCCGTGCGCGGCGGCGGAGCCCATGGAGCGGCGCCCAGGTGAGCGCGCCCTCGCCCCGCCGGCGCGCGCACTTTAAGCTGCCGCCGCCGCGGGGCAGCGCAGCCTCCGGCGCCGCGTCTCGGAGCGGCCGCCGCCCGGGGGGCGACGCGGAGCGGAGCGGGCGGGACCAATGGGGAGGCAGCGGGGCCGGGCCGGGGCCGCGACTTGCGGGCGCAGGCGGGGAGGCACCTGGGAAAGGGGGTGGCTGGAGGCCCCCCCCGACCTCGGGTGAAGCGGGGAAAAGGCTAGGCTGGGCGAGGGCAGCGCCAGTGCTTGCACACCTGTGGCGATCTGCGAGGAGATCGGAGGAACCTTCCCTGGGGTAGGAGGGGTGCAAAAACGGCGGCCGACCCGCAGGGCTTAATCAAAAGCACCGGATTTTTCGTGATGATTCTGGAAGAAGGAATAGAGTCTGGTATTAGCCATCCAGCTTCCAGAGCACCATTCACTTGCAGAGAATAAACTGATATTTTCTATTATTGTTATAGGTAGCTTCATGGGATAACAAAGAATCAAACCAAGATTCTTGGGAAGAAAACACAGCTGTGATAGCCAAGACCAGTTACACTGATGTCCATAAAGGAGGTGACTTTCATATAGTGGCTTACATGTATTGCACCAAACACAGCACCAGGTTCTGCTCTCAACTAATCTAGTTGGTATTACTAGGTTACGCTTTCCCTTCTACAGAAACCTTCAGTAAAAGATTAAAGATCTAAATAATTTGAAAGGAACCCGAAGCATTGAAGTGAATGGGACTGGTCCAGCCTGGAAACCAATACAGAATTTGTTTCTGGTGATTTTTGCTGCACTTGGAGAAGCGTCTCTCACTTCATGAGCTGCCTTTTGTGCTAGAGTTTTTTCAGTACATGTCTGTCCAATCTCACTCAAAATCTCTCATGTCCTGGGGTCACACCATGAAAATGAAGGGCAGCTGTGTCAATTTAAGGTGCCTCGCTGCCCCAGTTGGCACACAACCTGGAGAGCACAATGGAAGTCGAGGTGAGCTGGAGGTCATCTCTGCAATCTACCTCCTTCACTAGGGGTTTTGTGGTAACTAGTTTTAGGGCAGTGGATTAGACAGATCAGAGATATTTTCCCTTCTAAAGCATTTCCTGTCTTTAAACATTCAATAAGTTCCCAGGTGTGGTACTTCGCCTTCCCTTCTTTCCACTTCTCAGTGAGTTTTACATTATCATCTTCCTGAATATATTATGATACAGTTTCAAGATCTTTTTGTAATACTGCACCTGTCTCCTACCACCCTGGAGTATATTCAAGTGGAATAATTGACTATTTACAATGGTCCCAGTGGAGCAGAACACATGAAACATGCTGTGCATTGTGGTTAATAGGAGAAAAATATAATACTATTAGGCTGTAATTTTTTTATTTGCCCTCAGCACACTGAAAAGATGGACTCAACTGTTTTCAATAGACTACCTGCCTGTGATGACTGCCATTTTGTCTGCTCAGAGGGGAGGGAAATACATACAGTTCTCTAGTAATTACAATAATTGTTTAAGAAAGAGAAATACAACTTTCACCAGAAACATAGCACCACTAAGGGGAGTTTTGCGCTTGATTTTTTAAGATTTCACCCTGGGGATTAATAGTTTCTGAGTATGATCAAAGAAGAAGAAACAAATGTGACACTGCTTTGCACGTCTATAAATGACATGCATCTGAATTTGAGTTGGCATTAGGCAGGGGATCCCAACCTTTCTTGTCCTGTAGGCAGCAACACTGATCAGTTAACATGCTCAGACAACATCATACTTTGCTTCCCAAGTCAATCAAGATCCCAGCAGTGATGGTCATAAACATCAGAGAATCCTGCAGGCAGCTTGTTACCATGTACAAACATAGTTACCATGCAAAACATTAGAGAAACAAAGCTCCACAGTCAGCAGTGTAGTAAACAATGCTGCCAGAGGGGCTTTTTCCTCCCCCTACTCCCTAGCAATTCCCACCTTAGATGACCAGCAAGCATATATTCCTTCAGAGATAATCACTAGCATACAACAGTTTGTTATTGGACTGTTCTGTTCTCCCTAAGCTGCCAGGTTGAATGCTGCTATCACTTCTTTATGCTGATCAGATTTGTCAGGTTTTCAGTAGGTCTTTTTCTTCTCCTATTTGTTTGAACCCACCTGTTATAATCATGCTCCACCTACATAAGAAAGTCTTCCATTACCACTGAATACAATTAAGTTTGGATATCCAGTAGAAGCTTGTCACCCTTAAGCAGCATTGCACTACAGATAATATTACTCTTCTTGGGGAGGGATCCCCAGTGTAAAGAGATCATCTCTGTACCATGACTCAGGAAGTCAGGATTTCTCTTATACCTGCAAAGGAAAGTAGAGGGTTTGCTACTCTATACCAGCAGTGAGTTACTGCTTCACTTTCATCACCACACTGAGGCTCACAAGACCATAGCAGAAGTTTCATCAGGGCTTCTCATCCACTCGCTCTAGACAGATCACACCTGCATGCAAAGCGTCTAATGTCTTGATGTCTAGACACAAAGATACTGGACATTCTTGTTTCCACTTGCTAGCTTAACTGAGAGAATGGATTATTTTATTTTTAAAAAATCTATTATTTTTAATTCTGAATCCCTCTTTTCTCATTCATTTTTATAGATTTTTTCCCCTAGGAACTATGCTGTCATGGCTACCATGACAGAGTCTATCTCCACACAGATCTCACATTATCAGTACCATGACTGACAGGCATGCAGAAGAAATATGCCCTGAATTAAAATGCCATTCTGTTTGGTTTGCTGCCTTTGTTAGAGCAAATTCTTTATTATGTGAGATGTTCACAAGCACCGACATGAGTGAATGATTCACAGAAATCTGTTGTCTGATAGCTGTCACCTCTTCCTCTGTCAATCTAGATGATTTTTCCAGATCAATTTGTATTAGAAATTAATTTGAACAATTTATCCCATACTTAAATCATATTTGATTGGATGACTGGAAGCAGAGTATTTCCAATAGGAAAATGGTGCAGTGAGGGCTTGTTTTAATCAGGTAGGCACATTGTATTAATTGAATATGCATAATAGAATAGTAGCAGATACGTTTCTTGCTAACTCAGCATTCCATTTCTGTAACTGTCCATTCCTACTTGACAATTTCTGTCACTGTTTCTTAACAAACGACATTCTTGTTGAGTTATTCAGGATGCATTTAAGCACTCCATCGGATTCTTCCAGCTCAATCTTCATGCTCTCTTTGTCTTTATCCTCATGAATATGTCTCACACTTGTGAAACACAGAAGCCCTTTGCCTTCATTTATACTGAGTGGTGATTAACCACATGCTGGGTGAAACTCCGTGTGGAGTTTATGGAAACCCCTGTACAAATGAAAATTATCCTCTTTAGAATGAGCTGGTACTTTTCAAAACCCATCAAGTTCATCTTTGTCCCAAGCTGAAGAGGCTCCAAAGTGAAGTTATGTTCCAAAGCTGGTTATGTTCCATACATACCATAACTGCTAAGGAGGCTTTTCTTTCCCATTGTGCTATTCATTCAATAATCTCAAGGTCCTTTCGTAAAATTATATTATTTGTATAGAGAGTTAAGCAGCTGTTAATCAGCTGCAGCAGCACAAAACTTCTAGTTGAACAAAAAATGAGAACTAGTGGAAGGGTTCAAATGGATCAGGTGTAGCTGCAGGGATGTAGTCATCTGGTATCAAATTACATTTGCATGGCCATTCATATGTTATCCAAACCAGCTCAACACCATGCAGTTTAGGAAGAGGCTAAATATTTCCAGCTGGCATAAATGATAATAGCTCGTCTATCTGGCTCAGTTACAGGACCCGAGAAAACAGTCTACTGTATCCTTCCTGTCAGAAAGATCCCTTGTGCAGAAAGGAGACTGTAAACAAGCAGAGTTCATGGCATACATCCCTGCAATAGGGAGTACCTCACGTATGGTTATGGGGGCACAACTGAAACATGGAACATCCTAATGGACTGATGGTCTGTGGACACTGGTCAGCTTTCCCTCCCACTGGAACAGCACTTGCTCTTACTTCCACAGAGCAGGTTTGTAAAGCACTAGACAGTACTGTAATGCCTTGCTAACAGCAGATCCACTCCTATACTGTATTCCTTCCTCCCAACCCGAATTTTAAAAGGCTATTCTTATAAAAAGAAACTATGAGGACTTCTTTGTTTACTTCCGTGACATATGAAGCTGACTACAGTATTATCAGGAGTAGAAAATGCTAGTTTAGCACGTTCTCAAAAGCATATTTCTGCATTTCTAACCAGTGATCAGTTTATAAGATGAGCTATTGTAATAAAGTTCCTTTTGCATGATGGATAATTGCATTATTCAGTGACACACGGCATGGGCTATACCATGTCACTGGTTATTCTATGTATAGGTACCTATATTTCAGCTGACATGGATACTGTGTAAGTAACAAAAACATTTAGTGGTTAGCTTAGTGTGGTTCCTCCATTAATTCCTGTTCTTTAAGGGCCTGAAAGTTCATGGAATAAAATTCCACTGTCTCACCAGTTTCTGTATTAAATCCTGCTTTTTGCAGAAGCCTCAAAACACGGTGTTAGAACTGGAGTTATTTCCTCAAATGGTCTCTAAATCCATAGTTTTCAGATTACATCCTATAAATTCTGGCAAGAATAATTTCTGTGGAAAAGGTTTTCACCACCATTTACAGTAATATTTTCTGTCAATAAGCCCCTAAATTCATTTCACATAGCTTTTTAATCACAGCCACTGGAAAAGGAGCTTGATCCAGCATTCCTGCTGTACCCTAACTCCCAACGAAATCAAAGAAACAATGTTTACATTTTTTCCTCACCCAATTTGCACGTAGCACTGGGCTGTTACAGTCCCAAATAAATGCTTTTGATTACAAATATTAAACACAATTTTCTGCTTACATGCATTTCTCTGTATTGCACAGCATGTCCATCCTAATTTGATTAGTTCTACACATTTATTTGTGCTAGCTGGACATCCTACTTTCTGGCATGGAGTATGAAGTTCCAGCTATCCTGCTGACTTGTTACCATTGTACTTGCTCTGTCCTGCTACACAAGAGATTTGGGCTGAGGAGCGGAACTAAAACCACCTCCATGCTGGGCACTTAGAGCTGACATATAGAAACTTCACAGAGCAATGTTCTGCATTTCTCTTGCAGTCAGTGCTGTAGGCTAATGCTTAGATTTTAGAAGAGATTAACTGACTTGCATTTCTAGTCTCCCTAGCAATTTTTAAAAGGGGGAGGGGAGACCAAGGAAGGAAGAAAGACAACCCAAAAACTTCACAAATAGCATTCATTTGGCTTGGATCCAAATGTCACAAGTTGCCTCCAGTGTCCCGGCACAGTCTGTGGCTGAAAAGTGAACAGAGGGAAGCTGCAGCTCAGTACATGGGGGCTCTCTCACACACCCAGACCAAAATTAAATGAAAACGTCCATCACTAATAGAAGAAAAATAAAAGCTGTCATTGTGGGTGGCCCAACTAAGGCTTTGCAAGCATTACATTTTAGAAGAGTTTTCCTGGAAACTTGCCAAGTGTAATTAAAGCACAGGTACCTCTAAACTCACAGAACTCTAATAAAAACAATTATGCAGTTTATAATGTTGTGCATGTGCCAAAATTTGTATTTATACAATGGACCAAAAATGGCACGGGAGAAACCGTACAGTCCAGCAGGTTCAAAGATCCACTTTGAAAATGCTTTTATAAATACTGATTTGCACTACACCTAGAAGGCTGTGTAGCCTATAGAGTCACAAAGACATACTTAAAACCCCTGCAAATTACTTCTAAGACACTAGTATTGGTTTCAGACATACTTTGGCATCAAGTGCAGGAAGGAAAGCCCAGTCTCTGTTACAGTCAGCCAGCATCTGCACCCCAGAAAAAGGATAAACTGGGCCAAGAAAGAAAATCCATATGGAAGTTTCAACCTCTGTCTTTCATGATAGGAATGCATGAGGTTACTCCACCCCCAAAACAAATGGCATTGGGATGAAATGGTACTTCATTCATTTTTTTATTGGTTCTTCTTCTCATCTCTGTAAACAAAACACACTTGTTTCATCCAATTGAGGCTGAAAGTTGTTTCTTTCTCCCATACTTCTAGTACTGCTTCATCTTATCCAAGCCTGACATACTATCTAGCTTTTCCATTTTATTTTTTGATTGAAAAAGTAACTTCTGCTGATGTGACTTGTTCCCACAAGTGCTAGCATCAGTCTGCCTTGCGTTGTAAGGTAAGATCTCTGATGACAATTTTCTTTCTTCTGTCCCACTAGTTTCAGGGTGGGAGTCTGAGTTCTGGGAAGAACATTTCAAGCGCAGTCTGGAGACTTCATTTTCCAAAGTGCCAAGAATTCACAGCTCCAGTTGAGATCAAGAGGAACCAAACCTGCTCAGCATTTCTGAATATGAACCTCTGCACTCTTCTGAACAACATACCCCGAGAAGAATGTTGCTGGGAAGATTTCGTCTCCAGTGCTTTTTACATGTGCTTCTTTTTTTATTTGCTACTAATTTCATGGGCCAAGCAAAGAAGAAAATTGGCTTCTCTCTCCTCTGAATTTCATTATTTGCAGACTTTTTTAATACAAGATAATGCTGCTTTGGCTGGCTCCTGGGATTCCTCTATTAAAAACTTTCCTCCCCCCCCCTTCCTCATCAATGAGCCTTTGTTACTTCAGCCTTCTTACTGGGAACTTAGATTGCAAAAACGTTCAGGAGCCTTTTCAGTCCATTCTGTGTAACAGTTGCAGTGTACCCAACAAATACTTTGTTTCAATTAAGTATCAGTCCATTTTCTACGAAACCTAGGTGTTTTTACTTCCAGTTCAGTGTGTGTTCATCTTCCCCTTCTACTTGTCTCCTCAGACCCAACCACCTCCATCTCTTTCTTACTAAAAATGGACCTCTCAGTAGGAATTTTAACTACAGCTTGGCAATCAAACAAGAAAATGTCTCCCACAGAATTACAGAGCTATTCCATATTTGCTTCTATAAGAAAGGGCTTACAGCACCACACAATACTATACAAAGAAGGTGTTGTCCAATAGACCTGCATAGATAGTCTATTTGCTGTGTAGTGAAAAGACTTCAAACTCTTGCACCATAACAAGAGTGGGGTTTGTGTTAGACATTGGAAAGTTGTAATTTTTGAGAACCAAATTCTCATTTCTTGTAGGCTATTTTGCACCACAATGGCAGGGCGCAATCACTTCACAGCTTAGTGTAAGGGTATTAACTTTAAATACTTGCTTTGTACACTTTCACCAAGGTAACAAGGTCTTCATGACTTATTTTTAATTTTCTGTAAAGAAGGATACTTTCCCTACTATTTTTCTTGCTAAATGACAATGGTAACAGATTAAGAATATGGTAGCAGTAGTTGTGCAGGAACCCTTGAGCTTGGTGCTGAACAAACACAGAACAGAAAATCAGTCTGTATCCCAAAAGCTGAGATTAGCTTTTAATTTACCACAGCTGCTCGCCTTTGCATTCCTAATTTGCAAACAAAACTGTTCCCTAACTGTGGTGTTGATTTCCAAAGTGATTTCACCATGTTGAGGACTCACACAGTTGTTTTACAAACTCAGTGTTGCACTGGTTGCTGTGACAACATTTAATAATATCTTAGCATGTGTGTATACTAAGTGGAAATGGTTTGATTTTTGTCTATTTTCAATAGAGCTGGGTGTTGGGAAGAAAAAGGAATGAAATAATTTTAGGCTGTATGCCTGTAACATTGAGTTAACAGCCCCTTCTCAGCTGAATTGAGTAAAAGTAGAGTTGAACCTTTATGGTGGCAATTCTGAACCTGCAAGACAAGCACTTTAGTGGTGCAAGAATGTAAAGGTAGCTGGGGGAGTTAAATGACTGATTTTCAGGCATAGAACTTTAAGAGAAATGTAGAACAGAATAATAATGAAAACCAGAGTCATACAGGTTGAAGATCTACTCGGCAAACCCTTATGTATGAGTCTAATGATAGGTATGTTCCTAGGGAACATAATGCTGGGAGGTGCCTTATGATCAAAATTCTTCCCTTCTTCTCCTTCAAGAAATACCAAATACTGTGAAAGTGCTGTTGTTCTGCTCCATTGATGAACTCTTAAAGAGTGTAACATTGATAAAAGTGATTTCATGTCATTTTCAATATTTTTTGTTTTAATGAGAGCAGGGTTTTTTAGTTTGAATTTAAATGAGATTTAAATCTTCTTGGCAATGCAAACACCACAACATTGAACTAAAACTTCATAACCAGAAACGGAAACTTGAGTCTATTTGAGGGTAACCTGATTATGTTTTACTCATGCTTGCAGGATAATTTAACTGAGTTGCATCTCGCAGGAAGAAATGCACTGACTCCAGCTCTTCTAGGCCAGCTAGCAGTGCTTGCTGCCCTCATGGAATGAAACTGTAGTTTCACACTGCATGATGTGTACTGGAATACACACAGGATCTTTCAGAGGACTACAGAAGGCATCACATGTCTAGGACTTAGCCATGGTCAAGCAAAAATTATTTGCAGCCAGAAGTCTACACACTGAAGTCTACAACTTCAGTTACCTTGGCCTATTTCCATGATCTAGAATTAAATGGAATTAAAAATAAACAAGACAAACAAACAAAAAAATTTTAGATAAAATCTGATTTAGATTGACAAAGTACTTCTACTTTTTATGACCTGTAATAGTCTAAGCTGCAAGATTTAATTATTTTTTTTTAGGATCTACCTTTTGGCTCACTTTCACTATATATATATATATATGTACTTGGAGGGGACAGAGTGTATCCTTGGCAAGTTCTCTGATGATACGAAACTGGAAGGGGTGGCTGACACTCCAGAGGGCTGTGCTGCCATGCAGCATCACCTGGACAGGCTGGAGATCTGGACAAAGAAGAACCTTACGAGGTTCAACAAGGGCAGTTGTAGGGTCCTGCACTTGGGGAGTAAGAACCTCATGCACCAATATAGGTTAGGGGTGGACCTGCTAGAAAGCAGTTCTGAGAAGAAGGATCTGGGAGTCCTGGTAGACAGTAAATTATCCATGAGCCAGCAGTGTGCCCTTGCTTCCAAGAAGGCCAATGGAGTCCTGGGGTGCATGAGAGTGTGGCCAGTAGGTCAAGAGAGGTCATTCCCCCCCTCTACTCTGCCCTGGTGAGGCCACATCTGGAGAACTGTGTCCAGTTCTGGGCTCCCCAGTTCAAGACAGACAGGGAACTACTAGAGACAGTCCAGCAGAGGGCAATAAAGATGACTGGGGGATTGGAGCACCTCCCTTAAGAGGAAAGGCTGAGAGAGCTGGCGCTGTTTAGCCTGGAGAAGAGAAGGCTGAATGGAGACCTTATTGATGCCTGTAAGTATCTAAAGGGTGGGTGCAGGGAGGATGGAGTCAGACTCTTTTCAACAGTTACCAGTGACAGGACAAAGGGCAACAGGCACAAGCTGGAACATGGGAAGTGCCATTTAAATATGAGGCAAAACTTCTTTATGGTGAGGGTGACGGAGTCCTGGGACAGGCTGCCCAGGGCTGTGGACTCCCCTTCTCTGGAGATATTCAAGACCCACCTGGATGCAGTCCTGAGTAATGTGCTCTGGGTGATTCTGCTTCAGCAGAGGGATTGGTCTAAATGATCTCTAGAGGTCCCTTCCAATTCTGACGATTCTGTGATTCCATGATTCTTGCTCATTTGCAATCACACAATAAGAGTGTCAAGAGCAGCAAGAAGTTCCCATTAATAAAATTTTCTCATTGCAAAGTGAAGAAAATGGGCAGTTCATTAAGACTCTCTTCTCCAGATATATTTTTTCTGAAACCTGGCTCATCACAGTACAGAGACAATGTGATCTGAAAGCATATTGTTTTGGATGAGGGCCAGCCATCTGGGAATCCTTCACAAGTACCTGAAACAGAAGTAAGGTAGGGCATTTTGAGGTGAGCAGCTTCCAGATTTTACCTGAAAGCTCTGTAGGTGGCCTAAGGCCACTTGAATCTAATCCAAACCAGGCACCTGGCTTGGGCCTGGATGCCTGCCAGTTTCATAGCATATTCTGTCCCTGAATTACAGTGTCTGGACTTATTTCATGGCTTATTGTTGTATGTCTTTTAAAACTAATTCCTCACTGAAAGATGTTTGAAATTCAAAGCTTTCTTCAGTTTCCCACTTTATTCTGGAGCTGCAGACACTTGCCTTATTAGGTCCAGGAAAAACCTGCTCTAACAATTCACTGAATAGGGCTTAATGCTTTGGTAGTGTGCAGGTTGTTTTTGAGAGAAGGAAGAAAAGGGGGAATGGAGGCTTATGTCGTAGCTTTACCTTGATAAACATAACAAGGTATAACTTTTGTAATCCCAGAGTTCTCGCTAAGTGCCTGTGCTGCTTAACTTTCAAAGCACTGTTTATAGGTGTAAAGGGAGCAATCTACTTGCAGTAATTAAAGCTTGGTTGTTTATTAACTACAAATTTGGCTTGTATATGCTAGCCCCTGAATCATTGGAGTGCTTTTAGTATAACTCAGTCTTTAATATTTCCAAGAGATTATTCTAACTTGTTGCGTATGGGTGGCCCAGAAGCAACTTTACTATGGAGCTTCATGACTATTGGATGTTTTTTGGCATATCAAGTCAGACTTACTCATACTTCAAACTCCAAATGGAGAGATCTCCCAAAATCCAAATGTGAGCAGTAATAGACGGTATTTCCTCCACAGAGGAATAAAATACTTAAAATGTTTAAGCAAGAATTTAGCAATGGATGATACATGTAAATATGAGAACTTTTCCCAGAGAGCCAAATGTTTAGCTTATGATGTTCAAATATTTTAAGTGAAAAACAGTACAGGATTTCTCAGTGCTACAAGGGCAGCTTAAATGCTAATGTATTAATATTCTCCCTATCAGATCTGTCAAAATTGTTTGTATCTTCATGATTCCCTTTAACCAGAAACTGTAATTCTTACCAGATGCCTGGACTTTATATTGCAGTGCTGCATATTTTTAATTATGCTGCTATTTGCTCATTTTAATACTTGATTGTCATTATCACACTAAGGAGTCTACTTAGCTAAACTTCTAAAGAAGCAGAAAGGCAGATGTCAGCAAACTCCTTTCCTAAGTTGGGTGGCCTCACTGTTACAGAAAACATGTTGCTGTTTAAACAGCCCAGAAAGAAATTACCTGACCGGAATAAATAACAACGGCCTTAGGGGATGTTCCCTCTCAAATGTTGATTTCAAATTGCTGATCAAGTGTTAAGATTAACTGAATTACTTACAACTCTCAACTGAAAAAATACCAAAGCAACTTGGTTAAGAAAACAATAGAGAACATTAAACAAAGAGAACAATGCCCACATCTGCAAAAATCTCTTGGAGTGGTTTGTCAGATAGCAGGGCATTACAGTGAGATTTTTACTGAATCTTCCACAGAACCAAATAAAAGGGAGTCTGTTTTTTCCCCACCTAAAAGTCTAATAAGCAACTCAGAAGGATTTAAAGACTGTTGGGCCTATCGGAAAATCGCAAATAACTGCAAAGTCATGAGAACACTTAACCTGAGATTTATGTGTTGTATTAACAATCACAGAAAGCCCAAGAGAGAGTACGGGTTCAAGACATGAACCTATTATGTGTGTGTATGGAGGATGGAATGTAGGAAGCTTAGGCCTACCATATTTCTGTCCAGGTTTTCCCAGACAAAATGAAATGCAGTGAGACTAATGTGTCTGGGATGCATCCTTGATTTATACACATACAATAAGTTCAGAGTGAATTGGATTTACTGTGCTCACATAGATAACCTATTTACTGTGCATCTCAAATGCATGGGATCCATTGTTCACCTACTGTAGAGTAGATTTGACCATATGCAATAGATATGTCTGCAAATGGCCTTGATCGTTCATCAGAGTCCTAAATAGGTCCGTTACCTCCATTTTTTTCCTGGAAAAAATACCTAGGATCAAAAAGAGGACATACCTGGAAAAAGTCAGATGTAGTCCTAGGTGAACTGCATAAGTACAAATTTCATTTGGTACGCTTAATAATAAAAACATCTGGATATCCATTCATATCAGGTGGTTAAAAAAGAAAAAAAAAGAAAAAAAAAAAAAGGGAACTGAATCCATAGACCTTGAAATGGATAAGTCCATCAGTGTAGAGAGACTAGAAAAACCTGTTGTTGTCTGCTCTTGTCTAATGAGAGACAGAAATAAGTACTGCTGCTCACAAGGGAGAGATATTCTTTGAAACATTAAAAATTGAATAAGCCATTTTCTTTACAGCCTAATAAATGTGTTTGGTTCACGTACACTAAAAATCTTGACCTTGACCATAGATGTTAAAGATTTTAAGCTCTTTTGGAAGTGCACTTCAATGTATTTGCAGTTTGAACAAGCACTGCAGTTCTCAGATGGGGAAAGATAATCCTTCATATTCTGAGTGACCGAAACGTTTGGAACTCCAGAATATACACTTGCTGTACATCCCTGCCTTGGACTATAACACTGGAAATTCAAATGATGAAGTAATTCTAGCCTCAGCAATGTACCATTAATATTTTAGTGTACTAGAGGAACTGAATTTGGAATGATTAGTGCAGCATGTGTGGCTGAACGACCCCAGCTCAAAAAGCTTTGCTGTCTGTGTACCTGCTTCTCTGAACTCTGTCTGTACCATGACTCAAGTTCTGCACATACTTATTGACTGGCAGCTACAGAAACACTTTGAGACAAAATCTGATTTTATTCAGCAATTTACACTAATAGCTACCAAGCTATGATATCGTCTCTGACTTTTATTTCTTTGGGTTAAAAATAAAAATAAAAATAGGGCTACTTCTTCGTAAAATCTGTCCCATGACAGCATACAGTGTCAGAGGGACACTCCATGTTCAACTCCAAGCTTATCTGTCCAAGTGACCTAACAAAGCATACCCAGAAATACTTTTAAAAACAGTATGAAAATAATGCTAAGTAATTATTCTAAATTCAAAAGGTAAGATTTAGGCAATGACAAACCCAGCAGCACTTATCTGGTGACTTTTGCATCCAGTCCCTCTGCATGCTCTAGCCTGAAAAGCAGTCAATATGGAAATGGTGGAACATGCTATGCACATCTGAAGGATATGCTAGACCTAATATATGCATGAAGGAATTCTTCTGTTGTACACTACCAGAACATTTTATATCCTGACTCCACTGCAGCCAAGAAGCAAGTCAAGACAAGATCCCTTCACCAGTAAGCCTGAAATTCCATCCAGTCATCAGCAGTGAGTCTGCACATCCTTCTTCAGATTACATACTCTTCTGTAGTTCCTTCCAGGACATTTACTGAACTCAATTTATACAAAAAGTAGAAGATAAAGCAATTGTCATATAAATAAAAAAGGAAACATCCATATTTAAAAAAAAAAAAATATTAAGATTTCCATCCCAAGGGTGGTTAACTGGGAGGCTTTTTGTCTTTTTAGGAATCTCTGGCTTCCAACTTTTGACTCTCAAGCTGAAAGATGCTATTTAAAACTACTGTTTCTGCATATAATTTTTATTTCTTGATGCCTTGTTTTCTTAGATCTGCTGCTATCTGTTATAGCTAAGCTCTTTAGATTTTTCATGCTGCTATGTATCTCTGAAATATGGAAATTCTGTCATACCAAGCGTTATATCACTGAATCAGTGTGGCATTATAGTTCCATCCATAATGGAATGGAAATGATGTATAGTTCCATCATTACCAACTTACAATGGACTCTCCAGAGCCTTCCCTCTACTGAAACTAGAGTGAAAGTCTATAAATGACAAAAAATTCCTATACCACCTTTTTCATTCAGAAGAGAGCCTTCCTGACTCATGTTCTCTTAATCTACATAATTGACAACTCTTACACAGTGCTCTGAATTTCACACCACTTCACAGCAAGCAGATTTGTAGTAAACCTGTGTATCAGTTTACTTAAAAGCATCAGTGAGACTTCACAGGCTCCTTGCTGTGAACAGGGGGTCAGATTTCCCCAAAAGTCTCTGCTGGTGTGAACCAGTATAACTTGACTGAAGTAATGTTTTGCTGAAACCTATTGCTAGACAGAATTTCAGGCCAGCTCAAGAGTGTAACAAATCAACAGAACTGAAGCAATGTGCACCAATAGCAGCTTTTGTCCAGGGAACAGAAAGAAATCCAAGAGGCTTTTTAATCTAATCTGGATGCCTCATATTGTCTATACATATAACCAAACTGTAATACACAGTAAATCCTGTGGCCAGAATTTCTTGAGGGTTGTTCCCTTTCTGCCGCAGAAGAAAGGAGAGTGGTCTCACAGAAAGCTTTGTATAGCCTGCATACACAGAATTATTCCAATGATCCCTAGGAAGTCACTATGTAGGTACATCAGTACTTTCAGGAACAGCTTCCAGAAAAGCTCCTAAGTAGAAATTAAGGCAATTACTCTTAGTGAGTAAAAGTTAGCGGTTGAGTTGCTAACACTTTTGTTAAGGCAGCCTAACCACACACTTCTATACTCAGAGGATGACTTTGCTCAAAAAATATGTTACTGAGGATTTTGTTGTGGAAGACATTGCAAGACTGAAGACTACTCTAGAATGCCACCTACCACTGCCTAAAGAGCTCATCCCAGTAGCCTATCTATACTTCTTGTAGAGGAAGATACTCCTCTTGAGAATGCTTCCAGGGAGGTTTAACTGTGTTCTCAAGAGCCTCTAGCAATGGCAAAATGTTTTTCTAACCCAGTAAATATATACATACAGGTTTAATGCTAGCAGTGGCCTCAAAATCAGCTACACAAGGTCTTTTTAAACCTTTAAGTATCATCAAGTTGACATGCTCTATTCTCTGAGAGCTCTGCTTGAATACAAGGGGTGGTGACATTCATTATACAAAAGGGATATAATTTGTTCAGTGCTGCTAACTTCAAAGAATTCTGGTAGTCAATTTTCTGAAAAATTTTCTCATTCTTAATTTTAATCTGTAATTAGTTGTTGTAACTCTTCAGATTAAATTTATAATTTGAATTCAAGAGACTTTAAAACTGTCTGGACAAATTAGATATGTACTTAGAATGCTGGCACTTCTTCAAGACAAACAGTGTCTGTTATTATCAACAGTGCTAATGTTACCAGAATAACTAGGAAGCTTTACAAATCAGCATGACAAATTAAAAAGAGGAGAAACAAAAATCTCCAAAGGCAAGGAGTTTTTAGCACTCATTTAAATTTAATCTTCATGGCTGGATTTGTTTCCATAAACATACATTTGTTGTAATTAGCTACTGAGACTGGAGCTTAATGAGTTTAATAAATATTTCAGGCTGTTAAGAGATGGAAGTGGCACTGCGATGACTGGAGATTTTCTGCAGTTCAATGAAATGTATATTCAGAGTAGAAATTAATAATTAAAATATAATTGGAATGACTGAATCAGTCATTTCCTAAGGGCACCATCTGACTCTCTGTAGAGTGGAAAAAGTTCTTAGGACCTGGACATGGACCATAAGCTTCTAAGCACTTGTCCAGCACAAGATTAGTCTGCTGGAGGGATCCATTAAGGAAACCTGAACAATTATGCACAAAGCAGACAGAATATTTTACCCAAACAGGAGACAAGAGTACAGTGGAGGCACTGATATTTGCTTCAAAACTATTTTCACTGCAACCTCTTGTGACTATCAGAGAGTTTGACAATGCCCAATGAGGAAATAAGTAACAGCAGCCACACACGGAATTACAGGGCTCATAAATCTTAACACTACACCTCTCTTCATTTAGACTTCTTGCTGATAAAATAGCTTCCTTTTTATTTGTTTGTTTGTTTTGTTGCTGTCATTGGGGGTTTGTTTTGGTTTTTTGTTCTTGTTGTTGTTGATTTTAAAATATTTGCTTTTGAGATGTTACAGGAAATGTTCACTTTCACACTGTTTGGATTTTGCAGTCTTGAGTATAGAAGCAGGTATGTTTCACTTATATGTAGTCCTGAGACTACTTATTATTAAGCCCAACTCTCACAATCCAGCTAGCCTTGTGTACCAGAAGGCAAAGACCAAGGCACCATTCTAGTCCTAACTCCTAATTTCACATTAAATCAGATCTATGAGAGCCGTCTTAAGAATCATGACAGAAAGGTACAAGTAATTAAATAATTATGTACTCATGTTTGAATAAGGGTTTATGCAGCAGAAGTCAGTTGTGCACAGGTTATGTGCTTTAATTTTCCATAGAATTTAGCCTTTTAAAACTACAAAATGGAAACTTCTTATTTAAAATGAAAGCTAATATCCTTAAATGACCATATGACTTTAAGGAAGTTGGACATTACCCTCTCCTTACTACCATCAATAAAGTTGATAATAAGCATAAAATCTTGGACCTAAAAAGAAAAACCTTGGAGTTTGGAACTTCTTTCTATTACTGACTGACTGTTCTTAGAGCAGGGACAACTTTTGCTTTTAGATGATGAAACCACTCTTCAGAGAAAACAAATTAAATGCTGCTTGTTGTGAAGATGCTAGCTCATATGGTGCCTTCAGGTGCCCGTTGGCTAGAGATCTTCAAACCAGCCAAGGAAAATTCAATTCCATAATCTTTGAGTGAGTACTAAACCAGACCTTACAGCTTGATGCCTAGTGTGCCCAGACTCTTGAGAATCTCATGATTTGTGTTGCATGGAAGATAATCTATGCATAATCTAGTCCACACTGTATAATAATTCACTGCTTCAAAGGAAATAGAGAGCTGTGCATTTATCAGATAATGGGAATGTCAGGAAAGGCTGAAGGATACAAGAATAAGATTAAACTACAGAGACAGAAAGTTAAGTATTTAAATGTTAATGTGAAAATACTTGCTACATACCACAAATACATTAAAAAAATCTTAAAACAGAAGAACATGCTAACCATGAAGAGCTGACTTCAGTCTCACTCCCCTCCCAACTGCAAGTTCAGTATTTGATCAGAGGTTATCACTCAATAATCAGGTATAATCTAGTAAACAGACAGCATTTCGAAATAAGGCTTTGGAGAACTATCCCTTACTTTGATTATCAACAAATACTATAGTTGTTACTTTAATGGGGGGTGCAAATGTCAGGTCAATGGACAATGGTGAGGATTCTTCTTTTCTTCTGCTCTGTCTCTTTAAATTGCAATGGTAAAATAGCCTGACTCAAAAACCAGACAAATCAGGTAAACAATCTAAACTTTTGCTTGTAGCTGGGTTTTTTTTTCTTATTTCACTCTATCTTTCTCCATTTAATTCAGTGGGCCTGCAAATGTTTTCCTGTTTTTGACTCATGGCTTATGCAGATGCAGAAGAAGGGGAAGGGGGAAGTGGGATTTCTATGTCCTAAATTATCCTCAATTTATTTACCTCAAAAGGCACTTCCACTAGTTAAAAAATTTTGCAGAGCACAAGTCTCAAGAAATATAGCAACATGTTAACTATGAATATACCAACCACAAAAATCAGCTTATATGAAGCTGTTCATAAACACAAGAAATGTAATGAATGATGAAATGAGGAATCAGCTGTCATCACTTTGTAATACTCTCACTATATACTCCCATATATTTTCATAATTTCATGTTGTTATGTCACAGATTTAATGATTGCACAAGTTGTGTGTCAGGAGGTGGAAAGACTGTAAGTTGCTGGGGAAAAAAAATGTATGTTTTTTTTCCTTTTTTTTTTCTTCATGAATTTGAGAAGTTTCTCCACATTCTATTGACAGAGGGCTTAGTAGTTGAAAGTGGTTAAACAGTATATTTCAATGAATATGAACATGGTTCAGATAATATAGATTAATTTAAAAAATCATAACTGCAAATAAAGAAAGCTAAACAGAAACATGTTTAACATTTTGCAAATAAATATTAAAAAATTAAGCCCCATCAAAGTATATTCTCATGCACTCAAGTGGAAATATGTGATCTCAAATCAAATGTTTATTTTTCAAACAAAGGAAGAAGTAACCAGTCCATTTTATTCCAATGTCTTCATTGTGGTCTAATTAATCAAATCAAAAAGAAAAAAAAAAAAAAAAAGGTAAAAATTTGCCAAACACATAAAAGAGACGTCTGATGCTGATGATTAAACAAACAACTCCCCCAGACAGTCCAAATTGTTTCTAGAGTAAAGAATTTTAGGGTATTTTGAGCTTTCTGAACTTTTCCTCATATATTGTTTTCAAAAATCAAATACAGATATACCATTTATCAACCATATTACATACAAGAATTGGGAGAGCCTTTGAAATTCTCTTCACTTGAATTTTTGCATCTACTTTTTTTTTTTTTTAAATAGGTCTCTGTAAAATTTTTTTCTTCTAGAAAACGCCCCATTTTTTTAATACCTCCACTGAAATATGTATCACTACAAAAACTAGCACAGATGCAGGTGTTTGGAACATCATTTATAACATGCATTCCTGATGAAATTAAGCAAGTAATTTCTATTAATCTCTCAAGTAAAAAGCAAATGCCGATATTTTCATGAAGTACCTTCATTATAAGAATTCAGAGTTTCATAGATGCTTGTTTCTTGCCATATTTCCAGCAGCTTGCCAGGGGCAGTATTAATGCCTGATGGTAACTTACTTACATCATTACCTATGCTAACAGTTGTTTCCAGTGAAGCTATCTATTTTTGTTTTCATGCCATGTTTATGCTACTACATCACAGGCATATGGCTCAGAGACATCACTGAACAGGTTTCCTAGAGCTGAAACTAAATTTATCAATTATCAAACCTAAAATAACCCTGAGGCAGACATGAATGTCAATAAATAATGAAGAGAACCTAAATCACTGTTATTTTGCTAAAAGCAAAGGGTTTTAGCCTATTCTCTCCAAACAGAGACATAGAGGGAAATCATAACACACATAACCAAACTGAAGATGGTACTTTGAATTAACAAAAGAATGTGCAGGCAAAACTTTCTGAACACTACAGCCACATGTTCCCAGTCAGAGAAATTATGTGAACCAACATAATGAGTATCTGAATCACAGCCTCTTTGTGCGCCATACACAATATTCTAAGCCAAATTCATCTGTGTGTTCACACAGATAGGTCACATAGAGAGGTCTCCTCTCTGGTCCAACCTTATTGCTGCTTGCTGGTGCCATAAATATATTTTCTTTGCCAGGGCAAAATAATGCACTGACCCTCTTGTAATGCTATTACACTGATGCTTTCCACACAGAACCAGTTCAAGCAGAGAAGCAGGAATTTCATCACTTTTTGCCCAGAATGGATTTCAGCTGTTCTAAAAACTGGTAATACCAAATGTCAGCAAAAATAATTTCAACACACTGTGGCTGCTGCTCTGTAACTGTAACTAACATGTTTCAATCAGAGAAGGGAATAAAATGTTTTTCTATTGCTTTTGATTTCAGCCTCTAGAGGTCAGAGTTCTAAGCCTTCTTTGTGCTTTTTTAATGACAAAAATTAAATGGTAACTTGTACACTTACAGACAAAAAACAAAAGAAAATCCCAGCAAGAACTGACAGTCAACTTAAAGGACTAACACATGAAGAGGATATAAGGGTGTATCTGGGAGCATGTGCAGATAACTATTATAAACAGTAGCATATACTGAAAAATGACATATGTATGTTTGAAACCAATTAAGTTACTGTTATTGTACAGGGAAGGCACATTTCTGATAACACAGCTCTTACCTGTCATCTTCTTATATACATCAACACAATGAGTTTTCCTAGTGATAAATATCACCTCCATTTTACAAAGAACTTGACATCAAATTATTTATGTTTATGGTCTGCTTAATAATAATTGCGAATGTCATCTTTCTGATGAGTAAACAGAGTATTGTCTGTACTTCCAGCCTCGTAGAGGACCCTTTATTAATACTGACTAAAATTGCATCTATTCTACTGTATGATCACAATCCTGCCATTCAGCATGAGACAGAAGACAGTCAATTCCCAAAGGATGTATCACAGAGGACTTTTTCTCAAGAGAGTTGAACATTAGGGTAGCAAAAAAATGAGCTGACAGACATTTGATTGCCTAAATAATTAGTTGTTCATCTCAGCCTGCTAGTGTCTTTAAGGATCTGAAAAGCCCATTAATTTCTTAAATCAAAATCCCAACTAAACTCTAAGAGCTTTGCCCAAGCTACTTTGCAGCTTTAGGTTTTGCATATATTTTGAAAAATTCACTTTTTTGAGTAAAAAAGAAAAAAGCCTTTTTAATATTGACTTCCTACCGAGATGGCTGACACAGCCTGAAACCAACATACCTAAAAACGATATAGAAAAACACTGGAGGCAAGGAATGGTGTAGAGTGGATCTACTGCTGCAGCCTACAAGCATATAATGTATTTTAACAATCTGTTCCTGAAGTTCTTCTGTAAAACAGAGTTGTCCTTAACCAGCATGAAAAGAAAAGCTCACTGACTAAGTGAAATGTTGTCAATATTACATCATTCACTTCACCCAAGCTACTGTCTTCTGTTGTTTTTACTCAGTTCTAAAGGTCATTGATCCTTTAGGAAATTACCACAGGCCACTGAAATCAGTAGGGGTCTTTTCCATTCACTTGCACTCTTGTTAGATTAGGCTTGTACATATTGCCTTGCTGTAATATGGCATTTTGATAATATCCAGATAATCAAGTCTCCCTTATTCCATCTGTGGTACCACAACAAGCCTGTTGAACCATTTCTCAGAGAACTCACTCCTCGGCATTAGCAATCAGAGGGACACTCAGAACACACACTCTAGTGTTTCTCTGACTTACCTTGCAGCTGGGTGTCATGGCATGCTGATTGGTTTGGGGTCAGTGCATCACATCGCCCCTAAGAAAGAACAAACATTTTACTGTTCTTGCAGTTACAGCTATGGAGCTTCCCCAAGAAATAAATTTTCATCTTATTAAGGTCTTCAGAACTATTATAATTTATAATTTTACTATTTTTATTATGCGTTTGAACTAAAAATGTCTGCTTTAATCAATACGGTTATGGTTTTCTTTCCGTCATCCACTGAAGTCAGTAAAATCTCCATTACAGCTCAACCAAAAGGACATTTCCTCTCAAAAGAAAAGAGCAGCATGTTTCATGAAAAAAATTATTTAAAGAACATCTGCTTGAGTTTTCAGAATGTTGCTGTAGGACATGGTTGCACTGAACTACAAGACAAAAATGTCTGGTTTTACTGTGTTCCATATCTCCATTATTAAGTAAATTTTACAGGACCACTTCTGTAGGCTGAAAGTTTTCCTAATTAATCATTAGAGGATATTTAGGCTGCTCTCAGTTTGTGGTCTTTGTTTGTTTTCCAGTAACCACAAAACATCTGAATTAAATTATCTAGCAAATTTGATTACTTGTATTTCAGAAGTTCTACATCATCACGATACGTGAATATCATTGCTACATCAGCAATCTCATGTTTTGACTGCATTTAAATAATGTGGTTCCTCTTCCATTGCATTGCTATCCATAGGCATTACATCACATACAAACAGTATTATAAAGCTTCAACTTTTTCTGAAGTTGCATATATCAACTTCAAAAAGTATTTATGCTTGGATCACATCACATGCCCTATTTGACCTTTTTTAGACATGACCCACAGCCCTTGCAGCTGATGAAGAAAGAAGCTGGCATCTCACTAATAGTATAGACTACATGGTTTTAGGCTGAAGGGTTCTGAAAAAGGGTTTGTGACAATGCCCAGGTGACTATTTTGTCCATTCCAACAAATCCTTTAATGACATAGAAACAATTGTGTTTGAAAGTGCCTGAATGTTGCATTTGGATATGACTCACCTTAGAAAGATTTGGATTTATTTACAATTCTGAAACAACTTTTTGGAGAAAACTCAATGTATTTTTCAGAAATTAGTTTCTTCAAAATAATTAACAGCCTGTTTCCATCTTGATCCAAAGTACTTCCTTTCTAGCTAATCTCAATATTTTTACAAGTTAAGGCATTTATGTTCCATTCAGCTGTGGTTTTTGGTATGTTTGGGTTTTTTTGTTGTAGCAATACTGTAAATTAACTCAGCACAGAAGAGATGGTAGATGTCATTAAAGATATTAAGTATTATAGGGATATTAAATTAAGCATAATTTTGACACAATACAGTTCATTGGAATTTCACACAATAAGCTTCCATGATTACTCAGGGTCAATAAAGAATTACCTCAGCAATCCCCCATAGCACAGACATTGTCCCATCAGGCAAGGCAAGAATGAACCACACATTCCACTATTCAAACTGGACTTTGAAATGTTTAGATTTTTTGGGTGGGCGACAGAGAGAAAGAAAAGGAAAATGAACAGTCTTTCAGCAAACAGTTTGATACAACACAATAGGAGCAGAATCTCTCTACACTGCGTTGCTCCCCTGGCCCGCACAAGCAGACAAGGAGGCTTTTAGGCGCTCCATTTGTGTTGCACTCCAAGCTACATTCCACATTTCCTTGCTTTGGGCACCATCTGTAGTTTGCAGATTCTTTTAGGATGCCAAACAGCCCTGGGAAAACAACTGCAAAAAATGAAACATACACAATATGCAGCCCATTCTCACACAGCAGAAGCCTCAGTTGGAAAATCTAGACAATAAAAGCTTTAAATAAAAAATATTGTCTCTAGTCAGAACTGTATTTTCCTCATCCCCTAGAGAATTTTTCTCTTGTTTCTGGCTTTGTTTTTTGCCAGTGGGTACCCTGCTTCCCTGTTTTTTGAGGTAAAGAAATCTATAATGACGCCTCTTTTCCCATTAAAAAGTCCCTGCAAAAGACTAGAGATAAATTCACAGGATTTTTAAAAGCCTCAATGGATGCAAAGCTGGAAAACTGAAGTGTTTTACTGCCATACTAAGACTATTACACCATGTCAGTAAATCTAATGAATCTCAGTACATAGCATACAGGTTGGTGCACTGCAACACTGCTTGCCTGCAAGCAACAACTTTGTCTTTACTGATCTCCTGCCTACAACCAGACAGTTCCAGGGGGAGGTTTACTTCCCACATTTCCAGTGTTTGCAGAAGCTGCAGTAGCAGTGTGTTACTTTTCCACACACATCTGCCAGCTGTTTTATCTTACAGATCACTCAGGGCTTTCAAGACAAGGGAATGCTCCTACAGAGGAAGTAGGTGAAAGAAAGCAGCATAACACCCTACCTTAACATACCTCCATTTTCAAGCTGTTGGAGACGAACCACTGAGCATTAAATACATTAGTCACCATGTCCATATCCAGGGATTTGGTATTACCAAGCCTCAAAAAATGCTCCATTCTGACGGAAGTGAAGTTCCTGCATTTTACATGCATGCACTTTTGTTGTTCTTTAACATAGTACATAGTCTACAAATAGTCTAACATTGTGGCAAGCCTGCTGCAGGCCTGAGGTTTCGTGGATTACCATGAGAATCTATTACGGCTTAATAGGATTTTTTTTGTTGTTTTTCAGAATGGTACCAGAATGTGGGACTGCTTAAATGTAGAGTTCTGATAGTAGCAAGAGACTATTGCATGAGGCTGCAGATATGCTGTCCTATCAGGGAAGGATGTCCTCTGGCAGATCTATGAGAATCTGAAGATATCCAACCTGATCCCTTCCAGGGCACACTTTTTAAGTATGGCTCTCTTTTTAAGGATCTTCTTTAAGGTTTCATCTCACTAGTTGTCTTGTAGAAGAACATGATCAGGATCTTATTTCCTTCTTTTGCTCCCCTGGGGTATAATTTTTATCAGCTCTTTCCATGCAAAGATACCTCACAAAACAGTACAAGACAATCAGACCTCAGCAAGGGAGTGTGTATTTGACACAAGAGGAATGCTGAAGAGGCAAAAAGTTGGGGTGAAAAGGAATAGGGGAAAATGACTAATAGAAATCTTTATTAATTTTTACTTCTCCTGTTGTTAACAAAGTTATGCATGAGAAAGCAGCCTGCATATAGTTCTGTCTATCACCTCCCTGAAGCTGAGCTTCATATTGCACTTAATTTGGACAGAATTAAGGCCAAGATATGTTTTACTTTGTTGTGCATGTGGTCTGGCTAAAGCAGTAAGAGCCCCACAGAAGAAACCCTGTTCAATTGCTGCAGACATGGCTCTCTGTTTACATGTCCTATATGAACGTTAGGGGGTTGCTTTGTTAGATTTTCACAAAGTTCACAGAGTTCCAGCTCTGGAGCCCACCAACATTGGAATTTTTGTTTTTCAACTTGCACCAGGTTTTCCTGCAGCTCTTTGACTTGTACAGACTCGTGCTTTGTTGTTTTGGTTGGTCAGGAAAAGCACGACAGGATTTCATAAGGAAACTTAAGAAGGTCTCAAGAATCTTTGGTTTCAAAGGTATTAGTAGGACAGTTCTGAATTTTTTGATGGCTCCAGGCTCAGAGCCCTCCTGTAGTAGGCACCCTATGGTACATTAGTGTCTGCTTCCAGTGAACTAGTAGGAGGTGATTTGTCTGTGGGTTTTTTTTAATATCATACAAATAGTTTTTTAGTAAAGAAAGCACAACTGTAGAAAGGGCTGCTGTCTTATGATGATCAAAGGGTTTTTAACATGCTCAGTGTCAGTACAGAACCAGGGATGTTAAGGTATAAACACCTTCTACCACAATTAATTGCTGACTTTTAGGTTTAATACAGGATAGGAGAGATCACTATATTATATCTGAGACACATTTTTCTTTCAGCACCTCTCATATGCTTTTTATACCCACCCATCAAGCACTTTATTATATTTAAACTATAAACTCCATCCCTTTTTATAGGTTTGCACAGTTCCTAGTGGAAAAAGCTGCTACCTTTGAGGAGCTCTGCAGTGCAAATTATGTCAAAACCTGAACACAAAAGGACATTAAGTTTGTGAAGTAACGATTCAACAACAAGGAGGTACCAGAATTAGGATTTCCTCTGCAATTGCCCATGCAGTCTTAATTTGGCATGCATGCATAGCTGCATTATGGTCCAGACTCTTGTTATACAGCCATATGTCTTGTACAGAAACAAGCAATGCTCACTCCTGCTATTGAGTATTTGATTTTTTCCCCCCTTCACTGCATAACCTCCCACATTCCCTGCTGCATCTCATCAGACTCATGAGTCTTCCATAATTGCCAAATGTACTATCTTGTTTTGGTTGCCTGGTTTAAGAAGCACAGGGATTGATTTTTTAAGCCAATTACACTGCATAGCACATTTCCTCTCAGAACAGATGTCAATGCAATACAGATTTTGCCACATCTGCAAACCAGAAACATTAGCTTAGATGTCTCATGTTTGATCCCCAGAAAACAAGAAACACAGCATTACTAACTCCAAAACCTTGATTTAAATCACTTAATTTTACTAACTACATAGAATTGTCTGCCAAATATATAGTTCACTAGACATATATTTCACTACACAAGCACTGATTTGTCTTAATACTTGAATCCTCTGCCTCTTTTACTGTAGCCAGGACATGACTCCTCAGAGATCTCTTTGAGCTGTCAGATATTTAGCAGCTTTTTCTCAGGGCTAAAAGCATATTTTATTCTGTGTAAAATCTGAAGATAGGTACAGCTCTCATTAGATTTCTTTCTGGAAGAAGAATTTGGCGCACATTTACTGCCTTGCCAAGGTCTTCAAAGGGAGTCCCAGTGTGGTCCTGCCAGGTTCCTAATCCAAATAGTTTGAAAAAACATGGCATTGGAGCATATTATGTCACACACCTGTGGCAGGGCCCAGCTATAGCATGAGTAATAAAATTCACTGCAGCATCCAAAGAGATCAGTTTTTCATATATATCTTCCACAGAAAATGCACGAGTCCCCTTTGGTTCACCAGAGAATGATCTTTTAAAAGTCTCCATTGATCTAGGACTTTGCTTGTATCATTGATTTCAGTGACCTGAATTTGCCTACTTGCTATACTCGTCTTTGCTGGTTTAGGCTGTGAAAGGGGCGTAAGGATCATATTGTTATCTTACAGGAAGATTCACAGAGCAGTGATCTCCTTCAACTCTTCTCTAATCAGGCTTGAGACATAATTAACAGTTCCTTTCCCCACAGTGAGTGTACCATGTAAAAACAGTATGACACCTAGCTGGTTTGCTATAGAGTCTCACCCTCACAAACCTTTTTCTTTGCTCAGACACTTTTTTTCCCCTTGAACTCTATTTTATCCAAAGCTATGAAGCTCACTGACATCTTCGAGGATAACAAGCAAAGAATTGCAGTAACAAACTACCTGGACTACCTACACTTGCAAAAATAATACACACAGACCAAATGTTGTCATGAAGATTAACTCACTCCTTAAGGAGACAGTGTCTTCCCCTGAAATTCTTGTACTTGTTCACTGGAACAAATTCCTTGTGTTACTTCCTAATCATCAATTTACAAGTACAAATTCGAAAACAAAACAACCAGTGGGTGGTTCTGAGATTATTAACAAGATATAAATCTTTTAATAAATAATCTCATGGATATGGCATCTTAGGAAGACTGGTACTGATTTCTACACTATTTTAAAGCCTGCTGTGAATTTAGGGTGGATGCCAGTGCTGAGAAAGAACAGCCTGAAGGTTGGCAAGGCAAACCTCCAGTGAGCAGCTTTAGTCTGTGAGTGGTCATATTGTGCTCCTCCAGGGCACTGTCCTGCAGAAGCTATTAGAGGAAGAGGCCCATATACTGTAGTGGTGCATTCCTGATGTGTAAATGCAAGTGTTTTCATGCTGTCAACTGAAGCCTACTTAACACAGACTGTGTGTGCAGCATGTAAAATAACTGGGTGAGCACTTTTCTTCCAAGTGTACTAAGGCCACTCTTACAGCAAGTACTGGGAAAGAATAGCTGCCTTGTCATTTTCATTTAACTCTTTCAATAAAATACAGTACACACAGTCTTTAAAGGTGTATATATCTGTGGTGACAGAAACGGTAGGAAGAGCTTGAAAGGAGGGGGCATAATTTTGGCTGTGTTTTGTGTTTTCCCTGCTAGTGTGGCTGTAACTGATGGGTGATCTCAGAGCTGGCTGAATTCAGTGCCTTTCTGACTGGAATGATAATGCCATCAGGAAGATAACAAACAAGATGAGGCATCCAAAATGCCTAATTAGCTTTTGATGGGATGTGAGGAGCTGCCAGCAGGATCAAAATATATATGATCTGCATTTCAGCTGCTTTGTGTATAGAAGTGCAGTGCTGCAGCCACATGAAGGATGTGCATATATTAATTCTGCCACATGGCAGGAGGAAGAACTACAGTAGTCTCCCTTTTATTGTTGTAATTTTATTTGTAGTCAGCTTTGACCTTTCAGTCAGTTATTTACAATTCTGTTTTTTGTTCTCTTTATTGTTATGGGATTTTACACTTGGCCCATAAAGTCAGCCTATTTTGTATGAGGACTGTATCATTTTGATTTTTCTTTCAGTAGTCTTTTTTTCTATTCTAAACTACTTGCTCTGGCTACCTGGTGTGAATAGCTAATATAGATTTAGTCTATTGGACAGCAGCACAAGGTCTAGGACAGCTTATTGAGGTATATTTCAATGAAAAAGACCTCAAATAACTTAAGAATGAGGCTTTGTGCATTATTCTCTGCCACAACTGACTTGACTGTTGGTTAGAACAGCAGCACAGCATGGGGTCAGAAACCTTCTCTTCTTCTCATTGTCTTCTCTGAGACTACACTAACTACATTGCTGAGCACAAGTGTTCATTTATTTATGCTCTCCTCCTAGCCTCCACCCTGGGAATATATAAAATGGAAGAGAAGTACTTGGACCTGTTTTTACACTTCACAGTATTCTGGCATCGGCCAACCTTCCATGTTTAGCTGCTATGGTTAAAATAATACTGCTACAGGAGCACCTCCCCAGTGAAAAGATGTAACAAAGTGCTAGTACTCTAAGGCATACAGTTTCCATGCTGATGCCTCTGCCAATCCCAGCTGTTAAAGCCACCATGAGCCAACCACAAAGTAATCAGATTCTTTTTTTAAAGATGATACGTGGATCTTTCTCTGTCCTCTGACTTTTGAACTTCACAATTTCGCCTGCTATGGACGGTAGAAATACAATCTGCTGCACTCTTGTTATTCTTGTAACTCTGATTGAAGACTCTTAATTCACAGAATTACAAAATATTTTTTCACAACAAACACTAATTCCATGGTTTAGTTTAAATATTCTAAGACCCAGAAATAGATGTCAGGCTTTAGAAGTGAAGGAACTTGAGTTTCAAGGGATATGTGACAGAGAAATAATGACTTACAGTAGTGGTAAGTTCTAGAAAAAGAGCTAATTTTATCAATTGGAATGTAAAGCTGGGATGTGAAAAGGCCTGTATGTAGTAGCAGTAAAAAATACTTCCTAAACTATTAGTGTGCTCTCATGTGGATTGGAAAAAGGTGGACCTGAACTCATCCTTGTTGATGAGTGAGTTGATGAAACTGCACAGAAATAAATGGGCTACTCCACTGTCTTGGCTCCTTAAAAATCACACTAAAAGCTCCTCAAATAATCTGATCAGCCATATTTTTCCTGTCCCATAACACTGTATAACTGTTCAGTCCTTGGAAAATCAGTAATTTCTTACACCGAGTAAGTTAACCTTTTTAGCCACATGCCCTCAAGATAATCTCTTGAACAGGATGTGCAACTGATGAAGTGTAAGAGTAAAGTATTCAAAAGGAAGTACTCGATAGTAAGGCATTACAGGAGTTGTCAGAGCAGAATAAAAAAGGGAATAAATGCAACTCTGCTAACCATTATGTAGCTGAGTGATTTAGTTCAGCATATTCTACACTTATAGAGAATGTCTCAAATTAGATTCTTTTCACAGACCACACTCATGGTTCTGTTATGTCCACTTTTCAGCACTTCAGCACTTGTCAGGAGAGCACCTGACGTGACTTAATATTAAACTGTTATTTATCTCAGGTAATTTACGTATCTCCTTAGTATCTAACCTATTAGTCTGAGAGAGGACAGAAATAAAAATAATTCTTGCATTTAGGATTTTTTTTTTTTCTCTGCAGGAAGCCTTAAAAGAAAAGTTTGTGGAAAGCATGACTGAAACCCACTTGAAAACATTTTCTACTGCAGATTTTGCCATCCCATGGAAAAGAAGGTATGTCAGGTAGTCTTCTGCCATCCCGTATGATTATGTGACAAGCTTCTAAATGTATCTCTCACAGTCAACCCACAAGTGCTGAAGCAAGAGATAAGAAAGATTAGTTTAGCTGCGAGCAGACCTTACTTGAGGGTTTGCCTGAATAATACAGTCATCAGTCTGTCAAACATATAGTACCAAAAAAGTCCTGCTACATCACCCAACATTCTCTACATTCACTGATTCATACATGCCAGAGGAATAATGCCAGGCTTCCTGACACATTTACCTTTTTCATCAAAAACGCAGGATTGCTTTTCTAACATCCCATGGCCATCAGGCAGAGCAATCCTGAATCTTGATAACTGCCACATTACAGGAGATCTGTTTTCTGCCTGCAGCTGCAGGAGATGAACAGTGCTTGTAGACAAATAATGACATTTGGTGACAAATGTTTCAACACCCAGCAGGATTTCCCACTGCCCCCCTCAACCCACAGTGCTACCAGAGGAGCGTATCTTCCTTATCATTAGGTCAATCTTCAATTTTGCATTAATTATAAGTGATACAGTACTTATAACTGAATTAAGGATTATTTTATAGGCTTAGAAACTGAGATGATCTGTGAAATATATATAAATTAATGCCAAATGCTTTAATGCTTTTTTTGATGAAAGACATTAGCTAGATGATCTCTACTGAAACATCTGAAGCAGCAGCTCCTGGCAACAGTAATTGACAGGGCTTGTTATAAGGAATTTTAACTAAGTAAAATAAGAGATAATGATATGTGGTTAAATAATTTAGGCAGGATATCAGAAGAAAATCCAGAGTGAGTTCTATTAGACAATTAAAATATTGTCCAAAGGAAGTTATAAAAGCTACATCACTTGAAATATTTAAAGCTGGTTTATTTAAAGCTCTAGAGAGGATAATTTTACTGAATCAATCTCCATTCACAGAGAATGAAATCAACTTCTATTCACGAGTATGAAATAAATTACTTAACAGGCCACTGTAGTCTCTAACTGAGGTGACTCCATGTTTTTTCTTCTCTTTAGGGGATGCTGCTTCACTCTATATACTTGTTTTCAGAGGGAGAACACTTCTAAAAAGGATTTAATCTGGAAGCCTAGTTTAGATAGACTCCCCAGACCGCTGCTGTACTCCAGTGTACAATACATGTAATGGTGTAAAATGAGTAAAATAAACTATCCCAGGGTACCACATTTCTGCTAGATCCTGCACTCCATACTAAATGACTATTATTACAAAAAATAAAACCTGATAATAATTTCTATCAGAATTTTTACCTCATCTTCAGTTTTTACTGGAACACAAACAGTTCTACCACGTCAGCTTGTAAAACCCCATTATGCATAATTTGAGGGATTACCTAGATTATATTCTCCTTCAACACATTTAATCAACTCATCTGAAAGTGCTTTTTTGCTTTTCCATAATTTTGGTCTCAATTCCACTGTATGGATGATTACAAATTAGGATCCCAGTGTCATAATAGCACTAGGCCACATCATATATCCATCACTGATGGAAAATATTGACAGAAGTGATTTATAAGTTTTCAACTCTGAGCCATCTAGAAGTGGTCTGATAGTTTTGCAATTATTATGTGAAGGAAATATCTAAGAACATTCATAAGTGGGCCACTGGTGGGTTCCTGTATGAAAATAATAACAATCACAAATGCAGCACAGGACCTGTTCTAATTTTGTAATAAGATTCTATATTGAGGGCTAGTATCCAAATGGAAGCTTTAGATGCAGACATCTGTTAATAAAATATTTACTACTTAACTTTGATATGGAACTAAACCAGCAATTCTGATTAAGTTCTAGACAATGCTTAGGGCAAAAAAATAAAATGAAGCAACCCTCCCAGTTTTCAGTTTTAACTAAAATGAACAATTATACAACACATTAGAGTTACAGCAGGGATTTGACTATAAATCCATTTACCAATGGATTTAAATGCCACACAGAACAAGAACCAAAGTGTGATCAAATGTTTTCAGTATGCTGTTCATCCATACAAATAATTGTCTGCTCTTTATAATTTAATTAATATATATTCCTAATTCTAGAGAGATTTAGGTTCATATTTAACTAAATCCTTGTGGAAATCCACTGATCATAATGAGATTATCCACAGTTTGTTGACTTAAGCCTATGCATAAATCTCTACAGCAATTAATTTTTTTCACAAATGTATTTATATGTCACACAAATACATTTAGGACAACAGCCTGACTTTCTACAGTTTATTTTTAAAATTATGCTACCTCATTTTGTGCAATTCTTAGTATCTGTGCATATGCAAACATTTGTCTCTACATATTCCTTTTTTAAGGAAAGATGTGCAACCAAAAGGCAAAGAACAATATAGGTATGTATCCAGCTACTTTTGACAGAAATATTTATATCTATATATGTATAGATATATATGTATATATATCAATGTACATATACATTCCAGTTATGTATATGTACATATGTATGTATTCATAAATATTTATCTGTATGTCTGTATGCGTAGATATATGTATACATACACATGTGTAAAAATAAATACAATAAGAAGCAGAGCAAGTAGGGAGCCAGAGCTACATAACACGTTAGAATCCACATTTCAAATACTGAAATACATGGTATTAACATACATTAATATTAGAAGAGATTAGGAATAAAAAGAAATAGTGAATTATCACGAAAGAGCTGAGACTAATAAGGAAAAATAAATGGCTGAAAATTTGAATACTTGACCAGTAATTATGGGATCTTACTTATCCCCACTACATTCTTCATGTCAATCACTGTGTAAGTTAAGAAATCCATGTACACACATTGCCATCAGTCACTATCAGTCAGTATTCCATTTTTGCAAAATAATATAATTGTCCTATGCACAGATTTGTACTTCATGCTTTGCTACTTCTTCATGTCTTTGTAGTATAACAATTATAGTCTGCTTTCTGACAAGATGAGATAGTTAATATACGGTATGTTAGTAAAAAGAAAGTAGTGTAGCAATTCCAGCTGTTTCACAAGCCTGTCACAGGTAAGGGTATACTTTTATCTGGCACATAACATTTTGTTCAGAAAATATTTGGATTATCTATTCAGACAGCATGCACTGCCTCAGCAGCTAGCTGGCTTTTCCTGTGTCCACAGATGAGCAGGTGGTTGGTCTGCAAAAGGAGAAGGGTCTGTGCAGAGTAGCACATTACCTAACTCTGTTCCAAAGACAGGGCACACAAAGACCAATCCTACCAGCAGTGCTCAGGAACTGGCCCCAAAAACTGGAATATTTTTCTGAAGTATTAAAATAAACTCTCTACAACTCATAGTCTGAAGTTTGAGTATTACCTCTGCATACACCTGAATATTACAGTATTTTATTTACCAGTGTGATTCCAGAAAAGAACCTGTTATCTTACATTAGACAGCAGTATTGACATAGCCATAGCATCATGAGTTAAGTCCCCACAATGAAGGAGTTAACTTTAACCATCATAGTTTTAGAATAGCACTATGAAATTTGCTTTCAGTTTTTTTAGCCTTAAGGGTTCACTTTTACATCTTCCTTTTCACAGTTAGGAGGACAAGGAAGTTACCTTTAGAATAAAATAAGAACTAGGAATCTACTGTAATTCATGAGCTAGGAGCTGGAATTATTTTTTAAAATCCCAATATCATGAGAACTGGCAGCTTTGGGACTGACTGAAATTGTCCAGCATTTCCTCCAATAATTATCTGATTCAAAAACAAGACAAAGCAAAGCAAAACAAAACCACAAAAAACCTGACTAATTTATTTCCACAGAATTTGGGGAAGTTAAAAAATGGCTAACATTTCTGGCCTAAGAAGTTAAGCATACTGTTTGAAGTATGATTATTTAAGATGCTGTCTTAAACCACTTTTAGATTTTGGCATACAGTATTGAGCTGAACTACAAATGTTCCTTTTCCTTACTTTTCTTTTGAGCTGCAATTTGTTTCAGTATAAAGCCACATAGGTCTGTAAAAGCCATAACTTCAAGCATGGCCATGTGTGTTAATAGCAGAAGTGAAGGAAAATAAACAAAATAATATGCAATAGGGACAGGATACTTGGTCTTGAATTCTAGAAATTATTAGAAATGCATTAAAATATATATGGCTCCCACTGGTCTCTGCACATCAGTGTGGCAAATCCAGAATTCCAACACTCTCTGTGTTAACAGGCACTTACTGGTTTTATTTGTATAAATCTTACCTTTGATTTACACTTTCAAAACACTGAGAAAGGGAACTACTGCATGAATTATGGTGCAGTTTTTCCACTGTGTACTGAAAAAAGTTAGATATAAAATGTTATATGGATAGCTTTAAAAAACAAGACTTCCTATAGAAATTATTTTCATTGCTCCTTAAAAGTCACAGCGGCATTTATTGTACTCACTAAGGAGTGTGGTGTTACTTAATATGTGAAAGTGGGTTGAAGGGGAAGGCAGAATCTAAATATCTGCCATTCAGAAAAAGCAGTGGCAGGCATATAATATGGCAACTAGGTTGTAAACAATAAACTGCCGTCTTTGAAAGACAGACACAGCTTACCGATAGGGTTCTCTCCTGGCATCCTTTCGAGAAAGTTAACTGGCATCAGCATTGCTACCATATTAAATCAGGTGGACCCTCTCACCCTGTGAGAAATCTGATGGATGTCTACAACACTTCCCTTTGCAGGGTGAGGATCATTATCTGGCTGATACACAGACCTCAACTGTGGTTACCAACACTTTGTTTCTCTATGCAATTGTAATCGCTGTTTCCTGTGGCACTTTGAATCAAATACCTATCGTCAGCCAGGTAATTATATTAGTTTCTGGAGATTGGTAGGATTTTCATTGGCCAAGATTTACCATGTCATTCACTCTAATGGCCAGCCCCTGTGGAAGATGAGGGTCATGAGAAATCTAAGCAGGGAGGAATAGCTGAATTCACTCTTAACAATGGTTTTTAACAGTCGTTTTTGGCTGTGGCCAGAAACTGGCAGCCAAGTGCAGCTCCAGGAAAACCCTCTATAAAGCTTTCCCCATTGCAGACAGGTGGCAGCTGCAACGCAAAGGCCCCTTTTTGGGTTGAGAAATGGATCACATGGGATCATATATTTAAAAATTTTAATGTCCTTTTTTTTTCATGCCTTTGCTGTTTCTGAAGCAACAGCTGCTTCAGCTGAGCTGCTGTGTTCAAAACTCTCAACATCCTTCTCATAAGAACAGATGTATTATTGAGCATTAAGAAAGAGTCTCTCCAGGGGAACACGGCCTGCACTTGGAGTGCCAAAAAACACAGCTATTAGTAAAAAAGACAGATGATTTGTGAATTTGAAACTGCTTGGTGCTGTCTTTCACTGTATTAATAACAAATTCATTGCAGAAGAGCTGTAGTTATCCCCACCATCTAAGTAAAGCACTTTTTTTTTTTTTTTTTGCCTGGCAACCCAGAACTTGCTTACTAAGAAAAGTAATTCTGATTTGAAATTATTCAGATCTTGGAAACACTCTCCTTTTCTGTAAACAGTCATTAGACTCCTGTGAAACCCAAACATTTGCACTATAGCTTCTGTACTACCAGCATCAGGTGGCTTCACACTGTTCCACCTGAGCTGAGGAAAGAAAATATGCCTGTATAGTTCGAGCAGTTTGCTATCAACCACTGCTTTGAGCCCCAGTGATGAGCAACAATGGTCAAGCAGAAGAGATAAAGTTCAAGAATTGCATCTCTTTTAGATCAAGTGTACTGAAGCACATGCTGGCTTATATCATAGGGTTCACTGGGAGGTCTTAACAACCTTCTAGCCTCTGCGCCTCATGCAGTGACAACATATGAACAAGACAGTAGTTTAGCACAGAAGGTACAAAACCACCTGCTACTGAAGATGCTGAATGCACTGGTCACTGTACAGCAGTATCTGGTAATAAGGTAGATTCCATTTTGTCAGGAGAAGTTCTTTGCTTCCAACCTGCCACTGGAAGTTTTGTAATGCTCCTCCCATGGGTGAAGAAGCCCAAGGACAGCACAAAGGTGTTTAATGTTTAACAAATACCTAAAAAGGAGTGTATGAAGGTATACATCAGATGGGCACTGCTGTGGCATCAGTGGTTAGAAACAGAGGGGCAACAGTTTGGAAAGAGCCATAAGGACACTGAGTTGAGTGTGAGAGATGGGAGGGACACTGGGTTGAAACAAGTGGGGAGATGAAAGATGATTGCAGGAACATTTTGAGAGGAATGGCCTATGGAAAAAAAATATTTGTGTACATTTTCACAAAATGAAGTTTATACTATTTGCAGAATTCCAACTATGAAACACAACAGCACCATTCTCTTGCAAAGCAATCAGTGAAAAAGTACAGACTTTACCCAGCAAGTCATAAAGCTCTTCAGCTACTGAGTAAAAAACTGCTTTACTGAACTTTAATGTATCTTGCTGGTCTGTTGGAAACAGACATTCATAATATCTCTTCAGTGAATTGACTTTGTTTATTTCCTACTATAAGCAGAAAACAGCAGTGAAAACAATAAAAGGTACTACAAAACAAACTAGTCCAACATCAAGGAGCTGGCAGGGATGCATTACATCACTCACTCAGCTGTTCAGATGCTATAACAAAATGACAATTGATCTTGATTATTAGATCATGGAGTATGAATCTGAGGAAACAGATGGTGTGGTCTTGAGTCCAGCACGATGACAATGATGATGATGATGATGATGATGATGATGATGATGATGATGATGATGATGATATCCTTCCTTATTGCTTACTTGGAGGAACAGGTTGGGGTCTTGGTCACAAAAGTGTCTAAGGGTGTGTTTTTTCTGGACTACACTTGTAAAGTGAACTTTTTTTATTTTCCTTCTCTAGAACTGGTAAAGTCTGATAACAATGGACACTAGTAGTGAAGTGTCTGGGAAAGAATTTCAAGACTTCATTTTTCCAAGTATAAAGAAAAGAGGTGTATCAAAATATCTGTGAAAGATAGTAAAGACCCATTAAAACAGGAGATTGTGAAAGGCAAGTGGGACAATTACAGTGCTTGTTCTTTCAGAACAGGCCTTTCAGAAGCCTCTTTGACTCTCCAAAGAAACAAACAGGCATGGCAGATGGGATTTATATTAATGAGGAGGTAGCATGTTAGGTAAATGGTGAAAGGAACTACATAAAGTGTGCTCAGTGGAAAAGTCACTGTAAAGCTTAGCTAAAATACTAAACAATGTATAACATAAAGAACAAATCCCAAACTATGAACACTTTTAACCCTGAGGATAAATAAAAACAGTCTGCAGCTCACCAGCAGATCACCTGCCTTCCATGCTCAGAGCCCTTCATGTATAGTGCAGTATCATGGAATCTGTAGACATGCAGACTTGTACACAAGTAATTGACCATATGACATACCCCACACATTGTGACACCATTTGACACAGAACACACACTGCCATAGGTAAAAAGAACTTTTGGGAACTGCCAAAATAGTTTATGCAGCCACCCTACCCTTTCTCTCCAGTAAGTCTGGAATAAGACAACGGTCATCACCAATTATATGTCTATTTTTTAGCATATTTGCCAGCAATGTTCACTGATACCTCATCCTGCCCATTTAATGAGATTAAATACTTTACCCTCTCAGTAAAATTCTGTAGACAAACAATGCAACTTGTCAAAATACATAACCACTTACTTAATGAATATGCTGTTCAATCTATGCATTTGTATAATTTTCACACATTTCTTCAGTAATCCACATATTAGTAAAATGTTTGACCTTGACTAAGTTAAATCAAACCAAGTGGAGCATGGGCAGGAAGCTCATTTAAAACTATTTCAGAATGGCAAATCTATCTAGATACTATTCTTTGCTGACCTGAGGGCCTGCAGGGACAATTCTGGAACATAAAGCCAAATTAATCCTTTGAACACATGGATTATACATCTTTAAAAAATGATCAAAGTTCTTGTCTGACCAATAAAAATGTTTTACTTAGTCTTATGACCATTCAGATCACTATGGCCATTATGATCCTGAAGTACAATTTCAAATGAGAGAGAAAAAATTACATTTGGATCTGGGTACTACTACCATAGAGCCAGAGACAATAAAAATTAACTGTGTTATAGTAACATGGTTGCAATGCCACTTGCTTTTTATTACATTTTTTAGAAAGAAGAATTCATTACTGCATAATTTCCAACTAAAACACAAAAACATTCTTTCAGATCCTGATGTAGTCAGACTACATTGCTAATATTAGAAAAAAGCTTTGTTAAGATTGAGATGATAACATATCTCACACTTGATATTTTGCATGCAGCGATGAAAAGTTTTTATTCACATTTTTAAACAGAAATTCTTGTCTCCTCAAGTGATTTTTCTAACTCCTTTTGAAGGTCATACCAGCATGGAAGCAAGTTGGCCTGAGTCAGCACAGATAGTAGCTGTATCATTCTTCACACTTTAAAGCCTAACTCATGTATTTTTTCAATTACAGAAAAAGAGTTCACAACTGCTTTTTCAACATATTGCATTTCAGCTTTAAAAATAAGCCTTCAGTTATATGCCCTTTTGAAAACACAAAAAGGAGATTTCAGTTCAAAATGAAAAACCCATCATTCCAGTTAATAAAAGACACTTGTTAAAGCAAAGATGAGCCTTGGTGGAAATGTAAGTTTAAAATTATTTGGACTAAATGCATGCATAATAAAGAACCTCCCAACATAGAGGATAAATTTTTACAACATATTCCTGTAATTTCTTGTTTTCTAGAGTACAGAAGCACTTGTACAACTGTATGCAGAGCAAATCTCCTGGCAAACTACTATATACAATCATTCTGAAAGCCGTATAGCAACATGGCTCAGAGCTGAGAGAAAAACACATTTCCAGTCCACTACCCTAAGATGCAGATTCTTTTACTTTTATTGCCATTTTGCTAATTGGAAATATTTGCATTTCTAAGATGACGAATGTGAATGTGGTTGCAAAAAGCCGTAATTGCTATTAAGAATAACTGAGTTAACTTCTGAAAGTGATTTCTAACAAGTTCAGTTCAAACGCAAAGCTATTGTTATGACAGAGTAATTTACTTAAATGTTTATCCTGGCATAAATGGATCTGCTAATGTATTTTTCCAGTATTTGACCCATGACAGTCACAAAAATTGTTTATTCAATGCAGACCATTTCTTAGGATGCTTGAATTTAGGTGCTAGTTCCCCTACAATACAATCAGTAATTATGTTCAACTCTCTTTCTCCCCTTAATTTTCCTTTTCTTGTCCCCATTAAATCAAATTAAAGCAGCATGATATAACACAAGGTCATTCATGGTTTTTCCCCAAAAGATTAAGACCTACTCTCCTCTTGCAGTATTGGAGGCTATGTACCCTTCTCAGATAGTAAGAATGTTCTAGTAATCTTTCATTCTTTCCATCCTAAAAGTGGAAAAAAAGACCAATTGCCCTTGAAGCAGCAGGAAGCTCCTTTCCAGCTGCTATGACTGACAGAGACAGCAGCAGGGGATCCCACTCTCTCCAGCAGCTGGGAAATATCTATTTGGGTGTGTGGGTTGGCCTTGTGTGACTATTTGTAGAATCTGTCTATATGCAGCTTATGAATTCTGTGTTGATATTTTGAAGCTGTTGTTGTAAAAATTCTTGAAAACTAGAACACCATGGTGGCCTACATCCAGATCTTCACTGGCTGACTTAACCTCAGAAAATGCCTATGCATAATCCATATGAGCAGCCTAAGTACATGCAACAAACCTAACTCATGATGTGGTTGCCTCAAGTGCAAAGTTTGGACCTGCATGTCCTCTTTTGTTGCTAGAATTTCTTCAAGGTACTTTCAAGACCAGGGACAGGGATAAGTGTCTAACCTATATTTTGACTAAACAATTTGTATATTAAGCAGACAATATAAAAATGATGATGTTCAGAGGAGAGAGCTAGATACAGCCTTTTTTTTAACTAAACTGTTTCACGGGGAATAACAGCAACTCATGGAAGGCAGGTACACACTCATTCTATAGTATATGCATCAAAGAAGATATTACATCAGATATTTCTCATTCATTAAATGATTTTATTAAGTAGAGCTGTATTAGAAAGAATGAATTTCCTGTGTAGTGAGTTTCCCAAAACACACGCCTCAGAAGAGAAGTCTTGGCACTCAGGTGCTGACACTGGGATGAGAGAGGGCAAATGTATGAGGGGCTCCTACCACTCTTAAATGTAAACACATTTTGACCTTGAATCTTTTGAAGCTTTCTTTTCTTACCAAAATCTCTTTTGTTTCCTTCAGTCCCCATATTAATCCACTCCCACCTTTGTTAGGTTCAGCACTTTGTTGATAAGAAGAGAATGACAATCCAGATAATTTTACCTCTTCTCTGGTCACTTTGATTGTTGCAGTCTGAAGCTGTTGATTTATTCAACCCCCCCTGGCTTTAGTTTTCTTTGTATGGGTCTTTCTTTCTCCTGCCCTTCAAACCCCAGTTATCTACCTATCACCCTATCTCAGTCCCATCCCTTCAGTAAAATCTCTGTTGGGCAGAAACCACTTTTGACTCTAGAAAGTGCTGAACACACTAAAGGTGCTTAACGCAAAGAATCTTTGATCCTTTGGGGATCATATTGCTATGAAAATATTATAGTTTATCAATATAGGAAATTAAAATCTCAGTTCATAAAAAAAATGTCCAGTTGTATGAAATCTCCCAAACTACATCCAGGATAATTACAGGAATCTGTATTCAACTGTCTGAATAACATTAAATTTAAGATTATTAGTACAGACATAGAAGAGGCATCTATCTGTGCCGATTTATTTTTTTCATCTAAACAGCTGAAGTTTTTACTGTGTCTTTATATCACACAGGTTATATAATTTTATCAGTGAACTGTACTTCTTTCTGTAAAGACAGTTTTGGCTTCAGTCCGATAGTGATAAACCACCAACAATGCCTTTAACAAAATACTCCATTCTGTTTTGTTGTTGTTTTGTTGGGGTTTTTTTGTTTGTTTTCACAATTAACCTTAATTTCAAGGTTACATTAACCTCAGCTTTGTTCAGATCATCTTGAACAAAAATACTGTAATTAATCCTTTTTTGAGTTTCAAACCACAATTTCCAAAGAAAAGGACTGCTTTACATTTAAATACTTCAAATTTATAGACATACTGAAGACACATTGCAGAAATCCATTGCTGTATTTTCTTGCTGGTCTTATAAAGATGGGTCTCTACTGCCAACACTACAAAGATGTAAACACTCTGGGTAAGAAATAAAGAGCAACCCCCACCAAGAATGACATCCCAGCCACAAGACCTAGAAAAAGGCTGTGGGTGTTGCAATGCTAAAAGCATTCTTGTTTGTAGACTGCTAAGCTTGTTTTAGCAAGGACTTGAAAGAAATTTTTAAAAATTAATTGTATGATGTGTACAGTATGTAGTGCTGTGTTCATACTGTTTGTGAAGAACAGTTAACAGCTTCCTTTCAAAGGGTAATGTGTACAAACAAATCCTACATGACAGCTTGCTTTCTTTTAGCTTTTTCTATGAACATTTTCCTCTTTCCTATTCTTCCTTAATTTTCCCCTCCATTACCTTTGCTTTTCCTCTCTATTCCATTTTTAAGAACATCCTAGAGACTTTCTGAGCTCATTCTTTCACCTCTTTAGTGTCAACATTGAATCTGTACCTGGCAAAGTGACTGGGAGCACACTCTTAACTGTGAGTAGAACCGTCTGTGCCAATTATGATAGCTATTAGTATAGGACAAAGATTCTTCACCATTTTAGAAAAAGTCTGTACTTCACCTTGAAAAAATATAGGAATGGATATATACTTCCCCACTGATTATGCATTACCTTTGCTTTATCAATATTAAAAAGATTAATGAATATGCAAATGGATGAGGCAATATGTGTAAAGACACAAAGAGGTAGCAGAAGAAAAGGAAAAACAAAATGAAACCCAAAACCCAAAAAAAACCCCAACACAACTAAGAAAGAGGAAATAAATCTTCTTAAAGAAAGTTGATTAATGAATAAACCTTTATTGTTTTGGGGATGAGTCTAGAAGAAACAGTTTCAAAGAGAAGCAGCAATGAATTTTCATTCCACTATCACTACTAGTGCCCAGCTGAGGTCAGGCTTAGAAGACTTTTGACCAGCCTCTCCAGCCCCGTGAACACAAGTACTCATCTCCTTTAGCCACATCTATGCTCCAATTATTCACCAATCTAGTATCATATTGGTGCTGTTAGAATTACAAATCAGTCACTTTCCATTCTTCCAGAGCAACATTTAATTCCCCTGCTAAAATACTGCCATCTCCTTGGCTTCCTTAGGAATGGTTACTGCCCAGAGCTTTGATTTTCCCTTCAGTCCACTGCAGCATGAGATCTAGCACGACATATGCTGTTAATGCTCTGCTCCTGCCACGTTCACATAGTGCCTGTTTGAAAGGCCTATCGTGTATATTGTTCCTCTGCTTAAACTGGAAGATTTGGCTCCTGATTTTCAGCAACTGGAATTTTCTTGTATATGCCAAGAGAATAAGGAAGAAGATTATGTTCAAAGATTGCAGCAAGCTTCCACAATGATCCAGCTGGCAGGGAAGATGAAAGGAAAAGCCTTTACTGCTGCTCCTTCAGTCTGACCAGGGAGATAAACCAGCACTTCAAATAAACGTCATCACCTGCCTCAGGTTCCTTTAAAGAGACAGTTTGAGAGCAGGGCTTGATGGAATTGCCTTCAACTGGTATTAGCATTGATAGAGTTCAAGCTCTTTTTCTCCTGATAACAGATAGCTGTTCTTGCAAAGCACACTCTAATATTCTGTGTTCAGTATTGCACCTATTCTTGTAGTTTAACAGTCTCATCTGAGAATTTATGGGAGCAAATGGCATCTGCTACGTGTCAAGCAAAAATATGGGACATCCAACACTTTGATTTAAAGATGATGCCTTGTGCTGTGTAATACACTGAATAATGTCATGTGTCTGACATACCCATTACAGTATGTGAGACACACCCTACAACATGTTTTAAATTAAATTATTCTTATGGAGACAAAATTATTTCCTTGCTTGGGAGAGTTTTTTATTATCATTAAGCAATTTCCTCGGCCAGCATTTTCTTTAACTACAGAGCATGCCCATTTGCCTGTTCTTGGAGAGAAGGTACATACATATTCCTTCTGCCTGTCAATAGCATTCCAAGATCTCAAAAGTCGGAATAGGGCAGAGAAAGGAACAATTTCATAATTTTGCCTTTTTTTTTTTTTTTCTTGTGCCATAGCACGAGCTTGCTGTTGTGCAACATTCCTGTAGAGGAGAAGCTGAAATAAATTTTAAATTATCTCTTTATCCTACACAGGTAGGATAGATCTTTTAAGATAAAGTTTCTTATCTGTTTTTACAATTATGGGGTTAGCAGAGATTGCCTCTTGCCTTTTCTAGGTTACTTGTGAATCTGAAAGCATCTCCAGGAATATGAGCAGAAGCCATTGATGTGTTTGGGTTTCAGGGAAGGCAAAGGAGCATAAGGAAGCCTTGAAGAAGATGGGATGGCCGCTGACTGCCAAATTCAGCCTGCTTCTGATGGCTTCTTAGAACATAACTCCTCAGCTGTTTGCTTACCCCTTCAAAGTGCTGCTGTAATACAGTGCAACACAGGTACCATTGTTCCCGTAATCTGTAGGATAAAACTGCTTGAAAACTTCAAAAAGAACATTGATTTAAAATAACAAAGCAAAAGTTCTCAGTCCCAGTGCACTTTGGGCAAAGAGACACATTGACGCAGGGCTGTTATCACAGAAGTACTTCCTCTGCCTGGGTTTTACAATGCATGTCTGTGATATATTGAATTATTCGTGTAATTGGCTCCACTGTAGGGCACTACAAAGTTGAAAATTACCCTTTTGCTTTGATCTTTAGACATTATTCTTTGTAATCATGAGTACTTGCAGGAGCATAGAGGCAGTAAGATCCTCTGGACTAGTTTGTGACCCCCTGCAGTTGACTAGTGAACAGGAACCTTTCTGTGATACAAATTTAGGCATACCTATACTAAACAGCTTGCTCAACCAAGACTGGTTTTCGTACATCATTTAGAAATTAGCTACTTGTGCAATAGAAACCACTAGTATTGTGTTGACCTCCTAGTCCCTATTAGGGAAACTATTCAACTATATATATCTCACAAATTAGACTTGAATTAAGAGTTCTGGCTGAAGAAGGCCTGAGAGATGAAGTTTCCCTTATTGCAGACCCTATGACAACTAAACACAAAGCTATCATATCACTCCCTTCCAGAAGGAAAAAGCTAGGAGCAATTACTTCAGAACCTGGGCAGCAAGTGGCAGCATTGACTGGAGAGAGAGAAGGAAATATTAGGAAAGGGGGGTTGGTGTAACTGGGAAAGCTTTCCTGAGGCTTTGCTGGAGTGAGAATCTCAGTGAAGACCATAGTTGGGAGATTTCAAAGATGGTTGGAAAGCACTGAAACATTTCAGCATGGGCTATACAGTCTCTGCTTCACTTCTCAAAGCAGTGGCCAGTTCAAACAATTTTCTTCAGTTCTTCATGGAAGGAGGAAAACCAGACAGTTTACATATGCACTTTTCCAATGAGTTGAGTATTTTTTTCTTCCATGTAGTGTTACAAACCAAAGTCATTCTCTTCTTCACTAGCTTTGAAAAAAGGAAGCGTATTATTCAATTTGATAATTTCTGTGGTGTCTCATGATTTTGGACAGGCTATCCCAGTGCTTTCTTAGAGCCCAAGATGCAGATAGACTTGAATCATTCTGCAGTCACAGATCACCGCTCCTGTCATATAGCTCTGACATTTTACAGCTAAGATGGCACTTTGACTGAAATAATTCAGCTTTATTCAGCAAGGACCAAAGATTTAAAATGTTCACTTGCCTCTTTGTACCGTAAATGGGCTAACTGTAATGACTAGACTTAGTGTTTTCCCCTGACAAACCTAATCCTTACACATGCACTTTAGCCTGCCCATCAAGTCAATCCCATGAAAATCCAAGTTGTATTTTCCCATCAATATCAATGACATAATCAAATATTTTCTGGTGCTTATCTTTGCAATCAGGTTGTCATTCCTGAAATGTCTCTCATACTTTCCCACAACAAAGACAATCAGCAACGAAGCTTGAAAAAAATCACTATTCAATGAGTACAGATTTGCCTGTATCTTTTAAAGTTAGCTTATCCACTAAAGCCGTAATTAATTCTTATATATGATTATATTTTTTCTTCTGATCCCAACTTAATGCCAAGGCTGTGCAAAAGGACCAGCCACATGGAAAATCCTTCAGCTATTAAACTAAAAACACACTAAATCCACATATTAAAAGATGTAATTCAGAAACAGTTAATGACTACTACATGGACAACAATCTAAGTACATTTCATTTTGACTCAAGCAGCTGTAATTTACATTGCAAGTAATCTAATCACACTGGACTTTTTAGTAATGTGTTGTTCTATGACCTTTTTGATTGGACTAGGAAACATTAGCTGTCAGAATGTTAAATGCTAAATCACACTGTTGAGTGATAAGTGAGTCATTCTGAAAGACCATAAGAAATATCAGTGGAAAAACAGTAAAAAACCTGAACTCCTAAACCCTATGATTCTCTCGCACAAAAAACTGAACAGCAAAATAGTTCATCTATGAATAGTGTAATTAACAGCAAAGACATTTTTTTAAATTCCAATTAAACTTTCAAGTGATAAACATCCTAGGTTTTGCTGACACTATGCTGGTGTCTTTTAAATAAATCTGATCAGGGTAAGAAAATTAAATGTACCTTTTGTTTCATTCTCTGCACCAGAAGAAATATAAAATACTTAAACTGAAATACAACCATACCAGGACTCCAAAGTGTTAGTTAAACAGAATGTGTATTTCTATTCCAGAAAATAGGCTGCAATGATACGGCAGAGCTGAGGATTTTACTGGAGTACATTTACCACAATATTAGTACCATTTAATATCATGTCTCAGCTAATGTTTTCTCATGTTTTACATCTAAGCTTGTATTTCACAAAATAAACACAAAATGTGAGTTCATCTTGTGAGGAGAATCATATGCAAGTAGTCTCATTGAGACTGGTGAAATCAAACTTCATTAGTATTTCCTGCATTTCAACATAAATAATGACAGGGTTTCAAAGACTGAGAGATCTTTGAATGAATGACAACAATAGTAGTTGTCATCTTTGAATTGTGTAGGAGCCATTTTGAAAATTGTCCAAAGAGTATGAAAAAAGTTTATACTTTTGCGGAGTGGACATCAAGACTGAGAGAAGACTGTGTTAGGCCCTTGTTTCCAATTTTCTGCCCTGATTAATTACAAAGACTGCTAATTGTGTATTGATGTTAGTTAAAACCATTTGGCATTTAGTATCTGTCTAGTCATGTCAAAACTAAAAACCTTCTGTGTAAATGTTAGGTCAAGGGAAGTACCATAGTATTTTCCCACATTCATTTTTGTTTATAAATCCTTTAAACTACAATTATTTGCATTTATATCATATTGAATGTGACTGCAACGGGCTAAGAAAGCACAGATTATATAAAATAAGTTATAAACATAAGCAGTGGAAGTTGTGATTTCTAAAAGCCATTAATCTATGGTGATTCTGTGGCACTGTTTGTAAACAAAAAAAGGATCTGATTTTCAGCAAGCTGGACAGACTGTTATTTATGTGTTGCACATCACATTTCTGTTTACTGTTGTTACACAACAACACACAAGTGAGAAGCTAAATTTTGCCTTCCTTTCTCTGTTTAGTAACACTGACTTTCTTCCAAAGAGTACATTGAAAGGACCATCTTTGTGTCTTGCAGTCCTTTGAACTTCAATTTCCAAGTCACATTCATATACTGTTTGCCTTTTCATTCCTGATTTTACAAAAATTGATTGATTGGATGATTATTCCACAATGACTCACACATCTGGGAGTCCAACATCTGGTTATGTTCCCATTTACTGCACGTTCCCAAGGGACATCTTACATTGTCAGTGCCGAACTACATTTGTCTCCTTCTAACCTATGTCTTGAAATAATCCAGAGGCTGCTGAGTCCCAGGGGTGGTACCTCAATAATTGCTTAACCTCCAAACTTAGGGCTTAATTTAGTGTTAGTTAAATGAGTACAAGTTATTTAGATGAGCACTAAACTAAGCTATGAGTTTCTTAACTAGAAGATTCAGGGATCCACCACAAACTTTTGGGATGGAAGAGCAACATACGGATTTCGCCCACCATCTTCAAACCTACCTGCAAACCACATGTAAAAATAATGTCCAAGAACTGATTTCTTAAAGCTTAAGGGTGTTAAATCCAATGTTTAATCCTTTTTTCAGTGTGACAGCAAAGCGTGCCCTAGAATTAAGTGCCTTGCAAAAGCAGTGCATACCATGCTCTAAGGCTGTTTGGCTTGTACAATGAAGTCCAGTCTTCCTTGTGATCTGTTACTCCTGGGCCAATATGTTTAGCTATTGAGGGCTTCAAGAAAACATTGAAGCAAAAGACTTTAGCCAAAAAAACTGGCTTGCTCTCAAATAAAAACTACCCTCTGTAGTTCTCAGTGTCCCTGGGACTCTAGGAAACCATTGTCCCACAACTTTCCTGCTTCCATAAAGTACCAGAATTCTAGCATTGTCTTTTTTCTTTTTAGTAAAAATGTTCATTTGGACAGTAAAGAAAATAATTAGAGATTAGTGCTTTTCTCCATGCAATATCTATTTCGATGAGCTTGTATTCTGACACTCCTACAGGCCACTTGCACATGTTCCTTCTGCTCTCCATGCTCTATAATACAGCTTCTGCCATTTAGAACTGATCCTCTCACCCCCCTATTGTTAAAGTTATTTCTGCCACAAATAGCCCTTATGATTCCCTTTGGTCCCTCTGCCACTCCTCAAGCAAATATATCTTGCTCTTTGCAGAATCAAGACTTCTTTCCAGGCCTTCATGTGCAGACAGTTAAAGAAAGTGAAATGTGCCCTGTGCTGCTTACTGAGCTCCAAGAGGAATGATCATTTCCAGAAATTCAGATGCAAGGGAGGGTTGGTATTTGTTGGTTGCCAGTAACTGCCTCATGTGTTAGAAGCTCTTTGACAGAATCTGAAAACAATCAATTAGTAAAACAAAAGTAGAGTCCAATTCAAACCTAGATCCTAGAAGTCACAGAGCCAACAAAATGTGCATACAATGTCTTACAAGTAACAGCAAGGAGACTTCAATACAGTTGCAGAAAGGTGCTAGAAACTCATGTTGACATCAGAATACTAGTTATCTGAGGGCAAATCAAGAAAAGTGAGGCCCAAAATACTTTAAATAGCTGAGAGAACTCAGGAAAGGTGTTGAACTGTGTCTGAGATAAAATCTAAGTCTGAAACTCTAATAGAGAAAAGTATAATGTGAATTCTGCTCAGAGAATTATTTGTTAATGCTGTGGCAAGGAGTCTAAGAGCATTTAAATGTGTTGTCTCCCTGTTGTACTGCAAGTCACCATGAGCAATCTGGAGAAGCTACATTTCTCAGTAATTTTAGGAGAATTATGACAGCATTACCTAAAAGACATATAAACTGCACTGTACTGCTTATCTGAAGCCTCTTCATCCACAGTTTGTTGCCCTGAATATTAGGAGAGTCACTTAACAGCTTTCAGATAAATATAAACCTTATATTAAGTAACTATTTTTCCAAACAACAACTGACTGAAGACAAAAGACTTTGTTGTCCTAAAGTAAGCCAGGTTAATTGAATAAGAGGATTTGGATTGTATTTCATGTCTCACCAAGGTACAGATAATTAAATTCTGTTCCTTCAATTCCAAATATACGTCTCTCAAGATTAAGAACATGGATTAGCATTTACGGCAGCCAATTGGATCATGCTAACACAGGATACAAAAAAACCCCTAAGCTAAACAAAAAATCTAGAGTTTATCAACTTCTGTAAAATGTACAGCATACATAACATTGACAAAAATTTTGAAAAATTATAAGTAATTCCTTGTAAATACTTCTGGCCAATTTCTGTGGTTTTGATTGTATAAACACAACTTAACACTGAAAGATTTTTGAATCATAAAGGGATCTGATTTTCAAATTATCTCTGTTTATTAAGGATTTTAAGCATAATCTTTCCTCCCAGATTCATCAAGGAACAAATTTGATAAGCAAGTTCTCTAACTGTTTTCCTGCTGTTGGTTTGTTTTTTTTACTAAATCACCTGGAGATAAACAGTTCAGTTGGATGTGTCCACTATATACCGTGTCTCCTAAATATCTAACAGAGCAGACATTCAGATGCAGAAGCTCCATGTGGTACATCTAAGTGGAAGACAAAGGAGCAAAATTACTAAAAGTCACTGTCTTTTCCCCTTGGAACAGGTGGTCTCCCCAAGGGATTCCCAGAATTGTTTAGAAGAAACTGTACAATGCTCTAAATTATGCCTGTTAGGCTCTAGGGCCACACCTGCTTCTAATGGCCTGCAGCACAGCCTTCCCTTTCCTGCTTCTTCATGTAATGGCATAAGCAATTTGTTGGCAAGGAAATGTGGTTAGAATGCTGCTGGAGACAGGAGCTGCTGGAGTGCAGCCAGGTCTTCGGCCACAAGCCTTCTCTGGCACACCCAGCACACCCGACAAGCTATTACCTTAAGACTGGGAAATAGCTGGTGCTGGTGGAGAACATTGCTGGTGATGCTGTGGAAAGTCTAATGATTCTGAGTAAGTGCTGTTCTACTTGTGTGCAATACAAATCCATATGCCTGCATAGGACATGCATCACAGTTGTAACAGTAAGGTCATTGTCAGTGTCCTGCAGGAAAAGTGAAAGTAGTTTACTGATAGATGTTCCGTCTTTGCCATATGATCCACTGTCAATCCCCTTGCAATTAACTGCCAACTGATGCCACTTAGCGCCAACTGATGCCACTTAGCGCCAACTACAACTTTGAAGCAAAGCATTTCTGGAAAATCCTTCACACAATTTATCACATGCAGAAGCAGACTTGGCATGCTCAAAAGCTGAAATGAACTATAGGACATAGCAGCTACCATGTTATAATAACTTGATGATGTCTATGCTGAAATGTTAAATTACACCTAAAAACGTGACAATAAAGAAACTGCAGTCTTTAGTGCTGTTAAGTTTCCCATCTGTTACGCTCATCTTTCCTACACAGTATATGAAAAAAAAAAAGTGTGTTTAATTGTTTGAGTGGAACTGAGTAACCCTTACTGACTGCTCAGGTGCAGTATTTGCAAGACAATGTCAGTGACTGGTATTTAGATAAGCAGTTAGGTTAGACTGATGGGCATGCAGATTAACTGGAGGTACAGCAGAGACTCAGCCTATGGTTAAAATATTTTGTCTTCTGTCCTGTGGAGACAGCTACAAATGTGGCATAGATTGTTGTCATGTCCACATGCATTCAAAGATTAGTCATTAAGGAGATTTTGTTACCCAGTTCCAGAGGAGTTAATCTCCACAGATGTAGCACACAGGCAGTGCTTACAAGAGTCTAGGGGCACTCCACCTATAAATGAGGTGCACAGACTTTTCACCGATAGCTGATTTTGAACTGTTATTCTTTTTAAAGTTCAGTTTTAGGACTATTCTTCCTTCTTGTTATTTAAAAATTATGAATGGATAAGAGATAATGATTAAGACAAGAGGATAACTATGTTTGCTCCAGCATTAGATAAAATTGAACAAGGAATAGTTCTTAATTTATAAATTAATGTGGTGAAAGATACCAACTCTAGTTTTAAATGAGGTTCATTTAGTAAGTTCAACCTCTACCCTAGACATGTACCTTACATTTGCTTAATTTAATCAGAAAAGACAGACAGTGTTAATTACTTTCTGATGGTTGTCTGTACTGTGGCTTTGGCAAGTGAGAAAAGACACATTTCCATGGTTTTAAGCTAAATAAAATGGCTTCTAAGGGATAAAAACACTTAGGCTGTATGGCAGCACACTATTTAAAGTTTTCAATCTCTGGAACTCTTATATGTAATATGCTGGTTAAGATGCATAACTGTACAGAGGAAACTTCAGTCTATTTCTTCATTGTATGAACTCTGATTAGAGCTCAGGGAATACAGCAAAAAGGTCTCTGCAGTTCTGCAAGGTGTATACTACAACTTCAATTGTCATCAGTTTGCCACTATTTAAAAAAAATCCTACAGAGAATAATGTTTTCCCAAAGCCTGACTTCTGACTCAATAATGCAAAGAGATTTGTATTGAATGTACCTGGAGTTAGTAATTATGGAGCACTCATGCCAGTCCTGGGCAAGCTCATCAGGGAACAGAAACATCCCAGCTGCCATATGTGTTACAGCAAAGCAATTTGACCTTTTAACTTCACAAAGACTCATTTGTCAAATTATTTCAAAGGATTGATCCATAATCATTCTTGCATCTCACAGATACTTCTGGTCTCTTGAAAGAAAGGTAGATATCAATTGTTCCACCTCTCACAGAGGGGGAAACTGAGGAACAAAAAGATATTACAGATCACACATTAGTAACAAGACTATTAGAATTAAGCAATTTATACTCTTACCATTAGTTTCATTTAAGTGACCATGGCTCTTTTTATTGTGACATAAATATTTTACCAGTTCAAAACTGATCTGAATAATATAAACTACCTGTAAGAAGTTCACCAAGGAGATTTTCTATCTTTTAAGGTTCATTCTATACTACATCTTTCCCAAATCTATCTTCATTCTGTGTAATTTATCAACTTTTTTCTTATACTTAGTAAATAGTTTGGGACTTTGCAAATACTCCAGCTCAAGAAAACCAGAATATCTCCCATTTGTTAGATTAGGGAATTTGACTGACTTTTATTTTATTTTAATTTAATGCAATAATTTAGTATTGCATTATTATCTTGTATAGTATGAATGTGTCATCCAAAATATATGCTTATTTTGGGGAAGAAGCTGCCTTTTAAATTAATTTAGCCTTTTAAAATAAAACTTTCTACAAGAATGTACATTTATGATGCACATAAAAAAACAATTATAAAATAAAACATAACCAAAACAGTTGTTGGTGGAAACAGAAACAGATTTTAAGTGCCCTGTGGCAATGATGTAACAGGACTTCACAACTGTAAGCAAAAAGAAATGCTTTGTGTGAATTCAGGATAAAGCATAATCCATACAAAGAGAACAAATGTATCTTGGCTTTAGGAAATTGACATCAGGAGAAAAAATCAGTATTAACTACAGTTCAGTAAATATTCTACCATCCAAAATGCAGCCTTATATATTCTGTTTGCTCTTTCTAGAGGCTTGGGAGCACCCACACAATACAAAACCAGCAAACTCTGGTTTTATGCCTTTTTTGACTTGAAGGGAAAAGAGAATGAGAGGCAATATGAGAACATGCAGCATGCTTATGTGGTCAGATCTGGCTCTGCATTACAACTGTTGAAGACTATTCAGGCCTGCTTCCAAAGCCCAGTGAAGCCAAAGGTGTTCTATCAGCTTCAATAGGATTTAGATCCTATTTGGCTTCAGTTCCTTGGGGTATTTATGAAAAATGTTGTATCAAGACCTCAGCATAGTTTTTTGACATTCAGCTGATTTGCAAGAAAGTGCTGTAGTGATTTTCTAGCAATGCTAGAAAACCCCAAAGGGGTGTCTCCCTGGTGTTCTGAAGGTGCACATATGCTTGCTTTGCCCACACTCAGAGACAGCTGGATGGTAGCCAGTTGTAATCAGAAGTTTGCAAACAACTCTACAGATCTGCCTCCAGAAGTGCCAGCTTACAGAGCGCAGAAACCTCCCTAGTTGACTGCATAGCTAGCTCCATTGTAATAAATTATTGAGCTATTTTTCTAAGTGTAAACAGCTAAAGAAAAGTGTAGCTGGTGGAAGGCATAATCTATCAGCTGGTAGGACAGCAGAAAAAGCTAGTAGAAAAACGGAGAAAATTAATTGCTTATAGGACTGATGCCTGTAAGACATGTGAAGGATTAATTTCCTCACAGAGGATGAGAAGAGCTACTAAAGTCAAAAGATAACTTAAGATAAAAATATAAAATTATTGTTAATACAGTTAAAGTGAAAATGTGCAGAGAATTCTTAATCAGATGAATTCTGCTGTTAAAATAGAGCATGACCATTTTGTGGAAAAAAAAAATATGTTGTGACATTCACATTTCAAAGGATTCTTTTCCATCTAGATGATCCAGTGCTGTGGTTCTGGGTGCTAAAGAAAAAATCAAGGTTAAGATGTTAGGCTTAGAATCTCTACATTAAATTAGTCTATTTTTCTTCTATCAACATCCAATGTGACCATTTCAAAACCAGTCTAAAAAAGGCATTTGCCAAGAAAGACACTAATCTTTCCTGTTTTCTGCTGTGTAAGTTTACAACAGCCTGGCCTTCCTGTGTACAGATAAACTAGCATGTCCAATACATTGTTTGGTTAATTAATTGGGAATGACACATGTGTTCTTTATTGCAATACCACAGAGTTGGACTTCAGAAATTGTGCTGTGAAGCAGCCAGTTGCTGACAACATGTTACTGTATTTCCACTAGGTTATTGACGTCAATGTATGAGAGGTTTAGGGAAATTAGTGTATGCGTGCTTTGATAATTTGAAATGAAAGGCAAGTTTTTACTTGATTTTTTAATTTTTGCTTTGCCTCTGAAAAGTTAGTAAGAGTAATTCCTAGAAGCAACTAGGTAGCATAGGTAGTAAGTTCTGTAACTTTAAACTCTTCAGTGGCTGTGTAGAACGTGCCATTGTTCAGGAAAATTAACTTCAAAATTAATTTTCCAAGATAAATTATTAACTGAGCTTGAATAATAAACACTAAGAAGCATCTAACTATCTAAAACATGCCTTAAGCAGTACTTCCTCCACTTTCTATCATCAGTGATAACGGGATCTTTCTACATACTCCTATACATTCTCCTACCAACTTTATGACTGAGAAGTCTGAAAATCAGATATATTCCATCAGAGAATTGTGGGTTTACAGGATTTTCTTCCGAAGGCAGCTGTTTCCTGAGTTTCTAAAAATGAGGAAAGAATACATAGGCTTTGCTTGCAGGATTTCCAACAAGATAAATAATTTAAAGTAAAAGTTGTTTCTTTCCCTGTTGCCTTCTTTTGCCTGATTTCAAGAGGAACACATCTGTCAGGACAACAGTGTGGTTGCCAGAGCACTGTTCCTCATCTGCCCTGTAGGTTTTTGTGTGAACTCCAGCTAATCAGCTTCTTGTGCTTTATTTCCCTATAGGAATAATAGCTTTACCCTGTCTTACAGGCCCATTTTTGAGAAAACAAACTAACAAGCATTAAGAGTATAAAACTGGTAGCTGTCTACTGTAATGGAAAGTAAATATATTTTAAAGAAGATAAACTCAATATGCCATGTTTGGTTTATGTAGCCTGCAAATTAATCTAATTCAAAGGTAACATCTTGCTTCTTTCAGTAAAGTGCAATGCAAATGTAAATTGCTACATATATGTTTGATATTAATAATAAAAGATACCTTAATATTCAGGAGTGAAATCTGATTTTCCTGGCAAAGAACTGCAGTTTCAAGCATATTGCATTCTTCTACTGCATTTCCAGGGTTAGCATTCTAAGGGAGGTGATATCCCTTTGGGGAGGGACAAGTCACAATGGTTTTGATTCTTAGTCAGTTTAAATGGCAACATTAGGGAAATGCTGCAAATAAATGAGCTTGCTAAAAGCAGAAGATGGCCTGGACAGCCAGGTTTTTGAAGGTCTTTTGGTTCCTCAGTCTAGGAAGGTAATTTACACAGTCCATTCCACAGTGTGAAATGGATAATGATACACCCTAGTGGCCTTAACTTCTACATTCAGCATTCTGGGGCATTTCTCATCCCCAAAATAGATTTGCTGACCACTCCTTGGATGGAATAAAGCCAAAATCACTCCACTGTTTCCAAAAGACTCAGCTCAACTTTGATAAACTGCATTTGCATTTTACTCTGCCTCAGAAACTTCACTGAATGTTCAACAGTCCTACTTTTTAGATGGCTAGCTGCTGATTGTCATGGGGTTTTACTTCTGTATATCTTGGGGATTTAGCTTTCTTTTTAATCCTGGCCTAAAGACATATATTAGGTCTAATGCATTATTTTCTGTAAGCTTAATATAAGCTATGCAAGACTGACTGATTCCAATAAATATCCTTCTCTCTCTTTTTTTAAGACACACACTCTTCCGCAAAGGAAGGACTGACAAAAAAAAAAAGAGCTGTATTTTAAACTGAACGGAATCTAATGTTCCCCACAGTATGCAGTCCTGATATTTTGAGATATATATAACCAACCTGGCAAATGCTGAGTTTGTAATTTTTTGGAATATACAAGTTGAAGGAATACAGAAATACTTTGTAACAATTCTCCATCTGGTCCTACCATTCTACTGAGGAGTACCACAAGAAATAAAGTATCTAGAAATTGGCTTACTAGGCCTGTTGACTGCACCACAAACTAGCTAGTTTCTGACACCTCTGTATGAACATGCCCTGTACACCTGTGAAGAATAACAGCCTGAAACTGGTAAAGTAGCAACATAACTGAAGAAGCATCAAGTCATCTTTTTCTGCCAGTACATACAGTGCAAAGCGGGAAAATTATTTTCAGGAGTGTGCATCTCTTTATTACAGAGAAAGTGCAGATATGTTTCATTTTGCAATCCTGTGAATCATGCTTCCCTTTCCAGCAGCTTCAGACACATCTTCCTTCAATGCAATTTGATTGATAGACCAGACAATTTCATATTTTCTTCTTGCCAACAGAAAGTTTGCCTGATAATTAATCATAAAAGTCTGAACTGAATTTTATTAATCTGTCTTTCTTCCTTTCACATACCCGCTCCCTACAAATCAAATATGTCAGGCTGCATTAGGGAGAACTTTAACTAACATAACCTAATTCTAAATGTTAAATATTTGTTCACAGTGGCAAGTTGCTCACAATTAATCAACTAAAGTTAAGGAAAAATCTCTCCAAAATCTTGCTTCAGAAAAATCAGGAATATTGTAAAGTCTTTGCAAAGTTTCCACCAACAAAGAGACAGGCTTTGTCTGGAATACTATTCACTCAGGTCTCATAATGCAAATTTTGAGTCTTCTTTCTCTGCTATAGGTGTTATCCTATAAAATACAGCAGCACAGACACCAAATCACATAAAATGAACTAACTGCTAATGACTTCTGGAGACTGGCTTTGATACCACCAAATAGGGTTCTGTCCCATCTCTCCCAGGAGCCCTAAAGAGGGGTCTAGAATGAGCAAACAGCACCTGAGAGTAACAATGTCCTGCATCCTGGAATTGCTTGTCAGAAAACCTCACCTCCCAGTGCTTGGCTGGCAACTGGGTGAAGGCCCAAGCATCTGCATGCACTGTTCTCCATTTAACTGCAGCCTGGTAACTCAGTCCACAAACATAGTTAAAAGCTCTCTGACTTTCTACATTCCTGACTGAGGAGAAAAAATAAATAAATTATACGTGGTAGGTGATATTAAAAAAAATTAACTTAAACTCATTTTTTCTCCTTTGGAATCTCAAACTTTGCGAAAACAGGGATGAGAAGTTTTGGCACAGACTCTCCAACTCCTAGCCATGTAATTCCACCAAAAACTTTGTATGTCACTCACATAGGTTATTAATTTCTAAGATGGACTGTGGGGAACATGGCCTTTCGCATTCCTTATTACTAGTGGAATTTTTCTTATTGAGAATATTAAAATGGACAAAGATTCTAAAACTAGTATTTGCCACCTTTATTTTCCTATCAAAATGTGTATGTAAACTACATAGGGCACACAAAAACAGCATGGGATCCATCACTCAATTACAGGGCTCCCATTAATTCAGGCAGATAATCTGAGATTTTCAGTTACTGTGGGAATTTTCAAAGCAATTAATGGGTTTTGGACAACATGACATCATTGCAATGATTGACATCTGGTTGAACCTAATATGTCACTTAGCATTCACTGCTAAGCAACCAAGCTTTTGGTATGCTGAATGTCTGAGACATGAGGTCAACGTCTAAAGTGTATATACAACACAATTACAAGTAACTACCAGTCTCTAGTGAAAGTGCACTCACTTAAGTTATTATTTCAGTAATTCTTCTGTTTTAGAAAACTGAAATCCTTAAAATTGTCTTTCACACAGGCAAGTGTGTCCTCCATACTTTATAGTTCTGCACTTCTTCTAAACTTAGGTATCTCCCAGTTATTATCTGCATTGGTGTTTGCTGCTTGGGTACAGTAAGATATGTCCTTCAAATAATAAAGACAAAGCAAGATAAATAGCTTTAACTAGGCTTTCAGGTTTTTTAATATTTGCTTTAACTAAGGTTTGAGCTATTGATCAAGATGGATTTCCAGGAGAAGAAGGCAGATTCAGAGCTGAGTTTGATATCAAACTTCCACAACAATTGGTGAAGCACAGTGAGTTAGTCCTGTTTGGGGAAGAATAATTTAACAGTCTTCATTATGGAGTCATAATTTTGATCACATCATCAGAAAGTCACTGTATTAAGAAACTCAGACTTTCTTCAACTTAATATCCTAAATTAAGAGATATCTCTGAAGAATTCTCATTAAGACATTTGTTTACTTTCTGCTATTTAGTCTGTCTGTTCTCAGGTTTTCTTGCATAGAACTGCCTTGTAAAAGATGCACAAAATGTTACAGCTTTTCACCAAATAATTTTTTCCAGTAGAATGTTGCTTCAGGAAATGGTCCCACCTTTTCCAGAAGTAATTTGGAAAGGTTCCCACCCTGACCAAATCTGACCTCTGATTGATTGCTTCAAAACCTACATCCCCCAAATGAGAATAACTGCCCAGGACAAGACACGTAATAATGATCTCACCTGATAGAATAAGAATGATACAACTGAAACAGAGGTCAGAGTACTGGAAAAAAAGAACGGACTACTTTCTTACTTGCAGTGCTCATTTTCGTTGCCAAACACACTCAAACAGGAAGGATAACATAACAGATGATGGCCTGAACTCCAGAAGTTAAGGACCAAAGTATGTGATTCATATATATATATATACTGCATCTAGTTAAGAAGAGACATATTAAGTAATTCTGGAAGGAAAGCAGCACTTGTCAGTACCATTTTAGTGCTGATCCAAGAAATCAAAAGCTCTGTTTAAAACATGAGATATAATTTGTGTGATGTACCTTCCAGGCAGTTATATGTACTTTTGCATTAACATGACCGTAAACTGCTAGGTATTTTTAGCATTTGGTTGTTATTAAATGATGCTTCAACTATCCCAAAATACCAGTAAATGTCAACTCAATTCATATTTAGCTAACTGGCTTAGCTGTAGCTAATAAAAATAAATTTCTATTTTAATCTTGTCATCAAATAGTGAACGCTAAATACTATTGACCCAATAACCCAGTAACTCCAGTTTGATCACAGTGCTCTAACCTAAATTGGGGTAAATGCTAACATTCTTACCGAGTTGCAAGTGTATGAACTTCTGGCATAAAAATGTAAATATCAGTATATGTGCATTCCTATGTTCTTTATCTTTACATGTGATCAACCCTGTGCTACAGCTTAACCACTTTAAGTCATTAAGGAAACTCAAAAGCATGTAAGCTAGCGTCATTTTAGAAGACAAATTTATGCTCCAGTGAATCTCAAGAACTCCACTGAACCTCCAGGTTTATGTTTATGTTAAGCATATTACCTACTTAGAGTATAATTTTTCATTTTGTGAAAAATTCTGCCGTTGACCTCTGAATTGCAGAAAAAATTCTTAAACTCAACATGGATCTTCAAACCAGTTTTACCGAAATCTATTTAATGGACATAAATTCAGTGAAAAGACTATGAATTTGCAAGTAAATACTGTCTGAAGCTGAAAGGAAGAAATTCAAGCCATCTACATTAATTTCTGAACTCAGCATACCTAGGTTCAACTTTTAAATGTATTTTAAAGCAAGTTTTCCAAAGCCTCAGATTGGTGTTGTCCGTACTGCTTCTATATGAGAACCCAGCATTCCACACTCTGTAAGTCTCCCATTAAATTTAGTAGAAGAGTGATATTAATCAAAGAGTTGAATGTGTCCAAAGTATCAACTTTAATAATATGATTGTGATTTTCACTATTAAATGCTTGTTTTGAAACTGTTTTAAGCAGCTCCATTTCTGGAGACATTTCTCTTAGACACACCAAGGAAACCTGCTATGTTTCACTTTAGTAACTCTGAAAAAGTTTGGTTAATTTTCTTAGTAAACACTTAACCTGGTTGAAAGGGTGCTCTGCATCCACACAGAAAACCGAGGTTATAAATCAGTTTTATTCAGCATGATATGATTTATTTATGCCACTGCACCCTATGACTAGAGAAGGTGACTAGACTGTGCTACGTGGTTAGAGTGTGAACTGGGATTGTAAGGTAAAAGTTATCTACTGTCCCTCTGTTCATTATGATTGCAGGCCATTAATCTAGGTCCTCATAGTTTGCTTCTCAAAAAATGTCAAATTGCAAAACTTTTGTTAAATTGTACTTCAAAAGAAGATATATATAATCTCTTCAACAGTTTCTAGAAGTTAAAAATTTTCCACTTCCATCCAGAAAATTCCAAGACCTGGTTTCAACTGATAAACTCTGTACTCTTTCCAGCTGAAAAAATGAAAAATGAAAAGCTTATTCTATTTTACTCAATTCAGCCTAGACTTGGAGGTTCACTTTTCACTCTCCATTGTTCCCTTTTGCAAGGTACTTTTCTCTTTGCCAGCTATTTGTACCATTGCTCAGCTTGGTAAGACTACCAGTGTCAGTTATGGCATAACTGTTTAACCAGAAATGGGAGAACTTTGAACTTTCTTCTTTTACTGTGAGCTGCTTAAATCCTATTGTTAAGTAGGGTTTCAACTTAATTAAATTAAGCTAAATACATTGTCAGCTGGGTTTGGTTGGGCCAATGGGGACACCTGCTGGCCACTAAGCCAAACGGGGGCACAGGGAGACCCCAGTACCCCCGGCACAGGAAGGTGCCACTGCAAGCAGGCACCGCTGCTCCTCCATACCAACCAGTCGTTCGTGCTCAAGGGAATTAAAAAAAAAGAAAAGAAAAAAGAAAAATAAGAAAAATAAGAAAAATAAGAAAACGAAAGTCCTCTGCATTTTCCAACAGATCAGGACAGTATTTCAGTTTTTCCACTGTTTTCCAGAAAGCATAGCTCAAGACTTGCCTTGCAATTAAAATAGTAACGCAGCATATTATTGATAATTCTTTCCTTCCCAGAAGGCCATTAGTAAAATGCAATAATGTGAGCCAAGAGGCAGATCTGAAAGAGGAATTACTGGGCCTCTACCCTGCCTCCCACTCACCACATGTACCTGCAGCAGGTACTGTTGCCTCCATCTGTTCTGGCATGGATGGCTCTGGTCACACAATGCAGCCATGGAGCTGCACAGACTCCACAGCTCACTGTGCAACCGGACTGTCCTGTTGTTAATATAATGTAGGTTCTATTCTCACATGTTCTACTGCAAACAGAAAATCTATCAAGCCAAAGCCTCAGAACTTTCAAACCAAGCAAGCTAGTTAGAATAAGACAAAGCATGAACAAAACTACCCCGAACAGTATCATCAACAAGAGATCCATCACAGACTGTAAAAGGGATAAGACACAAGGGTCAGAATAAGCTCATTTACATGTTATACTCATCTTTTAGAAGCTCAACAGCTTATTCTTAAAAAGTAGCCATGAATACCCTTCATTTTTTTCAAGGGGATCCAGTTTAGAATTTACTGTAGTTACCAGTAGCAAGAGCAGGCAAAAAAGAAATAAGGCAATATGTATACTTTGTTGGCTTTTTGGGTATGATGGCATATAACATTTTTGACTGGCTGTATTATATCATAATTTTCCTCTTGACTTCAGCTGTCAACATGTCAGATTGTTCTGATCCCCTTTCAAGCTTTCATGACAAAAGCCTCCAAGAGATTAATTCTTTTCATTCATCAGTTTTCTACTTTAAAGTCTTCTGTGCCTTGAGGGAAGGAGAGCAAACACTGGAGGGTCAGTAGGGGGTTAAACATTCTTTGACCATATGAAACAAATGTGCAGGCCTACTAGTTGTCATAGGCTGGCAGTGGGGAAAATTGATTAACAAATGAAAGAGACAAAATAGCTAACTAATTCTGCACATTTATCTGTGAAAGTCCAACACTTCAAGCTACATGCTTTCTCAAAAAACATTTCTCTGAGCTTTTCTGATTTTAACTGCTTGATACGCTTTCCACCAGTGCTTTGATTTTCAACTAAGTGATTTCCAATTAAGTGAAAAATCTATCCACATGTAGAAGCAGCAGGTGTTTGCCACTATTTTCCATGCCTTGACCTGCTGGATAGTTTTCTTCTGACTTTCACAGTATAAATGCCTTAGAAGTCTAATGCTTCTTGTAGCAAGTAGATGTACTACAAGAAGAAAAAAAAGGAAGCAGGATCTGGGAATTCTTACGGTTAAAATGTTAAGATTTACTGGAACACGTCAAAATATTCTAACAACGTAAGTCCTATCTTAAACTTCTCTGAAGGTTTGTCTTTTTGTGAGAAGGATTTCACACAGTTTTTTTGGGGAATGTAAACAAGCTACAGTAGCTCAAAGCAAGAAAACTCAAGGGAATATACTTTACTGGCATTGCATTAAGAGCATTCTCCTTTCCAGATGACTGCAAATGATAACAGTCTGTGTTTGGTTTGAACTCTTGTACAAACTGGTTTCTTCAACCTAGCAAGATTTAAAAACTGGTACCATTAGGGAATCCAGCTTCATGCAGGTTTCCACTTCATTTCCATTGGACTGAGGTTTAGATAAGATCATTGCTATGATCTAAAGAGTACTTTACTCTTCAAACTCTGTCTTGAAACATGTATGATCTATGACAACTCAATGTCCACTTCAAGATGGAATACACTGAAAAATTTGAAATATGGTACACAAATCAAGTTAAAAAAAAAGCAAACACAAGAAAGCAAAAGGGTGGCAAAAAGATACAGATAATACAGCCTGCATGCATCAAATTTTTTTCCTACAGCACTGATCCAAACAGTAATTCAGTATAAATACAGTTACATGCTTTTCTAGGCTTCTTAATATATTCTGCTAAGAACATGGAAACCTGTCTTTCACCCTTTCTATGGTTATCCAGCATGACCTAAGTCACCTTGGAATGTAAAAGCCACTTTAGTTCTGAGTTTACCTAAAGAGGGATGTTTAAGGAATTTGAGCACGTAAGTAGTAGGATTCTCGAAAGTGTCCAGGTTCCTAATTTTCACTATGAATTAGATACTATAGGAGGTTTTGAAAATCCTAGTAACTCTGTAGCATCATTTTTCCATGTCTTTAGAAGTTTGGCCTTCAGAATTAGGCCCTAAATATTTATTTAAATGTTGCCTTCTGATTGTCCAGGTTTTCAAGACCTATACTGTTGGTCTTTGGTTTGCCTGGAATGATACTACATGTTACATCTGATCCTACCCTTCAGAGTATACATAAGGAATTACACATGGCAGGAGACTTTGGAATGCCTCACATTGAATGACCCTACTTTGTTACGAAGGGACAATTATTTGCTAGCCGTCCAATAGCATTCTCATGAAAAAAATATATGAATAGGCAAGGACACCAGGTATTGACCATTACAATGTAGCACCCATGGTTCCAGCATTTAGCACATGCCTTCTGCAGAAATGAGCCCTGCCCATAACTTGTAACCTATAACTATACCCATAACTATAGCTACAACCTGTGAACTTTGCCCAGTCTCCCATGTGAGCTGCATCTGCTCTGTTCCAAGCTGCTGTTAGCTGAGTTTGTCCCCAGCTAGTTTTATAAAAGCATTCATCTGTTATCACCATTTCCCTTTTTATGGATGTTTTAAGTGAGCCATTTCTAGTATTTGTGTGAACTTGCAAAACAATAAATTCTTGAAACAAATTATGAAAACATTTCATACATACATAACTGGAAAGATAATTACTATAACTAATGCTGCAGGAGCTATCTATATGGCAATGTAGATTTTTTTGAATAATAAGAATTTGTGATAATGACAATCACCTGGACACACTAGTTGACTCTTTGTATGGGAACTCACTGAAGAATGCCAGGAAATCATGCTTTAAAAGAACAAAATGTACTGGATTCTCATGTGCAGAATCCATAGGTTCATATAATAATTTTTTTTCCTAAGCATGCAGTTGAACTCAGAAGTATTAGACTAAGAGTATAAGCATGGGTGTAAGAATAACTTAGTAGGGTAATAAATGAAATGAAACAGTTAGAGGCTAAACTATGATCTACAAGCCAGATCAGCCCCACAGAACAATTTGCCTGAGCTGCCTTCCAGAGAGCACATGAGACACAAGAAAGAAGCAGCTTCCAGACATCTGCCAGGATCTAACAGCTCCCTATTTTCTAAGCCAGCTGCAGGCAACCTCTATTATAACATGTACAATATAAATTGAAGCCATGAGCATAGGCATATGCATGAGATTACACAAAATCAGGAATGCACCAGTGTTACCAAGTCATTTGCTCACATGTGACATGCACATCCTGCTATGCAAGGAGAATGGGCTCCCAGATCATGACCCTCAAAGCTTCTATTTTCCCTTTGTTGGTATTGTATGCACCATATTTTCCTCCTAACTTGCCTTTTCTAAATATGCAGCATTAACACAGTCTATGAATATATGAAACCAAAGCACTTTAGCTAACATTTCCACATTATATAATGTATCCTTAGTTTACTTTAGACCCCTTTACCTTACTTTCACCATCTTCTGCTGGTCCAGGCGATCAATAGCAAATACTACCCAGGGAGAGGGAAGTTCTACTTTGAGATGCTGTGGGAATTGCCTCACATTTCAAGCCAAGAGGGGTGGTGAAATATGGCATCTCACACCAGGTTGTGGGGCTTAAGAAAATAAAGGTCTTAACCTTACAGTGGTTGTGGCATTCCTGCTAATTATTCTGAAGATGCCACAAGAATTCTTGTTTGTTTATTTCTTTCAACAGTATTCCATTTGAAAATTCCTACAGCAACACCAGGCACAGTGAATTAAGAGTTAACCAAGACTAAGCACAGTTCAGCCATTCTGTGAAATTACACGTTCTGAAGTAATTTCAAAGTTCCCAGAATATTTGAATGTCTACTTAATTGTAAGAAAACAAATAGTTTCACGGATTTCAAAGCTTAAATGTTTGCTTGAGGTTTCATTTGTCAGGTGAATCCTGGTTTTATTTACAGAGAAGGAAGTGAGTGTATAACTATGGCTATATAACACAACAGAAGAAATTATCACCAAATTTTGAAGTTAGTGCACAACACTAGTAGTATGATTTTCTAATTACTATCTTCATAGAAACATACATGCTTTATACCACTAAGTATAAACAAACACAATACACTGGTTTAACTGTTAGTACAAAACATACAGACATGTGGAAATGCAATAGGCATTCAAGCCTCCAGGCAAGCCAGGCTGCCTCTATGGACAGCTTTGGCACTCTGACTAGACTAACATTTTTTTGTGTGTGTTTTTTTCTTTTTGTTGTTGTTTTTTTTTGTTTGTTTGTTTTTGTTTTGTTTTTGTTTTTTGTACCATCTTGTGGAGTGTAATTAAAAACAGTCATCAAGATGGCACAGTTTGATGCAACTTTTTCAGTATCCTGAACTCTCTGGATGTCAAAATAGTTTCTTGCAATTCCTGTGAGTGGCAATACTTTATAAATAATACTTCTAGAACAGAAGTATGATGTTCTGTTTCACTTAGAAGGTCACAAAAAATAGGCCAAAATAACTTTTTTGTGTCCTTAGCACATCCTTAAAATTCCAAGAAAGTTCAACTTGGCTAAATCTTTATCTGTGAGGAAGTCTGTGTTTCTTGAATTAAACTGTTCTGCCTGTGTATATCCATGTCAGCAACTCTGTACTCACATGCACCTCAAACCTTAGAGGCTGTGTGTCAGATTATGTTTTAACTTATAAGGATTCCTCAACAGGAAAGAAAGATGGAGTTTCATTCCTTGGTTTGGAATAACTGATGAGCTAGCTAACCATTGTGAAAAGTCTCCTGGCTCCTTCTGGGCAGAAAGGTTTGCAAGTGGATGTTTCAGTGTATTTTTAGATTCTGTTTGAACAGCTGACAAAGACAAAGTAATTGACAACAGATGCAAAGTGAGAGAGAGGCAGAACTTAAAGAATCAGCATAGATCTGGAAAACCTCTTACGGGGAGCTGGAGGAGGAAGGGCCAAATAGACAGAGTTTGATTCCTGGGACTGTGTTTCACATGTATTTGATTGTTATATGACTCAATCTCAGACTACTTTTATTTCCATTTAACATCATGTGGAGTGCCAGAACTGTGATATTTGGTTCTGGGTGAATAATCTTGGGGTTTTTAAAGGCTAAAATTCAAAGCCTTGAACCAATGCTTTAAGAAAACCAGAGATTTTACATATGTGGACACAAGACATATAAAGACATTTTTTTTTAATTTAAGAGCAGGTCAGACTGAGTGACACAATCTGTATCAAGTGACCTCTCTTGTTATAAAGTGTACATGTAGAAAACATGTTCAAGACAGGCTGACTTCATTTACATGAGATGTTCAAATGAAATTACTGTGGTTACTTTTAGTCTTGGGAAATTCCTCTTGTGCTGTAAACATTCATAGAGGAATATTCATACAGCGATCTTCAGTTTTAATATATTTTCTGGCAGATAATAAATGAAATATACACTGCCTAAACATGTATACTTTTCTAATAGCAGAAGAGGCTATACAGATTGCCCACAGCTGTCCTAACCACATGAAACAACTGAACAAGCTCCAGTAATCTTATTTTGCTGTAAATTCATTCATCAAATGTTAGATGTTAGGCCATAGATAAATAACGAACAGTTTGGCTGTGCAACTTTGTCTGTTGGTACAATTTTTACCTTCTACAGCAGTACAATCCTTCCCATACGATATATACAAGGAAATATCAAAGACTTGTTTTCTTGAGCTGCTATTGAATTTCTTAAATTAAGATCACATTAGGAACAGATTGTTAAAGAAAATGCCTTTATGTGGGTTGATTTTCTAATCTTCATTTAACCAAATTATAAGATCTATCTATGCCCATAAGAACAGATATTAGCAAGTATATTGTCTATACATTAGCAATTGACATTATCATCCTCAACTGTTAACAGCTTGCTTTGTTTGGGACTGATTCTAATCAAGTTTAATACATGCAAGAATTTTAACTCTCATTATATAAAACTCTTTCATGTGTGTTAATTATTAGAGAACTGATTACTGACACTCAGACTTGAAAACATTTCCAGCATTTCAAGATTTTGAGAGACTCAAGTCAAAACTAAGAAAAAGCTGAAAGCCAAATTTATTCTGATGTAATCCAAATGAAGGATAAATCTGGTCTCAGGATTCCAGATCATGCTTTGTGCAAGTTTGGAAATGTCCCAGCTTCTTTCTACTTACATTTGCTTATAAAGTGAAGCAGGATAATGGGTGGCTATTAGTGCCACCTTTTCACAGAGTCTTGGGAGCCATTCTTACTATTTGCCAAACATGTCACAATCCTTCAGCAAAAGGTGGAATGAAATGCCGTATTATTTTTTATTACTTTTCATACAAACTTTCACAGAGACTATATGATGCATAGAATGCACTGGTTTACCCTCAGTCTGATTTACCTTTTTATTTTTCACAAGGCTAATTCTACTGTTGTGGAGTTTCATAATAATTTAAGATTCACATCAGTGAGAAATTGTTATAACAGAAGGGGGTTCACCTGTTCTACAATTGTTATAATGGACTAGTGAAGTTAGAGAAACACAGATATGGTAAACAAGAACAACAGTAGCATCTACATATGCAGACCTTTGTATTTTTACATTTGAAACTAAAATCAATGTGCAATCTTCCCTTATATGATTTTGAGCTTACTGTTATGTATATACATATCTGAAAAATGGTTAAAATTTTACCCTGGACTGCCTTTGAGACATACAGAAAATTCTTTTCCTTAAATCCAAAATGAACTGAGATGCAAAATGAAAGAGGGTCATTATCCCATCAAAGCTTCAAGAGTACAAAACACTGAAGTAGTGTACTTGTACTAGATTCAAAGGACATTTTGACCATGTTTTCTAATTGCTGTAACATTGAAGTCCGTCTACCATGTTGTTAGTGATTACTATGAACATGAACAAAGCTAACTATCTTTCAACCCATTTAACCTATTTATAATACCTCAGTTCAAAAGAGAAATGCACAGACCTCTTGCAGTACCCAGAAACTCAACATAATAATCCATGTAGATGATAGCATAAATTGCATATAAATTCACTAAAAACATACACATCTTTTTGCAAGGTGAAATAAACTCCTTATAGCAAAGGGCTTGGAAGCCATTTTCTTTGACTGATTTCCAAAATTTACTTTAAAAGCATTTAACTTATGAATTTGAGTAATTCAGAACAAATTGCAGATAGTCTTGAACTTTTGGGATTAGACACAAGCAGTTTTTGCTGTTATGAGTTCTAGGGGGTTTTGACCAAACTGAGATGTCAAGGAAAAAAGAAACTCTACAATATGACATAAAGATATATCATATATTCACTGTACAGTGACAAAGCCATTTGTAATGTGTTGGTCCTCAGAGACTTTGAAAATCTGCAATAAACCTTAGCATCAAATGTCATATCTTGAAAAGGTGTAGGATAGACAGAGTTTACATTTTCCCTAGGAAGGAAAACTATTGAAGTGATCATATTCCAAATATTATTGTAAAAAGGTATCTGGAAATTATAATTATTTTTTACTCAATTGGTATTAATGAATACCGATTCATGTGAAAACTGGGTAAGATTCCAGTCTACAATTTTCATGCGTAGCAAACTGTGATAGCATCTTCTAGCCACTAAAGCTCAGAATTCCAGGGTTTGGACTATTTTTTCAACTTAGCAGACTAGATGTGGGAGGAGTTTGTGTTTTTTTCCATTTTCTGATAATTTGGTTTCAATTACAGTGGTGAAAAAATGTTGTGTCTCAGATGTAGCTCTCTCACAGCATGTATATGAGCCTGAAATACCACTTTTGTGGTGTGCACTAATGATTGTAAGTGCTTGGAATAAGCCTCCGCTCACCAACTGAGTTTCACAAACAGACTATGTATACTCCTAGTCAACCCAAGTGGTAAAGTAAAACTTGATAGCTCAAATCACTTCAGCTTACAAACTCATTAAACTTTGGTGACTTGATTGGTTGTGAACATCCATACACATTCTATGTCTTATTTTCAAATATGTCCTGCAGATAATTTTCAACAGTGGTTAGGCACTTGGGGAGGCGAGCGGAAACCAAATGTGATTTTCAAATGCTAGCAGATTGCACAGTACAAAAAAATGTTACCATCTACATCTAGAAATGTCTTCAGCTGTCCCTATTTGGACACAGGCTCCTAGTCTAAATTAAAATGTTAAACCCATCTAGCTGGACAAACACATGCTGAATTTGTCAGGGTAGAGTAATAACAGAATTGAGAATCAACCTCAAACCAGTAACATTTTTCAGTGTGACGATGTTTTAATGCTGTACTTATGCTAAACGCATTACAGTTGCAGTCACTGAGTACAGACATGCACAGAGAATCCTGGGTAGCAAGAGGGAATGGAGTTAAAATTCATTTCTGATAAGCTCCTACTTCTGTTATTTGGCAAAGGGAAGATTACTAAGCTGGTAACATCGATAGTGAACTCTGCGCAGGTAAGGACTCTGCATTATGTAAACAGTCCTACTGAATTGCCCATTAGCTAACGAAGTTATTTCTTTACCCACATAACTAGTTTAGAATTGCCAAACAGGCCAACCTTTGTTTATATTGGTGAGATTCTCTACTGAAACAGGGCTTTCATTTACATTCTGTCTCAGTTTGCTTGCCTACCTATGGTGTCCTGCATCTCCATTTTCAGTCTTTATGCATTCATCTACCTCAAGGAAATCAGATGGAACTCAAGGAAATCAGAAATGTAAAGATTTATATTTTTTTTTCTCCAAAGTCAGAACTGGACTTTTACACAAGGAGTACTAACAAAGTGCATGAGTAGATTAACTGTGATTGATTACTTGCAAGGAAACATATTGCTTAAGAAGAGAAGGGTCTCATTCCTCTCCTTTCTCCTTAACACACCCTGAAAGCATGTTGCAACTCTTTGACATGACATGAGTGCTTCTTACTGGTTTTTCTTCTCATCATCTTACAGCGAGGCAACACATGCCCACAATACAGAGATTCATTTCAGTAGTTTTTGTCCTTTTCAAAGCCTATGCACATATTACTAGTAAGTAAAACAAATGAAAGATGTGTGATTTACAGTTGGGAGAATATTTTAGCATTTTAAGGTGTCAGAAACAAGGGGGCAAACCAGGGCAAAAAAAGTGGCACGACTAACAAAATATTTTAAACTTACTCATTCAAAAAAATACCCCCGTTCAAAATAGTTTTGCAGACAACTGTAGAGAACATAAAAATTGAAGTAGATTGGAAATTTCAAAGTCCTGATGCATTGCCCTTCAAGGAAAATGAGAACTAAGCCCTACAAGACTAAATAAATAAAGGGGGGGAAATAAAGTCCAAAATCTGTACTCCTGGTCCTCCTATCTGAAATCTGAAGGACACATCCTAGCAAATAGAAACTCATAATTTCTAATGCACATTTAGCCTCTGTACTGCCCTTTAAGCACAGCACGAAGTCCAGGGTTTTACATAGTGCTCCATCAGTGCTTTGCTCCTGCTCTGCATAACACACTGGTAAAGCACTGTACAGGAAAAGAAAGCCAGAGTGTACTTCATTCTTTGTGTACTTCATTCTTCATGTCCTTCATTCCTCTTTTGTGTACTGTGCTCCTAGAGTATTTTAAAGGAAGCGAAAGCCAGAATGGCAAACACAGACAGAGCAACTGCAGGAGACAATTAAGGAAGAATAATGGAACTGAGTGGTAGATTAATGTTATTAATTTATTTTTTTTAATCTTATAAAAATATCCTATTAGTTCTGAATGAGGTCAAACTCAGTTTGGGATGGAATACATATGACTGGCTTTCCTTTGTTTTCTGAGTGCAATAATTGTTAAAAGAGCTGAAATATTTTTTCATAAAATGATTATAAGTTTTAAGAGGTGACATTTGAAAGAAAGCTATAAATTATAAAGAAAACATCTAAACGTTTTCATAATGTTGAAATGGTTATTGTAAAAAATGTATTTGATATAATAGGAAGCATATGTTTCATTAGGCTGAATCCTCAGAAAATGTTCTCTACAGACCAACTGCATGATCATTCACATTTAATATACACTATTCACCTCACAAAACATGCGCATTGTAGTCTTTTTCATACAGCTAACACTCTGCTGTTGTAAGAAAAAGGAATTTTCTTAGAAGTTTTCCACTAGAAAAGGAAATCTGCTGTCTCTAATTTGAAAAGATGCTTACATGAAATGTGATAAAAACCTGTATGGGGATACAGGTTTCAAGGTATACATTCTGTGTACTCAAAGCTCACTCAAGCCACTGAATTCCTCTTGTTATTTGGAATCCAGAAATGCCCAGTGTCCCCAGCTGGAAGCCTCTCCATTAAATTCATTGGACTTTGTATAAGCATTAGCTTAAGTCAAGCAATACAAGCTTGAACTCACAGTGTAATAAACGTAGGAGTTTTTTTCAACAGCTCTTACATCAATCTCAGTGTCCTATCTATCAAACTGCATAGCCTTCCAACTCATCCTGCATAAAAAATGGAGACTTGAACTGAGGCAAGGATTACTGCTTATTGCATTGTGCTCTATTTGAACTGTCCTTTGTAAAATGTATTTCTATTTTACTTCAGATTGTTCCATATTCCATGGAATAAAAACTAGTTCATTACTATGCAGTTGTGTTCATTACTGAGGAATAAGCAATGCTGAAAACATTCAGAAAAGGAAAACTGTAGGTCAACCTGACATGTGCTACTTTGTACTTAACAAAACATTTCTTATGAAATTTGGACTTTAAAAAGTCAAAATAAGTGTTTGGACTCAAAATTAATGCAGTAAGAAAAAGTCAACTGTCAAAACTGACAGCAATGAAAAGTCACTGTTTTCCTTTTTTGATTATCAGAACTACAGATCAAATCTCAGTTTCAGTCTGGGATTCGGGAAAACATGGCTTCTGCTCTAATTCTCTGTGTGATCCATTGCTGAGCAAATATGAGTTTCACAAAAATTACCTCCTTTGGAGTCCTGTAGAAACTGGTGCTGACAATCAGAATGGCTAGAGTTCTGCATCATTGCTGATATAAGTGCTATTCAGGACATCATGCTACATCATATGAAACCAGAATTTTTATGAAGCAATAGAATCCCATTTACCATAAATTGTTAAAGAGGAGGTCTCAAACATAAAAATGCCATAAGGCACAATGCAGAAGGTAATGTTTTAAAAGAAAAATAAGTTTCATTGGAAGTCTGAAAAGGAGAGTCCAGTTAATCATCCAAACTGTACACACACAATGAACACAGAACAGGATTAAATGGCTCAATGACAGTCAGTCTGGATATATCCTCCAACTATTTTGCTTTCTTCCCATCTGAATAAATAAAATCATACTACTTTTCTTGTATTTACATCCTTCACAATGTGCACAATATATTAGGCTTTCTATAGACAATAATTTAACCTTTTTCCTTCCTCCAGGTAACACACATATATCTGAAGGAGAAGCAAAAAATTAGTGTGTCTTCACTGAATGAATGTCTTTGAACAGAATTTACTCTTTAATACAGCTTTCACAAGATGGTTCCTCTAAAGTTGCCCTAAATTTTCAAAGCTCTGGTTATTGCTTTATGAGTTAAGAACTTCAGGATGTAGCTGTCTTTAGAAATCCACCTTTATTAGATATAACCGTTCAATATATCCAAGTAATTACCTTCGCAGCTGTTCTGTAAATTACATAGTAACTGATTTATCAGCTCATAATAAACAAAAATTTATTCTGCCACATGGATGGTAATCTTCAAAACATGCTTCTCAACTTATCTAGGCCAGGTCAGTGAAGCTAGAAGAATTAAAAATATTAGCACTAACAGAAGATTCCCTATGAATTGCTTTGTGAAATGAGACATACACACTTTCTTGTTGCTCCAAAAGGGTAACATTTCCAATAGTGTTCGCAATCACGTGAAAAACAGGGGGCTTCTGAAAATCTTAAGATGTACATAGACCTGGTGCTGTCTTCAAAAGATGTAAGATTATCCTGAAGGCATTGCCAGCAAGGATTAATTGATGAGAGAAGGCTATAATTTAAGACTTGGTCTTGCACATTTCTGACCAGTTTGAACTGCATTAGCATGTAGACAGAGAACATAAGAGATCCTAGATACTAACTGGAAGTGCTCAGTACTTTTGAGGACTGGACATGAAACTACTGACATAGTCCTTTTTCCAGACATATAAATGATTTTCAAATCAGAAACAGTTTAGATGATTGGTCATGAATTTTTAGGGCCTGCATGACAAGCTCTGTATCTGCATCTCCTATGTCAACATTTCGTGGCTTCCAGAAGAATTTAGTGGGTGAGATAAGCTCAAGGAAATCCCTGTAGCTGATATTCATAAACACAAGTCAGCAATAACTGGCATTGCATCTTTTACATGTTGTCACAGAGCACTCTGTTAGTGAGGGTCTCCAAAGTGGCATGAAAGCCTCCATCCTGTCTGCCACAGGAAGCATTACCAATGGTGTTCAGAACTGAACATACGAGCTGCCCGTGTTTAACTAAAAATACAAGGTATTATCACAAATGAGAGCCAAGCTACAATTTCAGTCCTCTGAAAATCAGCATATATAGAACCTGAAATGGACATTCCCCAATGGGGTAAACAGGCCTTGCTATAAGTAAAACCAGAACAACTCTTGAAGTACAGGAATAAAATGCGATAGGCATGCACAATTTAGTATTACTCTAGCATTACTCTGACCTACCATTTTACTATTCAATATTTTATTGTAAGTCACCTCTGAGCCAAACCAAAAAAACACACTGATTATTTTACATTAGAGAGTCTGCTTCATTAAAAAGCAGTAATGTGGGCAATCTGTCATTTTGTTAGGGGTATTTTTATACTGAAAATGAACACCCCTGTAGTGGGAAACAGTCTGTGGGCAGCAGTTAGGTGAGGGTGCTAAGTGCTACTGAAATGCAGTCAGAGTTGACGAAAACTGCCACATCACATACTGAAACTAGGTCATCCTTTGTATTTGGAATATGATCCACCCCACAGCCAGACACCAGGAACATTATTTCCATGAATAACTGTCTGCTGAGAAAATAAGGGGAAGAGACGATCTGATATTCAGAACTAAAAGCAAGTAAAACTGGGAGAAAGCAAAATAGGTGGGACATATGTGCTGAGTTTCTGGAAGACAGAAGGCAAAACTTCCAGGCTAAAAGGAATGTGCTAAGGTAAGTTTTCAGTCAGCTAGAATCCAGGTCAATAGCTGCTTCAAGACATGCTTGCAGGCTGCAAAATTTGCCCACAAAGGTGGCTACATTCTTCTGCAGCTAGTCAGCATTAAGCATATTGCTACTGCTGCCAAGGTACTGCCAGTGAGGTATCCATAAATTATGCAGTCCTGCATGAAATCCTTCCAGTACGGGCTATTCAAAAGATGCCTACTCTGATCCACTCTTCCCAATCCCAGCTCCCTTTAGAAAGGCTATATGCATTGGTCTCATGCACAAGTTCTTTCTAAGAGAATCCTCCATAAGCTTCTCATGGAATGTGCCCTGGCAAAGAACCTTCTCAAAACTTTAAGATTCCTGTACAGAAATACATCTAATAAACATGAAATTGAAATTCCATCTTAAAAAAAAACAACAACAGAGTAGAATGGATGAGTTCTGTGCAATGGGATGATTTAAACGATACCAAGAGTACTGGAGCCTGAAGTTGGGTGTTTTGGTTTGGGTTTTTTTTCCCCACTGTCAAGCAACCAGAATGCAGACTATTGTCTGAAAAATTCTAGGGCCTTTTTAGGAAAGATTTTATGTCACCTTATGTTCTCCATATTTGCCATTTGAAAGCACTGCAAAGTCAGACAGGATAAATTAGAAAAACAAGTAACGCACAGTCCTGACAGCCAGTCAACACTCTCTACAGTAAAGAACTCACCCAATTAGTTCCTCCTGGGAGTACCAGCAGGGTCCTCACAAAGCCAATCTAATAGGAATTTCTGTTGGTAAACTATGTGGACAGATGGAAATCTTTTACCTTGATCTCAAACTTAAGATTGCTCTTGCACAGCAATAACATCATACTACTTCTTAAATTATCCTAATTCCATTGATTTCAATTTGTATCAGTCAAGAACTTAGCTTAGTGCTTTGAGCAATATCTGAGTGATTTCCTGTGTTAAGATAATGGGCAGGAAAATGTAACAGAATTGTTAATTTCCATGTATTGTAGAAACACAATAGCAGCACAATCATCAGACTAACAGACTGCCTCATGGAATTTCTTGCCACAACATGTTGTGGATGCTAGAAGATTACAAAAGCTTGCAAAGGATTGAACAAATTAATTGATGAAACATCTAATAAAGGCTTTTAAACAAAAATATGACCCTTTGGCTCAGAGAGTCCCTGAATATACAATAGTTTTGGCAGTTAATTATTCTGGGAATGTATCACTATGCTAGTTCTGTTCTTTAGCATCCACCAGAAACTAGTCTTCTGGTTGTTGCTGTTTTCTTTCAAACAATGAGTAAAAAACATTTAGATATTAAAATTATGATTATCACAGAATCACAGAATGTCCCTGGCTGGAAGACACCTCCAAGATCATCCAGTCCAGCCCTAGACCCTAACAGCGCAAGCTCGCCACCAAGCCATGTCCCTAATCACCAGTCCACATGCCGTTTAAATGCATCCAGAGATGGTGACTCCACCACTTCCTTGGGCAATCTGATCCTTTCACTATGAGCTGAAAAGACTTTGTGAGTTTATTGGGAGATTAAGGAGGCTAAAAGCACAGGATAGCCATTTAATGTCTTGGTCCAAAGCAGAGCTGACAGGTTTGCTCAACTCAGGGTATTTCTGGGTCTCTAGTTCCTGAAGATCATTTTAAGTTCACTCAGATGGTGTGCAGACCTGGGAAGAGACCTGGCTGAGAGTCTCCCAGCATAATGGTTTAGAAATTAAGTCAACAGGCTTGAGCTTCTATATAAAGAAAATAAATGTAACAAGCAGTTAGTCCTATAGATAAGAGCGAATGAAGCCTGGTGAGGGTTTTTGGTCTGACCTGATCTGACTCCATCATGTCCAAACACAGATAAGGAGCTTGCTATATTTTTTTCTTTTTCTCTTTTTTTTTCTTTTCTTTTTTTTTTTTCCATACCTGATGTTTGGAGTTTAAAGAATGTAAGGACAGAATATAGGGACAACCTTGATTTATGCCATTGCTCTGATGCTACCCCCAATGCTTAGCAGCACTCTTCTAGGAAACCATGAAAAACCCATTAAATTAAAAAAATTGCAGGGGAAAGCGATACCATGTCTCAATTAAATTGTACAAGTTTCTGTACCATTTTTATATGGTATTCAGTAGTTAATTATATAAATTAATGGTTTGGAAATATGTTTCCAGAAGCCAATGAAGTGAAACAAAAGGTTGGGTTTGGATTTAGTATTTGGCATGACAAAGATTACACCAATTTCCATTGCTATGAGGTTTACTTTGATGTAGAGTTTTTTACTATAAAGTAATTTCTACAAATTTACTTTGTAGTACATCATCCTTTATACCATGGCCCTTTCCAAATACAGCTGATAGTCACTGATCCATAATGCTAAACCAGGCTATTTCTTACAGATCTTTTGCTCAATTTAAATATTACTTGAGCATGCTTCCACCCTGTGTCTCAATCTTATTCAAGGCATACCATTTAATATTTTTATGCAGTTCACTGGAAATGTGAGGCAATTAAACCTAATTTAGACTTGAATCTAATTAAAGGGTTTACTTAAATAAAACTATTTCAATAAATAGCTAAGTAAAACATGCTAGTTACAAGCAAAAAATCAGCAATAAACAATTGTTCCCATACAACCATACACATGATACCACATGTTTTCTTATGGTTATCTAAGACAACCACTGGCACGTTTCAGTTCTTAGAGGTTGATGTGGTTTGGAGCTCACAGCATCTACTCTTAAAGTTTGCTGTCATTATGGGAGATTTTAATATGGCTTCAATTCTGTTCCTGAATGTGGCAAATAATACACTGTGCTAACAATGCATTCGTTCAGAGGACTAATCAATAGACTTGAAGAAGCAATGAATTGTAAGAATAACACTGCAGCCTTCTTTCTGAGACTTGCAACTTGCAACTTTTATAAATGAATTGTGCTCACCATCTCATCTACATTATGTTAGGGGCACTTCATCTAGTTTCACATGATGATAAATTAAGTCATAAGATGTATTCCTCTACAGATAGCTTTTTATCTCTCCTGAAAAAGCAAAAATTTAGAAACTAAAAAAAAAATGAAGTCTCAAGAAAACATGCATTTGGGTCCAGACCTGGGTCAATTGCCAACTGAAAAAAAAATCAAATCACTGGATCACTAACACTTTGGAAGTTTCCCTTAAAATTGCACAGATGTTCTTTTCTGACTAAATAGAGAAGGCTGTTGAAGGGATGCAGTTTGCTTCTGAACTCAGATTTCAAAATGAGCAAAGGCTGAAAGGTTAGAAAGGTAATGAGAAATCAGACTCCATTTGAGACACTTCTAGTTCATGGCAACATTTCCAAGAGCAGAAATAACTTGCTGTCTCTGATAAATGAAGGATAAACTCCTTCCCCATAAATGAACAGGACACTAAGAGGAGTCAAATGTTGATTTACTGCAAAGGAAATGTCTGTGAAAATACAACTTTCTCTTCTTATTTTCTTGAGTAGTTAAACCTTTTTTTTTCATTTCTCTAATCTAGCTTCTAATATAGTAGATGGAAAATATTTAATGTTATTTAAGTCATAAACCACTAGTTCAGGTGGATTTGATTACCAGTTGCAGGAGGTGGCACATTTCCAACATGCTACCAACTGAATGTACATGCTTGTTATTCATGAATTCTTCATCTTGTGGAATCTTATCATTTGATTTAAGGACTGTTTGGGTTTATAGCTCTTAGACTTATGTTCAGATTTGTTTAAGTTTTGCCTTTTGTACTTTGGCCACTATTTCTAAAATCAGAGCTCTGAGCAGGATTTGGGTAGCGTACCTGCACCCTAACAAGGCTGGGGAAAGGTTCCTGACAGGGCACACACTTTTCACTTGCAACTTGGAAACACTATGCTTTTTTCCAGCAAACAGCACCAGGAACAGGCAATGAAAAACCAGATGCTATGTGAAGGCTTTTACCAATAAAACCACAGCTGTGGAACAAAGCAAACCTTGGAGAGAGAAAAACTCCACTGACACCAAACAGTCTAAAAAATGTTACCCTGAATCCTCTGGTTTCTTGGTAAAATAACTTCTTAAGAAACTTCATGAAGTGAATGTCAGACCCTTAGGTACACCAAATAATTAGTGATGTGATAAACTTTAAAAGCAACACTATATGATTTAGATCAGTTGAACCCTGGAAATTCTGCAGGCCTAGAGTCAAGAGTAGATTTCACTGAATTCATTGCATCTTCTCAGTTTTACTCCAGCTGAGTTCTAGCCCTTTTGTTTACTTAGACATCTTGATGTTTTCCATGTCACTCATCTCTCTTTCTCTCCTCTTTTATGCCAAACCAGAATGGTGTCTACTCTCCTGACCCAGTCTTTCCAGTCCTGTGACTCTCAGCTGGTTCAGAGAGAAACCATTTCAGATTTCACCCAGCAAGCATAATTCCTTTTCACATCACCTCAGAAACTAAAATCAGATGTGATTTTCCTGGCTAGCACACACACAAAAAACTTCGCACAGAGTGAACTATCTTCTTATTACTGATAACAACATTTTGGTTGCTATGCGCATATTGACGTCAGAACGCTTCATTCCCTAACTTAAACTAAAGAGGCAGCAGTGAAAGTGTCTGTGTATGTGCATATGCAATAGGATGTGGGAATGCAGGCATTTCTGCTGCAAAACCAGAATAAAGCATTTTATCTTAGCCTGAAAACAGCAACTCCAGCTGATAGGCAAAGAGCAAAATAGTAGTCATTCATGACAGAACATTTTCACATTGGGAGGACATAGTTGCACACACCACATGCCCTGTCTAAGCTGGATTTTCTCTAAATGGCAGAATGCAGACTCACCACAAGCTTGTTTCCTCTACCATTGTTTAATCTTGGGAAAAAAGGATTCTCTTCCCATACTATCTGCATAGATTCAGGCTTAAGAATTATTTGTCTGATAGAATGGCTATGACACACTTTTAAACTGAGTCATTAGGCAGAAGCATAATCATGTAGTGAATGCTGATATCCTGTCGTTCACAATGACATCTACTTTTGATGCTGCTGTCAGTGATAATACACTGACTATCCAGAATGCTACTGATACCCGCAAAGCACAAATGCCTGCTATTGCATTTTGACATTTAAATGGGCTGGTAAAGCCTCAATTCCACTGAAATCAAGTAGCCTTGCCTCTAATTTCAGCAGAAACAGATTTTAATGCATAGTGATGGTAGTTCTTATTATCCTAACATAGACACTTTCTTTGCTGTAGGAAAGTTAAAATGCAGTTAAATGCAATTAGTTAAAATGCAGCTGAACACTTTTTGTTACACTGCAGATGAAGGTAAGACCTCTCTCTGTAAGAACTTTTTATATTCCTGAAGGCAGTGTTGATATTAGAGATTCTCATCCCATTATAGTGGCTTGGCTACTCACCATCTGCTACAGTACTATGGTTAAGTACTCAAAAGCTCCTACACTCCAGAGAAAAAAATACTTCCAACAAAGACATTTTTATCCCATTACTCTTTTTTCAAATATGATTTGAACATTTTATGGAGACAATACATTGACCTTTGGGGCATAGAGGCCAGCATAAATGCTGCACTACAAGCCCAGTTTGCACTTAATTTTATTGGAAGAATGATAAAATTGTATTGTTTTACATGAATTACGGCAATGAGCTGCTCAGTGGTGGAACAAACAGACTAGACATCTTGTACTGGGGCTTGTCACACAGCCAGCAAAGGCATTATCATCTATTTAACCAGATTTCATTTCCAACATTACTTTCAGGATCATTTTTTCTCTGTGCTAATTAACTACACTCAAAGTTACACCACTATAAAATACTGCTTAATGTATACTGCTTAATTTTCTTCCCTCAGCATTAAAAAAAAAAAAAAAATATGTACAAATGAGCTTCCACACTTTTTCTAATACTTTGACAATTAGTTTCTCACTTCTGAGTTTTATTCAATGCATTGAGCAGTATACATCCCCAGTAAGCTGGCAAATACTTGTTTTGATTTTGCTGTGTTAACTTGTAGCTGACCTTTCTGAAGCAGTACAAGAGGAAAGAAAATAAGACGTTGTCTTTCTTCCTGACAGCATTAAGTTGATTCTATATTTGTGTCTGCACCTTGAAAAAAAGAGAGTGTGCGTTCTAGGTAGATAAGAGAAGGAACAGAACAAACAGGAACAGACCAAACTGGGAAAGGAACAGAAATTCCACTGTAGGCTGAAGACCTGAGGTAGCTGGGCCCATTGGGAAAAACTGACATTCAAAAGTTGATAAAAAATACTTGCTTCCTTTTGCTTTTGGAACAAGAGAAGGATCTGATTTGCCTTTGGCACATATCTAACACGATAACATCTCAATAGTGCAGTCACAGATTGGTCCTCAGAAAAGATTTTCAATTGATCTTGTAAGACCAGACACTGAGTCCATGCATACACATTGTTACACAGGCAGACTAACTCCTTATTCAAGCAGCAAACACACTAAGTAAAATGTAGCTATCTGTACTGTCAATTAAATAAAGGTATTTTAATGTGGCCCAAAGTTATCATTGATTGCAACTAAGAGGGATTAGGTCAGTTCCTGATCTATGTTAATAAATCTATGCTAATAAAAGATTAAGTTGGTCTTTTTAACATTCTTTCTGAATAATGACCTAAGACAAAAATCTGGATAGGAATATGAATGATATCTCCGACAATGTTTGGGAGGTGTAGTTCACTGGATGCTTGAGAGAAATATATGCTTTTTGTTAACTTAGTGATGATGGGCTGTCTGAACATGCCTATAGTAAGAATAATTGTTCCAGTGCTCTTTCAGCATATACAGTGACAAGGATCCAAACCAGCTGTCCTGTTCTACAACATGCCATTTATTTTCTCACTTCTTCTAAAGATGCTTAGCTGTGGAAGCATTTGATGGAACAAATTCTTGTTATCGAACTCAAGCCTCAGTGCTAAACATGAATGGTTAATGTCATATGTGAGCTTTTGGAAACTACTATTTACTCTATGGTTTGAACAGATCTTGTGTGATCTCTTAAGTGTTTTGCTAGAGCAAATACAACTTCTTTTTGCTCTTCTTTTCCAGTCTTTCAGATACCTATTTCAAACATGCACAGGTGTTATGTAAAAAAATATCAGTGTGTCTTATTTGTGGTTTCCTCTCCTGGTTAATTCTAAGCAAGACTTTACCGGGCTTCTTTAAAGACCTGCTGCATCACCATGACCTTTTCTGGTGGTCTGGACTCCTGGTTGATCTCAGTTGTATCCCCAGTTCACCTCAGTCACATACTGTGTAACTAAGCCCTGGCTGGTGAGCCCCCTGGTCTGCCTGCTATGTTACTGTGCTTGTCTCCTTGTCTGTTAGGCAGCAGTTGTCCCTTGCTGTTCCCTGGCAGTCTATTTCTCAACTTTTCCTAGCTTCCAGATAAAAACCACAGCTTGAGATAATGAATTTTTTAAAAAATACCCTTAAGCATAACAACATACTGTGTGTTTTAACTCAAGGCAGAAGCCTTTCCTTTGAGCCCACTGACGCAGCTGTGTGAGAGTACTATTACAACCCCTGGCTGTCCAGAACTTACTCTTCTCTTAATAGCTTGTCTTGTTTTTCCTGGGTAGACTCACTACATGCACCATATTATCCATACAAGACCTTTGCTATTACAGACTCTCACTGACAGTGTCTTTGTGGAATTTTGAACTGAAAATGTGAAGATCATAATTTCTCAGTTTCTACCTATGACACCTTGATAACCCTCCCTTCTGCCCCTCCACAATGCAGGTGTCATGGACATTCTCTTAGAAGATAAGAGGCTGAAAAGCTACATATGAGATTTTTTTCAGTTCCAGTCTACTCTATGCCTGAATCATTCTAACTTCTTTAGTTCCGTGATGGAAGCCAGACTGAAGACTTAATACATGCCTGAAGTTAAGAATGGTTTTAGCTATTGCCTTCAACAGGGATAGTACTTAATGCATACTTCTGTGCTCTCCTAAATTGGACCCCTGCTGTTTAAGATGAAATTTTGAAAAGTCAATCACTGTGGATGTTTTAAAATGGAAGCTATTTAAGAATATAATTGAAAGAATAATTGCTATAATGAAAATTTAACAAGTCTGGACCAAAGTTATCACAGCTGTCTTCCATGAGTTTAACTTTCTCCTTTTTTGTTAGTAAAATCCAAGATGTTATAGATTTTCCAGCTTTATCATACAGTGGTGCATTTTTAGACTTGTGGCTAGACTGAGTGATCTTCAGCCAGCATCTGAGCCCACATTATTACTTGTTGGTTTCTCTTGATTACCACTGCATCATATCTTCTACAAAGTCATATTTTTTTTTCAGTCAGTGCTGAATGGCACTTTCTGAAATGCATGCTAAGAGCAACAAAGCAAAACAAAAAGTATGTTGCCATGTCACATGAGGGTGTCACATAATGTTATATAGGATAGCTTCCTTTTAGTTACCAGTTTTATGTTAGTTTTGGTACACACTCAAATGAAATGTTTAAAAGACTAGTTAAGAGATGAAGGATGTATGCTGTTTGCCTTCATTAGTATTCACCATGATTTTTAGCTTCATTATGGCATATTCTTGTGGATGGCTGAAAAGAACAAAAATGAGTTACTGTGTCCACTGTGCCATAAATATTCATGGCTCTTCCTTATTAATAGGCTTGGAAGATCTTTTTGATGACATGCAAGCTTTCTTCTCTGAGCCAAGGTGCTTCTAGGAAAGCTGAAAAAAACCCTAACTTGTCCCTATTGAATGCACTTGCATAATTAACACACCTACTGTCACTGTGAGAATGGAATAGGATGCTAACGTTACTGAGTTTGGGGCATGTAAGAGCAGTGCCAGTCTGGCAATATGTCAAAACGGGATAAACAGTTTTAGATAAAACAACACTTTATAAATGAGAAAGTTTGATTTTATCAATATCATTAAAACAAAACAATTTGATATAACAGGCAGAAGCCTTACCTACCACATTTTAAATATTAGTTTTATTTGAGGATTAAAATTTGTATAACTTTAATTCTACTCTTTAAACAGACCATGTAACCACTTTAACTTTTGGTGAATCCACAGCTTAAAGGAGATGTAAATTAACTACAGTAGAACTGCATTAATTTTCAACAATTCAGATTCTTGTTTTCTTACTTTTCTTACAGATCAAAGCTGTTATAATAGCAGAAGGGGGCTTTATATCCCTTTATATCCCACTAATTTCTGTGCAGTCACAAAACTACATGCTAGATTTCCAAATTCTGGTCTAAGTAAAGAAGACATAGAAGTACTTCTTATACCTAGGCCTGAAAACCTGATGCATAATGAATTGGGAACAGAAAGTGGCTGTCAGTGGAAGGTTAGTATCTTCAGAAATGCTAACAGCTGCATATTTAATTTGCTTAAATTCCTTAAAAACCTATCTGATTTCAATTACATGGCTTCTCACAGATATTCCAGATTGTATGGGTTTGCATAGAATAAATCAGTATTTCACATACGAGTTTATATGACAGAAGATTTAACCCCTAACACTTTATGCATTTTACATAAACAGGACTTGGTCTTGCACCAGGTTAGAATGACTTCAAAAGGAAAACAGAGCTGAAGACACTTGTTACAGTGAAGGCTGTTTTCTTGCACTCTTTGTAAAAACTAGCAAAAGATTTTTGAAAGGCAAATAAATCAATTTCAGAAATATCAGTGCTGACAAATTATCCTTTTTCAGAATTACTTATTTTTAAAAAATTGCCTAAGGACATGTAATGAGAAATACAAATTATTTTATTAACACTGAAGGATTTACTTGATAGTAATCCAAAACTAAACAAAGAAGACTCCAGCATAACATCTTTCCAGCTTCCCATCTTGTTTCAGTAACAGCTGTCAAGTGCCATGAACAAGCCTTGCTTAGTTTTTAGGCTGGCGAAATATGTGTTAAATATATATAAAATCTACCAGTGTGGGATATAGGTTGTGTAAGACTGAAGAAAAAGCAATTACCTGAATTAGGGTGTATGTGCAGGATAGAAATGTAGTGAACTACATGCTGAGTCTCTGGAGGCTTGTGCTCGCAGAGGACTCTAGTAGACATAACTGAATACAATAATTACAACAATACAATAATTCACACCATCCACTGCAGCACCAAATAAAACAATAAAAAGTAATAAATCAAACTGTATAGACACAGAGTGAAGTGCATTGAGGACACAATCCATTCATTCCAATTAAGGAAGGACATTTTACCTCTAATGGGGATAAAAGTGAATTATGTTGAATGTAGTGTCACTTATTTTTGTGTTATAACTTTCCCTCATAAAAGAAAATGTGAGAAAAACATAAAATATGTTAGAGGAGAAGGGAAATTGTTAAGATAATGAGATTGGAAGGAGATAATGAAATCAAAAGCAAAACAAGGACCAGTGTTCAAGGAGGAAGACATTAACCAGGTCAAAAGCTGCCATGAGTGCATAATTAATAAGTGAGAGCCCTAATATTTGCCCATGAAGGTAACTCAGTGAATGGAGAGAAACTGGAGGTTATATGTGATGGGAGAATAAAAAGATGGTACCTGATTAAGAGAATGATATGCTTTTATGAGGGGAAAGGTTTAGTACTACTTGTCAGATGCAAAAAACAGGTGGAAACAAGTACGGTAAGTAAGATGACAGGATATTAGGACAACGGAAGTTCTCCTCTCATTACTAGAATAAGTGGAAACTGGCAAGGAAGGTTAAGGCATGAAACCTGAGTACTGGAAGTGGAAAAAGATGAAGTTTTCAGCAGTATGAAAAATGCATGTTATAAAATACTAGAGATGGTCCAAAGGAGGGCTAGGAAGATGATCAAAGGGCTGGAGAAATTGTCCTGCGAAGAAAGACTTAAGGACGTAAGGTTTTTTCTCCCTGGAGAACAGAAGGCTTGGAGGACCTCATCACAGTATTCCAGTACTCAAAGAGTGCCTAGGCAGAGGATGAAGGTTCTTCAGAAGGTGCCACATGGAGCAGACAAGGGGAACGGATACAAGTTGCACTGGGAGAGGCTTAATTTTGATATAAAAAAGAAATATTTTGCATTGAGAACAATCATTCATTGGAACAAGCTCCCCAGGGGGGTCATAGAATTCCCATTACTCGGTGTTTTCAAGATGTGATTGGAGAGGGGGGTAGATAATCTCATCTAGGCTCCTTTTTCCATGAAAGGTTGGACCCAGATGATTTTTCAAAGTCCTTTCCAACCTGGCCTGTTCTGTGATTCTATGAACATCTTTATTAGGATTTACTGACTTTACAGTGGTGCAGGTTCCCTATGGAATTCAGATGCTCAACTGTGTGAACAGATTACAGTGAGTTACCTATGCCATCAGATTCAGCAGTCAGTAACTGGAGTAGTTTGATGAGGATCTGAGGAAGGAACTGAAAACATGAAAATCAGTAACAGAAGCTTTGTCTTGGTTCCCTTCATTGTCTTAATAAACTGTACTGACTAACACTGTACTTCCTTTTCAGATTGTGGGCAAGCCTGCACAGCTAAAGTGCACTAGCAGTGGTTTTCAATTCCAGCTGCCAACCTCTGGAATCATCTGTGAGTAAATACAAGTAGCAGCATTAAAATCTTTCGAAGCAAGCTCATACAAAACTTTCATTTTCAGTATTCAACATCTCAACAAAAGGCATTGGCAACACTAAAATAGCTGGTTTTATAAAATTGAGATTTAGAGATGAGCTATCTTTAACTGAATACAGTAATTGCATGGTATTTTAAAAGAGGGGGTTTTTTTATTTATTTACCAAAATGCACAGGCCACACTTTTCTTACATGCTGTTAAAAGAAGATGGCAATTAGCTTTTCTAATAGTCAAATATGGCTTTGCAGAACAGAACATTGTTAACAATTAAAAATGGTGATTAGAAAACACTATTCCATTTTAGAATATTTAAAAATGTGACCTCTCTGTGGTATGTGTTTTTATACTATATTTTAAGGTCTCAAGTAATAGAAAAATCATGCAAAGGTAATACAAGCAATCGGAAACATGCAGTTCTATTTTAACTCAGCAATTCACACCGAATTCCTTAACTGCACTAAGAATGAATTCAGGAAAATAAATACCCAAGGAGGAATATGGATTTAATTGTTATTGCTATTACATTGCTAAAATAAAACAGCTGTGATCACACTCTCAGATAAAGCCATTGTTCAACAAATATTTTTATTAAACATCTCTGTAGTGAAGATGAGTCCAGCTCCCCAAGAGCAGAGCAGACTGCTTCCTGGACCACCCATTGCTCCCTAGGTAAAACATTTCATCCAGCTGTTGGGGGGTGGAGGGAACTTGATCAGACACTATGGCAATTATGGAGTAACTCGTGTTTGCTCACTGACATATTAAACTATAACAACTGTATTTTAACATTCAAGCAAATGAACCACAATCTTTTTTTCAAACAACTAATTTGATCACTAGCTAATGACAGCAATGGTGTTTCTTAAATGGCACCTTCCCAAAAATAACAACGACCTCTGTAGCACACAGGAGAGAAGTCTCAGAAAACTAAGGTCAGCTGATTACAGCAGGCAACGGGGGGAAAGCAGGCACATAGGCAGGTCAGAGGTACAACAGGAGCAGTCAGGAAAATAAATTGGCCACAGTCATACAGCAAATAAACTGTGTGTCAGAGCTCTGAATAAAATCCAGAAGTCCTGATTCCTTGCCTCTCTGTGCTATTGCCCCAGTCCTAATCAATCCTCTCTCAAAAGGAGTTTCCAATACAGAGTCCAGGAGATGGAAACACTTTTCCTATCTACAAAACAAATGTAGCAAAAGATTAATACAGGTTTGCTTCACACAGTCCAACATTTAAGTTATGGCCAGAAAGATTTTGTTAATAAACACTGTACATTTCCTCCAGGTCAGCAATCAGAATGTCTTGAATCTGCAGAATTTGTCATTCATCTATTCAAGAATTGGTGTCAGGGTATATTCAAGTATTATTCAAAGTTAAATCTGAGTCACCTTTCACAGGGATGTTTCCTTCAAGTTCTACCATCAGTCAGCCTGTGTTTGCTAGGTGTTGGGGGTATTAGAAGAGTTGTGAAAGCAGAAGACCTTTCCAAGCACAACATTTATAAATACCCAGTCTTGGTCAAGACTTAGATCACTTTTCTGTTTCATTCAAATAATAAAAATCTCTTCTTCAGACCACAGAGAAAACATCCAAGGTAAGTATGAAGGTTCACACTCAGGAAATTTTCTATGTAAAGAATGACATAATCTACAGGAGTAGATATGATAAAGACTTAAAATTGTGAAATTGTTTCTAATTGTATATATGCACTATTTACCACAGGATGTGCTGTGCATTATTTCCAAACAGCTTTTTAACAAACCAGTTAAGCAATTAGTCTTGTCTAAGACTTAAAAGTATCAAACAAAGAACAGATTTAGGTTGGGCTCCAAACTACTGAAGTCAAGCCATTTCAAAGTTTATTCATCAGGTTTCCTAATAACACATCAGTCAACTAATGCAAGTGCTCAGTTTTAATTTAATGCTTTATCAGCCACTTGGAACATGGAGCCCATAGGTCAGGTCTTCAGTGGTGCAAATCAGCAGAGTTTTCCTGTAATCCATCATTATACAAGTTCAGAACTGCTCTGAATATTTAAGATGCCTGGTTTAAATAACTGATTGTATTTGTATATTGGTGAGGTATCTGTATGCTTATTAACTGAACACAATGTTTCTTAATCTAGAAAGTTTTCTTTGTAAATTCAGGTTTTTCTTCCCGTTTGGCAAGCACTGTCTTCCATGGTAGAGGCTTCCCTCTGGTGGACACTTCATCCGACGTTTTATTTGTAAGGTTTCAGTAGCTTGAAGAAACAGTTGTACAATACATCCAATGTTGTGTATTTGCTTTCTGATTTAAAATAATTAAAAATAAATGCCTGACCAGACTTAATTACTGCTTATAAAATGTTTCTTGAGGAACTTTAAAATTACTGCAGCAGTCTCAAGACCAGTTACTTCAAACTCTAGTACAATGTAAAACTGTTTAATAAACTTACGTATGTAAGCAGTAAAAATCGCATCCTGAAAAAACTAATTACTGGTTCAGTAGTTCAGGGAAGAGATACAAGGACAAGAGCAGTGTTGTTCTGTATTGACTGGCTGCTCGCTTACTCAGCTATCAGTGCTCATCTAAATAATCTCCAGGATGTTTGCATGGGCTACCCTTACTGGGTCTTGCAGTGCCCTGTTATCTATAGGGGGGGCAATGGACTGATGCCTGACTTGCTTGGCACACTGGTTTCCTCAAAACATTTAACTTTAAAAAGATGCACTTGGGGCTCCTACATGGAACAAATACATACACACCTAACTTTTTTATTCTTCCCTATGGGAGCATGAACACATAATTTACAACTGAGAAACTATCTAAGGATGCCAACTGGCTACATTCTATTTTCCTTATTCAGCAACAACAAACTGCTGTCTTAGCGTGAACCTTTCACCTGTGCATTTTTCTTTCTTCAGAAGGTGACAATAAAAACATCCATTGTAGCACTAACTTTCACAATGCAAATCTCAGTCCACTAGTAAGTGAGAACTAACACATTTATTAGATTTTCAAGTACTTGTCAGGTGATAGTGGTACGTAGTTACTATTACGGTTCCATGGAATTTACTGAGAATCCTACATTTATTCAAACAAATATGATCTGGAATGTAGTTTTCTGAGTTTCAGATGGAGTAAGCAGAGGCTTCTTGAACCAGCTTAAAGTCTAATGAAAGTGTATGTTTTCCCCAAAACTAATCTTTTGCATTCCAAGTCTCTCAGAGTTCCAAAATATACTTTTTCCCACCCCCCACCCAAATGGGCTGTTGACCTGACTATTTCTATTAACCCTTTGATAAGGTGTTTGAGGCCATGTGGTCTCACAAAATTATGTTTAAATGTGGAAAAACAAAGGAGAATCAACAAATGTGAAGCCTGTACCTGTCTTTTTTCCTGTAAATAACTAGGAAAAAAAATGAAATTATTTAAATCCTAGAACCAGTCATATAAAGCTGTAGGTGTGATACATGGGCAATCAGTATGAGTGACACTGCAGCACAGGATTCTGTCATGGCATCATCCTCACAGGGTTCTCTAGAGCACCACCCTCTTTTCAGAACAGCTAAATTACACGGGGTTGAAAAGCTCAGGAGAGGGGAAACAAACTAGTCTAGGAGTCTTCTGTTTTTCTTTCTCTTGCTTTATCTACAGCACTTGTAAGTTATAACTTCAGAAGAGCTCCTCACCAGTGCTGCTGTTCACCTTCATTTGGGCACCTGAGAATAAGGAAGGGAGAGTATTTCTGTGCAAACACCAACCACCACTGTTTATATGTATGTTTTTTTGTTAATGTTTCCTTTCAAAGGAGGACTTTGTTGAGGAAATTCTCTATGTTTTTGAATGAAAGTTACTACCAACTGGAAAACAATGCCTTACACTTGGAATTAGAAAAGCAAGGCTCCTCGCAAGATAGCTAGCTCAGATATGTAAGGTAAGGACCATGATACAGAATTAATACAAGGAAGGTATTGCTAACTGCATAAAATAGGGGCCAAGTAGCCTCAAAGCATTAATAGTTCCCAAATAGTATAACTATTTAACATATTACTGAAAGCTGTGGATATGCCCATCGATCCACTTGGAAGTGGATCAATTTCTGCATTATCCCAAGTGTTACCAGTCACAACCTGAAGAGCACCTGTAAAATTACAAAGAAAAAAAGACAAATCTTCTTTCATTACTGTGCCCGCTCCCCAAGAAAACACTAAACTAGTTGAATTAATAAAATGTATCCAATCTGGTAAAAACATTCTGTAAAATGTCATATGCAAGCTAGCTTTAGCTCATTTTGTTAGTGGGATTAATTTTTAGAATTTAAGACTTTCATGTTAATCCCAGATAACAGTGCAGTTCAGTACACTAAAATAATCAGATTACATATCAACATGACTTCATTTTAAATTATGCAGAGCATGTTACTCAAACTATTACCCCCTCGTTTTACAAAACAATGACCTGCAAGAATGTCAGACAGGGCTCACCATATCTCAACAGCTACAGACCTCTGTTTCAAGTCATCCTTAAAAATATGGTTTGTTTATTCAAATACTTTTTTTTTTTTTTTTATAACCAGTCATCACAAGAATTTTTAAAAGAGACACCCCCCCCCCCCCCCCCCCCCCCCCCCCGCCCCCCCAAGTCCTGCCCACTAATTTGATTCATGTGCTTCCTTTTTGCATCTTCCTTGCTCCTCATTTCTTTACTCTGATTGGTTGCAGCAGGGCTAATGCCTATTTTATTTCTGGTTAATCTGATTAAGTAAGAACTTGGGATTGTGATGTCAGTGCATTAGTAAAAGGAAGTAATTCCTCGTGTAGGAAGGATGGCAATTGTGACCTTTTAAAGGCAGGTCATGATCTGACTGCAAGATGAAAATAGAGCAAGACAAATTGCAGTAATAATACCAACTCACTCTCTGATAGCATAGTACGAAGTAAGATTATGGCTCATGGACTGCAGGTAAGAAAGCATAATGCACTTATGTTTGGTTATTTGATTGAAGGGAGCTTTGGGTGTGGGTTTCACCAAAAATAGTAGAACATTAGAGGCACTGAGTAATGAAAGCCCTTGTTTCTTATATTTACTTAGGAGAAAAACTGGCTTTCAGAACAGAGGCATCTTAATAATCTCAATCCTTTTACAACTTACAACATTATTTAGTATTATTTTAATGTATCTATATTAATTTTCTTTCATTCTAGGTTGATGAAATAATACTTATTTATTAATCTCTTTATTGCACATAATTGCTGTAGTTAATTTTGTTGGTTTCCCCCCTTTAAATCCAAAAATCTACATCAGTAAATTAGTAACAAATGAGACTGAACCTAAATTAAATAACTGATTCCTTAAGTTTCAAGCTCATAATGTCATGACTTTTTGTAACAATTTAGTAGATTGCTTGGATGGGATGTTGCCGTATTATCATGTGCCACAATGCAACTGTTTTTATGAACCTCTAAGTTACATGCAGCATGTTGCTATGGTGATGTGGCGCTCAAACTGATGCAATCCTTAAGGTTCTGTTCATGAACCTCTCAGAAGACCTTAAAAATTATTCACACAGAGCAACAATCATGATATTAATGTAACAGATGTTGTTTGCATAAAATAGCCTCAATGAGCATAGCTATTAACCAAATAAAGAGTACTAAACTGAGCTGTTGGAGTAGCTATAAGCAGTAATCACTATACACACCTGTATGCTTCAAGATTAGCTTTATTCAACAGTTACATTAATATGGATAAAACTCATCCTTCACTTGAGCTGAACCAGTTGTGATGCTTCTCATCAAATGCAGCAGGAAACTAATTTAATTGGCACCACGGCTGAACTTTAACCTGCTCAGCAGATGAAAGCCCAAATTATAACTGCAAAAGCAAACTGTGAGGCTGAAGTCTATCAAATATGGAAATCAGTTCTGCGATTGGGCAAAAGAAAATCTGCTCAAGTCACAGGTAGTATAGTCATTGCACTTCAGTTGCAGCTATGCAGAATGCAATAGAGATGGAGATCTTGTGGGGCGGAACAAACCCCCAAACAAAACAAACAACCTACCCTTCAGCTATTTTTCAACTGTTTATCATGTCAGTGACTATCCTTATTTGTACTTTTTCTGATTTAGAAATGAAAATTATGCTTATAAATAGTCATTTCACTTTGACCAATGATTCTAACTACGTCCTATAATCACTGCTTCTTGTTGACAGAATCCCATATCCTGTATATGTAGTCTGTCTGTCACCAATAGCAACCTCACACAGGCAGAAATTAGACCATTTTAAACTGGCCAGCTGGGTTAATAAAACACTCAAACAACAATAAGCAGTTCTGCACTGCATTACATTCTGCTCATAGATTCTACTGTCTAGCCTTATCTGCAGCAGATACCAGGGTAACTGCCACTATCTCTTCCAAGATTAACAAAGCACAAACAAACAATTTTAAAATAATCCCTCACCTAAGCTTTCACTTTGCTGATTTCAGCCACAAACAAAATAGTAACTAAACCAGCCAAATAGTACTGCTGACACAACAGTGTTCAACTCCAAGGCTACTTTCTAAGTCTAACTTGGAACATCAAAGCCTATCAATTTTGAATACTTGCAGAATACAGTTAATTCAGCCTGGATGAGATTCTGTATGTCTTGTTTTATACTATGATAATCTATTAATTGAAATTCTTATTAACACCTGTCTCTAGTTTTACCTTTAAATGGAGTGGGCTATTTGTGGCTAATTGCGTTATTTCATTTCTGTGCCTGCTGTGAGTTTTGGAAGTTATAACTTCTGTCTCACACAGTCCTTTTTTTCCCCCTCTTCCTAAGCACTCATCTATCCTATGCCAAAAAAGGAGAATTAAAAACAATCTGTCTAAATATTTTGCAAGTGTTAATTCATTTGTTAACAATGCTTTATGCTATTATTGCCTAGTTCCTAGCTCTGTGCTGTCCATTAGCAAGCTACCAAATTCTTGGGTTTGAGACCTGTTCAGCAAAAGCTAAATCAGGAGTGTTACACATGCCAAGCCTAAGGGGGGAAAAAGCTTTACAGTCTCTGCAAGAATACTGAGTAAAACCATTTAATTAAAACTTTGCCTTCTACTCAGGTATTTGTCAACTTTGCTGCTCAATAAACAGGCTATATGTCATTATAAACATACTGTCCACCAAAGAAATCAGCACAAAGCACCACCCTTACATTTTTAGTTCTATTGTATCAGCTTCTGTAGAAAGCAACTGGTGTGTATTTAATCTACTTTGCCCCAGGGAAGCTTTGAGCCAGATTTGAATTTTTCTATCAATTAGTTCTACGTTGTCTTCTTTAACAACAAGAGGGCAATATTAGATATGACAAAAACTCTCTTACTCAATTTTTTTTCCTAATAATTACAAATTGCCCCCCTTATTCACAATTGTTTCTACCTCATTATATTTTTTTTCTTGCCCACTTTTGTACCTCCACTTCACAAATTAACAAACGGTCCTGAAGAGTGGTAGAATCTGAAGGCACAGACCTGTTTGGAGTCAACAGACTAGTAAGAAAAGAAGACCAAATGGAGAATATATGGAGAATATACAACTTCTCAACACCCAGACACCTCTGGTGTCTCTGCAGAAGGGGAAATGGAGAATACAAAGGGGAAGAGGGTTGTTGTCAGTTTTGGGTTTTCTTAGAAATTGATGACGGTTGAGAATTTATCTTATGATGACCAGGGCAAAGTAGTTATCTATCCACTCACTTCTCGGACAAATTGTGAACTCAGAAAGTTCAAAAACACTCAGATGTATTTTTATTTTTACATATTATTGTGGGGAGGAGTCCTTCTCTGCATTGGCAGAGACTGGAAGGTTTTTTTCCTGTGTGGCTCTGTCTTTACTCTTAGAGCTATTTCCCTTCCACTTACAGATAAGAGATGAAGAAAGTGGCTACAACAAAAACCTATTTTGCATTCCTAAGCATTATGAAGAAGATTTAGAAAGAGTCTTCATTCCTCATGGGCTCATCCTGGACAGGTATGAGGGTAATCAACATAGAGTAGTGATAGTGATGCCAATGATCCATTTCCCTCCAAATGAAAAGACCTATGCCCTACCCTACATAACCCACGAGAAATATGGAAACCCTGCAGCTATAACACTTGTGTTCTGGAGTTCAGTACAAGAGGAGTTTTACGGAGAGGATTCCTCTACAACCCCAGTTAAGTTTCCATGTTATCTCAAATATCTTTAAGCTGTCCTATCCTGCATTGTTTAGACACATGGATTAAATCAACAGTATGTCAAGTGAAGTAAGCATCATCTTGTGAACTGCAAATATGTAACTAATTTTCCTATGTCTTAATGTTGTCACAATTTGCTGGTTATAAAAGCCTAACAGCAAGATCAGAATTTTAACTTGGACATGGCTCAATATATGGACAAACAAATATGAGATACAAAACATTTTACAGGATTGTTTGTTGGTGTGTTTTTCTGTTTGTGTGTGGTTTTGTTTTGTTTCCAGGACAGAACGTTTGGCTAGAGATATCATGCAAGATATGGGAAGCCATCACATTGTTGCACTCTGTGTCCTTAAAGGAGGCTATAAATTCTTTGCTGATTTGCTGGACGATATAAAAGCACTAAACCAAAACGGTGATAAATCTGTACCTATTACCGTGGATTTTGTTAGAATAAAAAGCTACTCTGTAAGTAACTTGCATTTGGAAAATTGACTCTCCCCATAGGTTGATATTCTGAACGCTGGTACTTTACATGAAAACTCCACAAAAATTGAGGTTATGCAAATATCCTGCTCAAAGTAACTGATTCACCAATCTGCCCCAACAATCAGATGGATAGCAGATAGAACACTTAATGTGACAAAGCCAGGTTTAGGTCTCCAACAACCTTCTCTCCAGCCCAAAGAATCCATACAGGTTCTATTCTGTCTTTACTATGGCAAACTTCGGTGGGAGGGAGTACGAAGGGTAGCTTAGCATTGGAGATTTGCTATTGTTTCTCTCTGCATTATTTATTATTCCTATGGATAATACTGGAGAGACTGTTTTCATAATCTGTATGTTGGGGAACACTTATCTTTTGCCCAAACCAATGGTAGTTGGCCTGAGTCAACAGCTATAAAGCAATGACCTTTTTCTGTTTTATCTTGTCCACTCTTTGAAAGCTAGAGCTCTGTGCACTGATCAAAATCTACCCCACAGTAAATATAACAGTTACAATTTTCCTATAATTTTTATAATTCCTATAACTTTTTCATGGAATTCTAAATCAAACCTGTGCTAACAAAAATAGTTGAGCACAATGGTGTCTATTCCATGAATATGGTTGTACTCCCATTTCACGCGAAGACCTGTCTGCATTGATACTTCACTCTCCCGTCTTGCTCTCAGCTACTTAAAACCTCTATTACTGAAGAAGTGCTGTATAAACTTGTGTCATTTACTGGGCAAAAAGCAAGAGTAGCAGATGATTCATACACATACAATATAACAATTTTGAGCATGTTTTATGTGAATTCCCTCTCTTTCTCCTTCTAGAATGATTCACCTACAGAAAAAATCAGTATTGTTGGTGAGGAATTGTCTACATTAAATGGGAAGGTATGACTTAGCATCTTCAGCTTTTAAGGAGAAAGGACAGTTTCTGTGTTTACTCTTTCAGGAAGTCCATCTTTAAGATTTTGATACTACATATTTTCAGCCACTTAACACTGCTTTAACATGCCATGCTTTGAAACAGTAATTCCCATGGATCTCAGTAGAAACTTAACATGATCAGTACGGAAAGCTTCTAAAGATCCTATTCCACATTTTATCTCACAACCCCCAGAAGTGAACCATCTTAAATTGTCTCATGTAATATGGTTTTAGTATGCTGTTGTTATACATAGAATAATATATAAAACCTGATATAGGTGGTTTTCTCACAATATTTTATGCTTTCATAAATACTCACAGTAAGACTCTCAGAAAGCACTAGAATAATGTAAACAGTCAAGTGACCTTTGAAAATTGCTTGAAACTTATTTGTAGCTGAAGTCTGTAGTGGAAACTTTTCCTGGCTGTGTAATTCACTGAATGTTGTAATGCAAATATTTTCTTTTCTTTCTCTCCCTATGTGATCTTTTCCAGAATGTGTTAGTAGTAGAGGTAAGTAAAGACTGGAGTGTGGGGGAGGGAATAACACAGACTATTTTCTCCCCATTTTGCAAGTTAATACCTTTTACATATAAAACAATTAATTAAGTCACTGTGCTACCAGGGTTGCTGGCTAGTTTTTATGCTTTAAATTAATCCACTGACAGTCTGGCTTTTCATTCAGACTCGGAGGATTTTTAATTTTTTTTTATTATTTTTTTTTTCTCCAGGACATTATTGAGACTGGTAGAACAATGAAAGCATTACTTTCAAAACTGAAAGACAATGAACCAAAGATGGTAAAAGTTGTAAGGTATAATGATATGGCCACTTACTAATGTACTGATTTAAGAAGATATAGCAAAATTATTTAGGTGAACAGTCAGTGTATGTGGGTGGGTGTTTTTGCTTGAAGTTTGGGGAAAGAGGAAGTAAAAGCAGGATGCAATCCTTACCCAGCTGGTAAAAAACTTAAGTATTTCTTTAAATGGGAGATTTACATATGCACTACCACTTTTGTTGTTAAAATGAATAATAAAAATACCCTGGCTCTTTTTGCATAGTCCATTAAGTCTGATGGATTCCCTGTTTCTTATCTCCTTAAGTTTGAAGGAAATGTAGCTCTTTGCATAGGTTTCCTAGCACCTTCTTAGTTGCCTCAGTACTAGAATGAAAATACTTGGAATTTTTCTTAATATCCTCAGTCATATAGTTTTTCAGACTCTAAGACTTTGTCAGGACTGGAGAGATTACTCCAAGTGGCAGTCTAGAGATGCTTTAGATGATCTCTCAAACAATGTTTTGGGATGTCCTTTTCTCTGTCAAGTAACCACAATGCTTTGAAAAAACTCTTATTGCTGCATGCAGCAGCTATGCCTCTCCTAGTGAGTGTTCCACTCAGTTTCTTCAGAAGTGCACAGGAAAAGCAAGTAATGGATATGACTGTGGAAGAAATCATAGTGACATTGCACAGCTTGTTCTCTTCTTCCTCCCTCCTCGCTAAAATCTTTACATGCCACTTGAACTTGCTCACCTGTCCGTGCTATTCTAGTTTGCTGATACACTGCTACATGAAAATACCATGATTTGGGACACAGAATTGTCAAGAACTAAATGTAAAATAATAGTAATTTGGACCTTCAGAATGAACCTAGATCAGAGCCTTTGCTTCTTCCTCAATTACTAGGCTGAACACTCTAGCTTTTTATTACAATCTAATTTTTTAGATTTAACTGCATGATTGTGGAAGTTTATGGGGAAGGGTGAGACAAGTGAAGTACAAAGCTTAGAGCAAGACATATTTGTAAAACATAACCTTCTCTGCTTTGCCTTACAGCCTGCTTGTCAAAAGGACACATCGAACTCCAGGCTACAGACCAGACTGTAAGCATAGTGTTTTTCTGGTTGTCCAAAATACAATCTCATCATTTCACTTTCCGCATTAAGTCTGAAAACCCGCATATAAGTTTCAGGAAGGCCAAAAGAAATGGAGGAAAATGCATATAAACTTTTAAACTGGCTACCGGCTATGCCATGCTGAAACCTCATGACCACTTTAGGTAGTACTCTTAATTAGCTGAAGCATTCGTATTGAATATAAACTGCGTATTTAAAAGCTATTTACACCACCCAGGTATAAAAATAATTGTATTTTGTTACAGATATAGGCTTTGAAATTCCAGATAAATTTGTGGTTGGCTATGCTCTTGATTATAATGAATACTTCAGAGATCTAAATGTAAGTACATACATGTGTGCTTCTGCTGTTACATATATGATGGTTACCATGGGAAACAGCAAGAATATTATACTAGAGTTTCTCAACAATTAAAAAAAATAATAAAATCTGAGTAGAAACTTCCATTAAAAGGGCAAAAACATTATTCATATGCCAAGGTGGTACATTTATATTGAGTTATAAGAATTTATTTATGCTTTACCTTTCTCTGAATCTACTTCACAAGTCTCATGGCGCAGCCATGCTGTGCGGTGTTCTGAATCCTCCAAGATGGCTGGCAGCATACGATCTGCTGGCCCCATCTGAAAATAAAGTAACTTGTAATTTGGCTTCCATTTCATGTTTGTCTGTCTTTGTGAAACCTTATGTTGCTCTTTTCGAGTCAAGTCTTCAAGATGGCTGTGTGTGAAGGTCTTTCCTACACTGTATAACATGTCCATCAAGATCTTTTTTCCTTTGTCACATTCTAGTCTCCTTGGGCTGCACTGACTAGTGGTCTTGGAAAGAGCGTAACTGGTAGAAACAGCTGATTATTTTTTTTTTTTCCCCCTCCTGAGTTTTCAAAAGCACTTCTAAAAATCTGGTTTAGTGGAAAAGTTTTCCCCTTGAAAGTCTTTAATAAGACAAACTAGTTGTATTAAAGACTCAAAATGCATATATGCTATTGCAAAGCAGTATGAGGAAGAATAAGATAATTGGACAAATGTGACCTCTTCTGAATACACAAAGCTGTGAGTTGCAGATGAGCTTGGAAGTAACATTAACATCTCAATTTTACTGTAAGTAGTAAACTTGCATCCAAACTTGCAAAGTTGACTGTTCTGGTGTTTTCCTTACAATGCTAGGCATGTGACTGAAAATCATTCTTGCTTTTTTTTTTTTTTTTACAGTAAAGATTGACTGAAGTTGTACTGCTTTTTTTTATTAGCACATCTGCATTCTGAAAGAGAAAGCCAAAGAGAAATACAGGATCTGATAACATCAGTCTTCTGGAACAACAGTTCAGTGGGTTGTACAGCTGTGTGGATGAATAAGTAATCTACAACTTGTGCTCTCCACTAAAAAATGACAACATTTTCTAAAGATACTACTCCATTTTTATTTTTTTCCTATAATATATAAAACAGCTTAAAGGTGAATGAGTTCTATTCAAGCATCGGTGAAACCAGAACAGAACACTTACCATAAAATGCTATCATATTCTGCTGGAATCACAGGGGACACAGCCAGGAAACGTACATGTAATTGTATTTGGTTTTTAATCTCCTATATGAAGTAACACATTGTGTAATTGTCTCCACGCTTCAGTTATTTTTACATGAGCTTGTGTGTGTAAATATATACATATGTACTTCATGTAACAAATAGGCTGATGAAACATTTAAGAACTTGAGAGTTTTAAAGTCAACTGTATTAAGTGCTTGTCATATGGAAAACACATTTGGTTCTTTAGCTTAATGCAATGGAAAAAAACAGTAAACATTGTGGTAACTACACTGGGATTAGGTTTTATGCTGTCACTCTTTTGAGGCAAGGGATTGCGCTTCACTTATACCATTGTGGTGTTACTTGAAATGTAGGTAACACTGATTAAGACTGAACGAGCAACCATTAAAGCAGGAAATTACTTCTGCTGGTTCTGTGTCCCTAATGAGAAGTGGAAGTTTAATTTTACTGCCCAGAAATTGCACCAGATTTCAGGCAGTCCCTGACACCTGTTTCCTACCTGTTCTAAGTGATTAAAATAAGCTCTGAGACCCTGTTTTTTGCCTCTTGTGAATTAAGAGTACTGAGTTGAGTCCTTCAGCTTTTAAGAGGCCTGAACAACAGGTGATGGGGTTTTCACAAGGGTGCAGTGGCGGTTGCCGGGGCCCCCTGAGCGTTAGGGGCTGTTATTTGTCATGTTATCCGCCCTTCAAACCGCTTGAGAGGAACACTACTGCCTGTGTGAACAGACCCCTTACCTAAAGCAACGGGAACGGCTTACACGGGAGTCCAGGGCCACCCGCTCGCTGCCGCCCCTGAGGACGGGCCGCAGACGCGGCTCGGCGGAGCGCGACACCAAACCGGGTTTCCAGTTTTCCCAGCTGCAGCAATGACTGCTGACAGCTATCACCGCCCTGCTCCGGGTAAATGTAGCCCAGAGAAGCTGCCGGCGGCCCCTCTCCGGCCCCAGAACACGCCCCGCTCCAGCCAGACCGAGCTCGCCTCAGCCAGGCTGCGCAACGCCCGCCCGGGAGCGGGAACGCCTCGCGCTGCCGTCTCGTGCGGGCCCCCGGCGTGGCCCGCCCGCCGCCAATCGGAAGGCAGAGCCCGGCGATCTCGCGTGTTGATTGGCCCAGCTGCCCGTCGATCACCGGGGAGGGGCGGGGCGGCAGGCGATGGGGAGGGTGAACTCTGCCCTCGGGCCGCGGGGGCCTAAGATGGCGGCTCCGGAGCCTGCGGATGCGCTGGGAAGGTAATGGTTGTTCTTGGTCCTTCCTCCGCTGCTCGCGGGTGTTGCCTGGCCCGCTGCGGCTGCCGCCTGGCCCGCTGCGGCTGCCGCCTGGCCCGCTGCAGCTGCCGCCTGGCCCGCTGCGGCTGCCCGCGCCCCTTGGGTTCAGGTCTGTGGGAAAAACGCCTCCTCCGTTTCCTGGGAGCCGGTGTCCAGCCTCAGGGATCACGGCGCGCCTTTCTTTTTGCTTCCAGAGAGAGTATAAAGGAGAAAGCGAGGCTCCGCTTGAGGCAGTTCGATGTTGGAGACAAATTCTCCCGGTTGCCGCTGCGCAAAGCCTCTGTCCTCCTGCCGCTGATGGTGAGGGAGGGGAAGCTGCACTTGCTGCTCACGGTCAGGTCGCTGCAGGTGGGTGAGCCGGGCCGGGCCGGGCCCTGGCCCGTGCCCTGCCGGGGCAGAGCCGGGGGCCGAGCCGGGGGCACCGCTGCCAGGGGAACTCTCCTCCGGTGCCGACCCAGGGGTCTGCACAAGGCCCATCGTTACCACATGTTCCAGGGTCTTCTCAGCCCTCAGTCCCGGCAGCATGCCTAAGGCCACAAGCTGGTGCTTAGACTTGACGTGCCAGAAAAGTGCCCTGTGACAGGAAAAGATGATTTCCAGATCAGAAAAGGAAATTTCAATCACTTACTCTTGACTTAAATAAGAAAACCGATAACGCAGGGCAGCTTTAATTAATGTGACTTTTCAATCTGCATTTAATACTACTCTCATGTATGAAAGGAAATACAACAGCCTCAGTCCCCCAAAACTCTTATGCCAACGTTTTGCTTTCTCTTACAACTCGTTTTCCAGTCTCTCCCATGCAACTGTCTGTATTCAGAGATTATTTACTTGTATGTTTTTCTGTTGCTGAAAAATGGAGGGTTTTGGGGGTCTTAGAAATTTTAAGACCCTAATAATTAGCTTCCTGGCTGATAAACTGAATGTAAATGGGATTTTTACTGATCTTTGATGCAGAAGTCTATTACTGTCATATACTTAAAGATATATTAATGTGTGTTTTAGAAATTCTTTCTGTGACCTTGAGTATTTTAATTGCACTGTTCAACTTGTCTGTCTAGATTAATCTTTCAGTCTCTTGTGCAAGCAAGATGACTAAATATGCAATTTTTGAAGTATTAAAGCAGAGTGTATAGTATGAATTATACAATCCTGTGGAAGTGATCTGTGTATTTCTGATAGTGAGGGTTCATGGATTAGTTTAGTATAGGCTCCACTTATGTAGCTCTTCATAAGGCACATTTCTTCTGATCTGCAGAAACCTCTTAACCACCATTTTCAGCTTCCTTGAGTGGAAAGATACGTCAAACATAAAGTGATTCTGCAATATGAACAAGTGTCTGTGTGCATCCAAGAAGAAATTTGAAACTTGTTATATTTTAACAGTAATGCTTCTTTAAATTCTAGCTGAGAAGATCACCAGGGGAAGTGTGTTTTCCAGGAGGTAAAAAAGAAGCAACTGATAGAGATGAAATTGATACAGCTCTCCGAGAAGCCAAAGAAGAAGTGGGACTCCAGCCAGAGAAGGTGGAAGTTGTCTGTAGGCTTGTGCCTGGAATTGATAAAGTAAGCAATAAACTGAGTAAGTCAGCACATCATTAGAAAATAAGCTTGGGTTATTTTATTTTGAAAGGCTGATAATGATCTTTTCCAGACTGTAACTGTAAATAACCATAGCTTACAGTGCACAGCCTGCATTGCCAGCAGAGCACAGGGAAGAGATTCTTGCTCTGTATTTGATATTTGTGAGGCCACATTTGCTGTACCATGTCCAGGTGTGGAAGAAAGTGCTAAAGGGGCAGGAGTTTAGCCAGAAAGCCATGAAGATGGTAGGAGGGCTGAGGGACATGGATTGTGAGGAGAGGCTGAGAGAAGTGGGTGTGGGTACTCAGCCTGCAGAAGAGAGAGCTAGCAGGGGATCTGGTTGCTCTCTTCAAGCACCTCTTGAGTGGTTATAGAGGAGACAATACCAGACTTCTTGAGTCAGTGGACACAAGCAGCAAGAAATGAAAGTTTGATGAGATGCAGGAAAATAGATTATCTGGAAAATTTGAATTACAGACGGAACTCACCAAAGTAAATGAGAAAGACTTGTGAGAGAATATTTATGTTTTTATTTTTGTAGCAGATTGACAGAACTTTGAAACTGCTAAATGATTGTACAGGATGAACAGAATAGTAGTAAAAGCATGTTTAACAAATATAAAAATATTTTAAATTGATTAAAATATATTTAATATTAATGAAAATATCTTGCCAGTAGCAGGACTAAATTGTATTACAGTTAAGAATATTTTGTAGGTTTCTTGTACTCATTTTTTAACACCTGAGATGTTTTTAAAATAAAGAACATTCTTTTACTTATTACAAACTCAGTGTTTGGGGTTTTTTTTTGTTGTTTGTTGTTTTTTTTCCTTCTAGATGAATCACTTGGTAACACCAGTTGTAGGATTTATAGAGGATACATTCCAGGCCACTCCTAATCCAGATGAAGTGAGTGATGTTTTTGTTGTGCCACTGGAGTATTTTGTCAAGCCCTTAAATTACAACACATTGCCTTACAAAACCTCATCTGGTTATTCAAGTCGGATGCACTGCTTTATGTATGAGGACCGTGAACATCAAATGTCATTCAAGATATGGGGACTTACTGCTCACTTTGCTGTATTTCTTGCTCTTGTAATTTATGGAAAGAGACCCACTTTTGAAGTTGATTATGATCTTAACAACTTAATTTCATCTGCTGAGAATAACTTCCTCAATTTATATGCATCTTTACATGAAGGAAAGAAGAGCAATCTGTGACAAACTGGTCTGGGAATTAATGGAAGGAGGAAAAAGGCTTTTGTTTATTCCCTTTGTACCTATTATTTGTTTGAAGTTCACACTTAAATTTCTTCTGAATTGGGAACCTAACATAATTTAAGTACTATTTTTAATTTGACAAGCCCTAACTAGATTAATATAATTTTTAGTCTGCTACAGACTTGCCAAAAGCACATATTTTTTATGGACTTAATGTACAATTTTGGAAGGTCTGTTTCACTTTCTGCCTTTGTTTCATGTGATCCAAGATGTTTTCTGTAGTTTGCCTTCTGCATAAAGAGATATTATTTAATTTTTGTGTGTTTGAATTAGAGTATGAAAACTTTTGGGGGTCTGTCTTGCTGTGTGGCATACTACATGTGGACAACATAATCCATAGAGTCTTGTGGTATACAGTCTTTAAGCACTTATGAAATGCATAATAAAATAGAAAAGGTGTTAGATGCTTTCACAGTCTTGTTTTGTTTTGGTTGGGCTTGTGGAGGGAATAGTGAGGCTTAATGAGTTCTATTACTTTTTCTCAATTTAACATTTCTCCCAAGGAAATTCTGTAGCTTATGGAAAACTTAGTACACAGGAAACAGTACTGAACTTTGCTCCTCCGCATCCTGTTAGCTTCATGCCCTCATCTAGAGGGAGTCATCTTAAGGAATGAAAAGTGGAGTTGAGTTTGTTCACGAGAACAAAAATGGTTATACATAATTCAGTCTTAGCAGTCACCTTGGCAGTGTCAGATCCATGGTCTTCTTTGTGCTGTGGATCCTCGTTTCCTCATTGCTGGTGAACTAGTATGTACCTGTATGTGTATTTGTTGGATTCTGTATTTGAACAGTTGATTATTCCTACCAACCATAGCATTTTATATTTGTCCTTACTTAATTACATCCTGTTTTATTCGAAACAAATTTTAATGATCTTCTACCATCTTCTTCAGACATTTCCATTTTGCTGTTACTCTCAAGTTAATTATTTCATTTTCTGTTTCATTTACAACTCAGAGTAAGCACACTCAGCACAGGCCTCTGCAGAATCTCAGTTGGTAATTGCTACTTCAACAATGAACTACCAACTACTGTGTGTGGTTATCTAACCAGCTGTATTACATACTACTGTTAGGTTCATGTAGACCAGCCCTTTGCATGTTGCAGGCAGGAATGTTAGGCAAGGCTATGTCTGAAACTTGAGGATTTATAGTTCTTCTACAGCAAGTCTGTGACCTGTCCCAGAGAGGAAGTAAACGTATTTTTCAAAAACAGGTCATAGGAGAAAGACAACTGTTGCTACATTTGTCTTGGTTAATTAACCTACTTGTGTAAAGGTTATTTGTTCTGATATCTTCACAGGAATTGGAACAATTTGAATGAGTTCTCCTGTTCTTTCACAGGGCACTGTTTGCTTTTTCCCAGCCTCTCTTAGGGAACAAGATAAAGTTCCCCCAGTTTCAAATATAATTGCTAATAACATTGAGATTGGTTCTTAAGAGAATGGCTGTCACACTGGGCCATTTCAAAAGATTCAGCCAGCTTGAACATTTTAGCATATCAAAATACCATCAATCCATTCATATCCCTATATGAGCTCTTTTGGTGGCTGTGTTATCAGTTGACTTTTTAAGTTAAAAGGAAAAAGGACTTTTTTTTTTTCCCCTAGGATGAAATCCTTGAAGAAGCAGTAGTCACATCTATGATGAACAGCTTTATTTTTCATTATTAAACACATGTGAAATTGTTAAAGCTTAACTTTAGACTCTTCATCATATTAACATCCTCAGTGGTTTCAGTGCTAATGTATGCAGAAGAAGTAACCAATTAAAATGAGAACATTGTTAATTAAAATAGAGCAAAGCAATTAGACCTTTGATTAGTAAACAAAACAGGTACCGAGAGACATAAATACTAACTTCCCATCCTCTTCTATTCCCAGCAGACCTTTTTCTTCATCTCTCAACCAGATCTGGCACAGAAATTGTACAGATTGTTCAAATTCAAACCTCAGTTTGTTTTTATTTCTCTTTTTTTTTAAACAGTATTATGTGGAACTGCAAGGACAACAACAGTTACAGCTGTTGCTCCTTTTAGCAAATGCAAATTGTGTTGATTTTTGAATCAAATCAACCACTGGAACTAGTTGAAAAATGAAACTTACAGAGGTCCAAAAATCCTAGAGTGACTTGCAGTAAAACCACTGGGGCTTCATGCTTCACATTATGCATTCTTCATAATTTTACTGACATGAGTTTTGACATTTGGAAAGTACTTTCTTAACTCAAAAGAATTTTATTTAGATACCCAACTGGGATCTGAGTGCCCAAAAAAGTTCCCTTCCTACTGTCAAGAGGTAGGGAGTGGAGAGGGCCCCAAGTAGGGTATCACAAATTCTGGGGATACAGGCAGTTTTCAGGATACTACCTCTGAAGTAGGAGATCAGAAAGTAAGTATCCCTCACTCCTGCTGGAGAAGTGCCCTGGGTAGTTAAGTGCATTAAAGGGAAATTGCAGCTGCTCTGTGCCTCATGTTTTAAAGGTGAGTGTGACTGTGCCTTGTTTGTGTGAGAACAAGCTCATGAAAAGGTGAATCCTCTATGGAGGTAGATCTTTCCCTGGGCCTCGGGCTGCAGGGAAACTTTAAAGAGGAAAGATCTAGCAAATATGCTGTACTGAGAATTTCCTATGGAAAAATACTGTATTCTGCCCTTAAACTGGTTGAGGGCCTAGGACAACTAACTAAAAGTAAGTGGCATACAATTTAATGTGAGTTGTTAGTAATTAGTTAACAGGCAGTGATTCTATGATTAAACCTTTCTATATTTTTTAGTGCTCAGATAATCAAGTTTTTGATATTTTACGTTTATGTGAACATTTACATATATTTGATATGTAAACTGGTATTTAACAATTATAACCATACCAGAAAAAAATAGTGAAAATTAATTTAGAAATAATATATGTACTAGTTTACAGCACTTCAGTGTGGGGAAAGTTCAGTGTATGCTGCTCAGTTAAAATGCATGTCTTAGCTAGAGTTCATGCAGGGTTAAGGCAGTTACAGTTAGATGAGAAGGTAAATACTGAAGAAAGGAGAATATTTATATTCAATTTATGCCTAAATCATATACATATAAAATAGAAAATCTGGAGGTGTTTCTGTTTTCAAGAAAACCCCCATGTGAGTGCTTAGATGTCAATATGTATGCTATGTACTGCTGGGGATTCTTTTTAGTAGGTTGCCATAGCAATGCAGTTTTCACAACTGTACATGTTAAATGAGCTCCAGTTAAAAAGAATAATAAAATTTTAAAAGTTCTAGTGAAAAGGGTCAATATATAATCCCTCTGTCCCTCTAATTTCTTCCTGGAATGTAATCTAAGAAATAAGACAGAAAAAGCAATCACACTTGTTTCGGGTTCCCTGCAGAAGCTGTAATTCTGTTGCCAGGATGGTCCCTTAGTGAATGGAATTCTGAGATTCAACATCAGTTTCTTTATGCTTTATGATGTTAATGAAATTTACTATAATGTATGGTTGCCTGTTACCTAGTACTTCAGATTTAGGATTGGTTTTGTTTGTTTTCCAAAATGAAAAGTAGGTGTGCTAGGAAGGAAAACATCCAAGTAATACTGAAACGTTAATAAGGAGTAATCATCCTGTTGTCAGAACGTGCTAGCAAGAGACTCATTGTTTTGGGCACGTTTAACTCTTCTTATCCTGAACTCTCTAATCCTTCAGACTGTCCAGTCATGAGCATTTATTGACCTGTGTCTGTTTTGGTCTCCATTCTGTTATAAACTCTGAACACATACTGTATTAAAAATACACCCCTACAATTCATCCTGTAGCTATTGCAGGGCTTGACTGCTAGCACAGCTGCTTTAAAATCTTTGCATAGCTGTTCTTCATGAAATGCTGGCATCCCCTTTTATGTCTATAGTAAAATGCAGAGCTCCTGGCAACAAATGGGAGATTCTTCAGATGAAAGCTGAGTTTGTCTTTGAGCCCTGTTGTGGATCATGATGGTTCTTCTGGTTAGAGTCAGGTATCCAGTTGCTGAAATTAGTATGAGTAATTCCTGGCAAAGAGCTCTCTTATGTTTGAAGGATTAAGGACATTGTGATGTAAATGTATATTCAAATGGCTTTGCATAGAGAAACAAACACCTGTAGAAAAGAGGATGACAAACAGAACATTTAAATAGTGCTTATTTTCTTCTCTCTTTTAGAGAAAATTAATCAAACTTTTATTTTTCTAATAATCTAATTGCTACAGATCTGTAGTTTGGATAAAACACAGTAAGTTCACTGACCTTAGCACAATTGTGCTTAAGTACATGATCTGAGGCTTTAGTTTATACTGCATACCTACTTCAACTGATAGTGTATATTATCTCAATTATGTTTCATCTTGTATCTTTCAATCTATTAGATTAGTTCTTATAATTTGCTTATGAGGTGCTATCAGTGGTTCTGTTTAATAAATCAGTACTTTTAAAGAAGCCTAAGTTTGTTTAGAATATATAGTTAATTGTTTTTAAAACATTAGGCTGTAATTCTAAAGCTAAGAGCAACATCTTTTTAGATCATCTACAGCCCTGATTCACAGATATTTATGGAAAACAAACTGAATAATATAAGAGTGCTGTAGTTCGTTGCCAAGTTTTATTGCTAAAAATGGAAGCCATACAGAATGTTTTATTTGTGGATTTCAGCTATTAACTATTAGTAGTGCAGTAGCTGAAGAATTAGTAACAGATGTAAACATAGCTTCACCAATGCTTGGAAAACTGGGAATACTATTAACAGAAAGGAAGTTGATGTTAAAACACCTGGCATCAAATTGTTCCTTACTTGAGAAAAAGAAAAAAGGTGTATGCGGTGGATGGAGCACATTCCCTACAATCATCAGGGTGAAAACGGCTAAAAGGCACTTGATCTGACTGGGAGCTTTATATCTGTGAGAGTCTGTTAACTTGGGCAGATCTCTAGAAGGCTGGAAAAAAAGATTGAGAAAAAATGAGATGTTTTGGATGCAAGAGCACAAGAGTTCTGTGACTGAGAAAGAGTCTGTCGGGTGAGGGGAAATAGAAGGGCGTTGCTCTAGCAGGGGATGTGGGTAGATGTCCCTCACAATAAGGAGACAAGACCAAAAAATTAGTCAAGGAAGTGATGTGTGTCTGGAGAAAAGAAGGGACGAGCAGCCAGCATCTTAGCATGCTGCCACGAGAGGGTGCCACCTCCAAGGTGCCTCAGAGCAAGCCTGGCTCAGCCTCCGGGCCCGCAAATTAACAATTGGGGTTTTTAAGCCCTAGAAATGAACAAGAGCGAACGCTCTGCCAGGAAAAATACTCTCTCCAGTAGAAGGAAAGAAAATAAATTCTTTGGTTGAGAACTGTCTTCCAAATACATTCCTGCTCTTTATAACACTGATTTTAATGATTACAATTTGCTATGGTAACTGATTACCACAGTAATTTGCATACTACATAAAACATTGTTCTGAATTTAAGAGCATCAATCAAAGGAAATGCTCCACTCAAACTTTACTGAATAACATCATTAGTTAAATTCTTCTCATATAGCCCAGAGAGAGGCTGGTATCTAACACTGCTAATGTGCCCCATTTAGATACATGGTGGGGTCTTAACTGTCAGTAATGAACCTCTTGACATCCTCCAAGTTGTCTTTTGTATCTGAACTGGTTATTCACACATGCCCAAGCTGTAAAGTTTTAGGTAAGCATTTGTACTGGTTTTTGTTGTGAATGTCACATGAAGGAACTTAAGTGCGTTTAGAATTCAAAGAGAGAAGCAAGGAAGGATGGAGGGTGGTGAATGGGAACAAAAAGAGGGGGGAAAAAGTTTCTTTGGTGCTTCAATTATTAATCCTAGTTATTAATATCTATATTTGTGTCCAGATGCCCTTCTTAAGATATAAGCATCCTTCTGCTGAACAAAAACATAGGAAAACTTTCTGCTCTTGAAGCTTGCTCATCAAGAAACGTTACTTCTAGAAAGTGTCTGGCATCAGGAGAGTTCCTCAGCTACACCCACAGAGGCAGAAATGCAGCTGTGTACGTTCTGTTGGCCCTTCTGTGCCTGGCAACTGCACAGCCTGCAGCCTGATTTCTGTAAATATTAAACATTTCATTTACTTATTAAACATTAAGGCTTATTAAGCAGGACAGACAGATGGTTCACAGTTTTGTGTGGTGGGCAGTCATATGGTTCCTTGTGATTTATTGCAGAACTCAAGATATAAAGACATTCAGTCACATATAAGCACTGTGAGTCAGATCTGCAGCTGGTAGAAACCAGTGCAGTTCCAGAGATCCTGATGATTCAACTCCTGTGTGAAGTTGTCCATTAGAAAATCAGGCATGGCAAATTCTAGTTTTATTCAGTACAAAAAATGCTCTTTGTTCAAAAGCTTGAAGAAGTTTTCCTTGCTTTCAATACGACTGATCAGATAAATAGGACCAGAGCTCTTACTGAATTGGTAATCCAGATTTTCTCCCAGGTGCCTGTCAGCATGAGTCTTTCTACACTTGCACAGAAGTTGGAGTTTGTCAGCCATCAGGGACTCAGAGTCCTGGGCTGCCCTGTGAAGGCAGACAAAGCAGAGGAACACCCAATTCCCTCACACCAGCCTGGGCAGAAAAAATAATCCTTGTCACAATTTCTTGTAACGTTTCTGAGATGCTTCAGAATAATCATTGGTCTTTTATTTCCACTCTATATAATTAAACATTATGTGGACAGAATTCCTTCAATTTGGCACTTTCTATTGACTTTCAGGTATATGTGCCTGAGAATAACAGACTGAAGCCTAGAAGGATTCAAGCTTTTACAGTCTTACAATGGGATGACACACCTCAAAATCAGTCACAACAGATGTCTGCTCTCCTAAAGTGAGGGTTATGCCTTAAGTAAATGCTGAGTTATTTCATCCATCGTTCTCTGAATCTAACAGCCCAGAAATGCGATACTGAAATGTTACCTTTTGAAAATACATTATTTAAGATTTATGTGGGGTTTTGGGGATGATTATTGCTGAGGTTTTGAGGAAGGACTTTGCACTTATTCTCAACCTATGTGTTTTTAAAGCAGGAAAAAAAAAATAAGGTAGAAGTATTTGCTTTTTCTAATTTTAAAAAAATTACAATTAAAGCAATTCCAGGTAAGCTCACAGATCTGACCTGTTTAAAACTTTAGTAGTTGAACTAGCTGAATCACTGGGGAGTTGAGTCAGAAAAAAATCTCTATTGAAAAAAATAAATAAATTAGTGTTTAATTTTAGGCGTGAACTTGTATCATATTAGAAAAACACCAAAGCCAAGAAGGACAAAAGTAAGTGGCTTAAATGTTTTCCTGAATGAGATCCTATAATGATATTATTTAAAATTTCCACTATCTAATCAGACTTGGTATTGGATAAAGTTCACCTCAGTGTAAACTGTTCTGCACAGAATAATGTGAGTCAGAGAAGGGTCACTTGAGTCTCCTCTTAAAATTCAAATGTGTTTTCACTGAACATTTCCCTGGGCTAAATAGGACTTTGTCATAGATCTGATGCTTATTTTGGGATCAAAAATTAGTCTTGGCATTACCAGCATGTAGTGCAGATGAAAATAATGATGATGGTCCTAACATTAAAGTCTATCACATGCTCTGTTAAGACTATGGCATGTGCCTTTGTGTTTTGTTTTGTTACTTCTCAGCCATCTTCCTTCTAGTTTATGCCTTACTCTTTTTATTGCTGTTGTTGGGTCCCTCACAATAATATTTTCTAATAATAGTAGGTAAAAGATGAAGCATGAAAATAGATGTGCTAGATGATTGCAGGAGGATGTTATCTGTTCTTTATACTGCATTTCTAAGGCCTCAACCTCCAGTAACCTCAACAACTTTCTAATAAGGAACCTTTCTTTTTTATCTGTTCTGTTCCTCAGTGCTTTGTGTTTTGAGGGAGACACTGCAATAGTTATTCCTTTATGAAGCAACATTACATTCCTTTTGTAGTGAAGGCAATTAAAACTTAGTTGTGACCTGAGCATTCATTTAGATATGTCAATTATTCCATAGCCTACAGATCTTTGGTGAGTGGAGCTATCTGAGTAACTTAACAAGCAGGTAGTTTACTGTGTATGTATCCACAAACTGTCTTTTTTTTCCCCTTTAATTACAGTAGAATTAGAAGACAATTCTGGAAAGCTGACCTAATGAGTCAACCTCAGGGGCAGAATGGGGAGAGGTGGGAGAAAGAGGAAAGTGGCAATTACTTGACCTGGATTTCTGCACCGTCAGAAGCAGCTAAACTCTTGTAATGCTCCCAGTTGAGGAGCTCAGTAGAACTGAGTGGTACTGCATGGGTCCTCATTTTCATCATTGCCTGGCTGGGGGAAGATGAGGAGAGGCAAAGGGGTGAGGGACAGAGTCATTTGCATGTATATTCAAAATGCTTTGTGCTGAGGTAAAAATGATGCAGCAGACACGAGCTGCTGCTGCATACAAATATATTTATTTAGTTAATTGAGTTGTCATAACAACTAGTTCATCTAAACTGCTACAGTGTACAGGTTGTCGTTGGCACCTGATGATCCTACGCAAACCATTCTACTTTCCAACAAAATCAGCAAACTCTGTTCAGTCTACTTAAAACTAATGTTAACAAAGGTAGTTTTAATGGAGAAGAGGGAAGGAAAAAAAATATGAAACAACAAGTTGTTTGGAACCTACAAAATCAGCCAGTAAAGAATCGTAAGAGACTGATGATGCTCAGAAGAGCCCCCAAGTGTATACTGTAGATGACTGACCGCCCAATGTTAAGTACACTGTAACCTGAAGAAAAGACAGAGCAGTTTAAATTGGAGTCAAGAAATAAAATATTGTCATATTTCACATAAAGCAAACATCATTTAATTTACAGGGAGCTAGGACTCATTCTGACAATCAGCTTACAATTGAACAAAATGCAACTGGAATATCACTGTCCTAGCACAATTTGACAAGTATTCCCCGCTAGAAATCCATGTGCCTTGGCACATCTGCAGTTAACAGTCCAGAGAGTATACAACAGTGGGTGCTTGTGAGGATGCTTCTCTTGTTGAGATTAAGCTAAGTAGTACCAGTTATGACAGTGATTTTCACCTTAGAGTATCCTTGCCTTTTGGACTGCATCTTACTGAGGGTTCTCCCCATGAGTCTGAAATCTCAGTATTGATTGATGGGAAAGTGTCCAGAACGTAGCAGAAGAGCTGCAGGATCTGGCCCAGTCCTGGCTGAAGGGTGTCTTTGTAACTGCAGAGAGGGGAGAAATACTGAACAGCAGGAATCCGATACTTTTGCTTGTTCTCAGCTTGGTGACGTAAGGTGACGTATTTTGTGGAAGAGGGTCTGTGGTACCACGTGGGAAATGAAAAGGTCTGAGAAAATGATAATTGACTGAAAAAATATGGAAACTGTTCCCCTAAGTTCTTGATGCATGGACATGTATTTTCCTGTAGTTGACACTCTGGGGCATTGAAGCCCCAGCAATTCCCAAGTGTGGCTCCCAGTGTGGCCACAGAAGTGCCTGGGCCAGCCCAGCTGAGGATAGAACACCTTGCAGCAAGTTGTGGGAATGAGCAGCAAACAGCTGAGCTAGAGGTAAGTGAGAATACCCTAAACTGCTGGAAACTTTGTCTTCATGAGTTGCAGCTTGATTTATAGTTGGCTAGCTAGTTCCTGACACCTAATCTTCCATAACTCTCTGTGGACTAATAAAGTGTTTTTTTCCTACCCAGCTGTGAGGTACAATTTGTTGGGCTGGTTGAAAAAGAGGTTTACCTCACTGATTGGGTGATTCGTGGATGTGCAAAACCCATTACAGCAGCTCAGATGATAGGAAGGAACTCAGCAAGGCATGATATTGATCACAGGCATAAATCAGTATGAAGAGGACTGAAGTTTTGACTTAGAAGTTGTTTTAAGCTCTGCCACTGATTAGCAGCATATGCGTGTTGTATAGGTTGTGATAGTGGTGTTCTGAACATGCTGGACGGTGTATTACGAGATGCACAAGCACTTCTTTCTTAGACAGCACAATTCAAAGGAGAAAGTTACGATAAAGGGGAGTTACTATCGGGATGTATCATTAAGCATATCCTGCAATTCTGTCAAAGAGCATGTATGTTCAGGATAAGGATATGCTGCTACTAGGCTGGACTAAGCCTCTCAGAATGGCTTTTTCCTGATGAAGGAATCTCCTGTTCTCCATTCTGGCAAAGAAACACAGCTCCTGGCTGAGGTGCTCAAGAAGAAAAAATCAGAGCCTGGCAGGGGCCCGTTCCTCCTGGGGCTCTTCTGTCTCACGCAGCAATAGCGTATGATGGGGCTAATGTCTTGTCACTGTTCTCAACATTGACATGTCTGTGTCACAGTTTCCAAATTAAAGGCCTCTTAATTTCCTCTTATTGTAATGATTAAAGTCATCTCTTCCCTTTTAACTTCAGTTGTTGCATTTCTGATACAGCTCACCAGCAGCAGGGGCTGTGATCACTGTAACTGAACATCAGAACTTTGGCTAAAATTCTTGGCAGTTCCCTCCAAAATTTGACAAGACTTGGCTGTGTGTTTTTATTTGAGGAGGGCTTTGGTCACAGAATTCATGGCTGCCTGATCATCCAGGAAGCTTGCTGCTTCAATTGTTTCTGTGTAACTTCTGAGGTCTCCTGTAGAGGTCAGTCTCTGTAGCCGTGAAGCTGGAGCATCACTAAAGGAAGTATTGTTCTGTCTGCCTGGTGGTTCTCACCTGCAGTACCTCAGAACTCATCCTGGTCTTTAAAAGACGTCTTGCCTGTCTTAAAGGAATGTTTTATTTGGATATGGCAAGCATTTTCAGAAGTAACTCACAAACCTTTTTTGAACAGCTTCACATGGGTTTCTCTTTTGATGTGCTTGCTTCCCATTAAATGACACCAGATTCTTTTGCTCACATGAGTCTGTAGGGCACTGCCTTCTCTCTTTATTCATTCATGTTTCTACCCACACTTCTCTCTCAAAATATAGCAAGTTTAACACCCCATAACCACCTTTTAAAAATTCATTGCTGCAAGAGAAAAATAATCTAATATTGACTTTCTGGAGCACTGTTCATCTTTTCTGCACCTAGCTAATAATTATGGATGGTTCTTGCTCCTCTTCTAATTTGATTAACCCAACAGTAGCTTTATCTTTTATAAAATGGAGAAATTAAGCCCTTCATTTAAAGACCTGAAGGCAGTTCAGGCCTCTTCCATCTTTCTACTAAGGAGATGACTGCAAGGTGACTAGAGGTCTGGCCTCTTATTGGAAAAATTCCTCTTCTCATAGTCTTTTAGGACTACACAAGCCTGACAGTCCTTCTGATTTCAAGGTCTCTGAGGAAACCTGAGTGACATTCAGCAGAAATAATTCTGATGCTGCAGCTTGACCAAGATAGTATTGGTACTTGGATCTGATTTAGTAACACAATCCTCTTTCTCCTGTACCTGAGATTCCAAATACTAGTCAGCATCTCCACATTTAAAGATAGATGCTGGCTGGTTACCTACCATGAAAGGACATTGCTTAGCTCATGCTTAAAATATCAAGCAGTAAATGTCTTCTTAATTTTTCTTATGCCACAAAAAATAAGGAAGAGCTTTTTTATTTTTATAATGCAAAATACCCATTTCCCTAGAATTCTCTATTCCCTTTGTCCTGACTTCACTCTCCATGTTACCCCTTCCTGACTTTTATTTTTAACTGTAGATGTAGACTGAATTACTGCTGTAAAGAGTTAGGTGAATGCCAGGATTTGTGCAGTCCACCTTGTACTGTCATTTCAGAAAGTGACTCTTGGCTGCATTCCAAACTCTTACCTAATATGGTTTCCATTTTAATGTCAATAATTTGATATATCAACCAGCTAGACTTTAGATATAAAATTATATTAAATTGAAGGGGATTCAAACTGCATGCTCAGGAATTTGTTGTGGCCCTTTAATTTTACCCTGAAGGAAAAAGAATTATCCAGAGTGCCCAAATTTTATTGCAGTTTTTCTTAGACTGCAGGTCTTCTTGGACTGTACTTTTTCTTAGGCTGGACAAAAGATCAAACAAATGATTGTTTACATGGATATCCAATTGCCTTAGGTCATATGGGGAGACAGCTGCAATGATCCAAAGGTTCCACATAAAAGATAATTGCATCAGGACTTTGAAGCCCTTTAACAATTTCTCAAAAGACAGAAATTTTTGAAATGCACAGCAATCATAGTCATGCAATGTGATTACTTCATGGAAATAAGCAGACCTCACTCTGACCCCTTAGTTGGGACTTCAGGGTCTATTGTCCACTGTGGCCAAGTTCTACAATTCATGCTGAAATACTTTCCCTGAACACTTATTCCAGAGAGTTCACAGGTTGTCAAAATTAGAATCCATCTGCACAGTTTCTAGAGGGGGGAAAATATGAATGCTTCCCTTATGCAATGCTGTCTGCCTTGAGTCTACAACCACGTCTCATGCTGCCACTATGATGTCTCTTAACACACAGACTTGGTATCAGTTATAGAAGTGTGAGGAAGCTGTATGGGCTCTTGACTACTGAACTTTTTTTTTTCCCTCAGAAGTTCCAAATGTACTTATAAATCATGCAGTCTATTGGACCAGATCTGATTTCTCAGAAGACTGCAGTACTGAAGAATCATCTGTGTCATTGCAACTATGAAGGTTTGCTACACAAGGTTTACAATTATTTTGTCTCCAGAAATCATCTTTATCTAAGATTATTATTGAAAAGCACATTGGAAATGAAGCCAGTACTTCTTCAAAGCCCCTAAAAACCAGAATGGCACAGTCAGCCCTCTGCTGGATTAACACTGGTGTCAGCAAGTGGGCCCCATTTCAGACTACACTACTTGTTTTTCAGTTATCTTCCATTACTGTGAAACATAGCTATAGATGCAGTAAATAAGTCATAAAACTAGAATATTTCTTCTAGTGCTATTATAAGTGTTAGGTACAGTGCTGATATCAATAGTATAAGCTTACCTAAAGTACTTCACTAGTATGCTTAATTGCAGTGTAAGGAACTACTTCTCTAGATAGAAAAGGCATTATGATTTTTCAGGCCTGTTTTCTGTTTTCAGTTTCCCTGTTAAAATTACTATAAAAAGAAGACAGCTGTCTTTTATGTTGTGTTGTGGGTTAACCCTGACAGGCAGATAAGCCTCATACAGCTGCCTGCACTCTCCCCTGCAGTGGGATGCGGGAGAGAATCAGAAGGGCAAAATTGAGAAAACTCATGGCATGAGATAAAGACCAATTGATAAGTGAAGCAAAGCTTCATGTGCAAGCGAAGCAAAATAAGGAATGTATTCACTGTTTCCCAGGCAGGTAGGTGTTTAGCCATTTCCAGGAAAGCAGGGCTTCAGATGTAACCCTAAATGTCCCCCCTCCCTCCTCCTTTGCCCCAGCATGTGTTGCTCAGCATGATGCCATGTGGCACAGGATACCCCTTCCACCCCGTGGGAGCACTTGTCCCACCTGTGTCCCCGTCCAGCCCACTTGCTGCTGGGCACTGTGAGAAACAGAGGAGGCCGTGAAGCTTGGCTAGCACTGCCCAGCAACAGCTAAACCATTGCTGTGTTATCAGCACTGTTGTGGTCACAAATCCCAAACACAGTATCATATGAGCTGCTGTGAAGAAAATTAACTCCACCCAAGCAAAAAAAAAAAAAAAAAAAAAAGGTAGAGGTTCTAAACCTTGCCTACAAACTCATATGCTTTTATTCAGTGAAATTCCATTTTTTCTGCTAGCCCAAGTGAGATCTAATCTAGCAGCTTTGTAATGAACAGTTCCATTAGCATCTTAAAGAGTGCCCAGAGTAAGCCGGTCTCCTAATAAGCTGGCATTTCTGGGTTTCGTTACAGGTATTTTTCTCCAGAGGGAGAGTGTAGAAGAGAATACAGTGACATATGCAGTTGGTTTATTAAAATCAATGAGTCAGAAAGCAATAACTAGCTATGGAACTGAGCAAGAGAGACCATTAATAGACCATGATAAAATACTCCATAGAAAACACAATTATGCTAAAGAGCATCCTTTTCCTTTCTTCAAAAGGATCATCACAGAAAGCACAACTAGAGTAGTACTGAAAGCTTTATCAAGAGTTTGTGGGAGAAAAATGAGAGTTCTTTGTACTGTAAACCCTACGGAAATTCTGTGCTGTGACAAAGCTCTCACAAGAGCTGTAAATGAGTGTGACAAATTCAAGTTTAAATTCAAGCTGGAAGCATCACTGCTTCCAGAGCAGCAACCTTTATGTCACATGCTCTTGGACTGCAGCTTCATAAATACACAAAACAGAGCTCAGCTTAGTAAACCTAAAAGCTCACTTTTGTTTCCTTGAGCAGATTCAGGAGCTACCTGTATTGTACATACAAATATTTAATGAGAAAAAAACAAGAGCCACAAAAGGGTAAATCAGGTCGGTAATTTGTAGAAGGTACCTTTGTTCAAAAAAACAATGTATTATTAGATGTAATCAGTCTGGAAGATAACATTCAGACAGATGTTCCCAATTATGTTGTGCACTGTATTACAGCTGGATAACAACTGGATATGCTTTTCAAACTTATTTTCAGTATTGGCTGAATTCTAATTCTTCTGTACACTTCAGCTCTGCTGTAAAGTTCAGAAACATTTCTTCACAAGCTTCTAACAAGTTACTCTGGATCCATAATTACTGAGACCAAACTGAGTCAAAACGCCAAGAGGCATTACACTTTCTCAATGCCTGGAGTCGCACATAATGAATAAGTACATAAAGCCCTGTGTGCATCCCCAGATATGTAACAGCCCAGTTACTGACTGTGGTGCTTTTCAACAGAAGATTTAACATGTGCAGTAACTTTTTACTTTTGCTGTGAATTACCTTAAAGAACAACGTACAAATAATGTCTTGGACCTGTTGGAATTCATGGATGGCATTGTAATATTCTAAAAAAGTCTCAGGGTACTTAGCATTTGTGGAGTTCTAAGTGTGCATTACTAGTAATTATTCCTATGGGATAGACACAATTGACCTCTGCTTTCCAAAGAGGGAAACAAGTCATGGTGATGGAGTCAAGACAATATAGTCAGTGTGCTTGTGTTGAATGACACTTCTAAGCAATGACAGTACTAATGTACTCATCTCCTGCAACTTTGCTCATTTACTATCCATCTCTGTAACTGTTTCCTGTTTTTTATTTTCTTCGCTTCTCAGAGTTGAGTCCAAAAGGAAACCTCCAGTTTCAATTTTACTATCCAAAATAACATAATATTTTTTCAGTGTAAAAAAAATCCTCAGAGCTTTCAGAAAAGACAACAGATGTGACAGAATGTACAGTCAGCAGGCAAAGATACTGAACAGTATTTTGTCATTATAACATGTATTCAGTTAGCAAAACAAAAGGATAGTATAGCTCTAAAAATAAACATTTAAATGAAGGGCTTATTTTGGTCTGTCCATGTTTGACAACTATCATCATTGTGATATAAAGATTTCACAATCAATTTAAATTTTCTGAAATTGTATTGCTTCTTGATCAACAATAATGTAATCCATTTATTTAACTTCTATTGTATCCATCACTGAATTATCTGAGCACAATTTCTGTACAAGACAAATGGTAAAGTAATGAAGGAATAAATAACTGAGCAGTCAACAGGATAAGCCATATTGGCATATATTGGCCCTGCCAAATCCTGTGTGAATGCTTTGATTTCTTTTCCTCTTCAATTTAAAACATAACATATTTTCATTACTCCTGATGATTCTGAGAAGCTTTAAATGGTTTCTGTCTGCTGAAGGGAAATGTACAGTGCTCTTCAGTGCCTATAAACAGAGAATTGCTTCATTGCTTCTATGATTCATACGTAGCTCAACCAGTAAGAGAGAGCCTCTGGCTAAGATAAAATAAAATAATTACTTCAATATGAACTAACCTTAGGAAACAGAGGCCTCCTTTGTTTTTAAAAAGCCCAAACAAATAAATCAGGCATCCTATTCTCTTAGAGATTCCCTTGGAAATGGCTGTCTTTGTTAATACATTTTATGCACAGATAAAGAGGGGAAAGTCACCAAAACCATTTTCTGATTGATAAGAGATGTTGTGGACTACAGGTGATAACAACAGCTGACACAGATATTCTGAACATGTTCTCGTAACATAAAACATAAGATGGATCTTCTGTTAAGCAATATGGATGTTTTATAGCACACAAAGCTGTATGGGGAAAATGTTGAATAAGAATGAAAAGTTAAGGGAGCCCTGAGGTTTTGTTTTCTGTCCCTGCACCAAACAATTTTGTAACAGTAAAAAACCAACGGTTTGGAGCACAACGTATTAAAAACTTCCCTGTTTATGCACTAAAACAGCCAGAAGCTATCAATATGATTTTACTAATTTTATTTGTAACTATTAGACAAATGCATCATTTAGCTTAGAAATATTTGTAATATTTTATTGTCTAAGACAAAATGTGATCTACACACCAGAGAAAACTACTGAGATAAAAAATTCAGTATCATCCAGTCTAACTGCAGGTTTTGTTTTGCCATCTATGGGTTATTTCCTTTTAACAAAGTGATTAGCCATTAGCCAAGGTCTTAAATGTTGCTCCTGCTAAGAAGGGAAGCTGACACGATGACATCAAGGCCCTCTTGAACACAATCCTCATCATTCTTCCTAAAAAAACCCAACAAAACAAAACACAAAAAAAACCCCAAACCCTGATACAAAGTACAAAAAAAAGGTGTCTAATATAGGATAGTCGTTGTCTGGGTTCACTTCTTTGGATGTTTCAGACCACTGGAGTGATGCAAGTAAGCTGCCCCATGGCCTCTTCATTGTTCTGGGTGTCACTTAGTTGACATATGCTATCTGCTTTACTTTCCCCAGTCATTCTGAACTTTACCATTCATTTGAGTTAGAACTATAATAAGATGCCAGCTGAGTGAATCATTTGGAGTCAAATGCATGTTGTTCTTTATTCAGCTGCTGCCCGCCTGGTCATGCATTCAAATGGCCAGATCTAAAGTGACAGAACTTTGCATTCCCTATTACAGCACTGAATTAGCCAAGTACAGGGAACAGAGAAGGGAATATTCATGGTATTACCAGGGGAGCAAGGGAGGAAAAACGCTTCCTGACCTTTGAAATGGTTAGATCCCTTCACAGGCTGCTACTTAGAATAAAGTGGATGGCATCACTTTAATACATCACAGAAAATTCATGATGGTGTTAATGAGCTGGTTTTGAATCTTAGTCCAAAACCTTTCTTGAGGACAACAAAAGGGGTGTTCGACCTCTTCAGACTTCACTTTCGATAAAATCTGATTGAAGTTCTTGAGATAATGAAACTAGCGAAGCTTTCCTGTGGCCAGTACTCCTCATTTGCTCCTAATGTTTGTTTACTGCTACATCTATGACAGGCTTAGATGACAAATGCTCAGAAATGGGCTTTAAAAAATACTTTGTCTGCAAAATTCTGACAGACTAGACAGAAAAAACCCGAAGGGTTACTTACTAAGCACAAAAAAAAACCCAAACCCTATCAATTCCTACACTACCTCACTTTGTTAATTACTGCAAATGAAAATGTTTTACCCCATTCCTCATTACAGCTAAGACATTTCCAAGTTTTTTTGCTCCCTCAATTCAATATACTGAATATATAACCCAAGATGAAGTTAATGCATGTGGTGTAATTAAGAAATATTAACTCAGACCACAACAAATCCATAGCCCAAAGAGATGGTGGTGTTAACCCCTACCATGAGCCAGAAAGGTCCTGAAACTTCTTAAGATGAACTCAGTTGTGCTGGAGGATTGATGGAAGAACTGTGTCCACAAAGAGGTCTGCAGGAACACTCACTTATTCACACAGCACACTGCGATGAATTTTGGAACTCCATAAATATAGGCATGGTTTTAGGCACATAAAGAAGTGGATTTATTCAGGGGGTCCATCAACAACCTGATGCATGCACCTATACTGAGCTTATCAGACAAAATTAAGACACCTATGGAACCATAGCTGACAATCCCTCAACAAACCACATTCAGCTGTCCCAGCTGAGGCTGCAGGCAGCCACTCTCATTAACACAGGCCTAAGTGGCTGATGCCAGAGCCTTGTCAGGCCCCCAAACCGGGCCAGCCCTGGGAAGCTGCAGCTGGTGGTCTTACAGCACACCCTGCACTCACATTAAAGGATTAAGCTCCCTGCAGAAACCAGCGAACACCGGCATCAATCACCAGGAAGACACATGTTTTATAAAGGCTTAAATGTTAATTATAGCAGCGTTTTGAGCTTTGGTCTCTTGCTTGCAAGAGCATGTGTCAGCTGTGAGGCGACTGACTGTCTCTATGATTTTCCTGATGCTAAGAGTATTGTGGTCCCAGGAGCAGCTTCAGGATAAGGAATGGGGAAGGAGAGACTTTGCACGATTGGTTCCCCAGTGACAATCAAGATCAGGGCACCTCAAGTGGAGATTTAAGCCATGATGCCATTAGGTGTGGGCATGGAGGGGATGAGGGTGTCAGAGGCCAATCTTACTAGACAACCATTTCCAAGCCCCAGCTTCCACACCAAGCTCCTCAGGGGGCTCTGGGCTGTGCCCAGGACTAAGATAAAAGTATCGAGGGGGGCGATTTTTCGGCTTTGCCTCACAAGCCTGCGGCAGCACCTCCAGCACCAGGCCCCTGCTCGGCGGGGGGGAGGACGGGAGCTGGGGCCGGGCTACAAGCTCCTACCTGCGGTTCAGGTACTTCGCTCCTGCTGGCGGGCCCAGCCCGTGAGGAGCTGGCTCGGGGGGTCGGGCGGGCCGCGCCCCGCCTCGGCAGCCCCTCAGACAGGAGCGAACGCGGGGCCTCCCGAGGCCGCCTCAGGCGAACCCCTGCCCCGCCCGGCCGCGAGGTGCGATTTTCGGCGCGGCGGCCTCGGGCGCGCCCCTCACGACGCCAGCGGCGCCTGCCGCCTCCTCCGACGGCCGGGCGAGCAGGGCAGGCGCGGGGGGCGAGCGCGGGGGGGGGGCGCGGCGGGGCCGCCTCCCGCCGTGGCGGCGGAGGGAGCTGCGCCGCTAGTCGGTGCATTGCGGCGGGCGGGGGGGCCGGGCCGGGCCGTGCCGCTCCTCGCAGCGCCCGCGGCCATTCCAGACGGCGGCACCGCGCCTGGCACAGGAGCAGCCGGCGGGAGCCCCGCCGCCGCAGCCCCGCCATGGCCAAGGAGGGAGCGCAGCGAGCGGAGGAGACCGAGCAGATGATCGAGAAGGACGGCGGCAAGGATGCCGCCGAGGGCAGCGCAGCCGGCAGCCTGCGGGCCGGGGACACGAAGGAGATGAGAGCCGTGGTGCTGTCCGCCTTCGGGGGGCTCAACAAGCTCCGCGTGTCCAAGAAAGCCATGCCGGAGCCGCAGGAGGGGGAGCTGAAGATCCGCGTCAAAGCCTGGTCCAGTATCGCCTTTCGCCCTGTTCTTTCCTCCGGGGCGGCTGAGGGTCCGCAGCCCGCGGGGGGCGGGCGGGATGAGGGCCCCCTCGGGCGGGCAGGGGCTGGGGGCTCAGCGAGACACACCCGCGTCGCGCCCCCCGCCGCTCCCTGGGCGAGCGGCTTTGCCCGGCAGCGGGGTCTGCCTGCTCTCGGAGGGGGCTGGGTCGGCGGGCCGGGGTGCGGGTGTGATCCCGCAGCCTCCCCTCCCGCTGCCCGGGGCGGGTGGCTGTTGCGCCAACTTCCCTCACTTGTGGCTTCCCCCCCTCGGCCGGGAACCCCGCTCCGAGCAGCCTCTGCCCCGCTGCCCAGGCACCGTCTGTTCCCGGGCTGCGCCTGGGAAGCCTCCCCCGGGGCCACAGCTGAGCTCCGAGTCGCTGGGTACACGGCGGGCATGGAGTAACGCCGGGGGTTTGTGTGCTGTCAGCAGCAGCTATGAAGGGGAAAACAAATAGTCGTTGATTTCTCACGGTACCGACAGGGAGAAATGGGGGAAAAAAACTGGCCAACTGTGTTCAGGTTCGTTGTGTTTTCTTTCTGAGAAATGTGGATTCCAGAATGTGTGTGTTGCTCAGCGCCTGTCTCTTTCCCGTCTGGTCCTGGCTGTTATTTTTTTTCCTGGGAATCACTTACTTCAGTCATCACAATTTTTCTTCGGAGCTGGTGTGACAGTGTAGCTGGGGCTGAGGGTAACTCACCTGTGTTTAGTTGCTGTGCCTGGTTGACAAGTAACTAGCAATCTGGCAGCATCCTGAAACAAGCTTTCCTAGAAGGCTAATTTTTTTCCCCCGGAAGATTGGAGCAGACTGTTCTTCCTAGATAGCTCATTCTCAGTGCACATGTTCCTTCAAAAGAACAGGATTATTTTTTTAAGTGACAGAAGCAACATTAGAATTTTATTACACAACTTGAGATGTGTACCAAAGACCAAAATAATTTTGCCTAGGCAGGGATTTATCTGTTGTCCTCCTCTGCTGTGTGAGAACATGCTGCTTCCTGAAGATAATTCCAAGGTGAAAGCCAAGTTGTTTATTTTAGAAGTAACTGCTTTACAATAATACTGGTCTAGGCCAGTGAGCTTGTTTAGAACAATGTATCCAGTGGCTGTGCCTCAGATCTTTGAACATCTTGGCAGGTTCATGTAACTGAATGTCTGGGCCTGTGCACACTCTGGGCTTTCCATCCTGTACTTAGAAGGTTCATGGGTTTGTGACCTGTGAGAGTATTTTCCCCCACCTGAAGGTGTTGCCTGTGCAAAATGCTGATATCCATCGATATGAATGAGGGCTAATAAATGAAGGACTGAGAGATTTTGCATTCTCACTTGCTGCTTTTTTATTTCTTTTTTTCTCCTACTAGTCGCAATGGGAAATACAAGAGATTCCATGGTAGGTGAACAGAAGAAATAATGGTAGCATAGTAGCTGCTGGGTAGCTCATTTAGCCATCAAGCAAGGTTGTAATTCCATTTGAGAATAGGCTGTATTGTTTTCGGAGTGACGCTTTTGTTCTGTCATTTTGTTTTGTTTTGTTTTTCCCCCCAGCAATTGAATTAACAAAAGTTTAACATGCAAACCCTAAAATGTTCTGAGCATGTGGACATCTTTAAACTAAGCCTGGGCAGTTTACAGCGCTCTCCAGTGCCCATATGAATTCCACTTTCATCAAAGCAGTAGATGCGTGTGTATCAGAAATAGCAAGTTACCTGCAAAGGAACACTTAGCTGTCAAATAGGAAAATCAAGCTCTCCTACTCCTACAGTTGCTTTCCAGTCTTACATTATCATTAGTGAGCTGTGCAGGTTCCATGCCTGCTATTTGACATCAGTAGACCCGTTCAGCTGCTTCCGTTCCTGCCAGGTTGCACAATACTATGTGTGTTTTCGAAGCTTCCCTTTCATGCCAGAGGAGCCTGAAGGCTGCACAGCCTCTGCTTGTCATTTCTGGCTGGAAATGGCCATGGGGCTGAAATCAGATCAGGTCACCCAAGTGTGCTTCCAAACACGGCAAAATCAATTTGCTGGTCTTCTTGACTCGACTCAGTAAATACAGAAGATTGATCAGGATGATGATGGACTTGTCGTCTAGTCTGGGAGACTGAGTGAGAAAAATTTGTTGGCTTTGGGCAGTGCAATGTGCACATGTTAATACATGCCAGAGATGGGCTGCTCTGATAAGACACATTGGTAACAAATAATGGTTTTAGTTGAATCAGTTTTTTAGTTGACCATCGTCGAGGATTATTATTTTTCTCCATCAGCTTGTGGAGAAAAAGTCTTTATTTTAAGAAGAATGCATGTATGCATGATAAATAGTACATATCAGTAAAAAGTGCAAGTTCTACCTAGTCTCTGCTTTCACTGTGGGACAAACCATTTGAATCACATATATACACCAGTTAAATCATATGTATACATTTTGTAGTATGGTACTATAAATGGAAGAGATGGAGGATATGTTGCCATTAAAACTAAGCCAGATGAATAATGCTTTTGAAGATCTGGAATATCAATGATCCAATTGAAAATGTGTCAGCTGAGATGAGTCATGTGTTAGCCTCGTTCAGTGACTAAGAAATGGAGCAGCCATCGATGTCCAAGCTGAGTCACAGCTTCTGCACATTTCCTCAAATACTTTTTGATTGATAACAACAGAGTGGTTAAAATTGCTTTATTGTTTGTATTGTAATTTGCAATCTGCAGAATACTAGTATACGTATTGCTTGAAAGATTAGACAAGTAGATAGTAATTGATACAACAAGATTAGGCATTAAACAAACCAAAGCAGTATTTCAGATACAATTTGTGAATCAGGAATGCTGTCCAGTAATTACCTCCTGTTTTTACCCGTTTTCTTTGTTATAATTATTTCTTCCTTGTGACAGTATACGTGTGTCATGAGAAATGAGGGAGAAGTGACCCTTCTGATTGTGAGATAAGTGCCTTAAAAAACTGGTTGCAAATAAAAGAAACCCGGAGTATAGCAGAGTAGCGGACAGTGTATCGATTTTTTGTCCTTAAAAGCAGTCTTGTTCATATGCTGTGGGTCTTTCTGGATAAAAAGCATGAGATCTGACCATCTGAAACCTTTTCACTTTTTTTGGATTTTTTTTTAAGATTGTCAGGCAATTTTCTGGCCAAGCATAGGAGAAGGATTTTAAGAATGTAAAACTCACTGGGCCCCTTATTTGCTCTGTTGTATTTCATTCACTTCAGTAGTTAATTTCAGTGGAGTCTTACAGTGAAATAAGACAGATCAAAATTGGCACCTCTGCAAACTGAAGTGTGATTGGTCCACACGATTTGATATTTTGCAGTGGAAGATGTTGGGCATCCTTGAGTGCATGGGACAGAGCAAGGAGAACCAAGTTGACCATTGCTGGTCTGACAGTGAAAGAAGTCTGGAATACAGCTTACTATCTGCAGGACTTTCCATACTTTAAAAAAAAAAATAAAAATGCAGTAAACCCAAACCACAAATATAGAAAATAATATTCATGATCCTCAAAACTGATGTTAAGGCGGAGCATTGCAGACTTAGAAAGTCAGATTCAAAGACACTTCTATGTTTGATAAACTCTTCTTTCAGAGATGCACAAATAATTGAGTCTATGTAGGTCACACTGATATCCCTGCTCTTTCACAGAAAGGGCCTTGCAGAACCTCTGTGTCAATGTGTTGATCTTGGTAATTCATATCCTTCCCTATCTTCATTTGCATCCAGCTCTTGATTTAGGATTAAAAACACATGACTGAAAGAAATTGTGTACTTTATGTCACTGGATCACTTTGCATTTACATGTCTCCCTCTGCATATGCCCTTACTTAAAGTTTAGGAGTCACTTTCTTTGGCTACACCCCAGTGCAGGCTATGCTGGTTTGCACAGATACAAGAAATAAGTTGTGTTTATTCTCCAAAACCATCATTCTTCAGGAGACATAATTTCTTGTGATGTTCTGGGCAGCCAAACTTTCCTTTTCCTTTGCCTGCAGTAGGTTGAATCTCAATTAAGGACTTGATGAGGTTGGGAGTCTTGAAGGTAGTTACTAATACTACTTTTCAAATTAAAAAAATAATAATATGGTTTTATCATATAATGTAATTGTGCTTTCAGTTCTATTTGTGTTGATAAAGATTGTTTGTATTTGGCAGGTAAAATAAAACAACTTCTTTCTGTTCTTATTTGAAAGTGGAGAAAAAGGGAGACAAATGCATGTATGCAAGTACAGCAATGTGACAAGCAATATGACATATAGGAGATTAAAGATCAAATGAATGAAGAAGAATCTCTGGCAAGTGACTGGAAATTATTAGAAATGCTGATAAACACTCTGTTCCAGCTAGTAATTAAAATGATAAAAACACGTGACTTGAGTATTATGTACCTTGTGTAGTTTGTTCTCCTTATCACACCTGTTCTTGTATCAAGTCTTGTAAGCTCATTGGAATAGAGATGAACTTCCTATTTTATGTAATACTTCTGCCTTTGTTGAGAATAAAGACAGAGGAAAGAGAAATTGAACAAGAACAGAAAGGAATTGTCAGTATTATGTTGTTAGATGCAAAACCGAGTATATGTCCTTTCAAGAATTGTCTGACAAGTTATTTTGTAAGAATGTTTCTAGAAAGAGCTGCAATAATGTATTTGTAGTTGCTGTCACTATCAAATAGCTGTGGTCTTTGCCATGTCCATCTGTCTACTTGTTGCCTGCTTGTGACCTCACAGTGTTTATTCCTACCCAGATTTCTGCCTCATGGTTCTGCTTCTGGCTGCTCCGTCTTGGAGCAACATAGAAAAAGTTGACTTTTTCATGCTCACAGTGTGGAAAGATGTATTCAAGCAATCACTGAAGTTAATGTACATGGACAATGGTTGTCACCAATGTATGTTGTGGGATTTTGGTTTTGTGGTGGTTTGGCTTTTATCCTTCCCCCCCCCCCCAACCAATGACTGCCTTGCAGGCATTTGGTTATTTGGAGTTCCTCTTTCATTATCAATGTTACAGCGGTGATGAAGGATGCAGTCTTACCCACTGCACAATAAATCACCTTTCCAAAATAGTTTCAAAGTTCCCAACTAAAGTGTGCCAACACCTTCCTAACCTCCATATGGTTAATGTTATGAACTTTCTAAATGAGCATGTTAAGGTTTTGTTTGGTTACTTAGGTTTTTATTTTTAATTTTTCTCCTGAGTTTGTCAGGCTAGATTGTCAAAGTCATGTTTTTAAAAAATATTCTGTACTCTTGCTTTGAGAGAGCTATTACTGTGGGTTCAGATTCCTCTTAAATCCTCCACCATAATTACAAATATTTACATTTGGTGGAATTTCACTTCCTCCCCCCCCCCCCCCCCTTCAGTGACCTACATTTCATGAATGCTGTCTTGTGTTCCTGCTTAGGCTGTGTGTCTACTCTGTCTGTTCTGTTTGTTGGGTCTGTTCCATCTGTTTGTGTCTTGATTGGCGTCTGACTAAAGCTCCGTCTTACAAGTATTTGTGCACATCAGTAATTTTGTATCCATGCAGTTGCTGGTATCAAATGCATAAGTGGAGGGGAGTTAGTATGTAGCAATTTCACTTAAAAATAAATACAGGGATGTGTTTTAGAAAAATGGATTAATGATGAAGATTGTTTTAGCTAGTTAGGAGTTTCAGAAGTTTTAACTATGGCAATTTTGCTAGTAATCAGTATATGCAGGTAGTAGATAAGCTGCACCTCTTTTGGTTGGTGTTTTCTGGTTGTTTGGTTTTTTGGGGTTTGTTTTGTTTTGTTTTTTGTGGCTGCCTAGAAAACCACAAAATTTTATTTGATAAAGTTGGATAGCATATAAAAGACAAAGCAAAGATGCTTCAAAATTTCTGCAAAACTAAGACTACTGGAGAAGATTTGTATTTTTTCTGAGCAGCAGCCCTGTGGTCTCCAAAGACCTAAATAACCTCTGCAAAACTATACAAAAGTGATCCAGGAGGAACAGTTTTAACACTACAGCCTATCTGATAGTTAGAAAGCTCATGTCAAAGTCTGAACTCCTGCCTAGGATGTACACAGTTCATTCCTGGAGTCACATCAGAGGTTAGGACAGTTCCAGCAAGTTGCTCTTGATCCAAAACATCTATAATGTGTGAGGTTTGGGGTTTTCTTCTTAAATTGAACTGGGTTTACTTGCCAACTAGTAATGAATTAATAGAAATCATAATGTTTCACTATACTGAATTTTTAAGTGCCCATTGTGGATTTCTAAACAGTCTTGTAAGCTTTGGGACTAACAACAGATGTGGTTGCCCTGCATGTGTACCCTTCTGTGGGAGGCTAGTCCAGCTCAGTGTAAAAGGGGTCGGTTCCACGCATGATGGATGCTGGGTCCCTCTTGTGCTATGGAGCCCAGCTTTTTAATGCTGCCCTGGAGTTCTCTAGCTTTCCCATCACTCAGGTCAAGTTTTCCTACTCTGCTTTTATCTATGGTAATAGTATTCATTTATTTATTTATTTATTTATTTATTTATTTATTTATTTCCTGTTTTACAGTGGCTTGAACTTTATTGATTTGATGGTGCGACAGGGGAACATTGACAACCCTCCCAAGACACCACTTGTTCCTGGGTTTGAATGCTCTGGAATTGTAGAAGCTCTCGGAGATAGTGTGAAAGGATTTGAGGTAATATTTTCTTTATTTTCAGAGCAAGAGTAAATAATCACCAGTTCACCGAGTATGTTGTCCCTAATCGCTTCTAGTCTGCCAGTGACAGCAACATTCACCACCCTGTTGAGATCTGAAAGGGCAATTTTTCTCTGCTGCTTCCCAAGCATGACAATGTCCTCTTGAATTAGTTTCTAAAGCCAGCACTGTCATCTCCTTGAAAGTCTTCCTGAAAAGTCACTTGTGCCATGTGCATATCCTGATGGCTAAATAGGAACTTAAAAGCATGACTGATTTGCTTTGGGAAAGTAAAAGAAATTGATCAGGTTTCTTTTCTAGGCCGTTTTTACTGTCATCATTGCTCTGTTCCTCGAAGCCCAGAAACTGCTAATTCTGGTTTCAGCTTTTGATTCTGAGTTAATGAGACCCACGTCTACAATAAGCATTACTTCTTACAACCATGTGCAGTCATGAGACGCAGATAAAATTGGGACCCTGATTCTGGGACCTTACTTATCCTGATGACTCAGGAAAAGGTTCCACTTCACCTGACAGAATAGTGATAAATGACAAATAGTTAAAGTGTATAATAAAGCTTTCATAACTGATTGGCATTATGTACAATTTGGTCTTGCTTATTACAAATAAACAGCATTCTATCCTGCCTCCTATTCCATTATCTATGTTACACATCTATATTCCCCCCAATCTTTCACTTTATTTCCTTAGTAGCTAGAAAAAAATTGAAATAAAACCTGAGTTAACGCGTGTCAATCTCAGCTATTTGCCAAGTCAGTCAAATCCTCAAGTAATTGTATTTTCTGAATTATTATTGTATCTTGTTCTTAAGAAGGCTATTACTTAGAATATTTTTATTGAAAGGTTAAATTTTTGCTCTTCTAGAAGAGCTGTAAAATTTCTCAGTCAAGTGGAGACAATGACAAATATAGTTTCTAGTAGGGTCTCAGTGATGAGCTCTGCTTAGGACATTTCTCTGTCTTCCCTCTCCTGCCCCATCTCTGCCTTGAAGCAAGTCATAATCTTCCAGTGTCTCTACTGCTTCAGTTGTTCTGGTCTAGCGTCTTTGTTTTATAGTTACACCCCATTCTATGAAAGGGCTGTAGAAAGACTCTGCTCTAGATCAGCATTATCAGTGTAAAAGTTTTTGCTTAAAGAACATCATGAAGCTACAACTTATAGTGCTTTTTGAATAACATTGCACCTGACTGAATATACTGAGTCTCTTTTGAAGTTACATCTTTGTTCTGTCTATAGAATATGTCTGTGCTCTGGTGTACTCCCCGAGACTGAAAGAAGCCATAGCATTTTGGTTTTTTGCATATAACCTGCATAGCCACGGTAGCATTTGAGTGCTCTAGAAGAAGAGCTAACACTCAGAATAACTGCTGTGCACAGGTATGAGGTCATCATGAGGAGGATGTACCATGAGGGAGATGCAAGGAGGTTCTTTCAGTTTCTTTATGGATTTCTTGCAGAGAATAGGAGCACACAGATGCTTGTTGTCTCCCTGACATACACTATTATCCCTAGAATCATAGAATCATAGAATCATAGAATCATAGAATCATAGGGGTTGGAAGGGACCTCGAAAGATCATCTAGTCCAACCCCCCTGCCAGAGCAGGGTCACCTAGAGTACATCACACAGGAATGCGTCCAGGCGGGTCTTGAATGTCTCCAGTGAAGAAGACTCCACAACCTGTCTGGGCAGCCTGTTCCAGTGCTCTGTCACTCTCACAGTAAAAAATTTTTTTCTGATATTCACCTTAAACCTCCTATGCTCCAATTTGTATCCATTACTCCTTGTCCTATCACTGGTCATCACTGAAAAAAGCTTAACTCCATCTTCTTGACACTCACCCTTTACGTATTTGTAAACATTGATGAGGTCACCCCCCAGTCTCCTTTTCTCCAAACTAAAGAGACCCAGCTCTCTCAGCCTTTCCTCATAAGGGAGATGTTCCACTCCCTTAATCATCTTTGTGGCTCTGCGTTGGACTCTTTCCAGCAGTTCCCTGTCCTTCCTGAACTGAGGGGCCCAGAACTGGACACAAGACTCCAGATGCGGCCTCACCAATGCAGAATAGAGTGGGAGGAGAACCCCTGTCCACAGTGAAGGCAGGAATGACAAAGATTGCACCCTACATCTTCTGGCCTTCTTTCCCTTTCTAGATCTCTTCCAGTTCAAGTCACATTGAAGTTGTGGGCATCTCATGCTCTGGAAAAATATCTTATTGGCCCTTAGTCTGGTACTACCTGAGATACTGCCAGCCATTCTTTGTGTTCATTTGCTGTGATTGCATTCTTGTATGACAAATGACAGCACTGAACAGCAGTTCATTTTGACAGCAAAGTGTAAGACCATACTTTACTCAGAAGGAAAGCCTTTTTATGGAATCGTGGTATAATGCCTGTTCCTTCTCCCATTACAAAAAAAAGCTGATTTCTACTGAGCTCAAATGTATCAAGCCTGATTTCTCTTTAGTTGTGGGGAGGATTCTCAGGAGCTAAGGCCTTACCTGACATAACGACTAGGTTCTGTGTGGTGTTTGTGGTAAAATCTGGTATTTATTATTACTAAGTAATCCATTTGGGATCACCAAGAAGTACTTCTCTGCATTGTTTTGGTAATAATTTATTTTGATTTGCAAGGATGTAGTAGGACATCTTAGCATCTTCACCAAGGACTTCTAGAAGACTAGATTTTAGATGCTTCTTTAACAGGATCAGGGATCCACAGAGTGGTTACCAGTGAGGTATTGTTAATTTTAATGTTTTTCAAAAGGAGGAGGAATTTAGGTGAAATTGGAATGACAGTTCTGTTTCAGCATCCTCATTCTAAAAGAGTCAAACCCTTCAGATCTGTCAGCAGCACCTTTAGCGTTTAGCAAACCCACAATATCCCAAAGCCAAAGTGATGACAAGTACTTAGGAGACCAAAATGTTCTTGTGCTATAAATGTTTTCCTGAAAGGAAAAGCATTGTGCTTTACTCCATTGCTATAGAATATAAATGAAATAGTCCAAGAATAACCTGTAGTATTTCTAAAGCATTAGTGGGTATTAGTAGAATGTAAGGTAGAGAATATCAGGCAGATAAGCAGAGGTGTTTGAGAGGGACAGCTGCTCTTAGTTTTAGTTAAAACACGAAGGTCTGAAGTTCAATGCTATTCCTGCCTTAATTAGTTATACTGTAGGTCCGTTGAAGAGCTCCTTCCACGGTTAAGGATGTTGGTTTTGTTGCTGTATTATAGAAAGGCAAAGAGATCCAAAACATGGTGAAAGATGCATATGGGCTGAGTGTGTAAGAGTCATGCATATGAAGCTTTTAAAATACATTGGCCAGATGTTTGCTCATTGTCACTCTCCCTAGTAGCTCCACCAGACCAATTTCTACTTTTATGTGAGCGTTGCTTTCCAAGTCTGGTTGTACCCCTGCAGGAACCCCTCAGCTCCAGTTGTCTTGTTATTATTCTTGTCCATCTGTGGGGAGTCACTATCTCCACTTTAGAAACCTGAAGCTACAATGAAGGGTCGTTATACAAACATGAATTTGATGTGCCTGGCCTTCTGAAATGTTCCTAGGAACAGCCAACTGTATCTGATATTAACATAAAATGTTTAAATCTCTATAGTAAATACTCTTTCACTACTATATATTTTTCAAAGAAATTTTGTACAGAAAATTTGCATTCAAAGATGACAGTTCATTGCTCCTTTAGATCTTCTCAGATTCACTTTGTAGGCTTAATAGTGCCTCAGAATCCAGAGGTGTATTTTTGGTGTTTAAGGTGTCTTATTTGAAGGTGCAGGATCAGCTTTTGCTCCAATGCATGGTTGTAGAGATGACAATCATGGAAATTTATTAGTAGAAACAGTTATTAAGATAACAAAAATAGAGAGTGGATACAGATAGTGTTATCTTCTAAATGAGAGCTTTCCAAACTCTTTAATGGTCTATGTACACCAGAGTACAAGGCCTCCTGTTCTCAGTCCACAGAGAGGAAAAGGAGCTCTAAATTATTGTAAAGACTGAGAAAGCAAAGTGAAAAATATCTTAGGTGTAGTTTTGTTTATTCTGTGCATCTCACTGATACATTTTTCCTGTGAGCAAATTTCCTCGTTACTAGTAAGAATGCTGTTTTCATTGCTTACAGGCCCACTTGTTATTTAGGAGCTCTGCTAGCAAAAGATGGTCTGTATTAGTGGTCATGTAAGACTGCTTCATTGGAGAAGCAGTGTAGCAAAAAAGAAGAGGTGGCTTTTTGTTAAATCCAGCTTTTTAAATAAATACAATTTAAAAATGTCAGAAGCCCAAAGCTGGGCAGTTAAAGCACTATTTTGCCAAAGATGTGGAACACTGTTATCTTCACAGTCCATGACACACAGCTTCAACAGAAGAGCTGCAGGTTTTACAAGTTGCTCTCTAGAATCTCAATTGCAGCCATATCCTCAATGCTGTTTTCTTCCCTTTTTTGTAGATTGGAGACAGAGTCATGGCTTTTGTAAGCTACAATGCGTGGGCTGAAGTAGTGTGTACCCCAGTAGAATTTGTCTACAAGATCCCAGATGACATGAGTTTTTCTGAAGCTGCTGCATTTCCCATGAACTTTGTAACTGCCTACATGATGCTCTTTGAAGTTGCTAACCTAAGAGAAGGCATGTCTGTGCTGGTTCACTCAGCAGGAGGTGGAGTGGTAAGTTGGAACATTTTTTACCTTCCTGTCACCAAGTGACTGAAGCAGTCTGCATCTCGATTTCTGAAATGAACCAGAAACCATTGGACAATCTCTAAGCTTGTGCAAAATATAAGATGCTGACAGGGGAGTTTGTTTACATTTGAAATTATGCCATCATTTTCCATAAGACAGATTTTATGAGCTGAGAACAGCCTTTCATATTAGAGTACCTGTTCTGTTTTCCTGTTATGCCTATTTATGCTAAACTACTATTCTGTTGTCTACTGAGGACTGGTCGGCAGCCCAAAAAACCTTATCCCTAGTTCTGTGCCCTTAGACCTTCTCTCAGGTTTTCATTTAAAAGAAGGCTGTAATCAAAGGAATAAATTCATGAGTTCACTGTACCAAGTATTTTTAGCTAACGATAATCCTACTTGCAGTAAATGGTCCTCTTGGAATACTTCTTTAAATGAATGGAATTTATAATCGTATTATGCTTTGGCACAGTACAACCTCCAGCGTTATGGCTGACTTTATTATTCTTTAATATGAAATCTTTTCATGTGGAATTTAGGACTGCTAAAGCAACATGATGCCACACATCCAGGGAGAGTGTATATTCTACAGGAATCAAAGGCTCAGCTTTAGCTGGAGGGCCATTTGCCCAGCTGACAGCATACATACCCAGGCTGAGCATACAGAATTAGCAAAACACCCACAAGCAATCCCTGCACATATGCATGTATCTAGAGAAAATGAACTTCCAATTAAGATAAGTGTCCTTGTTAAATTTCTTTCTTTCTTTCTCTTTTCCTCTTTCTAACCTCACTGTCTTCTGCTATTTCTTCCGCCTCTTCCTGAAGCACTATTAATGCTCTACCAACTCTCACATAGTCTTCTTCACTAGTGCCCAGCGTCTGTGCTGGACTGTTCCTGTAAGGAGTCCTGGTTGGCTGCCAGGAGAACAAGGAGAAACTAGATCCATCACCTGCTAAGCAATTAGAGTTTCCAAGGGAAAGACCAGAGATACAGGAAGAACAGCCAAGTTGGAGTCTCTCTCTCCAGATAGAGATGCTTGACAGAGACTGGCTCTCAGCTCTCAACCTGGACAGTGAAGTAGGCTAGAGAAATTATAGGGGCCTTCTAGGAGAACATGGTACAGGTTCACAGTTGCATTGCTTGATTCAGTCAGACTTGAAGGAGAACTGATACCTTGCAAAGCATCCTGCTATCATTGCTTGAGCTGCTACTGACCAAGATCTAACCAGAGCAAGGGTTGTCATACACTCTTTTTCAGGCTGCTGCTTGGCAAGACACTTAACACTTCTGCTTAAACTGTTATATTAAGTAGCAGGGCATATAGATAATTAACAAATGATATAAATGTGTAATATAAATGGAATTTAAATGCTTAAAGCTGTGGAAATACTTAGGTGTACTTCTGAACTGGTTGCTAAAATAAGGAGAAAGTCAGCTAACACTGAATTTCAAAAACTTCCCGTTATCCATACATCGAAATTATGCTCAGAAATATGAGTTTGCAAGAACACATGACTTACTGTAGGACATATATTGGCCTGTCTTAACTGTAAAATGCTGTAATTACTGTTTGAAATTACTGTAAGACAATGCTAGAGTAGGTCCCTTCACAAATGTACTCCCATGTTTTTTTTCAAATGAAGAAAAGTGAAGAAAATACACTGAGAAAACTGAGCAGTAGCATGTACCCTGCTGGGACTGATCTGCTGTATGAACAATTACTTCTTTAAAATAAAGACTGGTTAAGTCAGTGCATTCAGTGCAAGTCACAGCAGAGGCTTGTATGAGATTATGAAGTTGCTCCCAAAATTACTAATGTGAACTTGTAAACTGTATCCCACATTGGTTAATTAGTACAGATACAGGACTGTTGTATTTAAAAAAATAATAAAAAACCCCAACAAAACCAAAGCAAAAAACCTTAGGCTTTTCTCTTCTAGCTTCAATAAACCCAGTCTATATCTCTGTGGTATCTACCTGGAAAATGAATGATTTCAGGGATTCTAGATTTGTGAGAGGCAGCCATTATGTCTATTTGCTTATTTGTTTGCTCTTTATGTACTTCCTATTATGAATATCTAGAGCACAGAGCTTTGGTCACTTACCAAGATTGTGTAAACTCTTCAATTTCATCACTTAACCCTTCAGACACAAGACAGAATTATTAGCTAATTCTTTAGCATTTCAGTCTTACAGATGCTAAAATTAAGCTGCCTTCCATGTGGGAGCATCAGTTGCTATCCTGAAGCTATGATCTAACCTTCCCTTTTAGGCTCAGCACCAGAGGAAGTGCAAGCAGAGCAAGTTACAGATGCAGCTCTCATGTTTGAATTTGAAGGGTAAATCTGACTTGGCAACAGATTTAGGTCATCCTGGCAGGATTGGTTACTGCTTGGCAGGAGCCCTCTTTTTTATTGTGCTTCTTCTGCATAAATTGCAAATATTTGAGGATGTGTTCCAAACTGAATCGCTGAAGTGGTGATATTTTATCTGACAAAGAAATGGCACTCCTTAGTAAATCTAGTCACCCACTATTGCAGGCAGCATACAGGAACCCTCTCAAGAGAATTATAAAACTTTTTAAAAAACAAACAACTGTGTGTTTATCATTTCAAATTCTCTCTGCTTTGTCTCTTGGTGAGAAACCTTTCTCAATTTCCAGCTGATGTTGTCCATTAATTAAAATTAGTTGTTCTTTCCTCTCGAGGCATTTCTTTCAGAGCGTTTTGGTAGGATGGATGTGTGTTTATGGCTAGAACAAGCTCCGAATAAAATCTCTCCTTAGCCTGTATTTTTCAGGCTGAAAGCAGGTTTGCTAGTTCACGCCCCTTTTTGGTGAGGTCAGATGTCTGTTTTGTTTGGTCATCCATCCTACAGACACTGATCCAGGTAGATACATACATATTTCCTGGACTCTGAGCTGGCTGGCAGGAAAGCAGCAGTAAGCTGGTATGAAAGCCAGAGCCTTTTAAAGTAGCTTTCACAGTATCCTTGATCCTTTCAAACATTGTATGGGTAGACTGAATTTAGGTCTATCTGTACTTAGCAGGTAGGAGCACATTAAATAGCACTCCTGTGTTTAAGTCAGTCCTTATTGAATGTGAATAATTAGAATTTACTCTGGTCTTCTGATGATCCTGGCCAGCATGCTAGACAATATTTACTACTTCGCTGAAATCTTTACCATTTTCCTATTAGCAGATCGTAGTTGTTCTGCACTTGATGAATACACCCCAAGTGCTTTCCTCGTATTTCATTTCCAGCAGCCAAGGAAGGGAATAAATCAGCTCACACAGAGATCTGTGTAACGAAGTGTAGGCTGTTTGAAGTACCCAAGCTGTCTCAGTTAAATCGGGACAGGGGATCTCGAGGCTGAGCTGCCCTGTGCTGCTGAACATCTCTGAAGCAAGGGATGTGCTCCCTCAGCAGCTTGGGAGAGTCCCCGTGCCTCAGTCTGTTTCCAGACACTGCTTCCGAGCTAATCTGTTAGTCAAACATAAAAGCCTGGGCAGTCATACACAAACAGCACTTTTCCTGACCAAAGCAGGCTGCAGCCTCTGAAGGCCTTTCTTTTTGCCTCTGGAAGCCTGGCACTTCCCAGAGGACTTGTCCTTTCCCTGAAACCCCTGCTGTGTCATGTCACACATGGGCAGTGCTTAACACTTCCTTGGCTGCTCTGCTTTTCCAGATGGAGCTGGTATTCTCCAGGTGAGGATCGTGGCTGGGGTCTGTTGCTGCAGCTCCACTGAAGTGAAGTGGATTTAAACCAAATAGAGATTCAGCCCTCATTTTTGGATGCACCTCAGCTGCATGATTTTGCAAGGGGGTAGGAAAAAACCCACCCTGGTAGCTGTTGCAGAAAATAAGATGTTTTGAGGGTAAAAGAGATAATTATCTCATGGTGTGTTTTTCTTCCTTTCCCTGTACTCCCAAAACTTATTTGTGGTGCACTGAGTGTAGTAGGTGCTGCCTTCTAGTTGCTCAAGAATTGCATTTTAGTTTGTCCACTCTGCAATGTTCACCTTAGTGCTTGGTTTCCAATTTCCCCTGCTACATTTGGAAAAATGACACCTTTAGGAGATGGAGTGTTGTGTATATGACTTCTCACGCCAGAGGAGTTTTCCTTGGTGCCAGGAGATTAGTAGATGTCTTCTCTTTCAGTTTTATTCCTATGTTTGTGTTGTGTACCACCTTCAGATACAGTTATGTGGCATCAAAGCACTTTGGAAATATGGATTCTCCTCACGTTCAGTTCCAGACAGGTTTCTTGTGCAAGATTAAGTCTGATTTTGGTTGTTGTGGTTGTTTTTTTTTTTTTTTAAATGCTGTAGCACCTCTGGGCTGCAAATATATCACAGAAAAGGTAATTTCTTACTGATGCTATTGGTTCTAATAGATGCAGTTTTACAGGGTGGTATCTTTTAGACCATTTGTTCTCTCCTATAAATCTGGGCTCAGCTTACATAATAGCATAAAAAGATGATTTTCTGAAAGTATACTGATCTATAACTGCTGGAATTCAGCATGCACATCACACTCAGGTCTAGCATATGCCAATAGGTCAGGCCCTTTCAGAAATCCACTGACTTGTACCCATTATTCATATTTCATCCAGCAAAACTGATAAGTATTAATAAGCTAATTAGAATAAGTTTTCTTCTCTTGTGCTTTCTATATTGACATTTAAATGTCAATTTTTTTTATTTTTTTTTTTTAACTTGCAAATTGTTTAAATGCAGAGAGCAGGCTGTTCCACTTTTACTTGCTAAAAATCTAACTTTCTGTTTTTATGTGATGATCTTGGTATGAGATGTTTCCAATCCTACAGGTTTAAAGTTGTGTTTTAAAACAAGGGAACGTAAAGAATATAAATCTTTTACTGGATCTAAAACTGCTATAAGCATAACCACTTGTAATAAATTCTGTAATAATCCTATACGTTGATTAGGTTCAACACATTGTTTTTAAAAATTGACAGGATGCCTTGAAAAAGGGACCCATCAAACAGACTTTGGAGCTAAAGACACAGGACTGCTATGTGAAATCCAGTATTAGGAGACATGCTTCATTTCCACAGAATGTTCTAATCCATTTTATTAATTCCTTCCCTCTGGGGAGAGGGCTTCCACAACTTCCCTGGGCAACCTGTTCCAGCACCTTACTATATCCCCATGGTGAAAAATTTCTTCCGGATGTCTAACTTAAATCTCCCCTCATTCAGTTTAAAATCATTACCCCTTGTCCTATCACTACCCCCTATGGTAAAAAGCCCCTCCCTGGCTTTCCTGTAGCCCCTTCAGGCACTGGAAGGTGCTATAAGGTCTCTCCAGAGCCTTTTCTTCTCCAGGCTGAACAGCCACAACTCTCTCAGCCTGTCTTTATAACCGAGGTGCTTCAGCCCATTGATCATCTTCGTGGCCCTTCTTTGGACCTTCTCCAACAGCTCCATGTCTTTCCTGTGCTGAGGACAGCAGAACTGTACACAGTATTCCAGGTGAGGTCTGACCAGAGCAGAGTAGAGGGGCAGAATCCTCTTCCTGGCCTTGCTGGCCACACTTCTTTTGATGCAGCCCAGGATGCAGTTGCTCTCTGGGCTCCAGCGCACACTGGCGGCTCATGTCGAGCTTCTCATCTACTACCACCCCCACATCCTTCTCCTCGGGAGATTGTGATCTGGTTTTGTCCAGGCAGAAGGAGGCAGAATAAAAGGGTGAGAGTGTGCAGTGGGAAAGGAGCCAGCGTGGATACCTCACCTGCCCCTTCACAGAAACCCTTTGTGCTTACTTCATTTGTGAACTATGAACATTCCAAACACCGGGGCCTCACATACTTGCAATTAAAATGTATAGCACTCTAAACACTAGCTACTAATCCAGAGGTAGCCAGATGACTTGGGGGATTAGAAAAGAGACTTAAGAGTGACTTGCATAGCCACAGTGCTGTTTTGCAGCTTAATCAAATTCCACAAAAATTAGTGAAATGTTTGGGTTCATAGGTTGAGTTCAGTTCTCTTGTTTGGGTGTGGAAAGCATGAAAGATCCTATATCAACCTTTATTCCAAGATTTCTGAAATACTAATACTAAGAATACTGTGCACAAAAATAAGTAAGAGATCATGTTAAATTAAGAGAAGGCTCTAGAAGAATGTTTTGTGGAGTTGCCTCAAAGTACTTCAGTGATGTTATTCATCCAATTATAAAAGTACTGGTCATATGAGTCAGTTTTAGCCTTTAAATATCTACAGAAAGCTGGAAAGTATTCTGATCTGGGATTTTAGATAATCTTATCTCTGTGGGGAGAGTGAGGGGTGTACTAACAGGTTTGAGTCAGGAGGAAAATAGGTTATGAACATCTGAGATTTTTGTGCATTTCTCCTATTCATCTGACTGTCAGTTTGTTAAACGTTAAATCATCTTCTGCCGGATAAAAATCAACATGTTTTCTACTCTAATATTTGACCTTCTAAACATCCATTGTTTTTCATTCAGGATATACTCATCCCTCATCTTCCCAAGTTAGACTGAAAATGCAAAAAAACTACTTAGAGAATAGATCAATGATGTCAGAATTTCACTCAGCTAGCATAGATTATAAAATACTGACTTATCTAAATCCCTGTGGGTGATGGTTTTCTGGGACACGCAGAAAGTGAGAAAAGAGGTTCACTAGTGAAAATTACTAAGAAAAGAAGAGATACAAAATCCAGATTATTTTTTCTTTTAATTTTATGTTACAATATTTGTGGAGGCTAAAACCTGTGCTTCAGGATGAGATGGTAATAGAGAAAAGTAGTATGAGAAGAGTGGAACCTTTTCTGCTCCCAGAAGACATTAGATCTTGTGAGATGAGGCCCCTCAGGAAGGATTTTCCTAGGATTTCTAAGAGATTAGGGATTTCAACCCAGGAAAATGGTAGATGATTTTAAAAAGAAAAGGTCATTTATGTTTGGTATTGAATTACCAAGCTATGAATCAGCATTGATACCTGGGTCCAGCTATAAGCTTCTCTGAGCTGTAGGACCTGTCATCCAATTTGCTGTGATATTCCATTTCTCATCTGTAAAGTGAGAATGAGAATGCATCCCTTCTCCTGCTCTGTTCTTTGTCTATTGGTACTTGTCCCAAGGATCACATAAACTGTGCCTTGCTCTGTAGCTGTTTACTGTCTAATAGGAAACCAATCTGAAACTCCTGGGTGCCACCATATATAAATAACAATAATATTGTCCTCTCTGGCAATATTCAGCTCACAGGATTGTCACTAGTAATTACATTCAGCAATATATGTGAGGATGCTGAGACCCCAAGGGTATGCAGGGTTATCTAATTATTCTACTGTAAATAAAACCCAAGCACTGATTACTGGTATTTACATACTAATAATCAGGATTTCTGGTTGGAATGAACAGAAGTGTGTTTATCACTGGATGATTTTACTGGTCATGCGTACAGTTTACAAATTAAAACCTTTGGCTGTAAATATAAGTAAGAATCTGCTTCATTTTTAGACATTGTTTTTTAGAATGACAGTGTCATTTCTTGCTTCTGGGCAAATCCATGTAACCATGATAGCTCCAGTGGAATAGTGTGGTTACAAGAGGCAGGATGTGGCTGCCAAAAGCCTGTCTTCCATCTGTTAGTGTGTTAAGAGTAAGAACCCAGGGTTGTAAAAAGATGACCTGTTAAGATCTTTGTGAAATCTAGATGGCTCAGCATTTATGCAGTGCTTCCCTTCTTCTCTAAGCCTCATGAAATTAGAGGTTAAAACTTAGAAGTTAAAGCCTTCTGAGGTCTGAAGCTGGAAAGTCAAAGACATTTCAATGCACGGTTTCTCTAACACCCCAGGTCCTGCCTAAACACTGACATAGCATCTGATTGACTCTGCTTGATTCCTGCCCAGGCTGGGGAGCAATATACACTAGGAGAATCCTACAAACCATCTAGGGCATTTTATCCCCTTTGATGGTAGTGTTACTCAAGGCTATTCCTACATTTTGAGTAATCAGTGGTAGTTATTGATAAAGAGGTAAACCAGATGTGCTTTCGGATGCAGTATTTTTATGTTGTCTTTTTCTCCCATTGAAAATGGGATTGCTTGAAAATGGTAGTCCACATGTTGTCCTGGGCCTGAGTACACTGCACCTTCTGCATTAGGACTGCAAAAACTTGAAGCATAAAAACTGTATCTGAGTACCAGAGGAGCTACATACATTTTAATTATCTGCCAGAAATTCTGTTTTGGTAACAGGTGCTGCAAGGCCTTCCCTGTGAGCAGAAAGGATTGGAATCACATATGGAAGCAGTCAACACACACTGTTCTGGGGTGTGAAGTGTGAAGGGGACTGCTGAGGTTACTCAAGAGCTCTGGGAGAAATGCACTAGAATGCAAGTAGCAAACGTGACATATTTCCCAGAACTCTTTGAGTAATCAATTTTGGTGGTCCTGGTGATGCTGTTTCCCTTAAATTGCACTGCTTTTGTTAAAAGATCAAGAGCTCTATTCCAACACAATTTTTGAAACATTAAATTACTTCTTTCCTGCAGTTGCTTTGTCTTCAGAATATCCTTTTGATTTTAAATACATTTTTTTTCTGTGGCTGAGCTGCATTGCACTGACAAGAACTTAGTTTGGAAAGTCCTTGCACTTGTTTGGTCTTGGATTTTGCTGTGTCATGAGTGAATTTGCAGTTGGAACATCTGTCAACCAATTTCTGTGTCAGTGAACTAACATAATAATATGTTTGCAGGGTCAAGCTGTTGCTCAGCTCTGTTCAACTATTCCAAATGTTACTGTTTTTGGAACAGCTTCATCTTTCAAACATGAAGCAATCAAAGACTCAGTAACTCACCTGTTTGACAGAAATGCAGACTATGTTCAAGAAGTTAAAAGGTAATCTCTTGTTTTCCTGAATAAGGGTTGTATCATATCTGGTAAAATACTATGACAGACACCAGGCTGATCATATTTGTGGAAAGAGATTACATTTGTGAATTTGAAAACTGTCATTTATTCCAGATATTCCATCTGTCCACTACAGGGGACAATAAAGCAAGTATCTCCCTATTTTGTATACACAACATAAGCTTTGTTAGTCCATGTTCATACTTGGACATCTGTTGTAAGCCAAGTAAATTAAGTGAAAAAGAATAAAGGTCTTAACAGAAGGATGTACTTTCCAATTATCTGCATATGCAGTAGCACACTAATGCACCAAGTAAGATATTGTTAGTGGATCTGTTAGCGTTCCAGGTTTTGGAGTTCTCTGATGTTTCTATCTGCTTGGGTTTTTATCCTCTGCCAGGGATTTCTATTGGTGCACATGACGTATGTTTTAATTTCAGATCCTTAGATTTTGTTTGTTTGCTTTTAGATTAGAATCATCCTGTTGCCTTTTGAAGTCATCATGTGCGTTTCTATTTAAATTATTTCAAATACTTTGTTTTCCAATTTTTCTAACTGTTTTTAGATACTGATGTTGATGCAGGTGAAAAAGCTTCAGAGCTGATAAGAAAATCTTAGTAAAAACATCTTTTTGATTTTACTTGTCAGATGAATAAGAACAGTGTTCTCCCTTCATCTTGAATCTGTCAAAATACTAGATTATGAAGCGGGGTATAAAGCAAGAAACTTCTCAAAGGGACACCTCAAGGTAGTACAGATGACAGACTTCCTGTTAGTGTTCCTCAGGGTGACATGTGAAGTCTTGGAAGTTCTGTTAGTAGCCCTCACAGAAGGCCTTCAGTATATAGCAGAGCTTTTGTCTGAGCTGTTAGCAATCCAGACTGGTCTGGAAGGAGAAAGCAGGGTGTCTTGCTACTGCTTCTGGAGCACTCCCAAGAGTGCTTAAGAGAACAATTGAAATGATCAATCACAAAGGATGTTTGATATCAAAGGAAGATTTTTCCGTATGGGAAGTTTCACCAAAAGATATAGGACTTGTCCAGCAGATGACACCCCTACCATTTTGTTATAGCTCAGAAGAATTGCAGCACATTTCTTCAGCACTTTGATAGCCTTTCTCTCAGGGAAGTAAACGTACCTGATGTTTTGCTGCCTCTCAAAAGACTGAATTCTAGCAATCCCCGCTTTACAAACTTTGATTCAGCAGGAAAGAACATCTGGAAACATTAATCAGATTTCAACACCAACCTTCATCCTAACTCTTGGCAGGGACAGAAGATCTGATCTAGAGGGGTATGTGGTGTGGGAGCAGAAATCAATGCTTAAAAAAAGGAGTAAAGCCTCTTTAACTTCTGGTAACTTTATGATTGCAGATAACGTTGACTGCTTCTGCCCTTCATCAGGACAATTCCCTGAGAAGCACCCCTGACTCTGTGTAACAGACCATAACTATTGAAATCAAAATGAGACCTTTTCATTTTGATTTTCATTTTCATTTCATTTTTCATTTTGCATTTTCATTTTGATTTGAGAAAGTAGAAAAAAAAGTACAGGTGATAATTCTGAGAATGCAAAAAAGACAAATTTAATTTCTAGGGGAACAAGATGGTTTCCCACTCTTCTAAGCCTGAAAGGCTCAACAAACTGATGTTCCAGCACTGAATGACTTTGAATTGTCCTTTGATGAAGAGAAAGTTTTCACATATTCAAAGTTTCAGCCTTACAGTCCTTTCTGAAGTATCTGGAAAATGCTAATATTACGTTAACTATCAGCTTATGTCTTGCTGGCTGACCAGTCTTGTTGATCTTACTGCAAAGTGAGATTTCTGTCTTGCTTTTCAGAATCTCAACAGATGGAGTAGATATTGTTTTGGACTGTCTTTGTGGAGAAAACACTGGGAAGGGCCTCAGTCTTCTCAAACCACTTGGGACTTACATTTTATACGGTGAGTGGGAAAAGCCAGGTACATATTTCAAAACTAAAGCTTTGCAAAGCTTAAAAAGCTCTTAAAATCACCCATGCTGCTCCTTCCAGAACTGGAGACTGCCATGCTATGCTTCCTTAGTTCAACCATTTCCAATCAAGGATTTGGTGAAGCTGAGCACAGACTAAATTGTTGAGAAACAACAGGCAGTACAAAAGAAACTAGTAAAAAAACCCCTGAAAAATAAATAAATGCAAAAGTGAAACTGAACATATATCTCAGATTTTAAATATCTTTGGATGACACAGGAGAAGTGTAGGAGAAAGCTTCGATCTCTCATTCTACACACCATAGGAATCACAGTGTGGCCAAGGAAACTGTAATATGGTTCTTGTGGGAGGGAAGCTTGGAGGAAGATTTCAGGAAGAATGCTATGGTTTTTAATTGACACGTCTCTGAGGAATTCAAACCCAGACTTCTGTTCACAAATTTCTGTTCATTGGAATGGACTGTTCCACCACATACCAAGCAAACGTCTTTCCTGCAATTCTGCCAGGTTGCCATGTGTGTTGATAAAGGAGTCCAAGCTTCTGTAGGACAGCTGGAAGGACTGCTAAACTTCTGAAATGAAGAATATATCTGTATCACAGTGGAAGGTGTAGTGGCATCAGGGATAAGCATGCCTGCTTCTTTGGGCTTTCATCTAGCTGGCAGGGTGGCAATAATGAATGCATTGGCACAGGGATATTGTCTTGAACTGTACAAGCCACCCTGATCATCTGTTTGTAATGAAGTCCCTGCCAGTGAGTTCTCATTGCACTTGTTAAAAGTTTGTAGTATACAATGCATCGATGTTCACACATGTAGGGGTCAGATGAATGTATCTTTGCAGAGGAAATAACACCTGTGTCATGAGCACTACTAAATAATAGTGTGTCAGAGACACATGACATTTTACTGCAGAGGAGAGAGCTATAGAAGACTTTTGGTGTTGAGATGTCCACCAGCACTTAACCTGTTCCTGGTTTAGGGAGATTTGATAGATTGTATTTGTCATCTCAGAATACCTATAAACTTGTAGGACTTGGTCACCTTTGTTAAGTATTTCCAAAGTATAAGGATGTCTACTAATCTTTTAAACCTGGGGAAATTAATTTTTTTCTTAAACATGAATCATGGAAATGCTTTTACATATAATAAATGGCCTGCTTGTCAGCGTGTACTAAGCTGTGTGTGAATGTGCTCATATTTTACAGGCTCATCTAACATGGTTACTGGGGAGACAAAAAGCTTCTTCAGTTTTGCAAAATCAGTAAGTGTCCCAGTGCTGTGAATCTGCTCTTTCCTCTAACTTCTGTCTTTTCTGCAGCATTTTCATCTTTATCATTCTCCTTTATCTTTAATAAGTTGTTACTTCTGATATTGCCAAAGAGAGTGTTTTTCTGACCACAGTGTGATCTGATGTGTTTTCTTCCACTGTGACAGGAGTTGGATCTGTGTGCAATTGCTAGCTGTCAGACATGTATCTCTTATACAGCTAAGCTTGAAGTTAGGCCGCATTATTTATTTACTTATGGGAAAATATCATGTCCATGGATATGCATAACAGGACCCTGTATGTTCCTCATATCTGAAAACACTGTCAGGACAGTGCAGTGAATTAAAGGAGATGTGTTTCTTAAGATGGGGCTTGTGTCCAGTCGTTTCCAGCTTTTCAGAAGTTAGTCCATGCAGAAAGGCATTTTCAGTTCTCTAAGTTCGTTTCAAGTGTCATCAAAGAGATGATGCTGTTGCCTTTGTTCCCTAATTGCTGATGTCAGCAAATCCAAAATGGAAATGTTACCTTTTTTTTTCTTCAGTGTACTACACCAACAAAAACCTGCTCAGAAATCCCAGAGAACAAAGAAGAGACAAATATATCAAATAAGCTGCAAGTGAGAAATAAGCTAACCAGGAGTGCAAGTGATTGCTTCAGAAAAGAAAAAGAGAAGTCTTTAAGATCTGTCATATGATTTTCTGCCAAGAGCTCATTTTCAGCTTCCAGCAGAAACCTCTTCCCAGGAGAAATTACCTTCAAAAGTCTCTATGTAGCTGAAAACAAGATAAATCAAATACTGTAGCAGGAAGCTATTCTTTGCCTCCTACATTGTCTTAATGATTGTAGTGGCACAGTCTTTGTTGTTGTCATGTGTCTGTGAACTAAAGATAATCTTTACTATGCAAATTGACCCATTCAAATAAAGCTTGCTAGGAAGTGGGATCTCAGTCTCAAGGATGTTCTTGGGTTAAATGAGATAGTACAAGGCTTGGTCAAGTATCACAAACATAATAATAGGCAAAAAAAGTAAATGGAAGCTGATAAGCAGTGCAGGAGTTGCTTGTGAATATTAGAGAAGCTTGCATGACTCTCTTGAAATGATTAAAAAAAAAAAAAGAGTTGTAAGAAGGGAGGTCCAAATTCCTTACTTTTCTAGACCCACATCCTAAAACCAGATCTCTTCACCATTCTTTGAACACCCTAATCTCATGCAACACAGGTCTGTTTTATTTCTGTATGTCAGTCAGATGCATACTTTTTTTGCCTCCTCCTTAAATAAAATACTTATTGCTCCTCTTGGCTGTTAATTCAGATCTGCCAGATGAGTTGTGCATGACACCTGCCCAGGCAGTTCTCTTGTGAACATTTCTTGAAAAATGTTTTTCTAACCCTGCTGTTGTTGTTTCCTTTCCAGTGGTGGCAAGTTGAGAAAGTAAATCCTATCAAGCTGTATGAGGAGAACAAAGTCATTGCTGGATTTTCCCTATTGAATCTACTATTCAAACAGAATCGAGGTGGTCTGGTCAAGAGTGTGATGGACAAACTCCTAAATCTGTATAACAATAAGAAGATCAAGCCTGTGGTTGATTCGTTATGGGCTTTGGAAGAGGTAGGAGCAAAATTTCTTTCCCCATTTAGAGGTTTCTGAAATATATGGACTTTTAGGTGCAAAATCAGATTTAAATATGTTTTCATGTTATTAAAATACTCTGCTTTTTCGTATGTTCACTAGTTGTCTCCAAAGCCCATCACACATTTCTCTGATAAATACTTCTGGAGTTTCAAATGCTCTGTGCAAAGTTGTTGAAAAAAATAATACTAAATTTGCTTTTTCAGTCTTAGAAAATTGTTTCTGTTTCCTAAGTGCATGAACCATGGCTAACAAGTGTGGTGTGAAATGCAGACACTGTAATTGAAAACAACTTAAAATCTACTCTGAGGAAAAGATCTAATACAGAAGCTTTAGTCTCAGTCTTATATTAAGACACTGGAACAGGTTGTCCCTGCCCATGCAGGGGGTCGGAACTAGATGATCTTTAAGGTGCTTTCTAACTCTAACCATTCTGTGTTTCTATGACTTGTGCTAGGAAATTGTGGAAGCCTGGAGGTTTTCAGGAAGTAGTAACATTGCATTGCGGACAGCCAAATCACAAGTAACTTTTAATGTAAGCTAAATTTGCAGAGTGTAGATATTTTTTTTTGGTTCTCTTTTCCCCTCTAATTGCTCAGCTCTCCATAAAGACATGTAAAGAAACTAATATGATCATAGCCTGGGCAATTATAAGCCTCATGACCAAAGCACTGTTTCTGAGACCTTCATAAGATGCTGATAAATGAACGTGGAAGTCTGAAGAGAAATGAACATATAAAGAAAGTGTGATTATTGTAGCACTGCCAGATTAGTATTTGTGGTTTATTTGTTTGTGAAGGGCACTGAACCTGCCCCATCACTTAAGATGTGTGAGCTATAAGAGCTCTGCTGAATGTGGCTTGTGGTTCTGTCATTATATGGTTGCTATTCTCAAGGTGCTGCCAGAAAATTCTGTCCGTGTTTGAACACATTAGCTGGTATGACCATGCATCCATGAGGAAACAGTAACCACCAGCCTTAATACATGAATAGTATTGAATTTTATGAAGATACTGAATGCTCTATGGGCAGGATTTTGCACCCAGCACCACCATTGCCATGGACACAGGTAAGGATCTGGAGTTGCGTGGTGGTGCTCCACAGCCTCCAGTTCTTGGAGCAGGACACTGGGACTTGTACGTGCCTGGTCCAGGTTGTATGGCAAGGTGTGTGCTGCCTCAGGTCATGCTAATGTGGGAACTGTATTTCTCTTCATATTATCACTAAATCTGCCCCCGTGTACCCCAACACACCATGTCATGTGGTACAGCAGACAGAAACGGTCCTGGATGATATGGGCTCCATTTGTTCCTTAGCAGCAAAACAGAGAGGAATGACAACGTCCCCAGGAATCTCCTCCTGTTTCTCTAAAACATCTACCTGAGGCCACAGCATCACTGATAGCAACTCAGTAACACATTGGGAGTTTACCAGCCCATGGCATGGGAGTGGCATTCATCTTTTTTGCTGATTTTCACCATCAAACTACTTAAGGGAAGGCAGATGTGATAAAGAGCAGCTGGCTCAGGCAAGACAAAATCCTCTGCTATTGTCTGAAAGGGAGAACCCTTTGAAGAGCATTGTAAAACAGAAATGGGATCAGATTTAGGTTCTTGATTTGGGTTTTAAAAATTTAATTATTAAATAAGCTTATGAACTATTTAAAGGCATCTTGCAAATTCTTTTTAAATATGTACTTTTTAGGTATCGATGAGTAAGAAAAGGATAATTCAAATAGTAACAATAGTTTAAATCTTAAGTGAGGACACAACATGAAAAATTACATGTCAGGCTGATCTTAGTAGTCAACATGAAGAGAATTTGTTGGAAGACTTCTGTTTGATCACATTTCATCTAACATTTGGCAGTTACACATACCATCGCTACCAGTAGATTGTGAAATGTGTAAATACATCTGTTAAAAAGCACAGTCTGGAAGACTACAGCTCATTTATCATGCCTGCTCACTTTCCATGAACTAGCTGTTAATTTATGAAGAAAATGTCTGGCTAGTATCCTCAGGGATGTTGCAGTGCTAGAGGTGTCCTTAGCTAATAGCTGTGTTACTGAAATATTACTCATTTTGAGCATATATTTTTGTGTGTATAAAAATAACATGGAGTGGACCCTCTTGCTACAGGTTCACTTGCTGCATGATAACTCCAAAACTGAGGACTTTATGTTGTAGTGCTTGTGAGAACAGCCAAAAAAACCCCTTCTTCCCCAGCTCCTTCACCCCCTCCCCTCCCAACTAAAACATTTATTTGTTCTAAAAGCCTGGTATGGTTCCTTGAACAGCATCTATGTCTAAATACTTTCTGGAGGAGTACATAGGTTGGATTTAAAAGAGTATTCTGAATATTAGAGAATATTGTAATTGCAACAATTCTTCACATTTTAAAGTTTTTCAAGTGGCACCAATACAGGGTTTAGAGAAGGTTATTGGGTTCCTGTTTGTCTGTTGCATTGTAGCGTAGGTTAAGTGATGTCGAGGTGATTGTTGAATAATATTCAAGGTAGCAGCACTCAGAAATTGCTGAACAGACTTAGCTTGATACTATTCCTGTTGAACAATGAAGGTTTATCTGGCTGTCAGTGAGATCATTCTAATTAGGATACAACCCCTTCCAGTGCTCTGATTTTTCTGTTTTAGGGCCTCATCCAGAGGCTGTGGAAGACAATGGAAGGACTTTGTGTTTCACTGGTCTCTTTTTTTTTCTTTTTTTTTCTTTTTTTTTTTTTTTTTTTTAAAGATGAGGTTTTACCTGCCCCTTCAGTATAGTGTGCTCAAATGAATTTACTGATTGACTGAAAAGAAAGTGGGATAGAATTTTTTTCTGGATGGAAATTTAAAAGTTACTTCATTCTGTTCAGTGCCTCAGATAATTGCTGACACAAGGGAGATTAGGATCTTGACTATTGCTATGGAGCAAAAGTATTTGCTTTGCTGTGTTATCTGTTGGTGTTGGCTTGGGAAGGGTAATTTTTATCTCAAATTTACATCCATAAATTCTAGTGAAGTCAAGTCTGTTCTCAAGTAGGCCATTAGAGCCATTTTATGATGTAAATTCAAGAAAGATTTGACTAAGAGACAGTAACAAAATCCATAGATATTCGAAAATATAAGTCTAACTGGGAATTACTCATGTTGAGCAAAGTCCTACAATAAATTAGCTGCTGTTGAGATGTCTTGCTATGTTGCAGCTACTGGTTTATACACTCAAGTGTTTAAAAGATGAGATAAATTGGAGATGGTACATGATTAAAATACTCTTCTGTAGTAAAAAGCTGATTTTCTGGAAAGATTGCATTTCATTACCAGTAATACAATTTAAAACAGAATTAGTATTCAGTGAGTATTTGAGCTTTGTGGTTGTTTCTTTGTTAGGAACTACTTATCTTATGCTTAATTTGCACTTAGTGACTCTTCTTCTTTCCAATTAACTTATAGTGCGCATTTATGCATTAGCATCCTCCTGAGGGTCTAAGTTTTTTGGCTTTACACAGTAGACAACTCTAGATCATTAAGCAGGATGAAAAGTGGAGATTCTCAAAAAAATCCAGTGTGTTGAATAAAAAGGTACATGTTGCATTTTTTCTATTAAAATTGTGTTTTCGTCTGTTTCTCTATCAGCAACAGAAAATATATCCTCAAGGTAGAATGGATTGTTGACATAGAAGCCAGAAGCACCTCTTGAGGTGATTTGCAGCAGTTAAAAGTAGCACTTACAGCAAGTGAAACAAAACTCAAATTCTTGCACATGAATTGCTAGATCTGGGCTATTTTGGTCCATATCGTTAACCACTAAGATTTTGGAAAAACACACTGACCACATACCTGCTTTGTGTACCAAAGGATTCATTCCTTTCTTGTCCCTCAAATGATTTAAAGGAGTGCACTGTTACGTGGTAATCATGGTATTCAAGACCTGTATTGCCCTAGGGCCAGTAAGAATGATGAAGATACTGAAACTCATGGAATAGAGTTGCTACTTAGTCTTAAAGTGGAAGAGGATAATCTGATAATATTACAAGATCAGGCCAGAACTTTGCAGTAGTCTCTAAATTACTGTTATTAGTGATAATGTAATAATGTCTTTAGCCTTTCCTTACTTAGCAAATAGTAACACAGCTGTAGCCCAGATCAAGGAACGTAGCTTGGCACTCAGCTGTGATTGAAATAGTGGAACCAAGGCACTAAATTTACTTATGGATCAAGGCCTGTGGATCTTGATATGAGTGCCAGAGACATCTAATGACTGCCTTGTGGTCAGTGCATGGAATGTTTTTGAGTGAAAAGAGCCCTGCACTTTAGTTTGTAAGGATCACTGCACTATCAGTCACAGGTTTTTTTGCTGAATAATTGTAAGAGATGGTGCAGGTCTAGCTGTAAATACAATTTTTATATAAGTGAAATTCTCTTGTCTTGAAGCCAGGGCTTTTCTCTAATTGCTAAGGAAGAATCAAGCTTCGTTTAAGAACCTAAACCTGAAAGGAGTGCAGTGCAACTGATCACATTCTAGTATCAATATAGAATACCTACTGAGACAAAAATTTCATTTAAGAGAAACATTTTCTTGCATGCTGCTGTTCTCAATACTTTGTTCTCTGTGTTAGCTTTCAATATTAGTAGCATTAGCAAGGAAAACAGTAGAAACCTATAAAGAACACAGCCCTCTTCAGTGATGAGGACTAGATGAAGGGACATTTCCCATACAGAATTCATAGCACATTTGGGGGAGGGCAAAGCCGTCACAATATGTCTGGTTTTAGCATTGCTCTTTGGCTCCAAAGGATTCAGCTACTGTAAACCTGTTTTTTCCACTGAACTCATCCTCTTATATAAATTACCTCGTCAGTTTATGCTTTTAGGTATCGACAATATCAATGTTATTTACAATGGGGGGACAGGAAATATCAAGCCCATGATAGCAGAATAATAACAGTGAACCCCCTAAAGCAGAGACTTTAATTTAATCAAAAGTTATTAATGCTTTTCACTGATCTTAGCTTTTGGACAAAAAACATTTCACATATCATTATAGTAAGACACAGAGAAAACTGACACATTTGTTACTTTTAAGGTGGCAAGAGGGCCATCTAATAATATCAGATCAGACTGGTACCTTGGTATTCATACTAAATGCCATCTTGTGTCAACTTTTTTAAAGTGATAATAATGACATGTGCAGGTTTTTGTCTTTTCTGCATGATGAAAACATTCTCCAGCTGAGCAAACTACACCTTTTTTGAAGCCAAGTGACTTCTATTGCATTTAGAACCTGTATTTGTTCTTCATGGTATGCAAAATAATCTAGAGTAACACGATGAAAGTGAAAGTTCATTTAAACCAAAGTAATTACCCACCATGAATACAGAAAATAATTGTTTCTTTCATAGCCATATAGTGTTAAATTGTGGAAAGAGGGAAACTTAACTCACTCTGTGTTAACTCCTATGAATGTATCGATGTTTGCATTGCCATGAGTGCTCCTCTAGCATTACAGTGCAGAATCTACTTGTTTTGAGGCTGCAAATATTTCTTTGACAGTCCTTCATTTCAGTTGTTCATGAACTGTTTCCTGATTTACAGGTATTAGCTCTGCATGTATGCTGTCCTGTGATACTGCCACATAGCTCTTTGTTCTTCCTATGTGATAGCTTCTGTTCCCTTTGACTGTATAAAATAAACATCTGTAGTTCAAAGTAAACGGAAACGTTTTATCTGTACATCACCATTGTTTCTTTGTACACAAACAAGTCTAACACAAATTTAATACAAGCTTCGTGCAGATATCAAAGCTTACAAAAATGCAAGGAGCTGTCGTACTGTTGTGCTACTGGTTTCAAAACAGACATGTAGGGCAAGTATACTGAGAAGCAAAACCTGAATAATTCAGTGTAGTTTGCTTCTGTTTTCACAACCAAATTCTGCACAGTTATAGGCCAAAATATCTTTCAAATTTTGGGAGGAGTAAGGGGGAAGCTCTTCAACTTGGATTTCACCTCACTAACATTAAAAGTAATGAACACAAGTTCTAAATGAGTGAAAACTGAGCCATGAGTAAGGTGATTTTTCATAAAGATTTTGCAAATAATTTTTCCCAAAATGCCTACCTTAAGTAAATATTAATTAAAATGCCAAATAAGTTTGGAGCTATATGCTTAGAGGAATAGTGCTGGAGGTAATTGGGTATTGCAGGCTTTTTTTTTCCCCCTCTAAAACCTTATGCATACCTGATTATGGGATCCTTGCTGCTCTTACATTAATTATTAAGCTCCTACCAAATGCCTATATAGTTTAATTTACTTTTCTTCTCCATTTAATGCTATTTAACAGGACTTCATATAACTTCAGAATTAATTCCACTTTTCCTACCTGTGTCAGCAAGTAATGGCATAACACAGTAGGCTTTTTGGCTTCACACTCTGTTGGTAACAATGTAATGTAAGGATGAGAACGAGATAGAAAGCAGCCAGACAAGACTTGGGTATAGAAACTGTGACTCCATAATAAGGCTTTGGATACACGACATTAGGAGCTGTTTTAGGAAACTTGTACTTCACTTGTTATGTATGTAAGAAGAAATAAATTATTTTCAATTGCTACATGTTGTTCATAAACACTGCAGGAAATCTGAGCTACATGTATGGAATTTAATTAAGCAAGTAATGTCTTTCAGCTCTATGCTTTCTTCTCTTTTCTTTACACCTTTTGAAATTTAGTTTGTTTTGTCTAGCCTGCCAGTTGAATACCTGCCCTCAAATAATTTTACCATCTAAAGTCTTCAGAACGTTCCTTTGTGCAGGCTGAGAATATTCATGCTACGTACTCATTTAATTGATAAATAATAAAAGAGATGATGGATATCTGTACTTGCCTGATCCCATGCAGCATGGTAGTGGAAAGATTATGGATCAGCCTGAAAATCTCTTAATTTCCAGTTCTGGCCTCTAACAACCAAGCCCATGGGCTGTCTCAGCATCTCTGTGAGCCTTTGTGGTTCAGTGTGTAGTCCCAAGTCTCAGAATGGCATGTGTTCTATGGAATTTCAGTAAGCCGTTTCATTTCAGGGGAATGGTATCAATATTTTGAAATAAAGTAGCAGACATAGAAAAGTATTTTGGCAATATTTCTGAGGAACATTGATTTCTGTGTTGAAATGTTGCTGTTACAGGGGTTAGAAATTGACTAGTACAAGCCTAAACCTCTCTCAATTAACTTAAATGCAGCCTGCAGCTACAGCCCTTTTCTAATCTATTTAGCAAGCACTCTGCTAATAATTAGTTATGGAGATATACAGGCAGAAATACTTTTCTAGAAGGCATGAGACACTGGAAGTTGAAAGTGCAGTGGTGAGTCATGGTATATGTTTCTGGGTCAGGACAGATTGCCATTTCTACTTGTCCTCGTGTGCTACAGAGATAAAAGCTTCCTGTAATGGCAGGCTGGAGGAAAACAACATGTAGGCTGGTTCATGCTGGATAGCATGAGGGCAAGGGGAAGTAGGCAGGAAAACAGTATAGGAAACGTTGATAGATTCCACTCAAGGAAGTGTGCACTGTTAAAGATAAACTAGTCACATGTTTCCAGATAACTAAATTAGCAACAGGAGATTGTATATGGGAAAAACTGGTTTGTAATTTATTAGAAAAAATAAGAGCAAACTTATTACATGGAGCGAGCTGCTGATTAATTATTGTGAAGAAGAAGTATTTTACAAGAGTGGCCTGCTTACTGAAATGTATCAACTGACTTTTACGTTATAAATTGGCACATGTTCCTTAGGTATTGAACAGGTATGGTGGTACTGTACCCTTGCAAGAAAATGACTAGAGACCTGGATAGTGAGAGCTTTGGAAAAGCAGAAGGGAAATACTTTAGACATCAAGTACACCTTTAAAAGCATTCATGTGTATGCATAACTCCAGGAGACTAGAGTATATTTCTTCTATATTTATCTTGATTGTTTGACTCCAGCATGTTTATCTTACACTTCATTTTTACTGTTTGTGTCCTAGAATTTAAGCTGTTCTCAAGAGTCAGAAAGACAGGGTTTCATGGTATCATTTCCCTATTCAAAAGCAATTTCTAGGCTCTTCATGAAGTATTAGAGAAAAAAAGCTACCTGCTTTTATACGCTTGATCCAAACATGCTCCAAATCTTTTTTTCTACCTGATAATGCAATGAAACATCTGCCTGTCTTCTCCCAGTCTTGCATGCAGGTTGATTAAATGTATGCCAATAGATTACATCCACCAGCAAAAATAATTTTAAATTGATTCAAACAGAAAGTTTATTATTTCTTGTGTTCCACAGAGTTGGGAGTACCACTAACTGACAAGGAATTCTTAAGATTTGGAACAGTGAGTGTTTTCTGTCACTAAGAGAAATAACCATCAGATACTGTAAATGGAAAAGACTAGATAAACAGCATGTAATAAAGGGAAAATACTAGAAACTAAGTTTTCAAAAACATATAGTTGCTATTTCATTCTTGTGCTATTAGTGTGTGTCATTTAAGCTACAGAGCCTATGAATGGAACCTAGAATTTTCCTCTATGTCAAAAAATTCTGCTCATGCTTCTTTGTTAATGAGTTGAGTTGAACTGTCAGGGACTGCGAAATGTGAGAAATTCCAGAGTCTCAAGAGGGAGAATCTGAGGTTTGTGTTAATGTTTCCTAGTGATCGTTTTCATAGTCAGAAACTTGTTTTGGTCTCAGTTCAAATTTAGAAAGACCTGTTTTCTCAGGATTTTAAAAAGATGAGGTAGAAATAATGAAGTCTACTTGGTGATGTTGAGAGAGCTGAGAGATGTCATCCCTATATGTCTGGCACAATACAGAATACAAAGAATTCAGACTCCTTGCCTTTGAAACAGTCTCATTTTCAGACTGGAAAGATCTCTGAATACTTTGGATGACCTTTTGGCCTCTGATCAGCCTAGTTACTTTGGTGGTAGGTTTTTTTGTTTGCTTGTTGGGTTTTTTTTCTGGCTTTAATCTGAATACAATATCCATTAATCAGTGGATGCCTAGAAGGCTATCTAAGGAGTCACTAGAAATAATCAAAAGGAAGTGGGGGAGATAAAAATAAGCAAAATCCCTCTGTTTAAATGTGTTAGGTCCATTTTGTCTAAAAGATGTTACATTGGCAGCATTGGTCCCTGTGGCCATCTTCCATGACTGAGCAGAAAGGTTAATAGAGCAGAAGGGAATCAGATGATTTCAGGGACTCACTGGGGTGAGAAACATCAGTAGATACAATGCCTTCAGCATTTCTGCTGTATATTCTAGCTCACATTTTTCTGCTTTTGGGGATTTTGGGTGCTTGGCCTATAAAGAGATAATGTTGACATAAGCTTTTAGCTATAGTAGAAGGATGTTTAGTTGTCAGCACACACACAGAACTCTGGTAAATTAAATTCACTGGGCTTTTTTTGGTTTTAGAAATGCCTTTCTAAAAATGAACATTTTAGAGCTTCTTCTGGGATCTGCCTTTCAGTGTATCTATGTAAAAATAACCAAAGAAAAAGCAAATTATTGGTACCATCAGCAAAACCAAGTTTGTTTCTCAGCAGCTAATCATGTTGATGACTAGTTTTGGCAGACTGGTAGAATTTGTGGAAGTCTCATGAGTGGTAGTAAAATAATAATTTCCAGAGTAGTTGTTTTCAATTTAGTTTTTTAATCTTAATGCTAGTAGTCCAGTTAGGTTGCTAGATTCCCTTTACTGCAGAGACCACACAAGTTTTGTGTTTTATTTAATAAAACGTTGGCAGTATCATAAAAAAGGAATTATTACTGTTGTATCTATAAGACTTGTAGATAAGATAATTTTGTAGTTCTATGTAGATAACCTACTTATTAACCAAATGATCCATTACTGGTATTGATTGTAATTAGGAAGGACAGTTGAATATTAAACTTCATGAGTCAACATGTTCCACTATTTGAGTCCTACCTTCCCCACCTTGAGATTCATTACTTCATCATAACAACATGGCCCAGTTCCTTACTCTTTAGAGAGCAATAAAATTAATATCTGAGTCAGTGAAAACAAGCATCTTCCAGGTTTTGCTTTAAGCCCACTCTTGGGGTTCACCAAGAGACGTGCAGTTTCCCCAAAGGCTGTGAAAGTTGGTCATGAGCACTTAATCAGTAGTAGTTGCAGCACACACTGTGTACAAGTCTGTTCTGATCTCACCTAATTATTGGGCTGTTCTGATTTGGGTTTTTTTCAATTATCTGAAATATCCAAAATAACACTTGATTTTAGTGCACAACAATCATTAATCAAGATAAATGTTCTCACCTAATGAAAATGGCTCATAGATTCTTTTCAATCATTCTAAACACAGATGAGTTTTCAAAGCAAAATTACTCTTGGGCATAGAGATATCTCTTAGCATAATATAGTCTGAATTTAATGTGATAATTGAGAGTTTTATATGGTATTGCAGTTTAGTAATGATATTATTGCTCATTACATATAATGATATAAATGAACACACAGGCAGCAATACAGATATATTGTCAATACTAAAGGGTTTCTGTCTATATTAGCCTGCTATGAATGACTGAACACAAAGATATTTTGTAGGGCAAATCTGTATGTTATGATCACTGACTCAGGGAAAACAATACTACAAGAAAGGAATGTAGTTAAAGAATTTCAGATGAGCAACTGATCTTGTACTGTTTTCATTTTACTGAATACGGTAGTTTAAATCTCAAAGTTCAGGCTTTGAATGTGGTATGAAAGCACACACATTTTTAAATGTAGGCCATACCTAAATGAAATAAAGCTTTGTACATCACAGGCAGCTCCAAGCTTTGGGTTATAAATGCATTCATTTTAGTAGAATAAAGGTTGTGTAACAGTGAATTCCCTGCCATCAGCAAATGCCAACAAGGTTCAGAAGAACCTGAGTGGGTTTTTTTATTATTTTTGTTGTGGTATTTTTTTCCCCCTCTATTTAAGTGCTATAGTTACGTCCTGGTTAAAATATCTTAGAAATCTTAAACCTTCCTGAGGTAAAAGAGCAAAACCTTGGAATTCTTTAGCAGAAGTAACACAGTGCTTATCTTTTCCTTCAATTTGAAATGTAATTCAGAATGCTCCTACAGTTAAGCCTACATTAGCCTAGAGCTAGCAAAATGTGTCCTTTTAAAGTTCTTGCCTATTTTCCTGAATCACTGTAGCTAGTATAGATGCTGTTTGCTTTTTTGGTGCATCTATGCATGCAAATTTAATTTAATTAGATTAGAAACTGTCTCAGCTGAATCAGTGATATTCTATCACATGAATACTTCTACTTCAAATTTCCTTCCACCAATAACATAGCAATTTGATTTCAGTTGATGCAGTGTGTAATGCTAAGATGAATGAATATTCACACATGAGCTTTAAACCTGTTGTAAACTAAATCAATTTTTATAGCAATCACTTTGGTACAATGCTTACGTGGATTTAAGGTCTTTAATATAGGCTTAGGCTGAGACTTTTTTCACAGCATTAGAAGAAATGTTAAATAATAAAGGAAATAGGACTGCAAAATACATTGTAAAAATGTCAACTAGCAAATAAGATTTATTCAAATACCTTTCATCTTACGTAGATGAGCAATTTAAAACTTACTGCACAATGATATAGCATGAACTGATGATAAGGATGAATCATACTCTCTAACATTACAAATGTATTACAATTTAATATATCCATGGGTTTTAGTTTTGTCTAAGTGTAATTTTAGTTAAGTTATGCAGTGGCACTGAATGGTAGGATCTGACTTACAAAGCTTACTGAATAGTTAAAACACGATTAATAATTAGACTGGCAATCCTCTTGGTACTATTTCCTGAAACAAACAAACAAAATATATATAAGAAATCAAAAGAGAAATATTTTCTCATTTTGATCTTTGGAGATTTTTGACATTTACTTTGAATTTCAAGAATTCACATAATTATTTCACAGATTAAGGATGACTTTTATTGGAGCGAATCCATTGTTATGAAAGAACATGGAAATTGTTCTCAAAGATGCAATATTAATGTGCTCTTGTAATCTGATCCTAGTTGGTGGACTTGTACATCAAGCTTCACAGACTTTGGAAAGGATAGTGCCAAGGCTTTTTAATGATTACATCTTTACTATCTAGAGGACTGAATGTTTGTTGCATTTTGTAACCAGTAACTTTAATTCCCGTGGTTTGGGTTAGTGGTTCTGGAATAGAGTGCAATTTCTTCTCCACAGTGGTAATAAATAAGACTTTAAGTTATTTCACATAAGTAGACTGGTAGTACAGGAGCTTCTAATTTTTTTGTTACTGATTTTCAGATCCCTTATTGGGAAATAAAGCTCAAAAAAGAGCTCAAGGAAGGGTCTGAGGAATATATAATAGAAGGTCTTTGGGAGTAAAAATATTTTATTTTCTTGAATTGTTTAGAAAATATGATGAAAAGTTACAGTGTCAGAATTCATGTTGGTCACAGTTTTGTACGTGACTTCCAAAAAAATCACCTGGCATTTTAGAAGGGTAGAGGAGGAAGCACGTGTTTTCATGAGACAGAAACTTACTACAAGATCCAAGAAGTAGAATAAAGTAAGGCATAGTCAGCAACCCCTATTACTGCAAGACAAAGAAGAGAGGCCATGACAGGGAAGTTTAAGGGGGGGGTTTTAAAAAAACAAACAAACAAACAAACAAACCCAAGAAACTACTGTGATGCAGATTGTAATGCTTTTAAGTTTGGATTTAAAAGAGTTGGTGAGAAATACTAAAATAAATAAATAAATAAAAGCAGTTGTGCTAGTAAGCTGTGGAGGAAAGTCTGTTGTGCCCAAAAACCTCAGGAATTGGGGCCCCACAATCCCAAGGGTTGCTGAAATGAAGCAGAGTCTTGCAGAAAAGAGCCTAGTATTTGGCATTTCATTTATATTGGTGTAACTGCATACATGCACAAAAAAACATTGGTTCTTGATAAATATATATTCAATGATCACCTAATACTTTGCAGGCTGTTTTTTTGGGTTCCCCAGCCCATTCTTCTCACCCCAGTCTCTCCCCCATCTCACTCTACTCCCCCAAGGGACAACGTTTGTGCCCATTTGCCCAGAGGCAGAGTTAATACACAGATTTACTTGGAACATCTTGCAACTAGTTAGCTTAGAGGCAATTCAGAATATGGTGTCAAAGCAAAGATTCTTCTCTCTTTAAATAGTGTCCTGCAAGTGTCTAGACAGTCTAAGTGAAAAGCCATGGTTCTGGAAGTATTTCAGACTTGGAGTTCTCATATGGCTGTGAAACAGCACAGTCCCAGAAAGACTGTCTGATCTTTCACTTGTGTGTGTGGAGGGATCTCTCTGCCAGATTCCCACAGAGGAATAAGCAGGCAGGATTGCTGCTGCATGGCTGTGCAGAGGGGATGAACAACAGTCACCTTCTACAGTCTAGGCATTATAATTAGAAAGACAACAATACAACACTACACAAAGCAGTATGTTTATCATTGCATATTCTGGGGGCGAAGAGGGGGGTGTGGAATTTAATGACACTATTACAGCATTCTTATGTGAAAGGGAACTGAATGAGACATACTTGTGGTTTGGTGTATTTTTTTCTCCAAATGTTTTTTCAAACAGATCACAAAGCAACATTGCTGAGGCAAGAGTTAATAAACTGATGTCATGGAGCCTGATAGTAAATAACATAAAATGTCTTTTTTCTTAATTGCTTAGTGATGAATCATAAAATTTATTTCCTGCCATAAATTGTTATAAAAGATTGTGATGGAATACAGGAATATACCAAACTGAACATTGTATATTAAATCAATTTAGGCAGGAGACTGTTACATCTTAAACAAATACAGAAGGCCTGTTTCTTTTGCCTGCAACTGCCAAAACTCCTTTGCAGCCAAAGGAATTTTCCCCGGTGGACAAGCTGCTGCTGTGGACCAAACCAGACTCGCTGGAGTGGAATCTGAACCACTACACTCTTCAATACCCCAAGGTTCAGGAGTGTCTGAGGCATCTCAGTGTGCACAGTTGGCTCCAACTTACTGTAAGATATGTTATTTCTCAGAATGGAGAAAGGTACCATAAAGTTGACCAGTTCTGAGCTCCTGTACTCCTGGCTTTGATATGCTTAAAGTCACCTTCCCCGTGTAAATCAGGACCATGCTATCATAATTTCTACCAACAATCCTAAAGACTCAGACAGCAGCTGGGAGTCAGTGGCTCAGGGACATAGTGGTAACCAGAAGTGTGGTGTAGGAGGGATCCCCTTTTGGTCAGGGGATTTGAGGAACTTTTAAACTTTATCACAATAGATCTATATCCCTTCCATGCAACACTCTGCACATCTTCAGACTGGTTAATCTTGGAATAGAGTCAATATGATTGTTTTGTGCTATGGACTGGACAGACTGCTGCAGAAGATTTGGGTCCAGGAGTTTCGGCTTCATTGCTACTCTAAAAGAAATTCCAGCACGGATTTTTGAAGCTTCATCCTGATTCACAAGTTATGGCTTTTCTGCTTGAGTGTGTTCCAGGGTTTTCTTCACCAAATATCTACCCTTCAGAAACAACCCTTGATGTTGAAAGTAATAAGGTAATTATTTCCTATATTAATGCAGAAGAAAAATCCCTTTTTCTTTTAGGTTACGTTAGTAACGTGATAATGTGAAAAGCTGTGCTGTGCCAGGTTAAATAAAAAATAGCTTTCCTTCTCACTCTGCAGGTTTTTCTAAGGTAATACACATAATCTTATAGAGGTGTTCTCTCTGTAGCACTTCACTTGCAACCAAAATGCTAGTCTTTAACTTTCAAAGTGCTAAATCCTCCTGAGCTGTTCCATCTTGCTGGAATTCTCTATGTCGATGGATCAGACTTCAAGGTCTTTTCTCTGCTTTTACTATGTGGGAAAGCTCCCACCAAATTGATAATCTAGACACTGCTGTTTAGTACTTCTAAATATTTAATTTGATGTTGGCTCTGCCTTTTTCCTGCTTTATCCCTATTGACTTCATAAGTAAAAGCTGGCAGGATTTGGCTCTGTTATTTTGAAATTACAAGGCTTTAAATCTCTCTTTCTTTGAATTTTACTGAGGCAAAACAAATACTCATTGACGTCAGCAGGGGCTTATAGGAATAAGGAAAGCACAGTGCTGCAGCTGTGGTTCTCTATTTAAAAGACGTATAACTTAATAGATACCTTCAGTAGCTGAGGGAGGATTCGGAGTCAGAATTTGCCTGTAGCACCAGTTTTATTCCTTTGACATTTTTCTCATCTTGGATCTGGTTTTCGTCTTGCTGCCATGGCAACATACAGTGGGGCTGAGAGGACTCTAGAGAAAAGGTCTCTCATGCTGACAGGCTGCAGAAGGGAATAGAGGCCAGAGCTGCTGTTTGCAGCTGTGAATGGCAACGGAATAATGAATAAAAGTACTTTCTATTTGCATGTATGCAGGCAAATCATTGGTGCAAAAGTTCAGCGTAACAGAGCATAAAAAGGTGAGTTGGAGAAAATAATTTTTTATTTCAAATTAATATTAGCAGGATGACATGACATGTTATCTTCACAACAAGGAAATAGGAATAGATTGTATTCGAAATCCTGTAAATATTATGCTTCTTTTTAATCTGTCTTGCAAGATGCTGCATACCCCCAGTTTCCAGGATAACAGAGTTTGAGAGATCTCTGTAGAATTAATAGTGTAAGAGAATTGGCCAGGGAAAGAGAAGGATAATCCAGGCCAGTTGCAGATGGAGGTTTTTCAGCCTCCCATATACCCAGCTCCCATGCAAACAGATAATTGTAGGACTTTGTCTCAGCAGTTAAGTCAGTTAAAAGCTAGAAGCACTTTTCTGCTAGATATTCTGATATACAGTGCAAGGAAAATATTTATATCATAAATGCAGTGTGTTGTGGTCAATAGAGGTTATTCTGTTGCTTTCAAGTTAAAAAACCCCTACTAGCAATAGGATAGTTTTGTCCAAATAACTGCATCTGTGGTAGGGTAATTGTAAGTAATCACACCCAGGCAAAAAAGCTTTGCTACAAGAGTTTGTAAAGAAGGCTTATCCTGAGAAAGGAAAATACTGTCAACTCATTTAAAATAATAAAAAAAAAGCACTAAGAAAAAGTCAGCTTGTTTCCCGTGGAAATATTACTGCACTAAATCATGTTGCATAAACACGAGAAAGACATTTCAAGATTAGTGAGGATCAAATATGCCAGCAAAACAACAGGACTACATTTTGACAGATGTAACTTTTGCGAGCAGAAGGACAAAGTCATAAATGCAAAGAAACCCAGTGACTGCCCTCTGTGTGTGTGTCACAGGTTATCCAAGGAGCCTGTGTTCTGTCCCTTCTCTTAGCCCAAGCCATGCTAACAGGGCTGTGTCAATTGTAGCCTAAAAGGGAGATTTACTTCCCATGCCCTAATGCCCCTGCAAAATCTGCATGGATTAGTACACCAGAACTCATTCCTCAGAGCTGCCAGCAGGCTAACAAATTGTCATCCTTAGTTTTTTGAGTGTCCTCCCTTCCACAGATCACAGCTACACAGACATAATCCAGAAGACAGAGACTACATTTTTTTTCTTCATAGGGAGAGCTATGTTCGGTTTTAAAAGCCATATATGCCAATGACATGAAGGAAAACTGTTCTGGTCTGAGAATTAGAATGCAGATCACAATTCATCTTATAGACAGCTTAGATTTGTAATAGACCACAGCAGTGATTCTGATTATAAAAATCATGTTGCCTCATGGCACTAATGAAAGCTGTAGTATTAAAGCTTTGTTTATGCAGTATCTCAGCTAGAATAGACTGCAGTATGAATCTTTTTCTTCATTACCATATACAAATGATGCTTAAATAAATGTTATTGATATTAGTGTTTGTAATTCTAATGGACTCATTTAAATAGTGGTTGTTATGAACAGCAACAGAACAGAACAAGCCCTAGAATGAAAAATGGGCAAGTTTTTAATTCAGATTATTCTTTCATAAGCCTGAACAAGATTTGGATCATTACCTGTGACACTTGGGTTGCCAAAGTAACCTTGACTAGCCAGCTGATGTTTGCATACCGCCTGACACGATCACCATGGAGATCCTGTCCATGTGATTTTGCAGACATGATGCAGTTGCAGGCTTCTCAGACACATGACAGTGAGCAAGAGAGGAATTAATTATTGGTAAGGAACACTCTTGCAGAATGCTCTTTGTCACGGAAGCAGTGCAGAAGCAAAACTTCTGCTTATTGTTGTAGCTGCATATAGAGGAGTAGGGCAAGGTTAAGAGGAGGAAGCAGTCTTGGCTTTCAGAAGGAAAATACTGAGTCCTCTTAACAGAAAGCTCATGTTTGACTGAGATGGGAGGAGTGTTCAGAAAGTGCTGGCCTGTGTGAAAACCCTGTTTGAAGGATATTTATTTACGAAATGTATGCTTGAGTAACTGACAATACTACTGGTATTCCTTTATCAAGTGAGACTTTTATTCTTTCTCAGTACCCCCCCTCTCATTCACATGCAACCTAGTGATGTCTGGAAAGTTACACCAGTGGAACAGGGAGTGGAATTTGGAACAGGGATTGAAATTAGTTTGTATACACAGACTATTGCAAATTCTTCTCAAAAAGTAGCCGTTGTGCTGTGCATTTCTCTTTCAAATTCATTTTTTTCCTGAAGTAAATGTATAACTTTACTAAGTAAATAAATAAATTGATAAAATTAATTGTATTACTGAGCTGAACAGTTTCATAGGGTGATGAAAGCATTATGTTTTGGCTTTTCCACTAGGAAGTTTTTCCATGCCATATTGCCTTCATTGTTTCTCTGCTAAACATCCATAGTATTAACCTGGGTATAAAGCCCCCAATGTGTTATATTGGCATAGCAAGCAGTTCAGTGTTCCAACTTTGCAGTCTCTTATTTTGCTCCTGAGATTGGTTCCTTACAAGAGTCGAATACAGAAATGGATCATTAAGTTTAAAATAATATCCAAAAGCTTGAAAATAGCATCTGTTTCTTAGGCAGGCTGCATTTATCTTTCACGCTTTGAAATGGTGCAACAGATAATTAATAATATATTTTCCATTTACCTTTTCCTATATTTATAAAGCAGTAGATCAGTTAACATTGTTGGTTAACATAAGTGCCTCAGCTTGATTTTGAAAAGATTTGAGGCTGGAGAAGGTGAGCCTAACTGAAGCAGAATAAGAAATTTTAAAGATGACACAAGATCTGAAGTTCTTGATACTTTTGAGGAGTAAGCCAAGAGAGACCCTACAGTGGTGTTGTAGAGGATTCAGTACAGCAGTCAAACTTTATACTTCCAGAGCACACAGCTACCATGAAGTTTCTTATAGAACATTCTCTGACTTGTAACATGAAGGCATTTCTGCTTTTACTCTACTACCAAGGTTTATTGACAATAATTGTTGCTCTTCTCGGTATGATACACAATACAGATGGACAGAAATGGCTCTGATCCAAGAGAAGCTCTGAGATCCCAACCATAACGTCCCCTCAGGCAAATATACTTAAATAGGCTTTTTTACAACAGGCTTTTCCCAGCTTTGTGGTTTATTTATTTATTTAATCCTGTGTATGTATCAAGACTTCTTTGAAGAATTATTTTGGTAGCATTGGTAGCAGAACGCCTTTTAATGCTAATACAGTGCAATGCTTCTGTACTTTACCACTTAAGCTCTTTTTATTTTCTATTTCTTGCCACTCTGCTTGGGTCCAGCAGAGTAATATGAGGAAGGAGCTTGTAAAACACTAAAATTCTCATTTGCCATCATAACTACCTAAGTGCTGCAGATTTTCTGAGTATTTCTCATAGGGTATAGTAAGCATGACTTGTAAAGGACCTTGAGGTGCATTGATCTTGTCTTTCTAGACCATGTTTTTTGTTTTACAGATGACTTCCTTATTGCATAGTTTGTCTTAATTTCCAGATTCACTGTCACAGCTGAAAAACATTTGAATGAGGATGTGTGGTGACATGTCCACGACTGTACCATTTGTGGAGCTGAAAGGGATGGGAGAAATATACTTGTTCAATATTGTTTCTCCAATTATAAATGCATGTTCCCTAAAGTAAATGCAAGTTGTCTCAAACTGAGTTAAAAAGTTTATTTTCCTGCATTTGTTATCATTTTCCACTAGACTGAACAGACAGGGGAAGATGATTCTAGTCTATGCTTAAAAACTGTCAAACCAAAATACAAACCCCTTTTGATCCTTGCTACTGGAAGAGATTTATTTTGAATCAACCTTCCACCACTTCAGAGAACCTCCAGTAAATTCCAGGATATCCACATGCCTGACTGTTAAGCCTACCAGTTAAGCCTGGGGGCTGATTTTAACCAAGTGCACAGTGGTTCTCTGTCTTCATTGATAACGTGCAACAACTCAGACTTCCAAGAGCTCCATGCTGCCCTCTGCACAAAGCAGGCTGCACGCAGCACTTCACCGTTCGTGTGAAGAACTAACTGCTTTTATTTAGTCTGCATAGAACAACTTCAGCCTTAACCTTATTTGCATAGCAAAGAAGGTTTTTAATGCTCTCTGTAGTATAAGAGGGAATGGTTTTAATATTCAGCCACCTTGGGAAAAAAGTAGTTGCAGTCTTGGTTGAATAAGTGGACTGTTAGCAGCCATAAACAGAAAAAGTTCTCATAAAATAGATCATTGTCTCTTAACTCAGACATAGTGTACTGAAATACATTGCACTAGTACAGAATTTGACTAACTGGATAGATAAGTTGCAAATAATGCTAAAATACAGCTGTTGTATCAGCTATTCAGGCTTTTTATATACCTTTTTAATGCATTGCAATAGTTCCATCTGGATTCTGTAGCCACTATTATTATTACAAGTTTTATTGTTCCCTTTGCCTCTGCCTGCTGTTTGCATTTGTAAGTTACTTACAAGTGTCCTGGAAGCAACTCCTGAACCTTTCTCCAGGGCCTTAAATTTGATACTGTGTATGAGAAAAATGCAGAGAAGGCACATTTTCTCAAATTTGCCTTGCTAAATATGATATGGTACAAATTAAAGCAAATGTTGCACAGCCTGCTTTCCGCATGATGGTTCTGGTAGTAAATTTCAATGGACGGGCAAGTGTGTTTGCTGGTTTCTTAAATTCTGTCACATCTATGTCAGTTGTTTATACTGTGCTGTAGACTCCTGAAAGCTTGATTTGACTAATAAGAGTCGTAAGAAATAATACAGCTCCTGCTTCTTCAGTCTTTGTTGAATATTCTAAAATAATAATGTCCATAGTGCAGAACAAGTCTTAGAAGATAGTTAGGTTTGTCTGTGCTGTAAGGTAACTTCAGAAGAGCTATTGTGATTTTGTGGACTATGCTTAGAGGTCAGCCTTCTGTGCAGAGAGATTCGTAAGATTGTGGTTTTGAAGGTTAATTTACAATTACGCCCTAAGTTAGAAAGTCATTGTTCTACAGTGCAATTTTTCTTCTGGTCTAATTTTTTCTTTTTTTTTTTTTTAGTCTGGTATTTACTAATTGAGGGAACAACTTGCCAAAATTAAGGTTGTAATGTTGAGTTCACTGCAGTTGGCTTTCAAAACAAGGCCAACAGATGGTTAAGACTTTTTGTATCCAGCAGCCATTGAAATGAATTGGAAGTTGAAAGCTGTATTCACTTAGTATCTTTAAAAATCTCTTACCTTCTTCTGTAGTAGACATTCAGTAATTATCTCAGGTGCCTGGACCCCAGTTCAGATGTTTAAATATACTGTGGGACCCACGGGCTCCCAAGTCAGCATATTGTTTCAATATTCTATGCCATTATTCTAAATATTCAACAAAACTCTATGTCACAGATGGTAGATCCTATTAACATAAAACATAAACTCTTTCTTGTCTCAACATATCCTCTTATGCTGGCAAAATGTGATGGGGGTATGAACATTTTTTATGTGTGCATTTTCAGTTCCTGAAGTTTCTCACCATTAAAGTGAGGAAACTCTTGACATCTTCCAATTTCCAGTGATTTAATAGTGCAATGGTGCACATTGAACATCAGAGCAACACACACAAAATTTCAGTGCATCAACACTGACCTCTCATGAGTTCTGAAACTGCATACATCAAAATAAGCTCCTTTCAGGTGTATTAATAGGAAGAGGTTTTGTTCCTTTCTCACCTGGGCTAATTGCAGCCAGCTATTAAATGTCTAGCCTTGGTATCTGTAGGACACTACTTATTAAAAAAAAAAAAAAAAAAAGGTGGCACTAATCACAGCCACTGCTTGGATCCAACATTCCCTCTATAGGAACGCAAAAGGAATCAATAGAAAAAAATTATCGGTCAATCAAAAAACATTTGATACTCTCAGTGAGAGTTGAGCTTCTTGATAAATACTCTGCAAAGAGAAAATCTAATGAACAACCAGTAATGATTAACTCCCTGAGCCTTTATTCCTCTCTGTATCTCAGCTAACCATTACTTTTCTAGTGCATTAACTTTATATATGTGTTACACTATTCAGAAACTGTCCTCAAGACTCATATCCCATTTTGTCAAACAATGCAAAAATCATACCTTACAAATGCACTGAAAAATGTTTAACTATTAATTTTGTTTCAAGCAGCTGTTTGAATGGCTTTGCACATAGCATGCCTTAAATGCATTGCTGGTTTTGGAAGGAAGTTCAGGCTTCCCTTAGTGTGTGCCTATAAAATATCATTAGATTATCTTTCTTTCAGGTGAAGGAGGCCATGCAGAGAATCCATGATCGAGGAAATATTGGAAAACTAATTCTGGATGTGGAGAAAGCACCCACTCCCCTGGTGAGGGCAAAGTGCTACATGCATCATGTGCAGTTACACAAATTAAAGCATGGTAGTGACTTCTAGAGGCATATCCCTTACCGTTTTTTCAATATTGTTTTCTTCTAAATCCATAGCACCTAAATAGAACTGATAATCATGATTTATAAATTTAACCTAAAGTGAACTATAATTCTAATTCCTAGAGTCCCAGCAGTTACTTTTCTATGCTAAATGGTTATCTGCCTCTCCAAAAATGTGTCTGCAAGTCTCAGGGTAAAAGTGCCACATCTATTTCTGTCCCTGTAATGGAAAACAAATAGAGATTTCACATAATAGAAAATTCCTGCATTAATATGAATAAATGGATTGAACAGAAGACACAGACAATATTACTTCAGTGTACAAATGCTGAAGTCCTTTCTGATTCCCATACAAAAGTCAGATATGCCTCTGGTAGGAATTTCCTTTACTTTTTTTATAGTATATGAAGTATAATATCTAAATACTTCCTTCTAGAAATGTTCTGAAGGAAGATAGTTGTGATAGAACTCTGGTCCACTGGATCTGGAACACATAACATGGTACTGAAACATTACAGTAAGTGAAGCAAGCAGTAAGTGAAAGCCAGGCTCATGCCTGAACATTCACTGATGATGTAGAAAAGAGCAGTAAAGAAGATAAGGAAAACTTCTGCAACTGTCCCACAAAGCAGCTTTCTGTTACATAATTCAGCTGTAAGCCATGAGGGAAGAGCTTAAAATTGTAGCTGGAAGTGGTGTAATGCCAACAAGCTCTGCAGAGACAGATGCTTATTTTCATGTTGCAACCATGTCTTCTTTCATTTTTAAAGTCACTTTGCCAAATGAATCAAACTGAAAAAAGAATGAATAAAACAATGTGAAAGGCACTCTGATGTTCTCCATCTCTCATCCTACAGATGGCCAATGACAGCACAGAGACAAGCGAGGCTGGAGAAGAGGAAGAAGACCATGAAGGGGACAATGAAAATAAAGAGCGCATGCCGTTCATCCAGTAACTGCCAGAGGTGGTGGAAGCAGAAAGATTGATGAAGTAGAAGGGAACAAGATGAGGAGATCTATTCTGTGCATCAGTGAACAAATGCTGTAGTACAGTGTGTGTTGTTTTTGTCTGCAGTCAGCTGAGCTATGAGCTGTTGATCATTGTTGTTTTGAACTCAAGTGCCATTCTCATCCAGTGCAGTATTATGACATTCCTGTGTAATACCCAATTTCCCTGTAGAAGTCCCATGTATTTTTCTGTTCCAGTTTAAAAGCCTTATTAATTTACTGTGTAATTTTAGATGGGCATCTTTCTCATGCAAATTCCAACATTTTGCCTAAAGTTGTTTGGGCTTTTTTTTTCAAGTGGGAAACAATAAAAAAAAAATGCCCTACTTGCTGTCTGGAAGATTCGAGTAACTGGAGAGAAGATTTTAAGTTTGTGGATTTTCAGTGTTAAAATAGTTTTTCTTTTATGAGGCACAGATGCAAGTTGCAAAAAAGATGAGTTTTCAGTTTCCTCAGTCATGCTTTATCATTTTATGAGCAATCCTATCTTCATTTTCAAAAATACCTCACTTAGAATTGTGGCATCTGAAATTGTGCAAGAAATCATTGATTGAGTGAATTTGATTAGTATTATATAATCACATTAGTCATCAGCATTAGTAATTACACACTTTATTCAGAGTGCCAACTATCATGCTTTCACCGGTACGTTGCAGGCAAAGAAAAAGGTCAGTGAGCCACTCTTTTTAGACTCAGAACTTTAGTGGCCTGTAGCAATTAGCATTGTTATTGACAGATCAACTTCTTCTGCTAAGGTCACAGTGACTCATCTCTGTCCAAAATCCAAACCAATTTTATATTTTATTTTTGAATCATATAGGTAAGGCTCACTCATCAGTATGTGGAAAGAAATTTATTTATGGCGTTTACTGGTCTGAAATTGCTTATGTGTTGATCAACTGAAAGCCAGAGCTGAACTCCTACAGAAGTTAAACTTGTTAAAAATTAGTTTTAGGCCTTAATCCCATCAGAAATTATGCACAGGGATAACTTCATTGAGGTGCGTAGTTCTCAAAAGCTCTGCTCCATATGTACATTTACGTTCGTAATGATTTGCAGGATCAAGTATTCAATGACCAGCTAGTCTTATCTACCTCCCACTAGTGGAAACTATATCTAAACATGACAAAAGTAAATATTTTTCCATGTTTCACCCCTCCAAGCAGCAGCTACTCAGGTGCTCAATTGTCTTGTTAAAACAACTATTTTGAAATTACTGCAATCACCTACAGGAGAAATGCTAAAGGAATGTCAGAGACCTTGCATAATGCCATATATCTTTGAACCAATATATTTTTTTCAAAAGAAAATCTGTCCCCCAGCATGGCTGTTGTTCACCTAAATCTACAAGGGTCCTGTAGCGATAGAAGTTAAAAACTGATACAGAAAAGTGGAGATGGAGGGCTTCTCAGGCTTTTATCAATGTGAAAGGACTTGTGGGTTTGAATGACTTCTATGTGTGGTATTAGAAGATTGTCTTATTTTTTCTGTTCATTTCATTTTGCTGCCTGAATATTAATGTCCATCTCTTTACACTACACTCATGAAGTTGCTGTTCTAATACCAGATAATTGTGCAGAATGTTCATTTTTAGAGTTTCCCTTTGGTTAAATACATTCAAAAATAATGAGAAGAAATAACTGTGGAGAAAAAAGCCAAAAAAAGCTTTTGAAAAATATTAATTGAACCATAACTTAAGTTTTCTCTAGATGTTGATGCAGAACTTCACTGTAGTTGAGTTTCTTTTCAAGCTGGACTTGCCTGCAATTCCAGTGTCACATCAGACCCAATCTGCAACTTGATCCACAGAAAAAACATACATTCAGTGAGAGTTTTCCAAGTATTAGGCTTGCCAACTGGGCTTTTAAGAAAGGCCATTAAGTTTTCATGACTCATAAGGTGAAAGTGGCAGGAAACATGCCCAATTTTGTTTTTGCAGTTAGTGTAATGATGTTGTCCTGCAACAAACCTTAACATAACTAGGAATTTTGATTTGATGCCAAAGTGAGCAATATTGCTGGTGATCTTTGAGCTGGCAGTAAAGTGGCATTCTCAAGGCCTTAAATTAGTAGGGCAAGCAGAATAGCAACTCCGTTCTTCAGTTATAAACCGCAGTATCGTTGGCTCTACGGTTGAATTACCCTTCGGGACAAATAAAGATGGGTGATCTTGGTCATGGCCAACAGACACCGTAAGGACAACAATCAAATAATTTTGGCTAGATCTTTCTGGTTTTGTTAGCGAGGCAAAAATACTCTTCATGCTAATTCATACCAATTTGGGGCCATTTTCTGATCAGCAGAGTGTCAGGTAATTGCAGAGTACAAAGGAATACTTCTGGATCTGTCTAAGTGCAACACAGATAAGTATTACCAGCAGCAAGCTAACTCCACTCTGTGTTTTAGTATGGCATTAGTATGGCATATATGAAGGTTACTACTGAAATGAATTGAAATTTTTAGGTATCTGTTCTGGAAGTAGGATTTGTGCTAGCAGAATTTGGCCCACAAGCCCTCAGTAGCTTTTAGAGTACCACAAACAGTAGTATCAAGTCTGAAGTGGTAGAGGGCATGCTTTACAAAATTATGATGCTGAGACTTGTTACTGACCGAGTCTTCATGTAGAAATGAAGGTTTGTGCTTACTACTGACAGTGTTGCTTAAACAACTAAGACAATTGGATAGTTTCTTCAAGTGAAACAAATTATTTCTCAATTTGCCTTAAAGGAACTGTGAAAGCTTCTCTTTAACTTAAGCCTGATTGAAGTGAACTGAAACACTGTTTAATTGTATTTGTTGCTTTAGAGCTTTTGTTATATTGTGCCTACAAAGCAAATTATGTTTACATAAAAATATAAATAAAATATTGAGCATAGCATTATCCTTGGCTTATATGTTTTATTCTAGTATTATTGTCATATTAGGGAACTGACTTGAATTTTTTAAGAGGAAATTCTGAGGTCTTATTTTCTGTTTTGGTCACTAAGGGATACACAAATAATTGGGTTTTTTTATTACATCGAGGTTATTAAAATGGCTGAGTATGCTACTTTACAGAAAATTAACAAATTAGATATAAAATGCTGAATGTTACAGTCTAAGAAATTCAAAACATTATATAAGTGCCATTCATGAAGCATTCAGGGAAATATATTTTGACACTCACAGAAACCAGTTTCCAGAATTTTAGCACTCAGTTTGCACTGGGAGATGGATTGACACAGAAGTTATCCTCAGAGGCTCAGTTCTTTTTAGAAATGAAGATGCTCTAAGGGGATAATCTTAAAATAGGATACAAAACAGCTACTACCAAATTAGTTAATAGAAGGCAGGAGGACATGATTGAATCCAAAATCCCACTCTTGCTGGGTCTTGGTCTTCACCCAGGGATGCAAGGATGCATCCACCTTTTCTTTCAAAGAACTAATGATGGTTACCAAACTTTATAGGTCATCTCATGCACTTGAGCACATGGCTTTAAAGGTCTCCCTGCATGAAAGGAAGAAACAGTTAAATGAACTTGGGTTTAGTATCTAAACAATGGCTAAATGTTAGCTTTGGTTCATTCCAGTCATGCAAGACACTTTCTAAAGCCTGTAATGTCCCTGAAAAATCTCACTTCAGTAGTTACTGCATCTGCTGTATAATCTAAAAGCTCATATGAACACTTGCTGATTGTGAAGAGAGTAAATTTCTGCCCTCTGTTTTCAAGACTTAATAAGCAAATAATGATCAGTGCATCCCTAATCACTAGGTCAGGATAAAGTGGAAAGCAAACAGCCATAGCCTTTTGCAAACTCTCTGTGATTACTAATAAAGCTCTCCCATTTACTGGCTTTCCCACTGGGCCATCCATACTCAACTGTCATACAGTGGAACACACAAAAGCTGCTACCAGACAAACAGGGCAAGCTGCCTCTGTGTGGCATCTGGCCAGACAAAATGCAAAAATCATCCTAGGATACTAAGTATCCTTGGGTCTCAATTCTTCATTTTTGCTTCCCCGCTCATTCTCTGTGAGTTTAGTGATTAATCCTGGATTATTTTTGTCAGAAAAGATTATTCTAGTATGGCTATGATTGCCAGCATACAACAACATGCTTAAAACCTCCAGCTCCTAGAGAACGATGCAGGAATTTCTCCCCCTGACAGCACTGAAATCCCTTGGTGTGAGCTAGTGTTTTGTTTCACTACAGAAAGAGCCAAAGCAATCAACACACAGCAATTGTTATCTGCATCAAGGCATTCTTTTTTCCAAGTAATTTGTAACACCTAGACAAACATTCTGATGTTCTCCTTTGAGACACCAGGTTAGAGTATAAATGCAAATGTAGCTTAATCTCCTCAGTGTGAGCTGTCAAGCTGATTGATTACACTGGGTTGATCCTAAACCGTTCCTTTCATGTTTACCTGGCATATCTCTGTCAATTACTTCTGCAGAAAATGGTGTGTTTTTCTGAACACTGCCTTGATCTTTTCTAATTGTAACAATGTTGTGTTGGGCACCTCACTACCAGTCTGCTGTGCAGAAACTGGTGCAGAGGATGAATTTGTGAATGAAATGTATGTCTTTGCCCAAGAGCAATGATTAGAATTTGCAGCATGTTATCTGCTGATTTATTTGTATGCTTGAAAGGGAAGTTGTGGGGGTGTTGTTACAGGTGTGAAGTTTAGTCACTGCCCAGACTTGCTCTCCTGTGTGACAGCCTCTAAGGGCTTTCTGATCTTGCTGGTTTTTACCACATCACTGGAAACCTGACTCACTTGAAGGAAAGTGTTCAGTACTCAGTGTTCAGTTTAGCTCCTGTCTCTGTATGAAGCCATTGGTGTTTACCAGGCTGCAGAAAAGCTCATCAACACAGACCTAGGAGGTAAATGGGACAGCTGCACTATTGCTTCCTACCCCAGCCAGCCAGGCTGGCACAAAGCTAAAAAAGGGAAGGTTCAAAAGATGCTGCTGTTCACTGTGTAAGGGGTGCTCAACACTGACCCTGCTGCTGTTGATGTCAGTATCCTCCTTGGACCTACTTTAACAGCCCCCCACCCCTCACCAGGTTTGACATGGGGGTCCCAGCCTTTCTCTGTGGAGTTCTTAGAGTCCCTGCAATACTCAATAATCATCATTGTCCTCTGGTAGCACTTCAGAAAAAATATTTTTTTACCTCCTGAAGAATACAGGGTCATGTCTACTTATGTCCCCCACAGAGAGTGGCAAACTCCTAGTGGATTTAACACAGGTAGATTAACCCTTCACATATGGGAACCTTTCTTCTGTTCTGCAGGTATTTTGTGCAAGATGGAAAAAAAGGCCAGGGACAAGCATTGACAGCCTTCATAGTGATTGTTCTAGCTCTTAAAAAATCAAACACCAGCAATCATATAAGACAAGCTTTCATTTAGAAAGCAACAGTCTTCACAATTGTTGGTAGAAGCTTTAAAATGGAACTAAAACATAATCTAAAACAACAAAGGAAGACTCTTTAATCTTGGAGCTTATGAACCCTCATGATCTTTAATGCTTGGACTGGGCAACCAGGAGTTAAATGGGTGGTCTATGAGTTGCCACTAGCACTTGTTAGTTTAGGAATAGCAGCTGCCACCTATAAAAAGGAGAAGAGGGTTGTGGGTTTGGGTGGATGGGAGTCTGGGACTGAGGGAGGCCTACAGATGTTGAGGGGCAGGGCGGGGCGGGGGGGGCTGCTTGTTTTCTCTCTAAGATTAAGAGGGCTTTGATCTGTCCAGAAGAGTGGGGGCTTTTTTGTTGCCTAGGGACCATGCTGAGATGATACAATTAGCCCAAAAGAGCTGGGAAAACTAGTGAAGGAAAAACTCTTCCACTGTGAGGGCTGAAAGGTTGGGGAACAGGGGATGCGTCCTTCTCTAGGGGCAGGTTTGCTCTTAGAGCTACAGCTGTGAAGTCCTTGGACCTCCCATGCCCACGGCTCCTGCAAGCTGCCGTGCCTGCCAGGCACAGGGGCTCTCTGCTGGTCCCTGCTCCAAGGTCTGGCTGCCATCAATCCCCTGCTGCCTGCAGCCCTGCTGGAACTGCCAGAACTGGAAATGTGCTACGTTCTGCCAGATGATGGCTGTGTCTCTGCCAGATACCATTTTCCTGATAAGTTGCAGCTTCCAGTACAAATCATTCTGTGCTCTTCTCCTAGGTTATTTTTGTATATACATTTCCCACATGGAGAGATGTGCTTCACTATACAGTGCAGCAGTAAATGATGCAGCACCTTACTGCCCTAGAACAGTGAAATGGCAGATATGCTAGATGTTTATTTATGATAAGGATTTCTGTACTTCCCTGAAACGGCTAGCCCTTGGGCTGGCCAGGTGATGAGCTAATGACCAAATAATACGTGTAAAGGCTGGTGGATGAAGTTAGCTGAATGGTGACTGGGTTGTCTTCTGGTGATACAGGCATCATATGGCACTCAAGCCGTTTCAGATCACCAGTGTTTCCCAGAGGTTTCTAGGAGAAAACATTTCTTTTGTTTCTAACACAGAAGAGAGATTGTAAGTGAAGTGTTTTTCTTTCCTAAGTCAGTATGCTTTGGCTGATTATTTTTCTGTTTCTCTGCTGCTGTTTTTTCCTTACAGTGTTTGCATTTTATATTAGGAATATATTCCCACTGTAAAAAAAAATAATTATATATATATATATATATATATATATATATAAATAAAATAAATTCTCCTGTGACTTGCCCAGTATCTCATTGGTCCTATAAAAGCATCCCTTTAAGTTCCTGGACCATTTGTATTGTAGACAGGAAGAATGAAATGAAGTGACTTTTCCAATGCCATATTATTGCCATTTGGTTTAAGGACTTACAGTTCTTTGGCGTTTAATGTTCCACTTACTGAAGGAATCCTGGTTAAACTTAGGAGCTAGGGTGGAAGCTTTGTTCCATGGCTGAAAGCTGTGTCTCAAATGATACCTGCTCCAAAACAAAGGAGATCCACAGAACCTTATGGCTGAATACCCTCAACTGAGAACCTGTCAGCAAAGCCCCATAGAAATATATGCAGCTGAAATATAATAGTCCATTTTTTCCTTGCTTTCTCATCAAATACAACGGCTCAGAGCCTTGAACCAACACTGAATGTGGCCATTGCAAGCATTTTCCACTATTTTCTTGGTCATCCTCTCCATGTATATCTGAATAATTAGCTCTGGTAGGAAAGGAGCAACCCAGATTCCCAAACCCAGCCTTTTCTGACAAGCAGTGCCTGAGTTCACACAAGACTGCTGATCCTGCTATTCTGGCTCATCTGCACCTCATGGGTGGAAATGGTTTGCTCTGTCTGAAGATCAGATGGGAAATGGTGCTGCATATTGGCCTATAAAAATTAATTCCATAATAAAGTCCAATGGCCAAGTGATGTTGGACCCCTAACACCAGTTGTGTGTGTATGCAGCCTGTCATGAGAGAGAGGCAGTGCTCAGACTCAGCACAAGCAAGTGACAGATTTGCAGAAGGAATTGTCTTTAAAGTCTCACCTGAATGACCAGTCTGCAACCGTTCAACTAAACGTACTAGGTGCCATTGGCTGTGCTGCATGACACTGGTTCTAACCAATTCTCACAGTTCACTTATTAAATGTCAGTGTCATTTCAATATTGTCTTTCTTGCAGTACATTCCCTGGCATTGAAAGTTAATTTAATAAAGCATACGTAATATGATTCAAATGAGATTTTTGATCTGCATTTTGTTCAACATATCAGTGATATATACAGTTATTACAGGGTTCTGTTTGCTAATCATTAAGCAAAACAGAGTAATACAAGGATAATTGTTGCAAGCTTCCTTCCTTATTCCTATTAAGATAGTAAAGTCAACTCAAACTAGAATCTCACAGGAGTTTTACCACTGGCTTTCATAGGAACAGCATCAAGCTGATTGGTCCTCTAAATAAACCTAGTCATAGCTGCAGTATTAAAAATTCAGGAAGTGATCTTTATTTCCATATAATAACTTTTTTGGCTGGGGGAAAAAAAACACACAAGATTATATTTTTAAATTCTTTCTCAGTTCTCCATATTACATTATATTATATGCATTATCAAACCTAGTTTTCTTTCTTTTTTTATGTGGGGTTTATGGAGCCACTGGAGCAACAAAGTGAAGTACAAAATGGAAAATCCTTGCACAGAGAATACAGCTGCTCCTCTGCATTTGCAGCTGTGCTGCTTCTGACACTTCAGGGGACTTGCAGCCCTCTGCTCTGCTAGAGGCAAAGGCCAGCTTCTGCACCAAGTGCCAGGTTGTCTAAGAAGCTTGGATATGTAAAGCAAGCACTTGTCTAACAGATCCTGCACTGAGAGATGAATTTGCTAGCCTTTCTTGAGAACAGCTGTCTTGCTTCCTAGTCACTTTAGATCACTTGGGTAGAGAGACTGCCTTGATAGAGACCGTTCATTGCTTGCAACCAGGGGAGCATCTACATCAAACAACAGTGTGCAGTGCCAAGTTCCTCTTACTAATGGACACCAAGCTGTTAAGTCTATGTAGTAGCACATAACTCTGTATAAAACTGCCAGCTCGTGTCTGGAAGCAGCCTTGCCACTGCTGGACTAGCTCAAATCTAGAGCTGCAGAATTTTTACTGGCTCACTTGTACATACCCAGCTTTGGTGACCTGGAACCACTTTTCCTCTGCATGGGGAGATGGTCCCTGACTGTTTTGCCATTCATTATCAGATAAAGAGCAAATGCCGTTGGCCTTATGCAGGCAAAGCTGTTGCCTTCAGTGAGAATTTAACTCACAGGAACTTCCCCTTCCTCATTTCTGTGGGCTCAGACCCTTCCAGTGACATGCAAGTCTGCTGAGCAAGGGAGAGCACAGGGCTTGATAAAAACAAAACAGAAGCTCTCTCCACTAGTTGATTGCTCAGTGCATGTGAGAGAGGAGGAACTATGGCTGCAACCTGAGCCCATGCTTGCCAGCACTGCTCTGCAGCTGTGTGCACTGCCAGTGCTGCAAGAGGAGAAGCACCAGGCAAGGAGCAATTTAAATCACAAGACTTGGCAAGTCCGGGCCAGCTGCAGGCCTCCATGTCAACTGGGAAGGTGGCTCTTCAAGGAGGCAGTATGAGAACTGCAAAGATTTGTTCTGTGGCTGGAGAAGCACTGAGAATGAACATGGGCAGTGAGTGTCAAATCCAGGCAAACCTAACCTGTTTGTTCTTCCACTCCAATGAAGAGCTGTCAAACACATTTGATCCTGAGATTCAAAGATCTTTAGAAGATTAAACAGCCAATTTGATCAGTCAGATGTCCACATAACTTGTGAAATCCTGTCACCTTTTTATATGAATCTGATTTAATTTGGGCAGAGCCCATAGCATGATTTTAGGAAACAATATTAACAAAGCCAGTACAAACAATCTCACATTCCTTCTGAAGCCCCAACTGTACAAACATGTCTGACCTGATGGGGGTCTGTCTGCAGCTGCTCTTCCTACAGTAAAATGAAGCATCTAGAAACTGTTTAATCAGGCTGAGCCTGATCTTCTACTAACACTGGTGTAAGGCCATAAAACAAAGTGAATTTATCCTGAGTGTTAAGCAGACAGAGGAGAGCCTGGTCTTTTCTCTTTTACTTTGAGGGATAAGCAATATAAAATCAGAGCTCTCCTAATTATTCCTAGGGCACATAAGACATCTGGTGGAAATCAGAATAAACTGCAGTAAGAATGTACATGACAGAATGAATAATGAAAAATTATGTGGAGCTTACACTTATACAGTGTCTAAATTACTTGGCAAATGCCAGAATATTTTCCATTTGAAAGTACTATTTGAAAATATTTGAATAAATTGCCTGTTTATTCCTGATGGTCTAGTTGCCACCGAGGAATCAAATTTCAGTCTCAAAAAACTGGAGGCCTGAATACAGCCTTTGAACTCCTTTCTTCCCTGATGTGTGAGGTCACACAACAGACACACATTCACAATTCGTAGCATTATGTACTGGGAAGAAGATCTGACACTAAAGTACAGGCCAGGTTTCAGGCTTTGGATGGATGTGAGCATCAACTGCCTTAGAAGTTGGACACAGGGGATCACACAGTTCTCTCCCTCTTTACTTACAAATGTTGCTTAAAAACATCCAGTCTGCAAACAACAATGTGACTTCAAGTCTTTAATGAGCTCCCCAGAATATTGTCTATTTTGTCAGGGTGTGTTGCCCTGCCATTTGCATACCTTCAGGTGCTTAGTCCCACACTATAAAGCCACAGCTCAGGTTCTGTGGTGACACTTGGCTCATGGGGTCATGGCACAAGGAGAGGATGCAGCATGAGGCTGGAAATACATGGAAGATGAACAGTGTTCCAGGAGTGTGACATGAGGTTCACACATTCCCCAAGCAGTGCACAGAGATACACGTCTTAGTAGCATTTCCCAACTCTACCAGAGGAATCTCATATTACAGGAAGAAAATATTAGGAGAAGTGGGGATTAGTATCCCCCTTTCCATTACCAACAGCCACTTTTAACTAGTTATAATGTTATAATGCAAATTCCTTCAGTTCTGAATCCCAAGAAATTCCATGTTCAGACCTATAACTCCCTAAACTGCAGATGAATGCCCTCTTCTAGGTATAACTGCAGCTACTTTCTTGCTGATCCCTTTAGCTTTTCATTAAAACTCTGAGGTTCTCCCAAACATGTACCATAGAAGCTGAAAGTCCCACTCTTTCTGAACTATACTAACTCTCCTCAGTAAATACTGCCAGTACCTCAACCAGGGCCTGTCTGCATAGACAGTGTAGCCAGCGCAGTGTGTTTTCTATGGATATTAGCAAGCTGGCTTTTGACTAGATAATTTGAGTGCTGTCAGCAAAAAAGCTACAGAACATATCAGAAAAGACAGGTAAATATGTGTTTTGCTAGTTTGCACTAGAGGCTATGCTAACCTCTCTACAATTCCCACCCAAGACATGCACTTAGATTTCAAATCCTTAAAGACAGCAACTAACAGGAAAGGCAGATACTGTGTTACTGCATCATGGTTCTTTCTGCCCAAGTTAGAATTCAGCAGGGAAAAGTATCCAAGACTTTGAAAAACCTTCACAGATTTTTGTGTTGTAATAAAAAAAAATAATTTAGGGACAGTGTTTGAAATTACATCTAATGCAGTAACAGCATAGAACTCACCTGTGTATTGTCAAAACACAGCCTTGAGGGTAGGAATGCTGATGATGGGAGGGAATGTCATAATGCTGACCTTTCACAAGAGAGCAGCATTCCCAGAAATGTGTGTTATTTCTTAATATACATATCGGGCTGTTAAAGAAAACTGCACTGATACAGGTTGTTTTTGTTTCCACCCTCAGCATCCAGTCAGTGATGTGTGATCTGCACTTTTATCCTCTCATGGGATCAGGAGTGTGCATGATGGCTGTGTGGTTCTAGGACTAGCTAGGAGCTAGGCTGCTCCTTTCCCAGCCTCCAGCACAGCAGGGTCACTTTCTACTTCTCACTGCTTGAGTTTGCATTCAGAGACAGACAGACATCTTCCTAGCATTTAAATTTAGGTGGTACTTTTCCTTCCTGACCAGGCAACTAAAAACTTCTTTTAAATTTTAAACAATAGTGTTTTACTTGTACCACATCACAAGTTTTCCAGCCCTGGGGCCTAGTGCATGAGCTGATTATGCCTGGGCATGGGGGTAGTGCTGCTTCTAAGACACGGCAAAGCAGATCAGCTGCTTGCAGGTCCTGTGACAGCCTTGAACTGCAGAGCTGTGGTTTGGCTTCTTGCCGTGAGCCAGGCTGGCAGCTCCCAGCTTAAGCATCTCTTTGTCAGTGGGCAGCCTCACTGGCTGGGTGGGAGCAGCAGCACTGGAAGAGTCTCTGAGAGCACCTTTGTAGAAGGGCCACGGCACCAGGGACCTCAAAGGTCATGCATGAGATGAATACTTGAGTTTCTGGGCTGGCAAAGCAGAAGGACCCAGCTCTTGAGCAGAAACTGCAAGTCCTCAGCAAAGTGCAGCTGCCAAAGGAAGACATGATCACACTCCTGAGAAGGTCTGATTTTCCATCTGGTATAGGAAAATCCTACAAACAACTACAGAAGCCAAAACATAATCCTCATTCTGGCTAGCCCTACTGGCAGGATGCAAAGCTGCACTGTTGGTAACCTGCTATGAACTTGTGAATGTGCAATTCAGACTGTCTGGAGAGTCTAAAACAAGGCTTTGTCCAAATCGTTTTGTCTGGCATGTGTAAGGATGTGCAGAACCTATGAAGGTCATGTTAATGTAAAGCTGGAAAATCTCATATTAGGGAGAATGTGCTGATAAAAATTAAGATATTTAAAGGGAGAAATGAATGCTCAGGATGTTTTCAGATCATTTCCAGGAAGGAAAAAAAGTCACTACACATTACAGGAGAAAAATTAGCACAACAGGTAATTTTTGTTTACAAAAGAGAAAGAAAGGTTCTCATACACATCCCAAAGGCTAAACAAGTTGAGCTGCTACCAGTAATTCCCAACATGAAAATTTTGCCAAGTCTGCAGGAGTAGAAATTTAAAAGACCCCATTCAACTCTTCTAGTTGCACCTGGACTGCAAAGACACTGCTTTCAATTTTCTCCTAAAGTCCTTTATCTTTAGAGATGACACAGTCAACTAATCCGCAAAAAAGTCTCCATTTTGAGGGGGATTATGGTTTGCTCTCTTTGCCCATTTCACATAACCATCCAAACATTTATCTCTAAATGGATAGCTGTTCCTTTGGGGTCCCTCCTGCCGAGAGAAATAGGCGATGACAGTCAGCAAAACACTCAGTACCTACTTGTTTTTGCTTGTTTACCTACTTGTAAAGGCCTGAATTAAAAAGGATTTGGCAACTGTGCCAGTCTTTTGAGATAACTGGACCCTTTAGAAGAAGGCCACTTCATCTGTGCAGAGTGGCATTGGGTAGGTAACAAAAAAAAAAAAACAAGATTGCAATGGCTTTGCTAACATTGTTTCATGTAGATTTTGGTGAATGTCATCTGAATCTCTTCTGTCTTTGATAAGCAGTATTTTCTCAGCTTTACAACCTCTAATCTGTATTCATTGCCATTACAAGACAATGAAAGGCGTATAGGTGAGATAGTTCTGTCACATAGACAATATAATGATATTTGCCTCAAATATGTAAGACAGATGTAAAGACAAGTCTTTCTGCTGCCTCTTGCAAATTGTTTAGCTTCCTCTATGCTTGCCAGAGCTGTGAGATACTGTTGTGACAAAGACCCCAAATAACAGATCGAAAAAGCACTTATTCCAGAAGCTCAAAACACTGCTCTGATTCATCTTTTCAGTACACATTATTTATATGTCAAATTTCTTCATGTTTTAAAGACTGTATTTACAGCATGGCAAGTGAAAAACACCAGACCTGTAGGTAATAACAGCTAGGTTTGAAACTGAAAAAACACCACCTTGTGAGGCCTATCTATTGATCAATCTCAATATCAGTGCCACAGTGCAAAGTGAGGCAAGCATTTGTGATAGCAGGATCACATATCTAAAGAAAACATAAATTTCCTCATTCCCACAGTCAGTGACTTTCAGTGCAGTTCACTGATGGGCAGCCTGGTTTTGCAATAATCCTGGAACCTCCTTTAATTCTAATAGAGCAGATCACTTGTAGCCAGAAAATTTCCTTTAAAAGAGGAAATTAGCATGGCCAGAAAAAGGTTTACCTGACTGCAAAACCCCAAAATATCATTAATAATTTGCACAGAACCTCACATGCCATAAGGTTAGCCCTTCCCTTTTCTAGACACACAGTCTGTTTGTACAAATTCCCCCAAAATAACTTTGGTGTTGGGATGTCAGCCATAATCTCAACCTCATACCTGAGTGGACTGAGTTTGAATCCTTAAGAAAGACTTTGCAAGGCCAAAGAAACCAAGCATACAACATTTTTAAGCATGATATAAGCCATAACTAGCAGAATTTGCAAGAGTTGTTACATTTAATTGAGACAAACGAAAATCAACCAGTGAATCCCATTTACCCCTAAGACAGTTGTGAAAACTGATGCACAGAAGATGATAAATCTGTTACTAACTTTTGTCTTACCTATTTTTCTTAGCTATACTGGCTCTTTGGATTGCCTCATTTGAAATTCCTTAGCTTGGCAACAGCTCTGATCAGTTTTCATTTTCTTTTAATACTCTAAGTAAAAGGGGAAAATAGTTACCCTCATACAAGCATTTTTTTTCCAAATCTTATGCTGAGCTGAAATGTCCACAACTGAAATGCTGCAAGAAAAAAACTTTGCTATGGTTTCAGTAATAGATACAGCCCATCAGATTCCCTTTTGGTCAAACACACCACAACACAATAAGCTCTAAAGCGTGGAGGGGACTGCAGACTTCTAATACACAGCCAACCTATTAGCAGTATGCGAGCAGTTTGCTGTTCAACAGACTGAAGGTTAATTTTCTCTAAGATATTTTTTGCAAGTACTGCTTTATTTGTAGTTCTGCAACCTTAGGATATAAGTAAAGGACATGATCTCCCTTCCTCGGATCTCGCTCCACACAACAAGAAATGGCTTCTGCAGCCAGACCTATTTCAGGATTTCATCCCAGCATCCAGTCCTCATCTCACACCAACTTGTCATACTTTGTACCCAACTGCATGTTCTTTCCACAAACCCAGCGGTGGCTGAGAGTGGAGAGGAAAAAACAACTGAATGAAGAGTTTTTCGGAGCCAGTTTACAGAAGCATATAAAGGTAGAACTGTCTCTGAGGGGAACAGACTTTTTACCTTGAAGAGCCTCTGTGGAGGAACTGAAATAAACTTCAGGCTCAGTTGTCTGAAGGGAACTGAATGGGGGGGTAGACGGGAGCCATAAAACTATGTGCGTGCACAGTACAGCCACTATGGCTTTTGCAAGATACTTCTTATCAAACAAAGCACTTTGAGAGGGCTTTGAAGTTAACTGAGCACTTCAAGAGATGATTTTGTCTGTACACAGAAGATCTACCATACTGGTGTAAATAAAAAGCACAACCCTACCCTAGTCTGGATGCAGCTATAAAGGGATGAGGCTGTTTATACTTGTTTAGCATGTTCTGACATGGAAAGAGGAATATTTTGTCCCAGGATAAATTACACCTATATATAGGCGTATAGGGCTGTATCATATGACTATAGCTATGCTAATAAAAGGAAAATTACAACTCTAAATAACAATATAATGCTGGTTTCAAGACCATACACAGACCAGGTACTCAATTCAGGGAGACTCTAGGCCTCTATGTGGTTCCATTTCCTGTTTCCTTACAGTAGTACTGGGAGTTTACATATTCTTAGCAACATATTTTGACTTTTTTCTGGCTCTCCTGCCCACACAATGTATACAAGAATATAAACTTTCTTCCTCAGTAGCTATAGTCATAAGTGTGAAACCTATTTCTCAGGTACTCTAGACAAATTCTAAAGCAACAAGCCCCTATATATTTGTGGTCTCACAGTAGCTGCAAGGTCAGCTTTGTGATTCAGGTTTTAGGAGTGAAGTCCAGCTGAGCTACTTGCAGACTGGTAAAATGCTCAAAGAGACTACTGAATGAGGGGATGAAGCTTTCTAAACAGTTTCAGTTTGTTCTGAAAAGGACATAACATGGCATACTCCAAAAAGCACAGGTTTTTACACAGGCTCTTGGCCAAAAACTCTCAGAATGCCAAATCTGTGCTTTTTTTATACCTCTATTTCAAGTGAGTTGTGTGCTTGTCTCAGTAGAGTACAAATCTTTTTCTGTTGAACTTATTTCACAGAAAGAGAAGAAAGCCTGTGTTAGAAAACTGAAGTTCCTTGGAGCAGGAGCAAATACATTGGGGTACCTAGTCCTTAAACACTCACACTGAAATGCTTGCTGACCCCAGCTGCTGGTCCTGCCTCTCTCAGAGCCTGTGGGACAGCTAAACTCCATGTGAAACAGCTTCAGGGCTTTACAGCTCCCCTACTGAGGTAACCCAAAATTAGCCCTGGTTTAATTTGTCAGGCCAGAAGCTTCAGTGGTTCAAGATCAGCTGCAATTCCACAACCTCTGAGAAGGAACCAAGTGAAAAACTAACTGGAGACATTTATTAATTCAGCTTTCTGCTTAATTAACTTATATTGATGGCCCAATATTACTGAGATAAAATATGGATCAACCCTGAATTTAGGATTAGTTCTAAATTACGGATTAAATGTTGAACTAGACTTTGCAAAGCTCCTTGTTTTCCTCTCTGACAGCTCACATTTCAGCTTCTGGTGTGCTAGTTGGAATGACAGCCTTTTCCACATGTAACTGTGCACTGAAATGTACAGCAGTGTGAGTGTTTCGTCAGACAAGTCCTGGGTGGGTGAGACCCTGTAATAAACAACCGTGCTGTAGTATGATGCTCCATAACAGCAGTGAGGACCTAGCATTGTTGATCCAGAGGTTTCTCTACATAATGTAACGTACATCCATTTTTTTAAGCAGGACCACTGAAAGCAAGTTTTATCATATCAGGATGCATTTATGAAAAGTTTATCAACTAATGAGTAATAGGTACTTACTAGTTACAGATTATTAAAATAGAGCTAGTTGTTAAAAGGTATCCAAAACAGATGGTGAAGGTGTGTTCAACATTATAGGTACTGAAGTGCTTTTAGGCTGTATGTGGGAGTTGGAAAAAACATTATGCATTCATGCAGCACAAAAGAATGTCACTAAATCTCAGCTTTCATTTAATAAAGTAATGTCTTTTCCTGTTGCAGTTCTGAAAAAACCTAGCAATGTGAGCAGATTGTAGCCACAACAGAGATGGCAAAGAGATGTATGGAACGACAGGTCTGTGTGCCATGACCTGTGCCTGCCAAGCACCCCATCACCCAGTGATGACTTTGGTGCCAACATTTTCAAAAACCCTCTCCTAAAAGGCTGGGCTGGGAGGGTGTGGAGGTGACGTGCAGGCAGGGCAGAGAAGAAAATAAAGTGTGATAGATGGGCACATTATTGTGACAATTTCATTTGTCCACCAAAGTCAGTGTGAGTTTCTACTACTTATAGCAATCCCAATTAAAAGGCAGCCCCACAAAACTCAAAGCCCGAGGGGAAATGAAAGTGGACCAAATGCAGAGAGCTCTCCAGACACCGTCCTGCTTTGAGCATCCCTTCATCTGACCATATATTCAGGACATGGGAACCTTTGAAACAGTATCATTGTCTTGTTCGCCTGACTAGACCCTGCTGACAGCCCATACTGTTCTTACTCAGAAATGCAGTCGTATCTATTAGGTATTTATTAACTCTTCATAAATTAATAAATGCACTCCTCATGTAATGTGATCTTAGTGTATATGTATATCTGTGTGTATGGATGTAGCTGCAAGGTTTGCATTTACTCAGGAGTGAGTGTGGTTTTTTGTTTCAGTGTAAATACAATCATGATGCTTATTGTGACTTGGCCAGCTTGGGTCAGAGCTATGCTGGGTGAGCCCTTTATAGCTGTAGAAATCTTTTGGCTACCCCTCCTTGAGGCTGGCATTGCACAGGGTGTTTTTGAGCATCCATCAGCTTTCCCATAAGTTTTGGCTTCAAAGTTAAAACAGCAGACATGCCACTTATTGGTGGCAATCAGTGCACTGGTCACTGCTGGTACAGCCTCTGTAAAAGCAACCTGTCCCAGCTGAACAAAAAAAAGCAAATAGGAATTTCAGATGAGACATGAGAACAAGGGGGTGCCTTATGCTACAGCCAGCTTAAGTATTAAACACGTCATAAGCAAGGAGTACAGCCAACCCTACCATTGCACTTTTATAAAACTGACCTCAGTCACCACTGAGATGTGTCTATGTCACTTGCTCTCAGAGCTGCTAAAGAGAATCTCTTGAAGCTTCTTGTTAAATTGTTCAGATGAGACATGGCACAAACCGGACTTAGGATTTTTCTACTCATAAGCATACTACTGCTGGATCAGACCATCAGCCAGGCTTCCAAATTCAAAGCCAGGAAGCACAGCAAACGTAGAGTGAAAGGTACTGGGTTTTAACTGGGAAGAGGGATAGAAGCCTGCAGGCTATGCAAGTTTACTATGTACTTAAATAATATTGCATGAACCAGAAACTAACATTATACAATGGTTATTAACATTAAATCAATGCTTATAGGGTCTATATTATATATCCTTAAAATATTTTTATGAAAGTTAGCAAAGCTAAAAATAAAGTGGCTGACTGGGTTATGGAAATAGGGCTGTATAACAGCTGTAAATATATTGCTCTGTTATGTCTGTTAATCTCTGTTGATATTATTTAGGACTTGAAGGTAGAGCTGACAAATTATTCTGGCTGATCGTTCTTAGTTATGTAGATTAAGATCAGAAGAATGGACATTCATGTACATGGTGGAAAAGAGTAGAATAAAGTATTTAGTCTTCCAGGGTTATTCCTCAGATTTTTGTACCATTTCCTAATTTTAAGAGAATTTCTGTCCAATATTTGCAGAATATTGCTTTACCTGTGTGACAAATGCTGTGAAATGGCAAGTCAAACTAATGAAGCATAAATTCCCAGAACAAAGCTTACAGAGCAAATAAAATAACAATTATTATTGCTTGGAAATGTCTGTGTACTTAATGTAAAGACTTATTTTTAATGAAAGAGTGTATATGATGGAGGTTACACTACTGGGAAATATTTGAACTCCTAGTCAATGAAAAAAACACAGTTTTGATAAAGCCATTGTACAACACGATAACACTGCTCTGGAGCCATAGAGTTACATACACTTCCTTCTCCTTTTGAATCTTGGTAGTTTGTACCTTGGTGTCCTAAGAACAGGCTGCTTATATGCTTGTTTTGCCAGCACATTTGTCTGTCAGCCTTCCACTACTTTTGAACATGAAACAATCTGGCAGAGGAACAGAGCTCCTAAGGATCAGTTTCCCAATATTTTATGAAATTCATAATGAGTGTGCAAAAAAAAATTAATAAATTCACATTAGTGCCTCTGTACAAAAATGTTGCACCAGGAGCTCCACTTGTTCTGTTTTCTGCCTCTTTTGAGAGGACATGGAGAGGCTAGTGGGAAGCGCAGGGAGAAGCCTGGATTGAGGAACTGGGAGTCCTGCCTTGGGGAAGCAGGGAGTTATGAAGCATAGTTGGGGTTATCCCCACAGGCAGCAGGGAATATGGAGAAGAGCTTTCTGGGGTGCAGCTGGAGGATTAGGTGATGTAACACAGATCTGTAGGAGCTGTGGTTTTGTTAGTTCTGCTATGTGTGAAAGAGCTTATTTATTCCTCATGTTCATTACTGTGACTTCTGGCAGGTCTGGTTACTGCTGCAATTAAATTGTTATCTTGTGCAATGGAAAGATGCCTGCTAGTTGTTTAATGGCAGTGGAGCATTATCCTGATTAAGAAGAACGGAAAAGTGGATATGACCATGGAGTTACATGCAAATTAGCTTATTTTCTTGTCTCACATTTCCTTGGTGCTTTTCTAAATGCTACGAAATGGTGATTCAGACTGAATTTGTGTGACACAAGTCACCAGGCCCTCTCTGTACTGATGGAGAGAGGAAGACTCCTCCTGAGGAGGGGAAATTGCAGCTCAGCAAGCTTGTCTGTGTACATTCAGACACTGAAGTTGGATTATATTAGTTGTTCCTCACTGTGTAAAACTTTCATGCTCACAGTAATGTCATTTCTTTGAATAAACACAACTTGTGTCCTGCTATTATTTGTATGTCATATACATACACACCATGGTGTACAGGTTCAAAACTAAACAGGCAAATTTATCTGTAAATTAGGTACTGGCATATTAAATAGTGATTAATTGCAACAATTTGTGGTTTTCAAAGAGTTACTAGAATACAATTCAACTGAAAATGAAATTTAAACTGTAAGGGCAGAAGGTAAAGCTGTGTTTCTCTTGTTTTTTAATGGAACCCTATGTGAATAGTTTCATTAAGGAAAAAAATCTTTACAAGAAATCAAAACATATCTCAGCAATGCAGAAACCCATGATATTTTGAAACAGCTTTTAACATATAATTTTTAAATATCTTTTTTGCATGCATATCTGTTTCTTTTATTTAAGAAAAAGATGACCTAAAGACCCAGATTGACAAACTGTGGCGAGAAGTAAATGCTCTGAAAGAAATGCAAGCACTTCAGACAGGTAAAGCAGCTTACACCAGTCACTGCCTTTCCTCTCTCCTTCACTCCCATCCTTCTCTTTTATGGGGATTTGTGACAGAGAAATACAATTCCTTAATGGTATGGTATGAAATAGCTGTAATGGTGAGACACATGTTGAAGGAAGCCTCAAGTAAAATCAAGTCAGAACTAGTGGCACATAAATGATGATTCTTCATGAAAAGCAAGAATCTGGAGGAAGAACAACTTTTGTCTCTGCTATGCACAACCCCAAGCTGTGATTTTAGGTAAAATGAAAGATAACATGAGTGTTGCTAGGTTTGAGAGTTTACATGGTCGATGAGTTAGGTCCTCAGCTTTGATAAGAGCATGGGCTAACTATCAAGGCAAAAATATTCAAAGAAAAGGCTGAGAATACCCCCAAGAGGAAGCTAAAAGTACTGAGCCTTTTTGAAGCGTGCAGTTTGTGACATTCAAATGTGAATGTTCCCATAAAACTTCAAAGTAATACCCACTGAGAGTTCAGAAATATCCCGTATCAATGTGCAGAGTCCTGTAAGTACTTAAATAGCCAGATGGAAATTTCCAAATAAAATAAGAAGGGTAAATACACATGCACCTACTAGACAGTTGTGCTTTTTCACAGCTGTTGACACAAAACTTGGCATGTAAACACGTACAAGAGGACATTACAGAGGAAATTACATCATTCACATGAAACAGAACATATTTTCCTTAGGGATGGTAATATCTGGGTTGTCCTGTTTTGCATCTTGGGTTACATAGAGCTTTTTGAGCTTTGAAAAATATTTTTATTTTAAATTTCTTATAAGACTTCAGAAGTTTCTGAAAAGAGGGAGCTTGTGCTAGACAAGGAACTCTTGTTTAAAAGCAATCCTTGTATTGCTTCCAGAAGGAGCTTGAGAGTAAGCATGCAGTGGCTTACAAATTAAACCAGAGTCAGGAGCTTTGCTATCCTCAAAGCTTATTTTGAGCTATGTTTGAAATTCAGAACCCACAGCGTTCAACTGGGTTCCAAATTTGGCAAAAAGAGATCTATCACCCCTCTAGATCTGACTGCATTTGTTAAGGGCTTTATGATACTTGAAAAAGGAGCTGCTTTTTTAGCTTAAGGACATTCACAAGACACATAACTCCAGCATTGTTGAAGTAAATAAGGTCTCTCTGATCTTTCCCATTAATACAAATTTGATAAAGAATTAAACATCTAGCAAATATGTTCATTTATTTTGTTTGTCCATTAGCAGTTGGAAAGGATAAAATTTGAAGGATAAGCCCTAATATAAAATTATGACCCTGAAAATGCAGCTATGGAATGCAATGAATACTACAACTGGAAATGCTAAATCTCTGAGACATACAGGATATGGTCCAAAGTGGATTTCCATATCCTGTTGATCAGATGCATAATTACTTTTTTACAAGAACAGATGACAGGAATTAGAAACAGTTTATAGGAAACATCAGGACAGAAGATGTAGATACCGTTTCACAGCATCCTTCTAATATATATACAAGAAGAGTTCAAGTAATAAAAAATAATCTGGAAATAGTCACATGCAGGAGTCTAGAAATAATTGTTACAGGAGTTTATTCAAGGCCTTTGCTACCTTCGTCAGCTCAGAAGGAACACTCCTTCCAGGAAGTTTCTCTTCTTGGAAGTATTTTCTTGGGAGAACCATTTTTTCACCTATCTGCATAAGGAGAGCTGGAAAGCAAAGTTTAAGGTTTCCTTCCTGCAAGCCTGCCCACACAGACCTTGGGCTGGAAGAACTGACAGCCGTTCTGCAAGGCAATTCCAGTTACAGAGCATATGCCAAAATAATGTTCTTGTACATTTGGACTTTACAGCAAGTTGTCTCTGTTATGTTCCAGTAAAACTAAAAGCAAACAGATTTATAAATGCAGATGTTTAGATTATTTGGTTCAGATTGTTGTGCAAGCTCAGGACACTTTTTTATGTTTATAGATTTAAGTCACTTTATCTCATTTGAATTTAGTGTTTGAAGGAACAGATTTAAATGAAAAGACCAGATATTCAGACCTAGAGGAGTGAATGTGCAGGTGGAAATACACTTTTATCAATAATCCAGGCAGAGATTTGCATTATGAATTTCAGCCTTTTCTAGTGAACAAGACATATTTTAAATCATACTTTTCTGTCCTGTTTGTTTGCTAGGAACACTGGCTTAGCCAGTGTATAAAACTTTCAGGCCCACTCAGTGGAGGCAAGAGCCTTTCACTCGCTGAGGGACTTTGCTTAATTCCCAACATACTTTTAGAGAAGTATGGTTTTAGGAAAACACTATTTAAAGCTGTAGCCCAAGATTACACTGAACATGCAAACCAATATCTATTCACAGTCTGTCTTCGTGGGACAAAGGCTCATAAGAAGTGCTACCTCGTATCAGAAGTCACCAAACATTTTCATGAAGCCAACGAAGACTGCATAGCAAAGGGAGGGACACTGGCTATCCCAAGGAATAATGATGAAACTAGCACTCTCCAAGACTATGGCAAGAAAAGTATGCCAAGAGTGTCTGAGTTTTGGTTGGGTGTGACTGACATGATAAATGAAGGGAAATTTGTTGATGTCAATGGAATGGCTCTACAGTACTTCAACTGGGATCGTGCCCAACCAAATGGGGGAAAGCGTGAAAACTGTGTCTTTTTTTCTCAGTCTTCACAAGGCAAGTGGGTGGATGAAGTCTGCCGTACTGCCAAAAGGTATATTTGTGAATTTCTCATCCCATAATTACATATATAAATGACCATGACCATGTTTTGGTTTATTAACATGCAGTTTTGCTTGTTAGTAACCCCTACCAGTGGGCTTAGAGACTTAGGCTTCATCTCCTGCATTTTACTTACTCTTCCCTGATACAGAAGTCCTCTATTAATTTATTTTCTATTTAGATGCTAAAAATGTTATATTTAGTGAGTGCTCTTATTATGTACGGGAATATATATAATGTATCATATTTTGGCATATTGTTTCAGCCTGATGTTCGGGTTGCTGGATTTCACCTATTTCTATACTCTTATCTCTATGGTAGGATAGTATTTACTTGAAGTCAGAACACAAGAGAAATTATTGAAAGTTTACAAAGGATTACTGTAGGGTGACATGTGCCAACGTAAGGTATAGGGATCCTTTCAGTTCCAGTGCTTAGGAGGGACTTTGGGATTATATGAGCTCCTGTGAAAAACAAGATGTGCAAAAGCCTTCTCTCCTGCAGGATCAGAAAGAGGCTTTATAATTCAGACAGGAATGCTGCCTGAAAGCAAAAATAGAGAGGAAGGATCCCCTTTCTGGGCACAACATCACCACTCGTTCTCCTTTTTCCACATGGTAGGCACCATGCTTGACTGCCACAAAAGAGTGGGGAAAAACTGTGGCTCATTTGTCCACATACAAATTTTCCCAATTCAACACCTGACATTTGAAAATTAAGTGAAATGCTCTGGTTATTTTTTGCTGTTCTTAACCTCACAATAGAGACTTGCTTTCATGCTATAAATACCAGGTTCTTTTGTGTAATGGAATTTCATTTAAATATATTGTTGTTGGAGGCTAATTCCTAGTTTTTTATCTTTTAGTTGTGTAAGATTTTCTTAAATTATGCAATAAATTTGCAAGTACTGGTACTTCATTGTAGTAGTGTTTTTTACTACATTGCATGCATGTGAAGGCCATTCTTTTTTAGGACTTCTAAGGATTCAAAAGGGGTACCATCTTTGAATATTATACTTACTTTTTTTTTATTAATGTACTTATATGCCACAGAACAAAATCTGGATCCCTGCTTGCCTAAGTTTTGTATGAGATGCAACTGTTGAACACACAATTGCAATAAGTTGTAATTAATTTTATTTCTCAACAGTTAATGAATTTGTAAAATAGGTCTGACTCTGAATTCTCTCACTTACCTCCTGGGTTAAAATAGAGGAGAAAATATCCCCAAAGATACCAAATTTTCTTTCAGAATCTAACAACCTTTGCTAAGGTTGGGATCCATATATGTTTTAACTATATTTTATGCGATTAGAAGCCTGCAGCAATTTTGTGTGGCTTTGCCTCTGGCTTGCCTGAAATAGATCGTTATCTCAGCATATCCCTACAGTTACAGTGAAATTGAAAATTCACCACAAATTCCGGAACTTGTTTACCTTTGAAGAGTTTTTGACTTTCTCTCTTATTCAAACTATTTCAGCCAAGCTTCTAAAGTCATATGCAGGAATTGAAAGTATTTATAGGTATTATTAGCAGATGTTTATCCATTGGTGGACACAGAAACCAGAAACAGAAATAAGTATTTGGTTATTGGTGATTTACTGCACAAAGACAGAACCCACCATGCAGAAATCTGTAATCAATTTGAAGACTCCCAGCAGAATGCTTAATTAGGAAATAACAAAGGGACATAAAGTAAACATGAAAAATTTTGGGGAAAAACTCTGGTGGATAAAGTTTGAGAGGAGATGGTAAGAGGATAAAAAACTCCTCCAGAAATGCTTGCAATGGTAGCAATCCAGACAGAAAACAAAGTAGAAACACAGCAGGGAGACAAATTCTGTCCTGTCAAATTGACTGCCACTGTCTTTCTTCTCACTGACCGAATGTGCCTGTGAGAAGTCAGCTCAGAATGAGGATAAGTATTTGCTGCCTCGAGGGCCTGCTCTGACCAGCTGCTGCACCAGTTCTTCTCCCCCAATCTTTGCTCTCTACATTTCCTGTCTCCTGATAAACGTATGGCATTGCTCATCTTTTCCATTCAAGCAGATTAGGCTCTCTTGTCTACACCAGTCTCCAGCAATTAGTTTCTGAAATCCTCTGAGGTCTCCCAGTGACATTTTCCCTTCACATTCCAACTCTAGGTTTCCCACCTCCGCAAAAGTCACGTGCATGTACAGCTGGCAAAAGGGATTAAGAGCTGGAGTTTCACACGCGGCTGGGGTACCCTGCTCTGTAGACTGGCGCTCTATCACGGAGCGGGCACTCGCTTAGCGACTTCCCATTTGCACACTGGATGGGCATCACGCTTCAGTTGGGAATTGCTTGGGTGACTGCAACTTCAACAGGACACACGACAGCAAGTTTTACACACACGGTTGCAAAACCAACCACAGAAAAAGCTCCAACACTCACACCTAGTGGTATAACAGAAGAATGCCGAGTTTATAAGGTTTGAACTACCACTTAAATGCGATTACTGTAAGAAATCCTGCTTCTCAGTTGCTTGCTAAAGGAAAACTGTCCAGTGGAACATACCCAAACATCTACTAGCACCTTTGCAAGAAAACAGAAAACAAAATTTTAAAAAATATTTTATACTGATTTTCAAAAGCACTTAACATTCAGCTGCTAAACCAACTTAAACAAAAAATAATCACAAATATTAGCAATTTTTCATTTTAGAAAAAAATATTTTTGTTTGGTTGTTTGTTGTTGTTGTTGTTTTGTTTTGCTTTTTAAAAAACAAACCTAAAACTTTTCTTGATCTTGACAGATCAAGTAGCCATTGTGATAAAAACCTCAGGAATGGTGCCCTGACCATATGATAGGACAACATAAAAAAAAACCCAAAACCACTCCTTGCATTGCAGCATCACAGCAGGTTAATTAATATGTTACTTTTCTTCCCACTTATTTCATACTTATATTTGTCCTCCTACCTTGTGTCTGATGTGTCCATGGATTTTCATCCTTTCTTGTCTCACCCCAAGGGAATGTCTCATTCTTCCACGTTCCTGCCCTAAAGGAATACAAAGCTGGCTGTGGGCACCTGAATGTGCAAGTTCCCTACCCAGCCTTTATAACTCAATAACAGAAGATGTTCACAGTCAAGTTTCCAGGATAAAAGCGGTACTAGATCTCAGACACTAAATTATGGGTACCTTAGAAACAGTTTAATTTCACTGATAAATATAACACAAATCTCATTGTTGTCTAAATAAAATACAGCTTCCATGGAGTGATGGTCTTGATACAGCATTCCTCCCTCCAGTCATGTTTCAGCCTGCCTGCTCTGCTCGGACCCGGAGGGAGCTGTTGGTGGGCCAGAGCAAGGGGATTTTCGGGGCGAGCAGCTGCGTGCTGGAGGAACTGCGTCCACGCTGCTGTCGCGCTCCACAGCGGCCAGTCCCGCTACTAATTATGCTTTGGGGAGGAGAAGGGAGGGGGGCTCCGGCTTGGGAGGATTGTTTTGCCCCCGAGGTCAGCCGCGGCGGAGCTGTGCCCGCGCCGAAGCCCCGGGCCGGGCGCTCAGCGCAGGCAGCTCCAGCTCCCGGCGGCGGCAGCGCTCGGGGCGGCGCTGCGCGGGGCGCTGTCCGCCGCGCCCGGTGCTGAACCTGCCCGCGGAGCCGCGCGCAGCGTCCGGCGCTGGAGGCGGGTAGCGCTCCTCCCCGGGGCCGCCCGCTGCGCCCCGCGGAGCAGAGGGAGCCCTGGGTGAGCGCCCTTCCCCCGCCACTGCCCCGGGAGGGACCCGGAGGGCAGGAGGGCTCCCGCCCGCTGTCCGGCGGGCACTCGCCGGCAGCAGGGTGGCTACAGCTACCTCCCTCTGCAGTCTTTACCCTCCAGCCTCCGCTCCTGAGCAAGGGCTGCAGCTCCCCTCGGCAAAAACAGTTTCTCACTTTGAAATGCGTCGGATTTTAGGAAATGTTGGAGTAACTTCTGTTTTTTTGTTGAGTTAGGGTTAGCGTGCAATATCGGATGCTCTTCTGCTGGATGTTCAGATGTGTTTAGTCTAGACAAGGGATCTTTCAATCGAAGTGTGTTGTTTCTGCTTACGTTCTCATGTAACTTATTCCTAAAGAGCTTAACTAACATAGAACTGCATTCTCATGGGTCTTTTTGCTGTTATACCCATTATAAAGAATATAAACTACTTCATGCATTTTCCCCAGCAGATGTAAAATAATCACATATGAATTCCCGTTTTAATTTAATTTATTATTATTATTTTTTAATGTTTAAATTCTCCCCCAGGTGGTTCTGTAAGGAAACATTTCTCTTGAGACTGGACAAAAAAATCTAGATCTTGTGGAGAATTCAGTTCAGTTCTTGGAATCAGCCCAGACTGCATTGTGGAACCTTGGAATGCAGATGGAGCAAGTGAAGCTTTTCACATCAGAGACAGGTAACATAGGAAACAGCTTCAGTTTTCTTTTGTAAACTCTGCTATAGAGACACTGGGATACATGGATTACAATGGGTTCAGAGGGATTTTATACAAGGATTTTATAAGGTGAATCTTCCAAAAATTTTGTCTGCACAGCACTGTAATTCCTCCTATGGTATTTTTCATAGAATCATAGAATAATTTGGGTTGGAAGGGACCTTAACAATCATCTAGTTCTAATCACACTCTCATTTTTGCTAATATGTGGCAATTCAGTAACATCCACTGGATCTTGTGCATGTAGTAGGAACACTAAGAGACACTAGTAGGAATACTAGGAGATACAATGTAGTCCTTACCCACCAGAAGACAAGCTTTACTGCTTTTTTTTTTTTTCTTTCAAAATTTCAAAACCAGATTTTTCATTCTTTATGAGATGCTGTACTGAAACTCCATATTCTACTAGTGGTAAATTTAAAATAGATTTTTTTTTTAGGAAATATAAACTGTATTTGTGCACATGTGTCTGCACACAGCTGTTCAATAATGTTAATTACCAGAATCTAAATCCACAAGTACACTTCTAGTAAGAGTTAATAAAGAGTCTACTAATAGCACATTACATGAGCAGTGTGTATCATACATCACTAGCCCTCAACCTGGATCACTGTTGGCTTGCCAACAAAACAATGGTCTCACAAACTATCCTATGCACACAAACAAACCATCAAGGCAAAATAAAAAAAAATATGTTAATATGAATAATAAAATATAAAAAAATTAATATGAAACACATTATGGCAGTGATGTACAACACAGAACTAGGCAGTCAGCATTTTTCTTCAGGATAGTAGGTGGCCCTTTGTTTTTAGAAAGCTTGAGAAATACTCTAAGCACATCAGATGAGCTTTTATCACTACAAGCAATTTATTGGTTGGTTGCTCTGTGTAATAGCTGTTTATTAAGGCATATGTTAAGCACTCTGTAACCTCTAACAAATTATTTATAGGTGTTAATTAATGGAAAACATCTTTTTGTTAGCATGCAGCCAGCATTATTCATCTGTTCTCAATATCATGAAAGACAGATACCCCCAATAGTCTCATTCAGCTTTCTTGGCAAGTAAGAATAAGTAGGAGTGAATAAGCAAGGTTATACATGAAACATTGATTAGAAGGAAATTATTACCATATGAATTGGGTAATTCTGCTGAAATACTAAGGGAGGGTGATAAGAATAGAATGTTCTGGAGACTCTGCCAGTTTCCTTTCCCATGCATTGCATTAGTAGTATTGCAGTGTTAATCCATTCAGTCATTGAAAGAAAAAACACCATTGGTGAATAGGCAGGGAAATGTCAAGCTTTACACAAGATGCAGATGTTCTTAATTATGCAGGGTACAAAAACTCTGAGAAAGGAGCTCATTAGTAGAGCTGGGTGAATAATGAATTGTCTGGTTTTGCAGTCAAACCAAAAAACACAAGGGGGAAAATGATCAAACTAAGCAGCAAATTTTGAGTGTTTTTTTTAAACTTTTACTTTCTTGAAGGGAAGAATGAGAGATCAGATGCAGGGAAGGGAGGTAGGAAGGAAGGAACAAAAAAAAAATTATCCCTGATCAGCTTTGCCTGGTAGCAATTGTACAAGCTACCCTCTCCAAAACAGCTGATTAGAACAGATACTTTTCAGGATGGAATGCATAGAGTATGTCTACAGTGTCAAATCCTCTAAGTTACAAGTCCTGAGACAGCTGCACATGAGTTTCCTTTTTAGAAGCTATATAGTCACAAAGTATGGAGCTGAAAAGCTCTGCTGATACCTGTCTGCCTCACCTGCTATAGGTGCACCTTTTGTCTTTAAGCTCTATCCCAAGAAAGCAAGAGCACACCAACTGCCACAATCTGTAATGGTTTCACAAGCCTTCCTTAGCTGCCATGTGAACCAGGCAGTACTAAAAGGCAACTTTAATACTGTTCTTTTGCCATGATACAGTAAACTTTGCTGGGAATTTTCTGGCAAGGTAATAACCTCTGCTTCTCTTAACCTGTGCCTCTTCCCACCTTCTTGCTTGACAGTGGTACATGTACTATGTAGTCATCTCTGCACCCCCTCTTGTGTCAGAAGCTAGGATGGGTCACCACATTCTTCTGTAAGATCAAGATACAATTGACTTTTATTGGAGGAAAAGTTAAATAGTATGGTCTCAAGCTCTGTTCTTAAAGAAATCACACTTGTTATTATAAGTTAATGAATAATGTGAAAAACATTCAGGGATATCATCTTCAGGTGAAAGGACTGAGATCTGCTTTTTAACACTGTCACGTGCTATATTTGAGCATTCCAAACACTTGTTGAATATTTGTAGCAGAAGATCCCCATTAGAGTCCTGTGTCTGGCCTAGGGATACAAAAGTGTGTGTTTGAATACTTTTATTAACACATTTTAAGGGTTTCATTTTACCACTGAAGATAGAGTAATTGTGAAGAGTTTTGTGAGTTTGATCAGAGATTTAAAATCCTGGACTCTCTCCAACTACGGAATAGAGGGTCCAGCATAGAAAGGTTTCATGCCAAGAAAAGCAATTTAAACATGAGTAATGAGGGCACATTGTTAACCATTACTCTTTAAAGATCTATTTTTCATTTTTAAAGCCTGCACAAGCACAGACTGTTTTTGGAAGTAACTTTCTTTTTGGTCCCTGTTCAAAACCACAGAACATATATTCTCATTCAGTAAAGAGAGGTGAATACCTTAATTCAAACATCTTGTAGAATAAAAGCTAGACTTTCAAGGGAACTCAAGACCAGGTTTTTAAGAGTACATTCAGACTCAAGACCCAAGGTTCAACAGTATTCAGCACTCAATAACTCAAACCCTTTTGAAAACCCAGCTACTTGATGCCAACATGAGATTTTAGCCATTTGACATTTTTCATCCAAGAGGGACATACCATTCAGTGAAATGCACTGTTTTCTGGGTCATTATGTAACATTTGAAATGAAATCTAATGTGTCCATTAATTTGCACTTCCATAAATGCCTTCGTTCTCCTTAGATCATCTTAACACTAAGTTAGTAGATTAAGCAACTGTGACTGCTTTTTGTTACTGAATTACAGAATCAGTAGATGTCAGGAATGTAAATGAATGCACTGCTAGCCTTTTACTGAATTCAAATTGATTTTCAGGCAGAATGAAAATTGGCTGAAGGACCATAAACAGAAGATAATAGGCCACTGAGAAGAAGCACCCAGTGAAATGCCTCTGGGACATGCATTAGGCCTCATGCTATTTAATTTATTTTATTTATTTTATTTAGATGACGAGGCTGATTCTACAGGATAATTTTCAGCTCTGTGAGACTGTAGACCATTTAGCTTCAGACAAAGAAATAAGACTAACGATTGACACAAAATTTTTACAAAAACAAGGTGTTTGTCACTAGTCTGTTCTGCAAGGTTTTTATCTATCCCTTCTCACACTCTTAAACTTTAGATGAGGAGCCATAAGAACTGGCTTGACATGATTTTCTTGCTATGGTGACCTTTCACCAAGATTTGCAAGATACTTCTTTTGCATTTGATCTTCCTGATCCTGTACCTAAAGATTACCTTTCTCCCATAGTGCTTTAAAGTGGTTGCACATCAGCAGTGCTCAATACTTATTCTAATAAGTTGCTTTCATAAATAAGTCTTGGTCACTAACCTGCTAGATCAAGGACTGGAGCAGGCAGTTAATTAATTACAATGAGCTACTGTTCAGAAAAAATCTCGGGAGAGAACAATTTTTAGGAGAAAACATTTTTTTAAAGAAAATTGCTAGATATATGTCTGAACAACAACTGTGTTTGAACTGTATGAATTTTGCATGGACTGCCTCCATTGTTACTAGTGTGACGAAGCTCATTAAAGATGAAATTAATCAGGAGTGATGGCTCATTTGATTAAGAAAGAGTATTGGTGATTAATATTTATAAGCAGTTATAATGATTTTTCTACTTGCTCTTAGTTATGCTCCATCTCTTTGATTTCTTGTGAGTAAAGATAGACAAAGCATCTGAATTCTTTCATATTCCTCACAATGAAGACTTCATCTTTTCACATCTGTAGACAAACATCAACTCTCATCTTAATTTTGAAATATACTGGTAATTCTCTTTATTCCATTGCCAGTAATGTTGCACATGCATATTCTAGCTCTCTTATTTTTGCCTCAGGTAAGAGCAGGACTAATACTGAAAAATGAACCAGACATTCTGCTATACCCTCCAGGTGTGATGCTGCAAAAATTTCCCTGTTTAACTTTAGATGTGTGAGTAGCATCCCTGACCTGAAAGAGAGAGACTGCAAAACCATGAGTTAATAGAAGTGTAATCTAAAAGAAAATCAAAAGTCACCTGACACTAGGTAGCAGCTCCAATTTTCATTTATCATGTCCCAGAGGATTAAAATCAAAGCCTTACACAGACTACTCTGCTATACTCTAATGCTGAGGTGCAAAGGGCGTAAGAAGGCAGAATTTTCACCTGAGAAGAAACAACTGTAGCCTATAAAAACATGTTAGGCAGATCCTGAAAAAATATGATCTGAAGGCTGTTCAATTTTTTGTCATATTTCTTATTTGTGGTTTCTAACAAATAGACACATGCTTTATCAAAAAGGGTGAACTGATGTTTTGCTGTGTAATCTGGATGCTTTTGCAGTATGTCGCAATTATTTTTCTTTTATCCAGATAACTCTCAGCTCCCAAGTCCTCTTCAGATAAATCAGTACTCAGATCTTTGACAGCCAATGACCATGATTCAGCAAAGCATAGAGGTCTGTGACTAAGATCAGAGAAATGTTAAGTTTTTGCTGCCCAAGGGTTTTTGGTGTAATCATATGACCAAGTTTATGTCAAAGTTTTTCTCATGGAGAAGCTAGACAAACACATTTGGTTTTCATGGTTTGAAGTATGGCTAACAGAAAATGAGTGAAATATTCTAACTGACATTTATGTTATTGTGAAATCAACATTTCTAATTGTCTTCTCATTTTAATTTATCCACTTTTTGGAAGGCAGTGGAATTAATCTTGGTCTGCAAGGCTTAGAATCATCAGAAGAATTAATTTACAGGATTGCTGTAGCAATGGATCAGAATGATATCTTTGAAGCACTGTTTGCTAAAATATGACTCTGAGAGCAAGTGCCGGAAGATTTTAAGCAGAATGGTTTATTTACTACCCTGCCTGAATGAACAGATGAGATTACTGTAGTAATACACAGTTCCATTCTTTTCCTGCAGTGCAAGAAAACGGATAGCAACTTTACACAACTGTTATTACAAAAAATAAACAAGCAAAAACCAACCCCCAAAAAAACAACCAGAGCAATGCACATATTGCATACTCCAAATATCAGTGTGTACAGCTAATTTATATACAGTTTCTAGCTTTCCTAAGACAGAGCTGATGATAGTAAGGCGGAAGAATGCTTTACTTCTATCATTTAGAATCTGAAAAAGTGTTCTAATTTGTGGTAAAACTGTTACAGGCCCCAATTTGTGTCCTAAAGTTATAGTCTTGCTCTCACAGAAATAGCCATTACTGTCTGGCATTTGAGAAACCTAACAGAAATTGTTCTGCAATTTAGTACAAATGGACAGAAACTTGAACTTGCATGGACTCCCACTGAAATCAACCTAAATCTCGTATTTTCACATTAATTTTCTTGATGTGATTTGGATTATTAATTTTCAAAAAGGGAAGCTTAGGGTTTCTCCAATATTTTTTTCAGAAACTGAAATTGCACTGAAAACAATATAAACCCTTAGGACTTCTGTGATATCATATTACTTGTGTGCCAGGGACTTAAAGACATTTTGTTAATATCCACATTGCTCTGTCAAACAAAGCCTTTGCTTTTTCATTCAATAAATATTTTTACATGAAAGGCAGTGGTTCTATTTAATTGATATATATACATACACATAAATATACTTGATTTTAAGATTCTGTTTCTTTTTCTCACCTAAAGTACACCATACACCCTGAGCACTGAAATATTGTAATGCTGCTGTTTACATTTAGGACATAATGCATACTGTATGCAGTACAGATGGCTGGAATGGGGTAACTGTCAGACTAATGATTTCCAGGTTACCACTGAATGCAATTCATGGACTGCTGGATACTAACAGATAACGATAGAAAGAAAACTATCAACTGCTTTTTCCCAGAGTACTACTGCTAGATTAATACTCTTTCTCTGTACTTCAACCATTGACTTAAATAGCCTCTTTCCTTGAAACCTGGCACAACTCTCCAACTCTAGTCACCTATAGTGTATATCAGCAGCTTCCTGAACCAGGAGTTTCCCTTCCCATATGTTTAGCCAAGAGCACATGGTCACAGCCATTTTTAATACTCCCAGTAATATTCGGATTAAAACTGCCTCTTGATGTATGAAGTTTTTTTTCCCTAGCAGCAGCAGATAATTTACTAGGTGTATTCCTCACATAAACCTGCAAAGTGATGGGAGCAGTAAGGCGGAAAAAAAGTTCAGGCTGACAGATAGGAATTCCATTAGCGGGGTGTGAGGAGCCATACAGGTCAGTGTCTCAAACAGTGCATAAAAATGCTACCCAAAGGAGCCAGAGCGCTCCAGCTGCATCTGTGGGGTTGCGCTGCCACCTGGTGCAGTCCTCAGTGATTACAGACTCAGCCCAACACTGCCTTTGGCTTTGCTTAAAACACCTGCCAAGGGACTAGAGTGGGAAGATGCTACTAGAAATGCTGACAGTCAGGTTTGGTTGTATAAAAAGGTATGAATATATCAGCATATGGGCCCGGGATCAAAAGCAGTGAGGTAGATGAGGGGGCGTACGCCATGTCAGCTGAGTAACGGTAACAAGGTACCTCATTAGCAGTCACGGCTGTGAAGCGGCTGCCTGGGACAGAAGCTTCTCTAGGTTACTGACAAGTCACTGACCTTTAGTGCTTCAGTCTTTGCAGATGACTGTGATTACGTCGCCAGGTGAGCCAAGTTTGGCAAAGGGGCCTGCACAGGTGTGTGGGTGAGGCAGCCTGAGGTACTTCTCTCCAGCCAGGCCTTCCTCGCCAAGCAAAGCAACATGGGGGAGGTTTGACTAATGCGGCTATGACAGAGAACCACGACCCAGAGATCCGGCGGCGACGACTAATGGCAAAAAGCTTCAAGAACAACTCACTTTTCATTGCTTTTCAGGGTCTTGTATTCATGCCCATCTCTGGAAATGGAAGGCTGGAAACGATGCCCGCAAAATCTGAAATCTTTGTGCTATCCCTGACGATTTCAGGGCCTTTTTTGGGGGCTTGCAAAGCTCGGAGACCCAACTAGAACCCACGGGGCTGAGGGCGAAGCCGCCGCGGGGCGCGGGCCCGCCGGGCTGAGGCGCGCGCCTCCCGCCGGACTCCACTTCCCGTGGTGCCGCGCGCCCCGGTGGCCGCGCCGCGCGGAAGGGGCGGCCCCGGCGGCCCCGGCGGCCCCGGCCCGATGGCGGCGCTGAAGTACGCGGGGCTGGAGGACACGGACAGCGAGGAGGAGCTGCCCCCCGGCTGGGAGGAGCGCACTACCAAGGACGGCTGGGTTTACTACGCAAAGTAAGGGCGCTAAGCGGGGTGGGGGGGGGCAGTGTACGCCTGGAGTCCTCTGACCCTTTCGCCCTGGGGCAGCATCTGTGGAGCCGCCGCCGCTGCCCCCTCAGCGCGCGGGGCAGGGGCCGCCATTTCCGGCCCGTTACCGCAGGGGCCCGTCGGGCGAGCGGGGCCGGGGCTGGAGCCGGGCTCGGCGGCGGGGCCGGTCCCCGCGTGAATCCGTTTCCGCCTGCGGTGCCTGCCTGACTCCTGCGGGTGCGGTCTCGCCTGTCCCAGCGAGGCTCCCCCCGTGCCGCGGGCAGGGGGTCTGTGCCGTCCCGACCCCCGCCCCGCGGAGCCGCAGCTGCTGCTGGAGCCGCTCGGGACGCTCCCGGGCACCGGAGCGAGCTGCCCCCCGCTGCTGCTGCTGCAGCACACTTCTCCCTTCCGTGGGATGGTTACACACCTGGGCAGCTGAGCCTTGCACAGTGTTGTAGTCTTCTTACTTTTCTGTAGTCTCCTCTGTTCCATAGCAGGAATAGAGAAGAACCCGGTGCGATGGAAGTTAAAACTATAAATGCCCTCCCTCAGCTCTTCAGTGTACCTCGGCTTTGACAGGAGAGAAACATTTGTATTTAGCACCCTCTGCTTGTTCCGCTCTGAAAGTGACTGCGATCTCATCAACAGAGAGGATGTGTTAACACTTAGTGGAATAAAGTTGTTTTTTCTTCTTTCTTGTGGCCTCTATAAGCATGCTGAGCTGGGAATCTGTTTCAGTCTGACTAAAGCTGCAAGGATATGTTCCTTTCCACAAAAAGGAGGCGAAGTACAGTGTGTTCTCACCTGTAGTGGGCCGGTGTCTTCCTCCCAAGTTCTACTTTACAAACACTGGACGGAATGCTTTGGTTTATCCAGGCTTGGTTTGCAAACACTGCAGATTCTCTCTAGGTGTTTGTTTTTTTAGCTCATTCATATGTATATCTCCATTGACTTAAAAAGTGCTTTCAGAAAGGAAACACTTGGTGAAAGTAGCAAACCTTCAAAAGAATATTGCTGAGTGGGCTTTACACAAACAGTTCAATAGGCCTGGTTTGTAACTGTTGCTGCTCATAGTAACAACAAAACAAATGGAAAGTAAAACTTTTATTTGAAATTTACCAGACTCTTGAGCCCTCTGATTAGTTTCTTTTGCTTTAGAACTGTGGCAATGTGGAAGCCTGATAGTCTTGAACAGCAGTTTTCACCTTTCTTACAGGGATTTTTTTTTTTGAGGAATAAAAGCTATTTTAGGAACAGTATTTTAAAAAAATAGTTTAAAAACTGTATTTGCTGTATGAAAACAACCTTTGAATTACACTGGAAAAATTGTTAGGCAAACTCTTTAAATCTTAAACTTTTCTTTCCCTCCAGCCACCTAGAAGAAAAAACACAGTGGGAACATCCTAAGTCTGGGAAGAGGAAACGTGTGGCTGGAGGTTTGTGTTAAACTGAAATTATGTTACAAGTATCAGCTGGAGTTTGTGTTGGAAGCAGGTCTTGATCTAGTTGACAATAATCACCTGGGCAGCCTAAGCTTGCAAAATACAGCCGATTTCAGTGGGGTTTTACCTCTGTGATTGTGCCTGTGTAGAGTGATCACTTTGCAGTTTTACAGCTTCTTGTGTTGCTTTGTAAAGCCAAAGTACTAATTCCAGAATGAAAGGATTGTTTTACTGTGGTTTGTAAAGCATATAGTCAAAAGCTGAACTCTCTGGTTCGGTTCTGATCTCCAGGTGTCCATCAGATAATATCTATAGTTGGATAATATTCTTTAAAGAATATACTTGATCAAAGAGTATGACTGGCACAGAATGAAGTCCTATTAGTTCTCATTTTACTTTCTTTTCATAACTTGACTGAATGCTTGTGCCAGAACCGAAGATAGCCACGTAATCTGACTATAACTAACTGGAAGGTTTTCAGTAGATTTTGAGCCAATTAAATTATAATTCATACATATTCATCCAGGATTAGAAATGCTATCTTTTAAGGATATCCATAAGGTCTTATATAGTAGTTTATTTTGTAAAGTTTTGTTGGCTTTTTTCTTGTATCTGTCCTTCCAACTTCAATTTAACCTATCCATACCCACTTGAGGGTTCTGGTCTTCCAACTTTAGGTATGTGTTATATGTAACTTTTCCTACAATTAGTTCAGTATCTTTGCTTTTTACGTTATCAGGGATAGCCAGTAAACTGTGTGCAGTACAGAGGTGTATGTACTAGGAAGCTTGATTGCATTTTGCCAGTTTGTGCTATAACATGAAATAATTTTAACAAAGAATGTTAAGATTATGCTTAATATACTAGTTGTTACACTTGTACCAGATCTCCCATATATATTGCACTGTTACTAGAGAGCAGTTGTGTGTGATTAGAGAAGCAATCCTTCTTTCAAGTTCCAGTGTTGAAGTGCAGCAGGTTGCTGCACTGCCTGCAGAAGTAATGCAGAGTTTTGCCATATCTGTCTGAGAAATCACTTAAACTTCAAATCTGAGTGTACTCTAATGTCTGCAAAAATATAACGCTTTTTGTGTTTCTCAGGTCTGCCATATGGATGGGAGCAGGAGACTGATGAAAATGGACAAGTCTATTTTGTAGAGTAAGTTTGTAAAAATGTAGAATATTGACAAGTAGGACAACTGTGTTTCATGTTGAGTAGCCTTTTTGAGTTATGATAGTGTGACAGTATCAGCTGAAAAGACAAAGAAATTGCTAAGTATAACTTCAGAATCTGTATGCAGATGTTACAGTTGTAGCAGTGTTTAAACACCTACTTGTGGTTTTCTGAGTTCTTCCATGTGCACAGAAGTATTAGTTTGGGTGGCAGATGAAAGTGACTTACATACCTAAGTCTCATAATGTGACCCCCGGGCGATGTTTGTGTCAGCTCATTTTGTTTGTAGACCTTTATGGATAATTTCTGTACATACAACTTTAAAAATGTATCCAGAAGTTCATGGGGGATTGTTAAAATTGCAGTAGTGCTTTAAACATACAGGATTAAAATAAAATTGCTGCAGCTCTGACACGCTTGCAGTCTATAACACAATTAAAATAAGATGGGGATTGAGCTTTCCACAGAAGTGGAACATTTCTGGGAACATCTCTGTTTGGATCTTTTCAATGGCAAGGTCAAAATGGTGTAGTTACCTAAAACTCATCTGGCAGAATGAAGAACTTACAGGCCAATATAGTAATTGTAGCCTCTCTGTCCTATAAATGAGTATTGAAGACTGAAAGTTGTTGCTTAACATCTCTTTCTGATAATTGTCTGAAGTAAAACTCTCTTTTAGAAAGCTGAGCTTGACCCAAATTGTGCCGTTTGCTGAGTTGATGTAGAGCTCTTTATTTTCAATTGTTTGTGAAATCCTGAGCTACCCTTTGTGTGTTGTTTTAAGGGCATAGTGTTAGGCTCCATTTATAGAGCTCCTAAGAGAACATGATTTTTCCTTAATATAATGCAATTTTTTTTTTCTCTGGACAAAATTCTGCGTTCTGTGTCAGGGGGTTCATGTGAAGTTCAGAAAGGCATTGTGAAGCATGTGAATAGTATTATTAATACATACTGTAGTAATGGAAAAAGGGTTGATGAAAAAACCCAACTGGATTAATTTTAACGAAACTGGAAAAAATATAGATGCTTTGGAATTTAAATAATCCACTGGAATTGTACACAACAGTAGTTAAAATGCACTTAAAATCTAAAGTACAGAAAGATCAAAGCAGTTGAATTTGTATTCTTTTGCAGCCACATAAACAAAAGGACTACCTATCTTGACCCAAGACTGGCCTTTACTATTGAAGACAATCCAGTAAAACCTACTACTAGACAAAGATATGATGGAAACAGTACTGCAATGGAGATACTCCAGGGTCGTGACTTGAGTGGAAAAGTGGTTATAGTCACAGGAGCAAACTCGGGAATAGGTGGGTTAACATTACACATAAGGTAAAATATGGTAATATTTATCTTGCAGACTACTCCAATGTGAGCAGTTGTTGAAGTTTCTGAGTACTTTAAGTGTTCAAACGTGGCTTGCATTATATCCATATAAAGCATCTAGATAGAAAACTGCTGAGTTTTGTGTACTTTTTTTAAAAAAAAAGCATGGAGAATCTGAAGCTTAGAGAGCTGCAGGAAAGACACAGTTATGAAACAATTTATTTGTGTCTAGAGAAACATTGATAGAGGCATTTTACGTTATGTATATATATATAAAAGATGTCTGTGAAAGGTAAGATAAGTTTCTCTTTATGATCTTGGTAGCTGGGGCAAGGAGTAAGGTTTGCATGGCTGCAGGGGAGTTCAGATCAAGTATGCAGAAAAGCTTCCTAGTGGCAGCAAGCATGACCTTCTTCCTGACTAAGGGCTTCTGAGGGAGGGTATCTGAGCTGGGCTATGTTTGTTACGACTCCTGATTGACCTGTTTGACAGAGAAAAACAAGGTTCAGACTCCTTGGTATTGTGTGCACTCCCCCTTTGGGTTTGGCTAATAGTGTTCTTGTCCAATTAATTTGCACATAATTGGCAGAAAAAAGTTGTCTTGAAACTATGTTGTTAGAGTCTTCAAAATACATCAGTCTTAGCTTAACTCTCAGGGGTGCTTTGTGACTCTTGGCAAATTGCATTGAACCTGTCAGTGTCATGTAATGGCTTGCAATACAGACATCCCTGTGAGCTTTAGTAAGTCTACAAGATTCTTTGGGACTCCATGTAGAAATACTAATTAGCTAGCTCAAAGTGGAGTCTACCAGTTTTGTAGCTTATTTGCCAGTTATATTAGGATTTCAGTGCTGGCCTCCAAATTGTGTTGTAGATACTCCTTCTAAGCTCTCTGTATTCTGGAGCTAGTGTTTCCCTCCCTGAGTATTTTGAGAAGTAAACAACTACTGTGTTTTTAAACAGTAATGTGCTTTCTTTTAGAGATAATTGAAAATATTTCCAAGGAAATATTGCTGTAGAAAGTGAAAGAGAATGGATTATTTGTTGAGCATTTTTACTTAACGTCAGCAACAAAAGAAGGGCTCAACCCTTTCATTGTCAAAATCACTTTCACTGGTATAGTTGAAACTAACTTTTCTCTTAAAGCCAGTAAGACTTATTCCACTGTGAATATTTAAAGGTAGCGTGTCATTTTGTCCGCACGTATTTTTTTGTTTTGAAGGTCCCAACATCACGTAGGTTAGAGGTGAAAATACTTCCCTGGTGTGCTGCTTGTATGAATTATACTTCCCAATTTTTCCACTAGATGGCGGTGTTGCTCTTTGAAAATACTAAACAAAAGCGACCTGGTGCTTTGTCCTATCTTCGGTAAATGCTCCTGTAATTCTGTTGTGTTCTTAATTATTAGGGCTAGAATCCACAATTTTAAAAAGCATGCCAGCTTTTTATCTTGGTTTAATTTTATAAAAACTGTATGGTATTTTCAACTGCTTCTGTAAGCAATCTCATCAAGTCTTTTTTTTTTAAATAAAATAATATTATTTGGTTTAAATTACAGGGAGAAAGTTATGTAGCTAATGTGGGTTTTCTGTGACTTGTATAAAGATTGCTATCTGTTTGAGATTCACAGAGTTATTTGACCTTGAAACTACATGTTCTGTTTTCTGTATCGGGTTCAGTTGCATGTAACCTATTGTGACTGCTAGATATGTGTGAGGAGCAAAATGTTTGTACTATTGCAGTATATTATGAAAGGGCAAAATGTAGGTGTTCTGTGCAGTAAGGCAGATTCCACAAAGCAGGTTTTTACTTAATGCTTCTCCAAGATTTTATCACAAAACTGTATTGATAATCACAACCAAACCATTGCTCAAACTGCAATTCTCAGTTTTTCTGCTACATGAAGGTCAAAAGGAATCTCTTAATTGCTTCTGTGAGGAATGCCCAGAAAAAACACAAATGAGCTTGAGAAAATGAAAACCACTTTTGGGTTTGAGCAGCTTAATTTTTTTCAAATAATGAAGACAATCCAGAAGCTTCAGTCATAATGTGGCTGTCTTGCTTTTCTTGATTATGTTTTACCAGAGTAAAGGATTCAGCTTCCTAATTGTGGAAGTGTTTTAGATGACTTCTTCAAAATAATTGTGGTTCAACATTTGGTTAAATGGAATTATCTCTTTTGTGGCACTTCTGTCACTATGCAGTGAAGAGACCTTAGCTAGGAGAAAACTTGTATATTTGGTACTATTAATCAGTACTTAAAAGATGAGTCACTGCTCCAGTGAGCTTTTGGTCTGTATTTACTTTTGGTGTAAGAAGCCACTATTTATTTTTATTTCTTCTACAGAACTTCAATATTAACAAAAGCTTGGGAAACATGCTTATAATTTATCACAATTAAACACATGCTTCATTATTTTAAATGTTGTTTTGAGTAACTTGCCCTTTAATTTATAAACTATTAACTGAAGTTTTTCTGGTTATTTTCCTTTCTTCTTTTTTTCTTCCTGATGACTCTTGGTGTATTATGTTTTAGGGGTGGAAAGCTAGATGACATAGTTAATAATAAAAAATAGTTATTGCAACACTTGTGCAGGCTGGGTTGTAGCAGATCACTTTTAAACTCTAGAAGTCTGATTGTTTTAACTAAAAATGATTAGAAAATTTTAGATGACATGCTTTATTAAAGTGTCATTTTACAACTGAAGAAAATGCAAACTAACCTACTTTTTACTTTCACTTAACTCCTAAAAGACAGTTAGCAGTTATTTTCTTTCATTCTGCCATTTTAAATTGATTTATGCTACATCCATGGCTGATTTGCCTCCCCTTTAACAAATGTAGCCAGTACTTGAGGATCAGGTATGTGAAATCAGAAGAGACTTAAAGCTGAAACTGCCTTGAGCTCAACTTTCAGAATAGAGCCTGTTTGGCTTTTGAAATGCATTGTATATTTAATGAGCTGTGTTTGCAGTATCCAATGTCATAGTTAATTGCAGTGAGGGTTTGTATATATACACAAACATAACTAAACATTGTGAAAATGTAGAAGGTAACATTTTGACAAAGGGTAACAATGATTTGCTTAATATTAATCATCATGGTAACATGTAGACAATTAGATTTTGTTCACACATGGTGGTGCTTTTGTGATAAATACAAATTATGTAGCTCTGCAGTTAATCACATGCCTTTCACTGTATCACCTGCATCTAATCCAGAAATGGGATCTAATATCTGATATGGGACATTATTTGAACACTTTACATCTTAAATCATTATTTCCAAAAACTAGAAACACTTCTGTGTCCCTTACTGGAGAAGAGGGGGGAGAAACAAACCCAAAAAACCCCCCTTTAAAGTTTTAGTAGTCTGGGATCAGATACTGTTGGGGGAAAATACAACTTTAAACTATTGGAAAGCTTGGAATTTCTCTTGTCAGTAAGCATACAGTACTTAGATGAATTCAGAAGGATTCCAAGATAATTGTTTTTCTTTAATCATTTTATTGTCTTGAAGTTATTTTCAGTAACTTTTTAGCTGTTTATCAAAAGAGTATAAAAAAATAAGTAAACCTGCACATAAACAATACACTACATGTGGCCAGAGTGCTGTGCTTTGTGTGCTTTTGTACTTCATTCTGGCAGAAGCTAATGAAAGTTTGTTTTACTGGGGAAGTGACATATTGCATAGCTTCAGAGTTTTGGAATTTCTCATTTCTGAACTATTGTTTCTGTACGTGTGTAGTAGTATTTGAGCACTTCCTATATTAGTATTATTCTGAATTTTTCTTGTGGTTAAAAAGCTGACTCTGCCTTCAGAACCTTAGAGGCAGGTGTGCTTAACCTTTGTTGCATTTCTTATGCTAATGGAGTAATAGCTATTTAAGCTACTACCCATATGGGGAGCAAAATTAAACTTTTGAAGCTTATCTAAATTTCTTGTGAAGATGATTTAAGGAATCCTAATAGATGCTGGCTAGCTTTCACGAATATGCCCTAAGTCTATTGGCAATGGAGAGGTAGGAAAAGTATCATGAAAAAGAACACTTTCTTAAGAAATAATAAATTGACTGCTTTGTACCTGCAGAGAGGAGAATTTTGTGAACACGAGGAGCGATTCAAATTGCAGAAGTTACTGAGGTTATTTGTGGGCAACATAGCATTTTTACTGAGACTGGCTTTATCTGCCTTCACAAAGAAGGTAACATTTGCTGAATCCTAATTAGACCAGTGAATGGTCTCATTTAAGTCAAACTCGGATCATATGGGAGGAATAAAACAGACCCTTACAAATACCATTGAGGACTCCCATTTTAATAGAATTAGTCTGACTGTCTTAAATATGTTCATTGTCTTTCACTGTGTTGCATGGAGTTTGATGGTCTGAGCCTACAGATGTTTGTCTGAATTTGTCAGGAAGGGGTTGTTCAGTTCTATTTTTGAGTTAGATTGCAGGGTTTTTTTCTTGAAAAATGTGCACATTTTTCTTTGAAAGTGCAAAGTTTTCTGTTGTCAGTTTCCAGATGAAAAAGTATTTAAAGGTTACACAACTGGCAAGACTTCTACAAAACAACTGCTAGACTCACTTTATGGTTTCTTGCATGGTTTTTGGAATTTTTCTTATACTGTTATATCTGAATTTTGACAGCCTTGAAAAAATCAGCCTGTTTTTGTTGAATAGTTTGTTTTGGAAATTTTTTTTTAAGAGAAAAATGTCTGGTTTTGCCCTATTTTTGTTTTTCTCGTCTTCACATTTTAACTTTTTCTCAAAGATATTTAAGTGTTAACTTTTTCTATATATTTTATGATGATGAATAAACAGCAAGATGTTTGCTTAAATTTTTTTTTGAGGGCAGAAAAAAGGGATGTGACGGGGAGCAAGCTTGTGACAGTGCTTCTTGAATGGTCCTTACCTACTATCTAGATGGTTCCCCATTTAGTGAAATGTTTGTTGTCTGAATCAAAAGTAGTTTTCGTAAATGCTTGAGTTCCTGTGAATTGATAAGTTGAAACATCTGCCTTTTTTTATTAAGAAGTTCTGAATGTAATTCTGTAGCTCAATGGTGCAGAGAGAAGGGATATACTGGGGTTTTTCTAAGGAAATGTGTCTCACTAAACCAGCATAACTTGAGGTGAATGAACTATTACAGCCTATGCATGGTTGTAGTGTTTCATGCTAGAACTCTTTTTCACATGTGGAGAACTGAAGTGGATAATATTTATGGAGGTTTGGGTTCAAAGCTTATTGTGAAGCAGACAAAGATCAGCAATATATAACCTTGGATTATTTTTCTTGGCCAAGTCCTAGCTGTCCCTGAGATTGTTTTCATGGGATACTTTTGTATTTATTGGGCTTTTAAAAGCATGAAAGAGTTGTTCCTTGATGTTTATATATATATTTCTTGTGTGTGCTATCTAGACTCTGTGTATTGCATGTTTCACTATTAAAAGCAGCACAGTATAGTAACAGAAAAGTACAGCTGGCCTGCTTGCAGCCAGTATATGTAGGCTTTGCCCTGGTAGAATAAAAAAGCCTCTCATGAGAAAAATAAATTACTCAGTAAGAACATGGCTTTGCAGATGTGACTTTTACAGCAGGGTTTTGTGCCAGCACAGTTGTGTTGTTTAGGGACTGGTTTCTTGCCATCCTTTGCCAGCAAAACCATGGGAATGAAGGTTTGGTTTTAAGGCCCTTTTGAAATGCAGTTGGGTTGGGAGGGTGAGGGGGAAAAAATCATCCTTCAGCCTAATACAGTTTGGTGTTGTGTATGCAGCTACGTATTTTGGTTTCACGATGTTACTCTGGCTTTGACGGTCTTATTCATTCCCTTGAGGAAAAATTGCCTGAATTCTTAGTGATGAATTCATGGGAAAAGTAACGCTGAAAAATTAAAGGCTAAATTTTTCAAGTCCTGTAATCCATGTACTGTGGTCATACTGGCACGAGTTGTCTTAAGCCACCTGAGTAGCTCCACCATAAAAATATTGGTGTCTATATAGCAGTGTTATTTTTTGCTTAAGCACACCTCAAAAAGCAAACATATGCAGCATTAGGGTTTTTTTCAGCTATTTTCTTTGTGGAAATCCTAAACCTTGCAGCAGGAATTAATTTTTTGTACCAGTGTTTTTGGGGACTGGGAGTACAGTGCTTTTCCAGGAGAGCCTGAATCTTGGAGGAAGTCTATTTTTGGTACTTTATCTGGATAACTGCTCTAGAAAAGCATGGTTTATGGAGGACAATGTGCCTGTGGGGTGGAACTTTTTAACTCATTCTGTTGTGGAATGTTAGTAACTGTCAGTCAGGGATTAGTACTGATGTATTTTGAGTAATTAAAAAAATACCAAAACCTGTAATTTTCGAACTTTGAATAATGTTAATAGAAGAGGGTTCTCTTTAATTTACAGAGCTGTATTTCTGAAAATGTATGGTATGTCATAGTGATTAAGTTTTACATGAGTGCCATCACTGCTTTAACTCTGGCTTAATATTTTGGAATACTAATATTGCTCTGCTGTATTTTTAAGGCTCCAACTCTCTACTTGTTACACGTTTTAAATATTAAAAGGCCCTCTTGGACTTCTGTAATATATTTTTCTTATTGAGTAAGCTGAAAATGGTGTCAGATGTTCATACTGCTTTTTCATGTCCATTTTGATGAATCTATTTATTACTTCTGTAATGAGTAGTACACATGGTTGGTTAGCCAAGTTATTGAACTTCATCAACCTTGGCTGAAATTCACAATGCTAGTGGAACTTGTTGTAACATGTAAGAAATTACATCTGGGCTAAGAGGCTCAATAATGATTACTGCTTCTAATGGAATTTTTTCACAAAGGATGGGATAGAGGTATCCCTATTTGTTCTTTCTGGTACTTCTTTTACAGGGGAATAACATACTTGTAGAACAGAAGCCTTCATATGTGTTATTTGCTTTGTCTGTTATCTAAGAGTGAAAATGACTCTTAAATGCACTGCAACATAACTTGATCACTTGTCTTTTGAAATATTTAAATTCTTCTGTGAGAGCAAGCATTAACAGCATTTCTTGCTTCTATACATGTGTACATTACAGACATAAACTATGCTACTTAAGATTATGAGAAATGTGTGATTAGTCTTATTTTATATATGGAGAAACACACAGCTTCAGTTGCTGACCCAAGTTTACAGATTATGCCCATGTCCATATTCCGACTTAAAGTGGGAGGTGGGTTGTTCTGTCACAGGACAAGAAGTATACTCCTCTGAAAGCTATTCTAGTTCATTAGCAACAGATAACTTTAAGAGTAGAAAATACAGCAACTAGAAATATGTAAATAAAACTTTTCTAAAACATGCTCTATTTCTTTGGGTCCATGTCCAGTTGCGAGAAGTTGCTGAGGGGTTTAAATCTTGCTGAAGGATTTGTAACTCTGAAGGTAAATTTGGACTATTTTGTGCCTAAGATAGGCAGTGAAGAGCACATGAAAATGTGCATGACCTACTTGGCAGCACACTTTTGGCATCCTGAGTGAATAATGATTGTGATCTGTGAGAGACATATCTTACTGTATCTGTTTCTGAATCTAATCTGTGGTCAAAGAAGCAGAGACCCAGACTTCCTGATTCTGTTCTTTGTATCTGGCACTTTATCAACACTTGTCCCTTGCAAAACAAAAAAGGCAGAATATGCTTCATAATGGTATATATGTAATTTGATGAATAAATATCACTTACTGGACTTCATACATGCAAAGTAAGATTTGGCCATTTAACTGGGAACTTGTCAGGGACAAGGCAGGCTGTATATGAGATCAGGTTCTGTCAGTAGAAGTGATGCCTTTTACCGAATTCACAGTAATGTTGCAACTTGTGACTCAAGATGTTAGAGTACCATATTGTCACAGAAACAGTAGGCTTTAGAAAATGTTTAGTATGCTTGTTCACCTGGCAGATTTTCCTATTTTACAGTTGTAAAGTTTTGTAGGCGTATGTATTTTTGGATTTATTATTTGCTTTTCCAAGCTGCTAATTTCTGACTTCTTGGAGGGTGGAAAAAAAAAAAAGGTATAGAATATGCAGCTCTAATTGGTCATTTGTTTCAGAAAATCATTGTCATTGAGTTCTTGGTTAGGTTGCTCGTGTTCCAGGTGTTAGCATGTAGCCCTTAAATGTAATCTAAAAAACATACGTTCATTTTGGTGTGAGAAGATACAGTATGTTTTAGTGCCCTTCTTGAAAGTCTTTGACTTTTTTGGCCTTATAAGTAATGACTTATAATTCTTCCTTGTTTTCCATTCTCCTTGCCTTTGTGTACAGACACTTTTTGTTAATACTGTTCTTATTCTTCATCTTTTGTTTCAGAACTCCATCTCCCGCCTTACTTTGTATGTTGGAACCACATGATGGATCATTTGAGTTACATAACAGCTTCCCATCTCCCTCTTTCCTTCGTAGTTTAAAATATGCCCAAAAGATTTGCCCGTTTTGAACCCTGGGAGGTTGGTACCCATCTTGTATGCCATCAAATCCAGAAAAGCTAGAATTTCAGGACGTAACGCAGGACTATATAAGCTGTCAAACCTCCATGTCTTGTTACCTTGCCCTTTGTGTTTTTATATGCTTGCACTAGAAAGAACAATGAACTGCATCTTCCCTGTATTCAATTATTTTCACAAGATCCTGAAATACCTCTGGTATTAAGTCTTCCTCTGCTGGTTAACCAAACAAATGGTCTTATCGCATGTTGCCCAAATAGAGAGATGGGTAGTGACTGCCAGAAATCAAGTACTTTTAAAAAAACTTTTTATCTGTTCCTTTCTGCCATGACACAAACTTCAGAACTAGGCCTAGCTGTGTCTGATTCTTGAAGACTTTTTTTTTTTTGACCAAAATTGTGAACTGTTCAGGACAGAACCTTGTTTTATTATATATCTGTAAAATGTCTAGTATATATATTAACATTTTTCACTGTTTGTGTAACTGATATAAATAAATATCAAGTTTGTTCTAATTAAAAAAAGGTCTGATTATGTTGTAGCACTTTCTTGGTATCTGTGCATAACACTGAGTGTTTTTCATGCATTTTAAAGCTTGGAGGATCTAGCACTTTAGCTGACAGCACAGTATGTCTTTTAATTATTCTGCCTTGGATGAAGTATTCCTCTTTATTAAATTTACTTCTTTTATTAACACTGCACTATTGTACTTGCCGAAAGGAGATTCAAAACATGCAACTAATTTTTTTGTTATGTTTAATTAGGGCTCAGCTCAGCAGTACAGAAACCTGTGATACTGTTGGCGTACAGAAGAGCAGAAGCGTACTTGAAAAGAAACTAGACAACTTCTGGCTTTATTCTCCATTTTTGCTTTGGTAGGAAAAAGCCATTGTGTTGCCTAAAGCTACTGCTGATGCAAAAAGCAGGTTTAGAGGAGGAGAGTTTGCCAACCCCATTTCTCTGAACTTGGAACTTTATTTAAAAATATGTGATTAAAAAAAAAAGCCGAAGAGACACAGGCAAAGAGAAATTTTAACTTATTTGGACTTTTTTCCTATCTTGAGTAAGCTTGTCTAAGAAAGTGTGTAAAAATGGCAAAAAGAGTAAGAAAGCCCCAAAGTTTTGGGGATGACTTGAGAAAATGTATGTGCCTCTCAAACCAATTTTGTTTCAAAACCAAGCTGATATGAATATCTGGTCAGACATTGTACAAACTCAGTTATGAAGACTCTTAGGCTGCCACTTTTCCAGAAGACAAACATTTCAAAGGTGTGTGGATTAGCTAGAAACCGGATTCTCTTTAGTGTTGGCCTTTGATGCTTGCTGCTGATAAGTAAATCCTTAATGGTTTTTTGTATGTATGACTTGGAAATAGTGGCAACAAAACTTACCTTTGCCTTGTCTCAGCTTGGCTATAAAATAATGGTGAAGCTACAGTCAGTAGCATGCACAAAAATGTTATTTCCTTAATAATGTATTCAAGCAATGGCACTTAAGAACAGACGGGCTTTAAATAAACAAAAAACCTGGTCTGTTACCCCATATTGACTAAATATTCAGGAACGGTGGCATGCCCTAAATGTTGTGTCAGACTTGATGATTTGGATCTGACCTGATTTCAGTGAGATGCTGGTTTGATGTTGCCTTACATTGTGGACATATTTATTGTTTTCTGCTACTCTCAATTTCAGTTAAATATTTATTTTGGAAGTGTTTCTTTTGTCTTAAAAGTACTATATTGATGTAACTGTAGTATAACATATATATAATATATAACATTTTTTGTCCCTTCTGAATATAAACATTTAATTCTGAATAGAATAATTTGGTTTTTTACTAAAGTTAGGAGCATGAGTCACAGTGCAGTGAGTTACTCATTTGAGAAAAAGTAGCTAGTTTAGGTTTCTTTTAAGATGTATATGCCTCTTTTTTTACTTGACTTGATAATATACATGTAGATGTACTTTTAGTTGGAAGAGTTATTTTTGTCTAGAAAATGTGAAGTTGTATTCTGAGTTGCTGTGTATTCAGATGCCTATCAGCCCTTGTGATATGTTATCTGTTACAAAGGAAAAAAAATGTGAACAGGAAAATAAACTATTTCATAAATTCTCCTTAATCATTAAATTACAAAGCCAAATGTTAAATTTTGATATATATATTAAAATACAGTAATTGATTTGTGTTAGGAAAAATGGCTGACTTGCTTGCAAGGTGTCGCACAGTTATTTTTAAAGACAATCAAAAGAAAACATGGATTTATTCCGTGCTTGAAGAAACATTGAGAACAAAATGTTCAGAGTCATCTTCAGTTGCAGGTCTGATGCCAAGATATAAATAGTTGTGTTCATTTCTGCAAATGATTTTAGTTTTGGTAAAATGCCACTCTGATTTCAATTGGACTGATACAATACACTTTAAAAAATGTTCAGGAAAAGTGTTTGGGATTTGATAGGAGCATGATCCTATCATTTAACAGATGAAAAAAGATGAAACATGAAGACTGAGAGTTTGGTCACTCTTTTTAAGGAGGGTATGTTATTAAAACATAGCTTTGTGGTAAGTTGAAATGGAAGCTGCACATCTGAATCCTTTTTGACTGGGATTTTTGGTTGCTGATGTGCATCTAATGCAAGGAGTAGATTTTAAAGATAAAACTGGAATATCTCTGAAAATGCAGCTCACTCTAATCACTGGCCACCTTTCATCTGTTCAGGTACCTAACAGGACTTCTTTGTTTTTACGTGACCTAGCAACTGAAAAAATAATTTTGATTGGAATGATCTGTGTAGTTTAGTATTCCATTTCAGTTTTGGTTCTGTTTCTCTCCCTAGGTTTTAGTTAAGCTTCTTTAAGAACATCTAACTATTTCAAAACCACAGTTTTTCAGGATAATTGTCTCCATGTATTTTAGGAGCATATATTTAAGGTTGTTGGGAATTGCTGTTACACAACTAAAATATTGCAATGGCCACTATTGCAGTATTTACATTGGATATTAACGCCTCTACAACAGAAAGGATAGGAAATGTGGGTTTGAATCTTCTGGTAGAGCTGTGCCTTTGGATAGCTGGGGTAAATGTCAGTTTTGACTGTAAGGATTTAACAGAGCTGAAAGGACTGAAGTCCAGGCTTTGTTCATGTTTCATGTAATTGCATTTTAAAGTGTGTTGCTGGGCATCTTTGGACAGTACAGCTGGAGTAGATATCAGGTCTGACTGCAACCTTGTGGCTCTTAGCTGCAGCATATTTGTAAAGTATGTGCCTGACATAGTGACTGTTCTATATTTTTGCTCGCTTGTATTGTCTTCAGTTACTAATCTAGCTTTCTTTGCCTCTGATGATGCATTTTTAATTTTTTACAGGAACAATGTGTCACAGATCTTTATAATCCCATTGATTTAAGGATGTTTTTTCATAGTTGTTCAGTGTTGTGCTTCCTTCAGATGAAACAAATATTTGGAGTTTTGTCAGTGACAGTGCCTACACTCTCTTAGTTGTGAATAACTTTGCCTTGCCAAGAACAGTATATCCCAAAGAAGTGTGTGATGTGTAAGGAGTGCATATTTTTAAGTTGGTTAGATGGAAAATGGAGCCAATGCATTAGTCACCCTGTTTCATTTGGCTTTTTCTGTGGTTCATGGCTCCAAGAAAAACACCTTTGTCCAATTTACATGCAAAGGGAGAGGCAGGATGTATCTTTTAAAAAACAGCAAACTTTCCAATAAAAAAATATAATTGTGACAGTACCATGTGCCTGCAAGCACACAAAATAGGCAACATTATTATTTTGTGCAAATTGCTTATTTTAAATTTAGTCTCTTCAGAATATCTTGGTGCTTTATTTACTTGAAAGCTTGCATTTGGAGCAAATAGTCTAAGATTTTATCCTAAGTATCCATATTGAAGCAGAGTGATTCCAAGCAATCCTGACACAATGCATTTTGGGTGCTCTTTGAGCTCTGAAAAGTATGAGTTTGTCATTGAAGTGATGTTTTGCATATGGCTGCCATCACTCCATGTGGAAGATCTCTTGGATGTTGTACCCTTAAACAACAAGCACAGGCAAGGATGATCTTGGTTATGGAAGGTTCTTCCCTAAATTACACATCATTGTTGCAGTGTTTCAACCTGAAAAGAATCTTATGTAACTCTGTATTCTTTGCCACTTTAGCACATTTGAATCTGCTTTACTTCTTTTCTGATGAAGTGTTGAATAAGATGATCTGATTAATTGTCACTGGTATTTAGGTCTCCCAAGTGAAATAAATCAAGTGACATGTAGGAAACCAATCTCTTTTCCATTTACACGAAGTTCTCTTGGGTCCCCAAAATGAAAAAAACTAGTTTATTTGCTGAGGTGCAGCAATTGAAATGAGAGCCTATTTTAGATTATTTGTTACAAGTTCTTGTGTTTTTAATCTTTTCACAACTCTCCTTTCTAGTAAAACTGCACTTGAATTGCATTTTATGTACATCTTGCATTAAAAAAAAAAAATTATATTGCATCAGAATTCTACTCTTAAAGTTTTTCTCATTTTCTTCCTTTTCTAAACTGAAGTTTACTCCTGATCCAGGAAAAATTTACAGTTTTGTGTTGTGTGGTGTGTTGTTGTGGTTTGTTTTTTTGTTTTCTCAAAGCAACAGGTGTTTGAAGGCCATAGCATCTTCTACCTGGAAAAAATATTTTTGTGATACTTTTATTACTCCTGTATTAAAATTTTAAAAAGTAGTACTCGGATGATCAGATATTGCAGATGAACTTTCTGATGGTTAAATAAAAATTGTTGTGCCTTATCAAATGTTAAGGGGTTAAACAGATGTGTTCATACTGGCCTCAGGTGTTCGGTGGCTTAAAACTGCCAAGACTCTGCTGATTCTGTGCATGCAATAGGGTTTCTAGGTAATGTGCCAGACTTGTATTGTAGAAACACACTGGCCAAATAGGGGGAACACTTTCCTTCTCCCAAAGATCTTAAGCCAAAATAAAATTGAGGTGTGAAATACTGACCTATGTGTAGCTCAAAAAGGGAGTGTCTGAAAAGTTGCTTATTTTTCCTGGAAAGAATTTAGAGCAGGGAGACTAAAAAAACACAAGAAAATAGGATCCTTATTTTTACGTTCTGTTCTGTATTGTTTCTGCCTGGAGGAAGGAGCTCTCTTTGCTTATGTTTTGTACACTGTTAGAGTTTAAATCCAGAGCTCTTCTATCAGTGGAGAGGAAAGAAGAAATTATTTTGAAGCAACTGAATGCAAACACACCTGTAGGCTTTTACTTTGAGGACTGAGCTGTTGCAAAGAAAGATAGCATCACTGCTTTTCAAGTGTGTTGTAAGTGACAGATCTAGGAGTATCCTGGAGCACTGGGGAGAAGGTAGAGAAGCTGAAGAAAACTTGTCATGGTCTGAAATGGTTTTAAATTTCATCTTGTGTGTTCAAACTTTCTTTCTTATATTTGGAATAAAGGAATATTTTAAAACATGTAACTGCTTGATGCAAATTCTTTACAAAGTATTCCCCAATGGTATATAAGCTGTATGCTGTCTACTTAATTTAAATGAGATATTGCTGGGTTTCTTTTCTACTCAGGGCATCCCTTTCTCTGTTTTACAGAGGAGGTTGCACCGTTTGACAGAGCCAGATACTCTTCTGGTGTATGTTGACACAGTGTAGTTGGCATTAACTGATGCTAACTGCTGCTTAATTGAGCCTGTTAGCTGAAAATCTGTCCCAAAAATTTACTGGTGGTAGTCACCTACAGATAGACAATGTGAGAGTATTGAATTGAACAATCATCACAGAAGATGAACGAAATAAAGTGCTAATTTCTGAGTCTTTATGAAAAGCATGCTATAAGTAAAGGGCTGAAGGGTTTTACATGTCTGTAGCAAACCCCATGCACTTGGTAGTTTGGCTCACAGGCCTTTGGGTTAGCTGGTGCTGTAGAGAGCTGTGCCATCATGTTTATCCTCATTTAGTTTGAATCTTAAACAGGGTTGTCACTTTTGAGCGTCAGAGCTCATTCAACTCAAGTAAACTTAAAGCCAGTAGTTGAATTGGAGCTTTGTGTTTTGGGTACCTGGATTTGTTTTCCTTTTGCATACATCTTGCTGTTCTAAATACAGGGCATGAGTGTTTAGGAGTGAATGAATAGCTCGAAATGTGTCTGATGGGAAGAGACATCAGCACTTGACCTGTGGTAGTATTTTGAATGGAAGGATGGACTGCTTATAAATCTTCTGAAGAGAGGGAGTTTTTAAAGCGTATAATATTAAGGAAAGGTTCATAACACCTCTGTGAAACTTTGTCCTATGTAAAAAAACCGGGGGATTTATAATCATGCTGTGCTATCATTGCAGCAAGTTGTGGACTGTCTGTACACTAGTTTGAGACTTAGAAAGAATGTGCTTGCAGATGGAGTCATATCAGTGAGTTATGCAAAAGAGGGAATTTTTTAATGGATTATTTTTTCCTCTATATCATCAGGCACATCTAGAGACCTGTTTAGTCCATGTTACTATAACCAATATATTGAAACTACATGGTATTTGATTATTCATAGTGAGAACAATCGTGAAAGACTGTTCTCTGTATATCCGTTAATGATGGGACAAAACCCAAGTTGATATTAGATAACTTAGAGAAAAACAAATATTTTGAAGTGCATGGATAATAAATGTACATGTAGATTACAGATCTGCTTAGATCGAATCTTGTTTTCTACAAATGAGCTCAACAATCCCCTACTGGGAAGAGTTTAAAATTTGGGCAGGTCTCTGGTTTTGTGTGACTGTGCTCTACGGATGGGAGGGGTGTTCAAATCAGAAAAAGAAGTAGTTGTCTCCCTGTGATTTTCATTCTTATTCCCTCACACATCCCACTGGGTGTTACCCTTTGCCACAAGTGCTCCTCAAGGGCTAACTGCTTATCTAAAGAGCCCAGAGCTCAGTTTTAGAATGCTGTAACTTTCAGTCTGGTGTTGTCAGGTGTAATTGTTGTGCAGTCTCCCCATATGGCTCATTCTTCACAGTCAAACAAGTGAGGAATAAGTACAATCTTCTAACACTTGAAGACACCAAGATTGAGAAATTGAGTCGCCTCTTTGAAGAACCCAAGCTTATTTTGCACAAAATGTATAGAATTATTGTCCCAAAGACCTGCACAGATTGAGGTGTCTGTTTTTTTCTAATTGTGCTCTTAAAAACTGGATCAATGTTACTATCAAAAAGGTAGTAACAGATAGACTGCAGGTAGCATTAGTATGATTAAATTTGTGGCTCACCTTTTTAGGTAATTTTATAGCTCTGTTTTGCTACTGAGATCTATCTCTGACTAGGAAAATGTTTTATCATAGGTTTTGAAACTGCAAAGTCCCTTGCACTGCATGGGGCACATGTTATCCTGGCCTGCAGAAATATGTCAAGAGGCAATGATGCTGTGCAACGTATTCTCATGGAATGGGTAAGTGAATGGATCTAGTGTCCAACAATAAGCTCTATTTTTCAAGACGTGAAGGCTTTTGTGCAGAAGTAGTTAAATAGATATTACATTGCCATGCAAGAATCTAAGGAGGGAGGCATTTGTCTTATTTTGTAATATCCTGTTCAGTCACTGGTATATCAGTGATAGAGATTTTTCATTTCATATGACTTTATTGGACTGCAAAGTTTGTCATGCTGTTATCAATGTTATGTACAGATGCTTTTTAAGGGTAAAAATGTTTCCAAGAACCACTGAGGCATGTTTCATAATTCATAGGACAGGATATTTCCAGAGCCAAAGTGTGTAATTAACGGAAGGATAATGTACATGCATGTATTAGAGGCAGATGCTATTTTTTGCCTGTAGTTTTTATACTATGAGACATTTAAGAAAATAATTCTTTACAGTTTTCAAAACAAAGAACGTTTCCATTCCTTTTTTCTCAGTCCATCAGGCCCAACAGCACTGATGCCAGGCAAGCAGCCCTTTTAAAAATTTTTATTATATTCCTAGGAAGGGTTACAGGATAGTTTTGTCTGAGCTTGCTATGACTGCTGACTTCCAGGAGATAATGTATTGACACAATCCAACACACTTCACTTCAATAATAAACATCAGGGTCAGATTCTTGTAATTTTCTTTCCTGCTAAAATTAGTGATGAATGTTTTATCGTTATTTCCCAAGCTCTGAAAATATTTGAACTGCTCCCAGATGTTATGGAAGAGCTTTCAGTAGTATTAATATTTACACATAAGTAGTCTACAGTTAATTATAATATTTATGAGTGCAAAATAAACAGTGCTTGCTTACAAGTATTTCCAAATAAGTGATGCTAATATTGCTAATTTTTGTAACCATTCTTGAAAAAACTGTTTTTGGATTTCAGCCTTTTTCTCTTGCCTAGATGATAGCAATGGTTTATAGTAAAGGGTCAGGAGGGAAAAATGTCTTCCTTGCCTTTTCAAAGCTTTCCGTGTTTTTTATTTCAACACTCTGAAATTCCAAGAGAATTCCAAAAGGGGCAATCATAGCATGTGTTGCTTAAAGTTTATCTATCAGTTCTCTTTCAATAGAACTGTATTTTGTCGTATTATGTCTTTTGAATTTAGTAGTCCTAGACCAGCTAAATAGAGCCATATATGTGTGTGTGTGTATATATATATGTATGTTTTATGTAACTAAAAATAATACTGAGTACCTTGTGTTTTAAAAATATCTCATTACTCTTAATTCTCTGAGCACTTTGAAGGCAATGGGAGTTCAGGAGTACTCAATACCTATGTTATCTCACTGAAAGTTAATGAATTTTTAATTGAATGAAGATTGCTGAAGGTCAAATTACTTCCAAAACTCTGTTTACTAACAGTTTTCAAATTCCAGTTGTTCAGAAAAGAATCTCATCTGTGCTCTGGGTAGCTGGAAAACCTTCAATACATCTTTACAATGGCTTTGTTGTTGTTTATTGAGAGGGACTAATTAACTTTGATTATTGCACTAATATTATGGCACTTTGACAGTCCCTCAGATTTATGACTCTGGGAAAATAAACAAATGAAATGCAGGTGCTGGAGCAGAAAGAATAAGTTATTACTGAACTTTAATTACTTGGAGTATGTAACCAGGAGAGAATTAGTTGATGAATTACAAGATGCTTAAAATTTATATCAAATTGTAAGCAATCTTGAGGAAAACAAATACAAAAACCTGCCCCAAAGTCAGTTACTGAAAATAATGAGACAAATATTAATTTGATTGATTGATACTAATAATAAAATATCGATTTAAATATTAATGTTAGGTGTAACTACAGAGCAGGAAGTTGTTAATTGAAAATACTTTCCTAAAATTAAAGAGTTTAGGGAGAATGTTAACAATGTCTCCATATGGTTCAGATGAATTCTCAATATGCAGCTGCAGCTATCCTGCTATAAGGAACTTCAAAGCGTCCACAGTATTTTGCTTCTTGAGAAAGCAAAAATATTGAAAAGAAATTGGTTTACTTTTCAATTTGGAACAATTAAAAAAAAATAAATACAGCTGTTTAGGATGCAGTCTTAAAAAGCCTCATGTTCATGTTGCTCAGGCAGTATGCTTCCTAGTTGTTTTATGTTCTAAATTTTTGAGATTAAGTCTCTGAACTGCACTATGAATACTGTCTTCCTCTAACGCTCTGAGGGGTAATTAAGTGCCTGCTCTTCAACTGAATGTCCAAATGTCATGCTATTTGCATGAATTATACTTTCATACCTATAACTCACCAACTTTGCCATATTGAATTCTGGTGTATTTACATGTCATCAGTGTTGGTAATAAATTTGGTATTTCCATAATAACATGTTTATCAAAAGCCATGTGTATCGTAGGCTGTCTCTTCTGTGGGCTTTTTTTTTTCTCTGTATGCTTTAGTAGTCAAGGTTTAAATGTCTGCTGAAGAACATTTCCTTTTTCATTCTTATTGCTTGATCCAAGAGAGAGTTCTGCTCATTTTGCAAGAAGGCAGAATAACAATGTATTCAGAAACAACTGTTGTTATTTCAAGTTTTGATATAATTATGTAATTGGTAGTCTGTGTTAACTAAAACTTGAAATATATATATGTATATATATATATATGGAAAAAAGTACTTCTTAAGAAAACGACAGCCCTACCACCAACCACCACCAAACCCCAACAACAAACTAAGCCTGAACCAAACCTACTGTAGTGCAGCATCTAGAAACAGTGCACCATGTGTAGCAGTACTTAAGGAAGCCATCCAGCTTGTTTGGTCCCTTAGTGAGTCTCTTTGAGGCATCCTTGTCTGCAATGCCATAAACTGATTGCAGAAAGGCTGCCCTCCTTTGGGCCTGTTGTGCTTTTAAATAAGCCCTTAGGAAAAAAAAAAACAAAACAACACAACAAACAACCCAAAATGTTTTCAATCAGCTTTTAGTGAAAGCTATAAATAATTTTATAAAGTGAAAATGGGACAGCTAAATGGCTCGAAAAAATCTAGTTGTTAAGGTTTAGAGAAAACAGGAGGAATAATGGGGGAAAAGATTTTTCAGATTAGCTACCATTATGCTTAAAAACAAATTCAAACTGATCTTAATTGGTTGTTGAGATAAATCTAGAAAACTTTGTTTTTAACAATTTATGTTTAAAGAGCTCTTTCATATGGTTTGAGCCATTCGACTAGGGATTACCACCCTTATAAACTTGCTAATTACTTTAGATAACTAACATTTGTTTGCCACCTACAGTATTCCAATTATTTTCTCTCTAAACTGCAGCAGGGTTTTGCTAATATTGCAAATAGAGGGTAATTGCCGTATGTAAAGTGTTGTGTCAAGTTCTAATGTGACTGGCCTAGCTAGTCTGTCAAATCTAATTTTTATAAAGAGGTATAGTGGATTATATTAGTACAATGTAATGTATTATGTACATTATATGCATAAATATGGAGAGAGAAAGGAAGAGAAAGTGTGTAAAAGAAGCAGATAAAAAGAGATTGGTATAGCCTTGCATTTGGTATCTTGAAAATTGATGTTGTTCATGCACAATGACATTCAGTATCAGTTTAAAACTGATAATTTCTTGCTCAGAAAAGAGGAAATTAGAATTCTAGAGTTATGCTTCATTTTAATCAGAAAGAAATTGTCAAACATAAATCTCTCCTTGAGTAGTGAAAAGGCCTGAAAGCAGCCAAGAAAAAATATCAATACTTTGCAAAGGAGGAATGATTGTTCCAATTTGCAGCTTAATTGACTTTAAGGCTTAATGAAAAACACTACAGTGCTGTTTGTGCACATAGTTGCTCTGAAGAACATTGAAATCTATGCTTCATGAAGAGAAGCTAGGTAATTTATTTTACATTATTATTGATATAATTTTCTCATTTGAGTATGAGCAGACTGTTTGGGTAAGACTGCATAGCTCCAGATGTTAGTGGTATTCTCAAGAAAATTCTTAAGAATATGAATGAATAAAATATTTCATAAGTCACAGTTTTTTCTAGCCAAGAAGTTCTCATTTATTTATTCCTGTCAAATAGTCTTTGAAGTAGATATTAAAAGAGAAATTGGAAGTTTAATATTTCATTAAAAGTATGTTTCTTTTGTAATTATTCCTCAGTGTTAAGCCTACAGCTACATCAAAGATTTGATCAAAATGTGAAAAGAAAATTTGTTTTTTCTTTATATGTGAAAATTTGGAAGGTAGATAGTTGACAAGAGAGAATGGCCATGAAGAAAACCAGCAAAATAGATGTGACTCCTTGCTGTAGCCCTTTCCCCAAAGTATTATCCACCCAAGGAGTGTTTTATGTTCTTGAATTAAGTTAAAACCTGATAAGCACCTCCCTGTATTCCAGGTGTCATCCTGCCAAGCGCAGGAAGATGACTAGCAAACTGGGCACGTTTACAGGTAACATGGGCAGCACTTTTCAGGTGTTGACTACATCCATTTCCTCCCCAAGGAGGGGTGACTGATTTCCCACATAGTGGTTCTTCTCCTCGGGGGTCCTTGGTTTATGTCTTCTTGTGTATGTGGGTGGAACACAGGGTAGCTCTGTAACATATGCTGCTGTCTTAGTCTCATTAGTATAATCTCTTTATACTAATGGGTACTGATCTTGATAGAGAAGATGGAAATTCCTCTTATGTCCCATAGATGTATTAGATGTTAATTTTGTGAGCTTTTTCTGTAAATCAGTCAGGCTATTAATATACTATTTCCATAACCAAGACTGTGTAAGACTACATTCCAACCAGCACAAGAAAGTGCTCTTGAAATTAATCCTGAAACATTCATGTAAGTTAATGATTCATAATGGTTAGTGATAGATTTTCATTTTTGGAAAAAACTGAAGAAGACATAAAATATGGCTTTGGAGGTGTGGTAAACACTGAATGAAGCCACAGTCTGTTAGTACAGAGTTGAAGGGTTTCAAAGTGGTGTGAAATAAAAACTCTCAAAAAGGAGTATCTTCAAAACAGAAAACATTTCAGCATATATTGGTAAAGCACATGCATTTCTGTGGAAGTATTTTCTTGCAATATTGTGGTGTTTTGTTATAAAGAATTGTATTGTTTCAAAGCATGGTATTCTAAAAACTATGTATTATTGGCTCATGTCATCACTGTGTAATATAGAGTTATAAAAGCCTGCAATGCATAGACCTATTTCATCTTCTGGTGCTCTGCATAGTGACTGTGTGTAAGAATTGAGAAAAAAGTAGTTATCCAAAACTTACTAAGGGGAAAAGGCCTTGCAGGAAGAAGCAGTGTCTTATTATCCTAACAGGTAATGCAATTAAAAAAAAAAAAAATCCATGTCAACTGGTCTCACTTGCAGCCACAGATACTCAAATGAAAGCATTATTGCCACCGCTTAGTCTAATACTTTTTTTTTGTTTTACCTTTATAAAGGAAATATATCCAGATCTTTCTGAAATGAAGAAATCTTTTGATTAACTTTAATTGCAATGTAACATGATCTTATGTTACTAGTGGAGAATTGCTATTATAAGCCTTAACTAGTACTCTAGCTGTTAAAAGCTGATTGAGAACAGTATGAAACAGTATGACCAGACTTTGGCCATAATGTTCAAGAATTCTGTAAGTTTCTGTGAGTAGTCTGCTCAGCTGAGACACCTGGACAGTGATGTGTTCTGCAAAGTTATTTTCCAAATACAGATGGATGGTGAATTTTTAAGTAATGGTAGACATAATTTTTAGGCAGTAGTAGCATGCATACACAGCACTAAGAAAAACTAAATGTAATGCAGGCTGCTAATCGACTCTATTAATAAGTTGGAAAGCAGTTGCTTTTGTGTTTTAAGTCTTCTGACATGTTCTGAGACAGCAGGTTCTTCCAGTTTACATGCCTGTGGGTTGGGATGGTAACTACACACATGGACATGTCTCAACCTGTCAGAGCTGCTGATCTTTTTATCACTGAGAAGTCTGTGATCTTCAAGTGCTTCTGCCAGATTTGTCTCTGAAAACAGATGTGAAGCAGTGAATGTAGCCATTGACAAGAGCAAGAGGCTTTTAAATTATTTGTCAAGGAATTTGTGCTTAAACCCTCCCCCCAAGTTAAAAACATTAAACCGTTTAATCAACATTTACATGGATGAATTGTTGAAATCTATTCTTTTGTACACTGTAAACATATGGCATGAATTTGTGCTTATTACAGATGCTGAGAAATGGGAAAGGCAAATATTTATATTACATTCATGTTCTTCAGTAAAAACACTGTTCAGTTTGTTTATACAGTTCCACTGTTACAGTTTTTATGGTTAGTAATGAAATCACTGTAAAACAGACTCTGAATTATATAGCAGATGTGTTAGGCCTTTACCTTTCAAGGTTGGGCATCCTTCTGAGTACTGGATTAATTTAGTTAGAGAGTTGATGCACTGGCTACAGCTGAACTGTTTCATACCTACATCTTCATCTGTAGTTAGCTCTGCACTGTTACTGTACTAAAGACAGAATTTTATTATGAAGGTAAGTATGTTGATAGTTGAAAGTAATAACCAGTCAGTGTGATTGCAGGAGGCTCTAAAGGATTTGGTGAGCATTTTCCAAGCGTTTAGGACCTCGTATGGCTTGTATTTCCAGCATACAGGATTAAAAACAAGATGTTTAATTTGATGTATATTTTATTTCTCAATATGGTTCTCTTGAAAATATTTATAATCTGGTTCAACTGATGGCTGGGATTCAAATTAAAGTAATTGTTCAATGTGAAAGCAGATAAAACCAAAAATACTTAAAAATGTGGCTATTCTTTGGCTGTTTGAAAAGGACTACAGGTATATTGTCAGTTTTTGGTCTTTGCTATACTGTACTGTGAACTACAGAATTATTGTTACATAAAGCAAAGATGATTAATATTCTTTGTAAAGAACAATGCATGGCAGCAGTAGTTTAGGTCCCTGCCCAAGGCATTTCCCTGCAGAGATTTACTTTTCATGATACTCATGCCCTTCATCGACTTCCATTGTAGTGGCAGCAAGCGAAGGATTTAGTACTAGGTGTTCTCAGAACTCCATTATTATTTAATAAATGAGGATTAAGGGGTAGTAGACATAAACACTTTGTAATGCTGGTTTTTTGTGTTGTTTTTTTTAATTATTATGTTGTTAAGCTTTTAGTTCGTTGACACATCTTTAAGTAGAGAATACGTTTTAATGGTGTTAATATAAGTAATGAATGCAGGAGAAAGTTTAATAATGTCCAGCAAGGTGCAAGGGAATTTGAAGTGGTTTAGCACTGTGAAATTTTTAAATGTGTAGGAAATAACATTTTTTAAAAGTCTGGTACCCTGTAAAAGGCAGAAATCTTTGTTTTTCTTCACCTTTTTCTCAGAGGAGGAAAAGCCCATATAATGAGGCATGTTGAAATAAATGGGGACTTGCTTACCGACACAGATAAAGCAAGCAGGAAGATTTCTCCTGATGATGAAAAATTGGATGATGGTGAAGGAAAAGAACAACAGACTAGTATTATACCTAGGAGAGATGATGGTACTTAAAACAAATGCATAGATGAAGATTGTTTCTATGCCCATAAGGAAGGGAAAGGCTGTGATACCCTCTGGGTAGGGTGTCCAATGCTGTTTGTAAGCTGTTCTGTTCTTGCAGTTCACTGTAGCCTCATCAAACCATGGAAGAGTTTCTGTGGTTGTTACTGCCTGTTTCACCCATCCCTAGGACAAGCCAAGGTGCCAGATAAAGGGTTTCTTAATACAAGAAGCATGAGGACTGTAAAATCTTTGCTGGGGTAGAGACTTCCAGAGATTTGAATTCCACAAGACCTGGCTGATGTGCCAATTACAGACTTTCTGTCACAATGGTGACTACTCTTTAGTCTGGGGTTGTTCTTCAGAATGGCCAGAGTTTTAACCGTGGAGGAGTTGAGCTGGCTAATTTTTCATTTTTGGAAAACAAAAACCCAAAAAAATCCCCAAAAGAATTTTGGTGATGATCTGATCCCTTCTTCTCTTTCTCGTGCCTTGTTTTGTGCCTTGTACACGAGATTCATTGTTCCTGAAAATATCTTTGAATAAAGTGGCAAATACGTAGTATGTATTTCTGTCTCTAATTTTGCATTTCTAGGCTGGATTGGAATTTTGTGGTAATATATGAATTTGTACTTCTGTAGACTGCTCGCAGAAGCACAGAGCACTCTCATAGATATGATATTGCAAAGTTTTTCATGCAGTTAAGTGAATTTGCTGTGATTTCCTCCAGTGACTTGAATTGAGCTTACAGGGTGCAGGGAAGTTTCGTTTTCCCTGATACTTTACATAGACTAGTGTAACTTGAGTTTAAAAATTTTCTGAACCTTTCTCTTTCAGAATCTCTTTTCCAAAACTCTTTTGTGCTCTTGACAGTGAAAACATATTTACTATAACCCAGGTAGATGCATTCTTACAGAGAGTGGGATTTGAAGTGGCTGGTTATACATTATTTTTTTTTAGCTGTCTTCACAGTTAATCTGATTGTTACATAAACTTGTAATATATTCCATTAATGAAGAAGACCAGCTTAGCTTATGGTAAATAAAGTACTAAGTGTTTATAGTGCATTTCATATTTTACATGATTCCCTTTATAATTCTGCTTATCTTTTCATTCTAATTCCCTGAAGGATGTATAAAAGAACCCCTAAAGAGAGTAATTACTGCTCTATTCCTTAACCAAGGCTCCTTTTGCAAAAAGAAATCTGAGCTGCTTTTTAAAGAAGGCAATTTTAAATAAAAATGCAAATAAGCTGCTTTGTAACCACATTAATTACCCACCTAGCCTCTTATTACCGTGTTTGTATTGTTTGCAAACACTATTTACAGTCGTGTGGAAATTACCATTCCTGGGCTGGAGGAAGGCTGTTGGTGGTGGGTTGTGCTTTGGAACCAATTAGAGTGAACCTTGTCTCCAGTGGGGCTCTTGGGAGAAGGCATAGCCTTTCAATGTCAAATAACAGCATTAACTCAGACTACACAGGCACCATGTTGTAATTATATTATTGGTCCTCTTTTGCTTCTGCAATGAGTTTCATTTTCTGCATTTTAAAACTAACAGGCAACATTGTGTCTCACTAATGATTTAATATGCACTGTGATAATTTTTTATGGAAGTCATGGTGAAATCCGGTGGGTCATTTTTGTCCCCACATTGGTTCTTTGCTTTAATTTTATAAAAAGTAAATGAAAAACTAATGCTTACATTCAAGTTCTCCTAGTTTCCCATGTAGTTATACTTCACAGTAACCGCCCAGCTTTATTAGTTTATTTCATTATCAGAAGTGAACAGGATGGAGTATCTGCTAATAGTAGTCATAATTGGTACGTTAGCAAGCAAGAATTAAATATTTGTAGGTCTTCCAAGACTTTGAAGAAACTGGATGCTTCATAGTAAAAAGTAGTCCTATTTAAGTGGAATGAACAGTTGTTGCTAATCTAGTATGTTTTGTGTTCTTTTCTTGGTTTTCAGTGTCACCTTTGATTTTGAAATGGACCTTTGCTCTAAAAATTCCTCAGAAAACTAAACCAAAGAGATGTCTCAGCATTCATGCTTTTGGAGTTACAAATGTTTTCAGATCCCAAAAAACTTAGTTTAGACACTGGTTCTTTAAGATTTGTTTTCATGGCCTTTTAACTAGTCTGCCAATATGTTGAATGAGTCTTTTTAAGTAGAATTTTTCTTGCTTGAGCATAGTATGGGGAAGAAAAAATGTAGAGATTTTTTTCTTACTACTTCTGAAATTGTACTGCATGTATCTGCAATACTGTGACAGTGTGATCATGTTTAAAGAATACTTGCTGATAAAGACAAAAATGTTAAGGTCTGAATCACTTCTGTTGTAATGTTGAGTGTAGCAGAATAGAAAAATAGCAACTCCAGCACCACTGTAGTAATGACTCTGCATAGTTGTTACACGTTTAAAAAAACAAAACACAAAAAACCCACAAAAAACCCAATAAATTAATTGCTGGATCACTAATAATTCTTTACAGTGTCAAGGGACTAATGTGGGGGCATCAAAAGAAGCACTGATTTATTTCATGATTCGCAATAGCTTATGAAATTGTAGGTAATTATTTGGCTTATATGACTACAGAGCTGTGCAAATGACAAAATAACCATAGATGGAGTTCAACAGAAATGCAGAAGATGTATAGCAAGTAGACTTGCTAAGTAGAGTGCTCAGAAGGTGCTATTACTTGGTTTGCTTGTCACTTACATTTCTAAGTGTTTTATAACTATGAAGCCAAAGTGTTGTATTTTTTGCTTATTTACTGTCCTTTCTAATTTCTCCTCATCCTTTAGTTCCCTTTTATCCTGGCAATTTTCTATAGAGAGGGTGAGTTGGAGACAGAAGACTACTGGACTTTTCTTGATCTCCTGGACTTCTTTTTCAATAGCCTGCTACTTTGTTTTATCTAACTTTTTTATATTTAGTGCTAGCTATGAGAAACAACACTGCTTTTTTTGAAAAAAAAAAATAAAATCTCCATTTTAGCAATGCATGCAGGGAAGTATTGTTTATCATGTGTCCAGGGAGAAAGTGGTCCAAGTGGGGTACAAAGTGTTCATGATTCTTTAGGTAATTTTACAAACTAATAATCAAAACCCTTGGGCTGTCCCAGACATACTTAATTGTACAAATAAGATTATATGTTATATGCTTATTTAACTCAGGTTAGAGAGTAGGGTAAAAAGATAATGATACCATTGTGCTGATATTAAATTAAGCGTCATATATATTAGGAGGATGTAAATCTAAGCTATGTCTATGTGCTGCTATTAAAAAGGAGGTATGTTTATATTGCTTACTAGAAGGTCTGTTTCCGAAGCCCACTGGAAATACTAATTTTCGGTTGTCTTGAAGATGTTTTGGATCAGACCCTAAGTATCTGTGTGCAAGAAGATTATTTTTAAGGGGCAGTACTTTAGCTATATGTCTGCAGCCATTTCTCCACCCCTAATTCACAAGCATTGAGATATCTGCCAATATCTGCCAAAATCTGTGTTATTTAATGTCATATATGAAAAGGGGATTGCTTGTTTCTTTTTTTTTTAATTCTGGAACTGTGTTACTGAGAGTTATTAGAGCTGTGTTGAGGGTGTACACACAAGATATAATTACCCTTTCATTATGAAGCGAGGTAATTGAAAAATACTTATTTTGCTGCTTTCTGTTTTATGTCTTGGAAGGAAGCACTTCATGTGTGTACTTTCTGAATTGTGCTAGAGGGGAAAGCATGTATTACTTCTGAATGCAATTTGTCCTGTTAAAAATTCATTTTGATTTTAACTTGTGACTTGCCGTGTGAGAGCTTTGAGCCAAAGTGAATTAGCTGTAGTGCTACCCCTACAGTGGGTATCTAAACACTTTCTTTGTGTTTTCTAAACAGCAACTCCCGTTCATTTAATAGTACTCTGTTGAGGAGTGGATGGTCATAGTGAAAAATTACATTGAAAATACAATCCAAGTATTCCAATTTTTGCACTAGGCCACTATTAATTTTGTCCCAATAAAGATGCTCAAGGTACTGTTTTGCAGAAGCAGCTTGCTTACTCAGTGTTTAACAATAAGCAGTAGTGATAAACTTGTTCTTTACCATATTTCATTTGAGGTCACGTAAATAGAGAATTCAGCAATAAACTTTGCATATCAAATAGAAGTATTAGAAGAATGTAACAAAGGGAATGTTTGAGGTATGTTTTTTGTCCGTCTGTTTTTGATGGAGACATGCAGAACAAGCCTTGAACCACCTAAGTAAATCTTGAATAACTGATGCTAGCATCTGAAGAATAGAAGAAAAAATAGCATAAAATATGTTGCTACTTTTTTCTTAAGTGTACTTTTTCAAACAGAGTTAGGGTAGTGGCTGGACTCAATGATCTCAAAGGTCTTTTCCAATCAGAGTGATACAGTGATACTGTGTTGTTATTTTAATTTTGAGTAAGAAATAAATCCAGATGTCTTTACCTTGGACTTGTACTTTGCAGATGACTCTTCCAGGTTCTCTAAATCCTTAGTGTTATACAGATGGCCAGCTATGTAATTTGTAAGGTAGTTCTGGTCTTTTGGTATTCCCTAATTCTTACAAGAGATGCATTGTGATCTGGCTGTAGTTTAGTTCTAGCTGAAACAGGTTTAGGTCTCTTAGGCCTTGAGTATTTGTTGCTTGTGATGAGAGGGCTTTTTGTACTAAAGTATCCTAAACACATGATGTTAGGCAACTTTGAAGGAGATCTTAGATGAGTTTTACATTACAGAATCTTGACAACATGGTTGGCTGGTGAGGCATATCTGATCCAGTTTAGTTGTACTGATAGATGCTCTTTATGAAGATGCAGTTAAATTGCTAAAAATATCTTATGGTTAATAGACCCTATTTTGCCAAGGTGGAATGGAAATAAATGCATCTTGCTGATGCAAGCTTTATGCATACCTGAAATTCTATAGCAGTAGAATTGTAATAACAGACACTGCAAAGAAAAGTGCAGCAGGTACAGATTTGGTCTCAGCAAATAAAGAAACTGTTATTGATGTTTGGTTTTAAAAGAAAACATAAAAATGACTTTGTTTCCTTGTTTTCTGGAGAGTCATCTCTATTCTGATTTCCCTGGGAACCAAGGCATGCTCAGTCACTGTATCTCCGTTTCCTGGTTTGGTAACTTTTGGTCCCATAGAGTGTTTAGAAGCAAATTCTTGAAAAGGATAAGATCCATAAGATAATTAGGTTCCATTAAGCATTGAGCTTTATGAAAATGTAAGTGAAGTTAGTGGGCAGAACTGACGAGACTTCAGGCCCTTAGCCATCAGAGAACCCTTAAGAATAGGTGGGAAAGAAAGTATAGGACCCAGTTCAGTGAAAATGTCAGTCTGGACATCTGTTCTGCCATGGCATGTTGGGTGTTAAGAGTTGTCACAGAATTGCTCATCTGCTGTGTGGCAGAATGACCTGTGTACTACCTGCAACCTTAAAATAGGGCATTAGGAGAATTTAAGTGGTGGTGAGACTGCTTGAGGGGGATGTTTATGCCTTGTGTGATCAGAGTTTTATAAAGATCATACCATCTTGTAATTTTTAGGAGCTGGTCATTAATGTAGTCATGTTTAACATGTTATGGATACAAACAAAGACATGAATGCATGTACTCATTTCTAATTAATTTGTGTAATTATGTTTTATAATCTAGATGTTTGCGAAGCAGAACGTGGTACACCCCATTTACTGTCTGCTGTAGCTAATAAAAAATAATAGAATGAAATAAATCTTGAAACTAACTTTAATTGTAAGTATGGATTAGTTGTATATTATATCTTTATGTTTATTTTTAATTCTGCAATGTTGCAGGTTTGTAGAGCATACCAATTAGCACAGTTATTCCAAGTAATGATGAGTTAATTGCTGTAAACGCTGAATGTTATTTCTGTGATAATTTAAAATACAGAACCGAGATTTTAAAAAAATGTAGGACTAGAAATAAAGGGAAAAGGGAAATGGTGACAAATATGAGACTGGTTAATGTTACAAAGATTTTGTCAGTGATAATGTAGATGAGGGAATTAAAAATACATAAAGAAGTATAATAATTAAGAATAATACCTCAGCATCTCAACTAATACTGTTACAAATGTAGATACAGAGGAGGTAAACCTGTATGCATTAATGTATAAATTAAGAAAAGGCAATGGGACTGAATTAATCTGAAACTGAATACTGTTCTGACGCTGCTTGTGTTCCCTCGCTGGAGCCTCTGTTGCTTTGTAACTCATCTCCCACTGATTGGTAGCCTTCCGTGTCAGCAGCACTTCTCTGCTACCTGAGGCACTAAGTGTTGTCAAGTTTGTTTTTGTGAATATGTTTAAAGAGTAGAAAATGCCTCTAGCTTGAAGTAGGGTGTTTTCCCTTCTGATGAACAGTAGTAAATCCTATCATTTTGAAAGCTGTGTAGTATACCTATGAGAAATGAGCTGATTCACAGTTTCCCTGAGCATGCACACTGTAAGAGATATTAGTAACTTCCTTCAGCAGCATCCCACTTAGAGTAACTTGGAAATGCTATATTTCATTCTGTCCTGGTTGAATTAACCTTACATTTTCCTGTGAAATGGCATGACTACCTAGAGAAAATTTAAAGTGTACTATGTACATTTGCAGTTCAGGGGGAAAAAAAAAGGCATCCAGGGTAGTATTTAGGCATTAAATATTTACTTTTCAATCCAGAATTGGTTGTCTTCCATTTTAGTGCAGATTTGATAATGGAAACTGGTGCCATGCACTTCTCTGCTTAGCTTTTTTAATAATGAGAGAAATATTAAAACTTCCAGAGTCGGTTCTGATGACAGTGATAAGTTGGATTTTTACATGCCAAAGGCTTTGCTTTATAAAGAGGCAGCATAAAACTGTTCCTCTGCTTCCCTAAGTAAGGGAAAAGCTCTTCCACTTCTTGGGGGAGTTTCTGGAGTCCTCTTTCCTGTACCAGCAATTCACAGCTCTGTAATACTGAGAAAAGTAATGCACAAACCTGAAAGCCCAGACATTCAGGTTCATCTGTTTGGTCCTGTTATGACAGAAATCATTACAAGTTTGATAGATGTATTTATAAAGACTTGCTTCAATATTTAAAGTACATCTATTCCAGTGTTCCTCATTTCAAGCTTGGCTGTGGATCAAGATGAAAGAAAAATTAAATTGTATATTGAAGAGCTGTTAATTGAACTGCACTGCATTTAGCAAGGGAGCATCAGCTTCAGGCAGTCAATACTACAGAGAATTTTTAATGTACTGTATCACAGGATTGTCAGTTTGTATTGGAGAATGCAAACAGACTGCTTCGGCTGGCGATAAAGCCCTGGAAACTTTTAAGTTGTTGATGGGAGAAAATGTTATTTTGCTTTGATATGTTGTGACAAAGCTGTTGATAGAACCAGGAGCAACATTTTTTTTTTTAGCTGAATATTATTTGAATGTTTTTATTGATAAATTCTGATTGCCAAGTATTCTTTAAGTGGGTAGATTGTGTACTGATTGTGTACTGATTTTTTTTTAATGGGAGCAGAACAAGTCCCACAGAATTCTTGAACTTGCACAAACATTACTTTGCAATTTGAGCAGCTCTGAAAGTCTCATTTAAAAATATTAGTTCTCTGCAGATATAATTCTAAAAAATAGCATGTCAAAAAGCTTTAGAAAAGCTTTAGAAAAATGTTATCTCCCTTTCCTAAGGCAGTGTTAATTTCTTTTGTAGTTAATCTTTTGCACTGAAATTTAGTACATTTGTAGTTAAAGATTCTTTTAATGGCTAAATTATTTTTGCATGTCTTCTGGGATAACGTGGTCTGTTTGGTGTTAAGTATGAAATACTTTTCATTTTCTTCACTGATAAAAATGAAATAACTAGAGGCATTTATAGAACCAGAACAGATTTAGGGCTATGGTGTTAGATTAAAGATGAGCTATTCTGACACATAGCTTGTTAGAGCTGTCATACTTTGGGATAAGATTCTTTTAACTTTTGGTAACCTTTAAAATGCTTAAGGACCACTTTCAGAAAAAGCAGTGAATCTGAAACTTGTCGGTTGTTTTTAGATGTCTTTGGACTTTGGACTTTTTCTTTGGACTCTTTCATAAGTGTGGTAGGTGTCAAGTATGTGGTAAACTTACAAGTGCCGTATGTTGCTGGTGCATGGTTTTCTCTTGGAGCAGAAAGGACTGTCTCGGAGGTTGGGTTTAGTCTGAACCATCTTGGTACCTCTGTGGCTTCAGAGGAGACTGGGAGCAGCTTTCTTTTTCCAACACTCAAATACTATGCACTTGAAGATGGTTTAATTCCAGTTATATGCAGGAAGACAGTCTTCACGAGTGTGAAAATTTGGATGGCCTAAAAAGATTTAATTTCCTGTGATAAAGTCTCACCAAAGTGGTGAAAGTCTTGTGACTCCAAAAACAAAACAGAAGAGCAGAATCCATGATGTGTAAGTGCCTGACTTTCCTTCATTACTCTGGGGTTTTACAGTCAAGCTTTCTGCAGACATGACACCTGTTTAGGAAGGTGAAAGGTATTTAAACATTTTATCCTGTGGCTGCACACCCTGGTAGACTGTCAGTATGGGTGTTACTTTATATGCTCTAAACTCTGTTACATTAATAGAGTTGTCTGAAACTCTGATAAATGCATTAATTCAGAAGTCAGCTTGAAATCACACAGAAATAAACGAAAATTCTTCTGATTTCATTTTTATGTAGGTAAATTTTGTATCTTGTGTGTAGTGTACAGTTGCCTGATATGAGGGCCTTGTTCTGAGAACCATTTTAACATGAGTAAATCCATTAATGTAGTTGAAAATTAACGTAGGTGACAAAAAATATGCAACTGAGGTGACCAGCAACAACAGGGCTCCATAATGTGATCAGTTTTGTTGTTGGAAGAACTGAAACTTTCTCTTGACCTTTCTGTGAAGAAAAGTTAATTTGAGTGCCTTCCTTGTGACTCTGAGGTAAAGTTGAAACATAGGCTTTAAGACGATGTGCATTTAGACTACTAGTTAATTTGTGCAAACTCCCAATCTCCTGGCGATCTAATGAAAAAATTTTGTTACGTGTTTCTTTATGCACTGTGTAGCTGCATGAGGCAGTATCTTTAAAATGTAAAATAAAAGCCTACAAAATGCACAGTCTGATAACAACAACAAATCTAATCTAAAGTGACAACTGGGAGACTTTCCCAGACGTTTTTCTCTTTAATGTAACATGACTTTAAATTGATGCAGCCCCACAGTGATTGAAAAACTCTCAGAGCTTGTCTCCCATGATTACATTTCTGATCTGTACAACTTAATTTTTTAACTGGGTGAATCTCGCTTTTGCGAATGAGCAGTTTGTTTTAAGCGGGGGGAGTTTCATTGATGCAAAAGCAATGGAACTGTAGCACTGAAAAGTAATATTCCTGATAGTGGTCCTGGTCAGCATCACAGACCTGTTCTTTATCTGAATGATACAGAAGTCATCAGTTGGATAAGTACTATATTGAATGCTGGTTTATATTATCTAGTGAATTTAGTGTTTAATTAAGAGTAGAAAAACAATAGGTAATCTTCCACCCTGTCAAAATACCTTTGTTAAAGCATTTTAAATCTGCTTAAGGTTCTTTGTCTTGAAAACTGGCAATCACAGTTAGGAATGTGGGCAAGTAATAGTGTTTGGAGCTGAAAGGAGTGGAGGAAGATGGAAGAGGTTGCAGATGGCCTTAGTAACATGGAAAAGGAAGCTAAAAAGGCAAAAAAATACTACGTGAAACTGGCCACAGTTTTTGTTTAGAATATAGTTGGAAAATCAAATATTGGCTTGTAACTTTCAAAAATTAAGCTGTTGAAAATTGTAAATTTTTTATAAACCTTATTTTATTCTTACTTTCTCTTAGTACACAAGTACATAAATTTTCTTTTCCTTTTCAAATGTATACAGTCTGAAGAATGATATATTTAAATCAATACTTGACAATACTTAACTGCTTCTGGGGCTACTTTCTAGTTCTGTGTGCAGAAAAAATGGTCATGAGTAAGAAGAAATGTCCTGCGGTCAGTTCTGTAATACAAATTGTAAGCATCTGATATTATTTCTCTATTGCTACTCTCAAAAGCAGAGAACTATACCCATGGGTAGAAGCAGTGATGGGTTGGTATCAGTTGGAAATAAATTAAAGCCTTTGTAGCTGTGTTTTATATCAGTGAGTCATTACAGTGCGTTGGTCTTGTGCGATTGTGCCTGACTTATGCCAGTGTAGAACAATCAGGATTTCAGACTGTGAACGTAAACCATAAAATGGTGGACAATATGCAGGACAGGTAACAATACCAGAGATAATCGTTCTTAAAGGAGAAGGCAGTGAGGTGGATGTTGTAGTCCTTTGGAACATTTCAGCTGCCTTGATTAAAGATAAAATAGCGCTGGAGTTTCTGGAGGAAAAAAAGTAACAATTGTATTAAAATGTCATTTTTTTTGAACAGTACAATAGAACTTAAAATAAATGAAAATAGCAATTAAATATATATAATATCATTTCTATAAGCTGTAGTAACAAAACAGTTGATGCTTTCATTGCTTGAACACAAAACTTTATTTTGTGATCTACATCTGAAGGTATATCTGATGGTGATGATTGTCAGTCCTGCTTTCCAGTTCTTCTAGTTTAGTTTGCATAGCCTGCTCATATGAGCATTTCACAGTACATCTAAACTGAATTAACAGCTCAGAGCCACCAGGCAGGTGGTTTTGCCGACATGGTTAACACAAATATATAGATATAACAATGTATAATATAAAAAAAATATAAACACAAATTCAGAAACTTCTTGATGGGCACCCACAAAACCCCTGGAAATTATGAACATGCAAACATATTAAAATGTATATTTGTATTTTAAACTAGTCGAGCTACTTCATCTATTTAGTTGTATAAAACCTAGGGTCTGTGAGTCTTAAAAAAATTGTTACCAAAAAGTAAAGTTTTCTTTGTAAGAACATAGTGAAAACTTTACTGTCTGGAGAATGATTATGCTGGATCACTACTTTTTTTTTTTAAGGGAAAGTCAGTATTTAATGTTCCATTGTATTTAATTTGAGAAATTAAACAGTTTAGTATTTGACTTTTTTCTCTATGACTTCTGCTTTATTTAAGCATAACCAGCTCTCTTCAGATTGCTAGTTTGTTAGAAGAGCATTCTGCAATATAAAAAGCTGAGGAATCAGCAGTGTGTTTCAAACAGTTCAGCTTTGTCATTGGAGTATGATTCAAATCATGTCCAGTTGAGTTATTCACTCACTGGATTGAACTTGCAAAGTCCCATATGAGGTTGGAAGGGGTTGCTTTTTCTTTCAGTGGCGAGCAGCACTGGAAGTACTTGCCATTTTTCTTTCATTCTCTTTCCATGCCAAGTCCTGGAGAAGAGAAATGGCCAGGGAAGTGGAATAACGGTGATTTCCTCCTTTAGTCTTATCACCAAACCCCACACACTTACAAAGCACAGTTTTGGCAGAGCTGTTTTCTGTAGCAGATTGGTGAAGGTTCTTGTGCACAGCCTTTCTCCATCCTGTTTCTCATCCCTTATTCAGCAGACTGTGAGGTTTACATTTTGAGACCTAACCTAACCCATCTTTACCAAGGTGAATGTGGGTTTTTCTGTATTTGCCCTCCAGGATATTTTTAATTAGATATAAAGGAATGAATACATTAAATTATTTTGATGAAAGAATTCTTGCACTGTCATTAACAATGAGTTAAATGAGCTAAAACTTCCCTCTAGTTCCCTGTCTTTTGATGAGGAAACAAAGTAGTTCTTTGCATGATTAAGATTTGTGGTATCATGCCTGAAATGAGAAGCCATAATACATGCTTCATAATTTGTGTAGGTTTTTAACTCCTGCATGACTACTCTTCTTCTTGTGACTATTTTTACAGCTGGTTTGTCATGTTTTCCTTTGATTTCAGAGATTTACATAATAATTTTACATCTATGTTTTTATTTTTCCTTTATTGCTAAGGTGACTGATTCCTGAGGCACTTTGAAGAGAGTTGGCCTTGAAAATTCCCGAGGCTCTTTAAAAACACCAGACCTGGCTGGTTTTAGACTCATTAGACTGGGTATGAATTTTTGACAGTGGTAGTTAAACTATAGTAAGGTGTCTGAAAACATCTGGAAAACTGAGGGACAACAAACTAATCCCTTCAGTCACTTGAAGTGTGCCAGGAGTACAGAAAGTTTACAGATTTTTACTTCCTGGCATGACAGAATAGCAGCAGTTTCAGCAACATATATAGAGAGCAGTTAAAGAAACAAAGGTTATTTGGTCTTGGAGAAAGACGATGCTTCCAATGAAAAAGGAATTAAATTTTTGTGTTGATAGAGCTTTTGGCTAAGTCTCAGAATATATTATTCTGTAACAACAGCACACTTTGGGCTATTTACCTCTTCATTATTTCTTATCTTGCTCATTACAGAGCTCTATGTAAAGTTCAGGCAAACGAGCTGCCCATGCCAAGTCAGGTGCCGAAAAACTATCAGATAGTCTTTAGTATCTTGAGGCTTTTTAAAAGAAAGATGTAATAATTTGCCTTGTGGATTTTGATTAATCTCAATTTTAAACTCTGCCTTGCAACCATGAAAAATCATTAAATATTGCAAGATTCAAAGTTTTCTCAGAAGTTGCAGATGCATTTTTGCATCCATAATTTTGTGAATGGGAATTGATTTCTTAGAGCACTGGACTCATTGGGCATCATTTTGAATGGCTATTTTGGAACATGTAAAGCAGAGCAACTAAGGTATTATATCTTTTATATATATATGTTATATCCCAAGGGTCTTTTCCAACCGGAACAGTTCTATGATCTGGGATCAATGGGTTGTTGACACGGGATATTTTCCTGTTGTCTTTTAACTTCAGTCTCCAGCACAATAAAAGCTTGCATAATTAGCTTAAACTGCAAGGCTGAAGATGGCAGGTTTTTTGAAATATTGGGTAACACAAACTGTAACACTAATACCTTAAGAGTAGCAAAGGTGCATATTCTGCTAAATAAACTTCAGTAATTACTTTAGGGGTTTTTCCTCTGCAACATTGTAATTTTTCTAGTTTATATTCTTCACAGACTGCTGACCACAGTGACAGTTTTGCTGTTCTTGTATAAAATAACTCACACGTGTGTGCACCTGGTCTTCATTATTGTTACATTGCATATATGGTAATGGCAAATGGGAAATTTTCTTTTCCGATTTCTGCTGATGACACCTTGTTTTAGGTACAGCACTTCAAAAATACATTGTTCATTAAGTGTCTGTATCCATTAAGCACCACTAACAGGTAAAAGGACTGTACAAAACATTAATTTTCATAAGAAGGTATTTACTATAAAATGCTAAAAAACCCTAAACAAACCAGACAACTCTACTTTTAATTTTTTTTGAACTGCCAATAATAAATCTTACTGAGGCAAATATATTTGCAATAACAAAACTGGAGCAAAAAAATTTCAAGAAAAACTTCAAGAAATAGAACCCACCTATATAATGTACTGGCTACAGAACAGAGACTCTGAAAAACCCACTCTTAAAAACAAAACTAGCATTGAGAGTATAGCTAGAGGTCTGGTGATTAAAATCTATATTGGCTGAGTAAATTCACTTCCATGTTTTAGTATGCTAAGGTTAATTTGCCCCACTGTATTTTAGAGAAATCTATCTTCTTGTTGATTTTTTTTTTTCTATAAATGTGTGATTCTGAGAAGTTACTTCCAAACATGTTTGTGTTCCTAACAAGGTAGTGGCTGGGAGGTTGGCTAAAGGCAGAGAAATACAGAGAACTCTTGTCTCTAAAGGGATGAATAACATCAGGATTGGTGTGGGATCTCTGTCGAATGCCATCTCTTATAAAGGTGATATGTGACTACAGCACCAGAAACTTGTAGGTTTTGGACTGCACTTTTTAAAGAGCGTGGTAGGTTTATTATATATTTCATGCAGCTGAAATGTGATGTGCTTGAGCTAGGATTTCTGAGTGTCACCACGAGATGTCACTATTTTGTTAGAAAAAAGTCTATCCAATGGCATGAATATCTGGAAAATAAATTATATAGCTCTAAAGGGTGAAAACGTAGGAATTTAAGGAAGAGAATAATGTCTTCAGATGGAGCATATGCTACTTAAATATGCACAATAAACTGACACGAACATCACTATTTCCAGGTTTATTAGTGTTCTGGTTTTCCACAGTAGAAGGATCATTACAGGTTTTAACTCAGATGTCAGCAAATATTTGGGCTTTTACCGTGGCAGCTGAGAGTCTTTCCTGTCATCTTTTTTACAAAAATAGAAGATCCCTAAATATCTGAATCCCATTACCTTGTGGAAGGTAGAGTACCAAATTACTCAAGGACTGTCGGTCACCATCCCTACGGACATGGAGCAATAGTGACATCCTGTGGGAAAGGTTTAAAAGGGAGACAAAAGCTTACTTCTGTAGTCGTAATGAATTCTGCTGGGATTTATCCATGTCATCCTTTTACTTTTTGAAGCCAGTGTCTACAAAGGACATTAATATCCATTCTGAGCTGTGATTAGAGCATTGTAGCTTTCTGTGCTTTAATTCACACTGGTTTGAGGTATGGAATTATTGATTTACATTACAGGAGTGCTCCTGTTTTACTTTGATCAGAACTAAACATTTAGAAATGTATTAATTTTGCAACTATATGGCTTCCTAGTGTGCTAGGATACTTAACATGTGTATTTTCCTCTAAAATGAAAGATAACAGATTTTACTTTAAATGAGTTCCAAGTGATTTATTACATTGTTTTAAACGTTATTATGTAAGTCAAAAGCCATGAGAAGAAACTTCCCAATTTAAAAAACAAAGAAACAACAAAACAGCCTACTAAATTTAATAAAAATGTTGGTGGTGAAGGACTTCAAAATCTGGTTCTGATAAAAGGTAATGCTTGAGATTCCTGTATTTCAAGTTATATATAGAATTATATACTTATCTTACAAGATTGCAACAGAAAGTAAAGGAATTTGATGTTATTAGAAGGATGAGACTTTGGCTGCTGAGTAATTTAGGTGCCTCATTTCTTCCCTTAATCTTTATTAGCCTTGAAATGCACAGAATGAAAGACTCTCTGATAATTTAAAAAGGTATTTACACCTTGTGTTGTAATTCACTTAAGTCTTCCAACAAGAAATATCATCTGTTTCTGGGATTTTTTTTGAGCACTTTTGTCTCATTTAAAAACATAGATGGATAAAATCTAGTGCTATCCCCATGGGAAAGGGTTATTTGCACATCTATCTGAAGTTAGTATCTCTTGTGTGGTTATCAGCATCCTTCACTGTGCTTTCTGAAGCAGATGACCAGATGATGAGGGATGCCTTGCAATGTTAACTTTGTGTTGGTAATCTGTAAACATTGTGAATTTTTACAAACTGGCTGTTTGAGCTACTGAAAAAAAAAAAATTAAAAAAAAAAGAGAAAATGAGAAGAAAAAAATAAGAACTATAATAAGAATTGATTTCACTTACAGCATCTAGAGTAGGCTTGGGCTACTGGCAACAGGTGTGATGGAACAGTTGGTGAACAGAAGCATAATAAATAGCTATCAGGAGGTAAACTGACACCTCTGTTGTCCAAAATGGTATCTATTCAGCATTAATAAAACAGTTAAAGTAGAGATTTTACATGTTTTTTAATGAAGTTAAATTGCTACTAAAAGAATTACTGAAGGGAAGAACATGTGAAGAACATGTATTCGGTGTGTCCTTCCTAATACTTTGCAGTGATGTTGACAAAGCTAATTTAAAACAAACCTGCTAAATGTAGGTGAAGCCATTTTTCAAAGGGGGCTTAAACATGCCATCAACTTGAGAGAGGATTCTTTCCATGGGCATCTGAAGGATTATAAGAGTGACAGGCAAACTTAAAATACATTTTGAATATTTTTGTACAATCATTGTTAATTTGGTTTTGCAACTGATTCCTGGCAGATATCTGTGGGAACCAGATGGCTGCGTTGTGTTGACTGGAAGCAGATTTTCAGATACTTTTTACAGAAGCTCTCTTTAATTGATTTGCTGGCAGATGAAGAGTTACTCATGAGACGTGTTTTGTTTTGCTCCTGTCTAAAAAAGTACAGTCTTGTGCAGCTGCACTTAAATTTTTGAATCTGCAAGTAACATCACTTGTAGTGAAGATCTGGTTGTTAGTATAAGAATACTTCAGAAAGATTTGAAAATTGAGAATGAGTAGCAGTGATGAGTAAAATCCTAAAGCTTCTGCTCCAATTTATGAAACATTTTTATTGAATTTTCTGTTGATAGAGTTTCATTCTCTGAAGACATAAGCTTCTGTATTTTAAATTCATATCTGTGGTCATTTTTCTGATGCAACTCTCATCTTCTCATTCTGTTTTGTTGTTGTTTTTCTGGATTATTTTATCAGAGTGCTTTTTTTTTCCACATATAAAACCAGTTCAAATTAATCTTACCATTCAAAGTTGTATTTTTGAACATTTCTGCAGAAGGAAATAGCAAAGCTGAAACTTCCCAGGCTTCATGACTGTGGAAGTTTACAGGGATTTAAGAGCAATTAGATTAATGAAAGGAAATTAAATTTTTAAAAAGTAAGACACCAATGTACTATCTGTGTCTCTGGATGTCCTGAGCTTAAAACTTGGGTAGGAGAGTATCCCAAGGCTGTGTCATATTTTTGTATTCTTCCTTAGGCATTACAGAGTGAGAACTCTGCTTCTGTGAATATATGGGGATAGTCTTTAATTATATATGATATATTTATTTTTGCCTCAGGATCTCTGTCACAGCTTGTGCAGGAAGGATTTGAAAACTGGAGGGATATCATGGCAGTCTGTGTAGCGATAGAGAAAATGTATTTAGTAGCAGGATGGGTGACTGTCCAGATAGTGCTTGTTTCACTCCCACTCGAATATTCAGCTTGCTCTATATTGCATCCAAATTTTCTTCTTTCATGGTGAATTTAGCCTGCAAAGGTGGGTATTAAGAGATTTGGGTTTCTTTTGGAGAATCACAGAATGTTTCGAATTTGGTTTTGATCCAAAGTTTTAGTTTGATTTAAGTTTTAAGGACATTAAAAAGAAAAGCCTTAAAAGAAAACACTTGTTAAAAACAAGTTTAATTTTCATTTTCTTCTTTGGTCATTTCACAATCATACAGGATTGCGTGGGCTAGGGAAAAATTCCTCCTACCTTGTCAGAAACCTGTCAAATGTTCATAAAAATATGCTAAGCACTTTAAGTAATGTTAGTGTTTAGCAGAAAGTGTGTATGTCTTTCTGTATACTACAGTAATGCATGTGCAGAGCTATAACAAGTATGGGGGCTGTGCAGAAGACAGTATTTGTAAAAAAAAAAACACAAAAACAACACAACAAACCCAAAAACCTTCTCATCCTGTGAATACTAATCTGAGTTGACTGCTTTTTGTGATGAAAGACATTAGTGTCTTCTGTAGTTACAATGGGGGCCCAGTAATTGCTCTGGCTTCAGTCATTAAATTCTGATAACTTCTTGTGGCTGGTTAGATGGTAGATGGATGAGACCCAGTCCATTTGTAAATGTGCTGGTTAAGTTTCAAAGGTCTTCAGAGTTTCAGTATATTGAGCTTATGCCTGTAAACTACTTTTTGCTCTATTGTAATTGAAATTGTTATTTCAGAGGTTAACTTCAGTTTTATTGCATTATTTGTTATGAAAGATGACCCTAGATTTAAAATCTTCATAAAGTATAATTTTGTATACTGTTCCCAGCTGCCATTTAAATTAAATGCTTGACAAGGTCTTGGAGATCTAACCTAAACATTTTTGCATTATTTTTAACTTAATTGCAAATTGATATACTGTCTTCTTGACCTGGTTGCTGTAAAAAGCTACATTCTTTGGCAAATATTAACCACTGTGTGTGGTCTAGAGAGATATTCAGCTAACACAGACCAAGCAAGCCTTGCTTTGCTTAAAGACATCTCTTTCCACACATTTCCTGGGCTATAATGAACAATTCTGTTAGTGTTTTCAGAAAACACTACAAAGTTCCAGTAAAAACACAGCACAAATCCATTTGTACCAAAGCAGTTTGCATGAAAAATTCCTTTGAATTCTGTTCTTTATTGTAGTGAGCATTTTATTGTTAATTTTCAAGCAAGAGGGTCTAAACTTTTAAACTAATATAGTTCATCGTATTTGACGTACTTCTGAAAAACCTTTTTTTGTTTGCTTGTTTGTTTTTTTCCCCCCTAGTATCACTGAAATATAAAACCTTTACAAATACACTAATATAAAATTTCTCTATAGAAGATGCTGGATTTTTTTCAGAAATCACTTTTTAATTTCTGAAGGCATTGGCTGGATCAGGAATTGCAGCAGTGCTGAGCACGGGGGTTAATGGTTCTGATGCAGCTAATTCTTTAAGTGAATATCTTTGGAAGGGTTTGACTCGGGAGAATATTTTATTGGTACTACCCATATGAACTAGGGCAATATGAGTTGTTGCAATATGAATAAGAATTCTACATGGTACTATTTATGACTTTTAAGAGAGGATGGGTTTTGTTTTTAAATGTACAAAGGCTCTTGATGTTGCTTATATTTTCTGCGGGAATGTAGACAAATTGTTTTTCAGTGTCTTGTGTGTCATCATCTCCAAGCAAATGGGTTTCAGGAACCTTAATTTCATAATTTGTTTCAAAGTTGTAGCTATAAATCAGGATTAAAAACATAATGCTTGTACCCAATATACTCTGAATATTTTTTCCATTTCCTTTCCTAGTTGGGGTTTTTTTATTACCCCAGGTATCTCCTCCCCTCTTTTAATTCAGCATCTCTTTTACCTGGGCCTTAAAGGCATACCATAGATAACAGCAAAACCTAAGATACCTGACAATATATTTAGCATTGCAGATTAAAACCTGGCCTTTGGGGCAAAATAACCTTACCCTTGCATTGCAGCAAACTGCTTCTCATGTTGGAGACAATGCAAAATGCACTCCATCCATAGCTGTCTGCCTTGGTTCTTGTCTCCATCTCGTCCATCTTTCCATGCAGTTTCTTCTGTCTCAATAGTCTTTTCTGATACAGCTTGTCTTTAACAGATTGAAAAAAAACAAACCAAACCAAAACAAAAAACAAACAAGAGATAATCTGAAAAATATATTTTATTTGCTTTCTTCCTTGTCCTTCATATCTGGCACAGTGAATACTGCTAGGGTGTAAAACTCAGGCATTTTGAAGTAGACAATGATAAACGAGAAGAGGAATAAAGAGGTTTTCATATTAAAATACCCTAAATCTCTGACAATAAAATCCATAGTAGAGTCAGAGTTCTTTGGTAATTATTGGAAGGACTGGTTACTCAGTAGCCTTGGAAATCAGCAATTTATGGAAATGTGTAATATAAGCAGAGCTCTTCAATGTGAAGCAGATGAGTTTCAGATATTTGGCCACGTTGTTTTGCAGAGTGTTGAGAAGACAGAGCCCTCGTCTGAACTCATGGTCCAACTTGTGTGGGGGGGTAAATGCTAGGGTGCAGGGCTTTGCCTATAAGGAAACCAGCTTGGAAGGCTCAGAAAGAAGTGGGACTAAAAGAGGTATTTAAAGAAAGGGATCAAATAGGAAATTGTTTTAAGAGTAGAGGTTGACATGAAAGGATACAGAAGGTCAGACATGGGGTAGCAAAAAGCCATAGTGGAATGGGAAAAATACATTGAAAGATGTAAAGAGAGGTTGTGCAAGCAGGATTAGAACAGAAAAAGCAAGATGGGAAGACTGCCTATTTTTCCATATGTAAAGAAAACTTGGATGTAATATTTGAACTTGTATTTTGCTTTCTACTGATTCTTCCTTCTTTTCTTGAAAAAAGGTTTGATATCTGCTCATCCCTTTCTCTCACAATCAGATGGGTTTTGGTTTCTGGTTTTTACCCCATTTCCAGAATTGGATACAGGGTTTGAATTTTTTAGCCTAACCTCAAATCCATACAGGAAGCACTGGCTTCTCTGGTGACTGCTGTCACTGAGATAATGTGTTGCAAGCTTTCCTGGGAGAAATAACACTTGTCAATATTACCAATTATTTATTGCATACTGCTTTGTTTAGGTTAGCAAGATAATGTTTGCAATTTATTTTTATCTTCTTATCAGACAATTCCTGTTGACTGCTTACAAATTTTTTCAACTAATTCATCAACTGCAATATTCTTATTATTTTCCACTACTGAAGTTTGAAGTTGAGATGACATTCTTTTTGCTGAAGGTTTGTAATGCTCTTGTCTGAAAATGAGTGTGCAGCATTTAGGTAACTTTCTTTTAATAATACATAAATGTGTTGAATTAATCCTGTCTGTTGCATTTTCGTATAAAAGTAATATTTCTGGTAGCAGAATCAGAGAAGAAAGCCAAACTTGTGATTGCTGAAATCAGTAGCAGTTTGGCAGTGACACAGAATTGGGATCTCCAAGTCTGACACTTATGTGGTATTCTCGTAAAAGTCCTGTGCTGTTTTTAAGGTTAAATAAAAAAGGAAAATGAAGACTTGCAGAATCTGCGTGAAGAATTTGACAGTACATGATGGAATGTTCGCTGTCTGCTTTGGCTTATTAAAAAATCACAGCAAACCAAAAATCCCATAAAGGGGATGGCCTGCAGGTGAATATCTTAATTTGTTCTATGATATTTACAGAAAGAAGAACACATCTCATAATGTCTTTCCTGAGTTTCAAATGATGAGGGTTAGGGAGAGTACAAATGTACCTGAAGGTGTAAGCTGTGTTTGTCTGCTTTCTATTCTTAAAGCATATACAGGGTTACAGCCTACATATGTTTGTCAGAGTGATTAATGGCTTGTATCCATACATTAGAACTGAGAGCATTAAGATTTATCTCTTTTTGTTTTGAAAAGCAACAGCAAGCCCATAAATACATGCTAAATGTACTCCATCTGATGAGCGTGTGACCTATAGTGGACATTTACAGTAAATGACTAAAGCCATTTAGAAGGGGTTTTTTTAGCTATTAAATACACTTTAAAATGTCATAAGATGTCATGAGCCATATATGTAAAGCTGATATTTATATTTGTCAGACATTTTAAGAACAGAAAAGGTCTTGCCTTTGTACCTTTTTCTTCTTTGCTTTCTAAACTGATGAATGCATCACCAGTGATAGGGGAAGTACAGATAGAAAAGTGAAGGTAATGAAGGTCCAAAGATTTTTATAGTGTTTATTTCCATAAGGATGGCTGACAGGTAATACAGCTTGGTGATGGAAAAATGCTCTAAGTTAGAGGGATTGATAATACCTAAATTAGGTGCCATAGGGAGTTGTCTGAAGCCTGCCAACAGGAGACAGTATGAAGAGGCAGCAGAAAACTCTTGCCAGTTAGAAGCAATAGTGGGTCCTGCACTGGATGTGAGTTACATCTGAGCGACCTTGCATGCATCAGCACTGCAAAATTGTGTTCAAGAGCAGACATACCTGTGGTTTAAATCTGCAGCTTGTATAAGTATTCAATGTACCAGTGTGTGGTTTTGTATTTGAAGAGGAAATTGGCCAAACACATGGCCATAAGTGGTGTAGAAAACTGTGATTTTGAACCTCCAGGATTTAATTTCTGGGACAGATACAAACCTGTGCATAAAAAAATAATTGAAGAAGACATGAAAGACTTTAATTTGCTACCTGTCCTACTAGGCAAGCCAAATAATACTGTTTATTTCTATAGCACTCATTCTCAATAGAAGCACAGGATTACTTGAGAAAACTTAGGCAACGTGATTTTTATGCTTTCTTTTTTTTTGGTCTTGTACAGAAACAAACAGTCTTGGTCACAAACAGAAAAATCTTCAAACTACATGTTTTCTAAGAAGTTGGTTTTAAGATTTTTTTTGGAAACATTTTCATAATCTAGCTATTCTTTTTCAATACTATTGATGGATTTAAGGTATCTGAACTGACAGTGAGTGAGCTGTATAAGAAGCTTTTAATGATACAAGGGGGTATTGAATGACGGCAGACTCTTTTAGCATCTCTGAATGGTACAAATTGCTAGCATCTTCACATTTCTGCAAGGAGTACCTGCTTAAGGCCCAGTGGGGTTAAGAACGTTGTTTACTCTACTCAACTCCTGCAATATAACAATAAAAAAGTGATTAAAATTTAAGTAGTCATGAGAGATTTTTGCTATATCTAATTTCTTGAATGCTGTTGTGCATTAAAACTGGTTCATTGCATTGTTGTGGTAAGTATTACTGTATTACCTTGTCTAGCAAACAACAGAAATAAGAACAGTAATTTTTATAAGTAGTCTTATCCAAATGTGCTGAGTTCAAGGATTGTTTAGCATTAAGGTTGTGCTAATTGTTTCCTCTGTAGATTGTATTAATACTTTTCTCCACAGACCTCTATTTTGAAGTAGTTAACGTACCACAACCATCTTTTTTAAGAAAAAAATTGATATGGGGTTTCTCACATCAGAAAGCATTTTCAGATTTTGTTTTGGGTAGGTAATTATTTAAGTAGATTTCACAGGGAAAATGAGAGGGGCAATATTTTTTCAGGGTCTTTGCTTTCATTGTGGAAAGAGGTATATCTTAAAGCTGGCACCTGCTGATATGATCTAGATGTTCTTGGTATTAAAGTTATTTTACTATATCAAGAATATGAATGCTTGTGAAAATGTACTGCTGTAAATATTCTGTTCAAGATAATTGAATCTGGATTAAACTTTTTATTATAATCATCACTATCCTTTTGTATATTCAGACTATGCTAAGAAACTGTCATCGTAATTAACAGTGAGATGATACAGTATCATCTGTGCTGTCAGATAAAAAGATTTTTGAGAGTAGGTGATATCTGGGGATTCATATACCAGTTGGTATAATTAACAGGTATTCAGTAGAAATAAAACTTAAATGGTGAAAAAATGAGAGGGAATAGAATTTCAAAAGTGACTATTTTAAAGATAACACAAACCTGCATGTGGCTTTAACAGAGTGGTATGTGGTGGCTGTTGTGGCTCTGCAGATTCCATTGCTCAGCTTCTCTTAAGCTCTCTTTATGGGGAGGGCTGAAGTATTACCACATGCAGAATGACCTACAGCTGAGTGGTGGGGATGGATTCCTGAGAGTTGTGCAGGTTATATTAGGCCCCTCAGGTAAAGAGGATAAATGAGCACAGATCCCTTTTTTCCTGAGTAAGCAGGATTTGGGGCTGAGATTAGCTCTTGAAAATGTTATATTGTATTAATATCCACCTTCTGACTTGAAGTTAGGGGTGGCATTGTTTAGTCCTCGGAGGAGACAGTGCTATCTACCTATAGCCCCTCTCATCTCAAGACAACTGGTCTGCCATAAGAGCTTTGTCTTTTCAGCCTTGAACTTGGAAGGGTGCCCTTTCATTCAAGGACATAGACAGTTGCAGTGATCTGGGAAGCCATCAAGTTGTCCTGTGTGGGTGCTGTGGAATTTGAGCACTATAGACACACAATACACAGCCTTGAACCTCAGTACACAATATCATGGTCTTCACTGACCAGATTGAGTATTCAGTTAAAAGTGGAACACAGCAAAATAAAGCATTACTTATTATCATTTGTTTGCCTATTTAGCTCCATCTGCCTGTTCATCCTTTATTTTCCCACACTTTCTTTTGGAAGAGTCAGAGAGTGAGGTGGTAGAGTATAAATAAGCAGAGGCATCCTGTGCAAGAACTCACACTAATTTTTCTGATTCCTGAAAGCCATGCTTTAATCTTCAGGACTGAAGAGTGGAAGTGTGTGGGATGGCTTTATTTATTTATAGCACTTTGCTTTACTGTCTTTTGGAAGCAGTTCCTTGTCACAAAGTTTACTGCTTTGTAAAGTAAATGTTTGATTTACTTTAGCAGTCACAGTTTGTTAAAGAACTGTTTTCTTCTTGCTCAAAAAGCGCTTCATGTTCTCTCTCTCCAGGTCTCCCCAGCCCACAAAATGTGAATTCCTTGTCTGTTTTGAAATATTTTTTTACTAGTCTTGAATCTGCTATCTCACTGTTTTATGACAGTTTATTATATACTTTTCCGTTATGAAGAAGATGATTTAAAGTATAAACAGATCACATTTGACCAACATTTTTTAAACTCATTCTGTTTTATTTTGATAGTTTTGTCTCATCATAATGGTCTTTCTACCATTAGTATGTTAATTGTTTCTTTTCTTAGAAAGCTTTGTGAACCAAGGCTCAATCACCTGTGTGTAAGATGAATCAGTTTTTTAAATTTTCTTTTAAAGTTTAGTATCAAATATGATCCATTGAGAGTTGGACATTGCAGGGACATCAGACTAAGGAGACGGACTGTTTGAATACCAGAATGATTGGAACCATCAGGACAAGTTTTTTGAGAGATGTTCCAAGATAGACATACAGACTTACTGACTCATATAAATACCTGCTTTGCCAGACACGTCAAACCAGTGAAGATTGTGGCTATCTGAAACCATTCTTGTGTTCACATCTCATAATTTTCCAGCATCTAAACCAGCCACATTTCTTTGAGGCTCATGAAGTAAAACTGAAAAATTATATTGAATCGATAGGTTAGATTTTGTTGCCAGTTTTAGATATTTCACACTTTGTATTTTTATACATCTATTCATAGATTTATTTGAACAATGTGTCTAGATTAATGGGCGTTGCTGTGGTTTTACTATTCCCACCTGATAAGTGTTCCCCTTGTGCTACTTAAATGATCATAAGTAGAATTTGTTCTTCCGTGCTGTACAAAGTTTTTGCAGGAAAACTGTGATCTGAAATGGTAAATGTCTCCTCTAAAAATCTGCCAGAGACAATAAGCAGAAAATTCTGATTGCTAAATTTTTTTGCAGCTTTCATTCTTTTAAGTAAAAGTTCTTATAATACAAACACACCTGCTTCAAATGGTTAGGCTACATGTATGTTGAATATTTACAGTACAAATGGATCTAGTTACTCTTGCTAAAATCTCAAGCAAAATTAAGATATGATTGTACTGTAAAATGGCCTAAAACAACATTAGTTTGAAATATTCATTAACGTAAGATAAAAGAGAGAACCTTTAGGGCCCAGAATGCTTGGAGGACACGTGGTTATTTTATTCTGCATTAGTTTCACTGATGGTGCATTGTTAAACACCATGAGTTATAAGAAGATATGAAGAAATTTGTATTTTAGCCACTGAGTTACAGTTCTGCAGCATAGAGATGTTTAACATGAGGATGCCTCCATTTGCAGATAGGATAGCATTATTTAAAATTGATTAGGAGCAATTCACAGCAGCCTGCCAAATTACTAATGGAAGCCATTTGAATCAATTCTCTCATATAATTTAAATGCCATTTCACTGCATACAGTTTAACCAGGAAAGAATCCCAGCTTGCAGCCAGTAAAATTAATTATTATTCTTTTCATAAATTTTTTTCTTGGTTCAGAAAATGTAAAAACAAAATAAATGCTTGTACTCTGAAACTTTTTCAGTGTATGCTCACTTCAAGTGGCTAATTTGAGAAATGCCATAGTATTAGTTTTTACTTACGGATGTCAAAAAGCATTTTTATCTACACGTCAGGTTTTTTTTCTTACCTGATAGCTTTTTGTGGAGTGTGCGTTTAAGGCTAAATTACAAATTGGATTCTGCTGTTAACTGAGGGGCCTATTCAGCAAAAATTATATATAGGCTTTTCTCAGAAGGTCGTGGAATCCATCTTTGCTGAGGTGATGAAGCGGGGAACTCCTTTTGGCCCCAGAATCGCATTTGTCCGGATCTGCCTGGCTGTCCCACAGGGGAGTTGTCTGATGGGGAGAATTCATTGTGTGAGGTTTGGTGTTCACTGTAGCACTCTCATCCATCACTGAAAGATTGTCCTATCTATGGGTTAATGTTATTGTTATTTGCTTGAAAAATCAATTGAATTAAACTTGAGAACTAATGGTATATTGCCCTAGTTTAAAAATAAACATTCTGGGGTTTGGCTGAGATTTTGCAGAGTCAGCACTATGTGGGAAGAATATCTTTTAATTTCATGCTTTGCCCGCTCATCTATTGCACTGCCAATTGCAACCACTATGGTGCCAAACAAGTGAAAATATAGATCGCATAAAAATATAGAGCAATGTTGTTGCTGCAGCAGCCTAGGAAGTGCTTTACAGGGGCTGCTGCCCTTCAGACAGAAATAGCATATTTAAATCCTTTCTGGTTGTCCTTCACTGCTGTCCGTTGTGACTTAGAGGACCCAAGAATAAACAGGTGGTATCTGTTATTATTTTTCCTTCACTGTAAAAAACATATTTCAATGTCTTCAGCTCACATATGGTGATGGATATTGTAAAGGTTAAAATATATCTGAAAAATAATCAACTCTCAGTTGGCCTTACTTCATTGGAGTTGATACGTAAGTTGACCTAGAGGTGTAGTAATAATATATGTCAAACATATTTAGCAGGCTTTTGCCATGCATGCCTATATAGATATGGTGGGCGTATGGCTGGACTGACTATGGACCTTTAGGCTCTTCCCCTGCAAAATATGTGTATCCAGTCAGGAAAGGTCAGCCTGCAATAAGGGCATTTAAGAAAGAAATCTCCAACTGCATTGGCACAGTTGAAAATCTAATACTTGTTTAAGCAGTAATGTCTTACAAGCAGTGAGGTGAACATATTTGAGAGCCTGTGAAATTTCATGAGGAAAAAAGGAGAGAAAAACCTTAATACCAAAAGTTTTTGAAAATGTAGGAGAATCCTCAGTTCTGAATGTAAACCAAAGCACTTAAATATCAGATACTCTAAAGAAGGGGAGTTAACTGATGTATGCTTGGTGTTGCTCCCAGAAACATTACCTAAAAAAGCAGGGCTGTAACAGACATTACCTGGATACTTTTATTTTTGGAGGAAAGACAAATAGTCAAAGGTGACCAAAAGCACACCAGAAGATTTTTTTTTTAACAGGGACTGAGCTCTAGTGGTAGAGCCTTGTAAAAGGGACCCACTCACCCCTCAATCAAAACCGGCAGTCTGATTATTCTTAAAGAATTATGCCATATTTCCCTTTCTTCTTTGAGACTGTTATAGTTTTGTAGAAAAAAATAGTTTTTTAACTGTATCCACTGGCATTTTAAGACTAATAAATAATTCTTCACAGTCACTCAATCACTTTCAGTGCAGACTTCAAAAGGTAATTTATTTTGCAGATAGACACCTCTGACAGCACTCTGGAGGCCATCCTTTTAGACATAACCACTTTCAAGAAACCAAGACTAAAACAACTTGCTCGATCAGGTTTTTATGTGATGAAGCCACTCCTTGATAGAGAAATTTAATCAGTACATTGGGGAGGAAGGGGGGTTCTGCATGAAACCATATTCTTTTACAATATGCTTTCATGTCCTGTTTACTAAGCAAAGGGCCAGTAGCACCCTTGCCAATCTCATCACTTTATACACAAGCACTAACTGGGAAGAGAGAAACTGTAAGTTCACCCAGCATGTTCACCTGTTCACCTATGCCCAGTGTGGCATGGGATGTGTTAGCAGAAGATGGTGACTGAAATAAAGAGGATTTAAACACTTTTTTATTTATCAGAATTAAGAAGCAAAGAAGAAACAGCCAAACCTGGGAACTTTGGGAAGCCAAACCTGGAGGAATTTGTAGATTTGAGGTGTGGGAAATAAGAGAGAAACTTAATTAAGGGGAGAGCGCTGGGTGAGCAGAGACAGAGTTTGAAGAAAAATAAGTGACATAGGTATCACAAGGCATCATTTTCATTTTAGCTGCCAGGCATTAGAATAGCTAACACTTCATAAGATGGACTGTAGATCATATAATATTTTCTGAAGTCTGGTAGTAGAAGAGTTTAAGAAGTGCTGTTTGTCTTGGGCAAAGTCTTTTGAGGACTTAGGCAGTTTTTTGTCTTGTGTTTTGTCTGCTTGTTTCCTTGTCTGAAGAATGAAGTTCCAATATTTCTTGGTGTTGCAGTCTGAGTAGGCCTGGCACAGCAGTTGTACTCCTCAGACATCAACATGGTCTTTTGGGCAAGACTGAAAAACTGTATTAATAAACATAGTGGCAGCTCAAGTCTTTTGAAAAATGTGATTTATTTATTTTTTTTTCCGTATTTCTTTTCATGTTGCAAAACAGATTAGTGCATATTGAGAGAGTAAAGCCTTCACTGGCACAGGAAAGGGACACATGAATGAAAAGAATTTATTTCTATGCATTCTTTTATCTGAGTAAATGACAGGGAGATACACTGCCTTATTTCATCAGGAATTTCCATTCTGAAGGGAAAAGAAATGAGTTAGGAACTCTTTAAATATGTAAAGTTACAACTTTGCTTTAGCTGGATATGTAACTCCCTCTTACATGTATGTTATTTGATCCACTTGCTCATTCTGGATGCTGAATTACTTAGATGCATGTTTCACTGTTATAGCATTTTTCCCTGTTCTGTTTCTTGTGGTAAATGTGCTCTAGAAAGATTTTTTTTTTTTAAATCTCTTTGTGAAGTTTTAAAATAAAACTGGTGAGGAACACAGATTTTATATAGTGGACCTTATCTCAGTAACCAATTTTTTCTTATGTCTCAGAACTCTCATTAATTTTTCACAGGCTTGTGATGGATAGTTTTTATTTATTCACGTCTTAGGTTCTGTTGTGTGAAAAGGACTCATTTTATAACATTACATATTCATGGCTTGGGATAGATGGGATAAGGAACTTATTATTAATGTGTCACAGTGGGAAACTTACTCTGGGTTCATTTGTGAATCTTGTTAAATGTGGTGCGGTCAGCAGACAGTACTGAAATTTTTGATAAATTTTATTGGAGAAGGGCAAAGAGGTTCAGTGATGCTTCCTTATCTAAACAACACAAGTGAGATGGTGTCTTTCTAAATGCATTTGAAACACTGTATCAATAACAGTAGGGTAGAAGCAAAACTTGCCTGAAAAAATCAGAATCATGCTTTTTATTCATGACTGTTTTCAAGTGCCATTTGGGTCTATTTAAATCCAGTTTCTTAATTAAACATTCTTTTACTTTTAACTAAAACATGAGTTGGTTGAAGTATAGTGAATTTATAGAAGTGTATTTTAAAATATATGGATTTGTAGCAAGTTAGAATTACCTAAAATAGCTGATCATGGCCATAATTTGCTGAGATACTTTTGTTAATGAACAGCATTGTTGTGCAAATTCTGAATATATATGTGCATTTTTTTTAATCAGTAAATGGGCTATGTATTGAACATATGCAGCATGTAAAATAAAAACTGAAGAGTGAAAGTTTGTTACAAACTATTTTAGAGTCCTAGAATTTGGTCTGATTTAAAAGAACCTTTTCACCATATCACAAAGATAATCATCTTCAAAGCATAATATTTTGTACTACTTAAAATTTTAAAGTAGGAGTTCTGTCCTGTGTTCTTATGTGCTTAAAATACATTTTTTTTTTTTTAATTAAATGCTTCTATGGTAATTTTCCTAGTTTCAGAAATGGTCCTGAGAGGAAGTCTTCAAGTTAGCTATAGTTCTGACTCCCAATTATATATTACAAGTCGTTACCTTTGTACTTACGTTATTGCTGAAAATCTAGAAAAGGGTTTTGTTGAGGTTTTATGAGTATACAATAACTTTCTTAACAAAGCAGCTTGTAGGTGAATAAATTAGTGTTTTTCATACCAGCAATTATTCAAAGATTTAAGAGCATGGTATTGTAATTCAACTGAAATATAATTAATCTTTGTTTTCAAATATTTTATTTCTTTGGAAATTAATAAAACTGATTAAGCTATTAAGCAGTTTGACATGACTAGGACAAGACAATTTCTGATGACTGTATTTGAAAAGAAAACTTTCAGTGATGTTTAATGTTAGCTTTATTAGCGATCCTACTGGTAGGTCAACACAATTATATTGTCATTTATAACAGAAGAGCTGGGCAGTGAGAAAACTGTGGTCTATTAAGAGTTTGTGAGTGTGTGTGTATACAGTGAAATAATATCTGGTGTAATGTGAAGTGACAGTCAAAATTACAGCTTTTCTCTTGCCGCAAGGGTACTTCTCTGCCAAGTATAGTAATATTGTTGTAGCGGTGTTCAAGGTTGTCAGCAGTTCTTGGTTACTCTGCAGAGAGCCATAACTGTGTGTGGAAGCAAGGAGTTTTCTGTCAAGGGAGGTACTATAATTTTGATATATATTTGTTGGTGCCAAACTGCAATTAAATAGCAGGCGTTGGAAAAGGTTTTATTTAACCAACTCAAATTTGTTGATTAATTACTTAAGACCAAAGCCCCCAAAATTAAATCCTCATCTTTCATGAATGTAGTTTAAATTACTAATTTTTCTAGTATGTCTCTGTGCCTAAAGTAGTGTGTTATTTTTGCAGAATAAAGCTTAGTTCTGCTGGTGGATTTGGGATTGCTGGGGATGTACAGGGCACACTGCTTTTAGTTAAAATATTAGTTCTGTGGCTAACTATCTATCATAAAGTTATTTTAAGGGGTAGTTATAGGCTTCAGTTTTTTAGGTGTCAGCATGGAAACTGTTTCTTCTCAAAAGCACATTTTTTCAGATTGTGTCAGGACTTCGACAAAATATTGTCACAAAAATGTGTATTATCATCCATATTGGAAGCAGTAAAGAATTTCTTCTGTTTTCCCACGTTGAAAATGATGATAATGGTGTCAGCAGTTTTATTCAGTTGAAAACCATTTTTCTAGATGATTAGATTAAATAAACTGAGGTGGGGGAGAGAGATGCTTTGGAAAACAGTTCTTTAAAGAAAACAGGGACCTCTCCTGCTGTCCTTCAGCAAAGCACTGAGATATAAACATACTTCTGTTGATCTTACTGTTTGCATGATAATAATTTAGTGATATGGTAATATAACTGGCTGAATGATGCCTAAAAGATTACTTAGCCAAAACCCCCACTGACTTTTATTGAATAACTTCCAAGTGGAGCACATTCTGAGGAGCTTCCATACCCTGCCCCTCCACTATTTTCTTCTTTGATTTCAGTAGGTATCTGTAGGCTGCAATGCCCATGTGCAACTTGCGTTTTAGAATTAGGTGCTACTCAAAGCCAAGCGGAAGCCACAAGAGCTAGCACTTTTTTTCAAATGAGTATATAAACAGGAGATAATGAAAAGAAAAATTTCACAAATAACTTTTCAGTATTTTTATTTTAACTATAGCTAAAATAAATTTTAAATGTTTTATGTTGAGGAAGTAAAATAGAAAGCAAGAAGCTTTGTGTAAGTTATTTTTCTCAAACAAAATGGGATGCTCAGTGGGGAGCTTGCATAACTGGGATAAGTTTTTCCACTGTTATCTTAAGGAATCCTTGGTTATTGCAAACACCTTGCAAGTTTCCTTTATTCTGATAATCCTATGTATATCACTTAGAGAAACTGAGTATATGCTGAAGTTTCCAGGTGGGTTGAAGAGCTAAAGTCATACCTTCACGTGACCCCTAATGAGTAAATATAAAATGTAGCAGGAATATTTATTACTGCACTGAGCCCCATCCTTAACAAAAGGGCACATCTCTGTCCCCTGTGCAAAGGAGTTATCCCAGTGCATTGTGATGGCTGCTTGGCCATAAGACATAGGAAAGACACTACAAAGAAAAATTTTGAAAATTACAGGAAATACCTGCTCTTTGGTGTTTCTCTCTCTGGCTTCCTACAACACTTTGACCAGTATTTCTCTTGTTAACATCACTGCATTTTTTTTTATTTCTGGTGGAGCACACTAAGCCTGGAATCTGGGCATGTTATCAGAGCTGATTTCCCCATTTTTTGTAAATACAGGTGTAAATTTGCAAATGGCCTAATGATTTTGTACCTGACACATTTTCAGAAGTTCTTCAATTTCGGCAGCTCGTTGGTTTATGAACATCTAAAATCTTTGTTTCTAGCTCTGTTGATCTTGCTAGAAATTTTGCTTTTTTCTTGTCAAGTCTGAACCCTTCACTGCAGAAGCATTAGTGCTCAAGAGGTGGCCATACAATATCTGCTTGTACACAAAAATGCACACACTGGTGTACACCTCAGCATCTTTAACCTGAGTGGACTTAGCATCCTATGTGTGACAAACCAGTTTGCCAAATGTGAATTCCTTCTGATTTGTGTATTAATATGTTGGGTCTTTTAAAAATTCAGTAAGTATATTACATAGCAGGACAGATTTTCTTTGTGGCTTTGGTGTTACAATTTTAGAACAGATTCAGTTTTCTTTAGCTGACAAAGAAAGCAACATCTGTTCTTGGTTTCCTGCAGCTTGCTTTCTTCAGACAACACATTTAGATGCGCAACTTGAATTCTTTCTGAAGAAACAGAAAATTAAAAATTTGACCCCTCCTTCAAAGCAGTGGTTACATTGTGACAACAGTGGGTTGAGCTAAATTCAGCTATGTCAAGCAAGAACTATAAAAGTAGATAGATTGCCCTCTAAGCTTCACTTTATTGGATATTGTAATTGACATATAGTTGTCATTTATAATCATCTGTCCATTCCTGTGAGTTGGGAGCAGTAAAGTTAATTGTGGCTGCTCATTTGCATTAATCTCACCTCTGAAGGGTACAGTAACCCATTAATATCGTGTCATGATGAATTATCACAAATAACATTGAACATATTGATTAATGATCTCTGAGATTTGTATCTCGTTAAAACATTTTGTTAGCTCTTTAAACTTTTAAGCAGACAGTCAATGTATGCAGGAGAGGTTTAGAGATCACTCAAGAGGTGATGAAAAGTTATGGCATACATTTTGGGTCACTAATTAAAACTTGTTTAAAAGGTTTAATACTAATTTTTTAATTCTTTTTCCTCTTAAAGGTGTAGAGCTTTCAAGGTTTCTAATCACATGAATTGTCTTATTATTGTTCATTGTTTGTAAGGATAATAATTTGTGCTAGAGTCAGGATGACAAAAGAAAAAGTTAAAGGAGAAGTAAGACTTAGAAACTGCCCTAATTTCTATAGTTTTTCTTCTGTAACAAGAATCAAGCTTAGAGTAATGTATGCTTGTTTTTTAAAAAAGATATTTTTCTTCTATTGATTTTTTTTCATAATGCAAAACTACTCTTGCTGATTTAGCACTTAAATTACTTGATTTTTTTTCCCCCCCTCCTGTTCTTGCTTTATACATACAGATACATACATTAGGACAAAAAAAATCTTATACAGTGGATGGCCATGTAATTAGAACTAGCTGGTAATTATATATTTTACCATTTTGTTTATTACCTCCTTACATTTCTGTAAGTGAAGAAGCTGAAAGACTTGAGGGAGGCAAGGAATTTACACCATAGTTCAGGAAGGCGACTTGGCAAGACAGAAGTGACTCCTTTGCATATCTGAGTATTGTGTTTCGAGAGTCTGTGAAATGGGTAATACTTCAAATCATTTAACAGTCTGTCATACTGCAAAGGTCTTTGTCTCCTTCCACGTGAAGTTGCTGTATTTGAGTGGTCCTTCAAAATAAATCATAACACTAACAGGTCCTGGATCTATATTCAAGAGGCCAGTTTCCCTTTCTTCCAACTGCAGTAAGCTGCCAGTGTAGTTATTTGAGGGAACACTCCAAAGAATAATTATTTCTTAAAATCATTGGAGTATTCTTATTTCGCCTCCCAGTTCTTTCTCTTGCATCTGGGAGAAGAATCACATGTAGAATATTTTGGGATAGAGCTTTTTTCTTTCAGTCTAATTCTTTTACACTGGGAGAAAGCAAGGAGTCGGGTTTCTCTGGGTTTGATAGCACCGTCAATCCCTCTCAAGAACAAACCCTCACCTTTTTCTTCTGAGTATTGCCCTTGTTACCTAGGATGACGTTCATGCACTCTGCCAAATGTTGAAATAAGCTGGTTTTGTAGAGCAGACTAATGTGAAGATTAGAGCAAGAAAAATCATCCTTTTTAACTTGAAGATACGATAAGGCAAATCTGCCCAGGTGTGCTATGACTTCTGCTGCTCCAAACGTGTACAGTGGCTAATTGTATCGCATAGCCTTTCCCCAGGCTGGGATTTTTGTATGTGAACTAACACAATTTTAACTTATTTGCTAGCTTTTCTGGCCAACCCCTACAATCTTCTTTCAGTAATTCCTGAGAGTCCATTTCCCTGGCACAGGAGGCTATACAGTCAAGGATTATATTCTGACTATAATTCATGATTAACTAGATTTACGTCTGAGATCCCAAAACAGCCTCAGTACTGTGGCCTGAGGAATTAAAGACAAAATGGAGACTATCATTCTGAATTGTTTGCTTCTCTGGACTTAGGAATAAGTCTTAGTTATATTTGGAAGAAAAATGTTTTGCAGTTTTGAAACAAGTCAATTTCATACTAAGGAATAAAACACAAAGTCCTCAGCCTTTATAGTATTAAACTGTGTAGTTCAAACCTTGTTGTTTGTCACCCAAATCCAATGCAGTGAATAATGCATATTAGACCCTCCTCCTGCTAATGCACACCCCACACCCCCTTCCCAAGGAAAATTTGGGGGGGGGAGGAAATAAGTAGGGTTCATTTTTACCCATGGTATTAATCCTTATTCATTTTAAAAACCTGCTAACGGAAATATTTCCATTCAGCTCATTAATCAATTGTGATTTTCATTCCCTTGTTTTGTAAAAGCTGTTGCAATAAATACTTTTTTCACAAAGCAAAAATCTAAGAGATGGATGCAGCAAGCGTAATTAATAGCACCCAGTTACAGAAGATCAGCAAGTTTGTGAGATTCACATGCTGCTTTACCATATGGCTGCCCAGTAGGCGAAAAATTTGATTAATGTTTTGAAGTAGGTTTTTTTCAGCAAATATTACAGCCCCAGATGAGGAATTTTACTTTCTAGTATTGTTAGACTTAACTAAAATAACAAATCTTTTGATTTAAAGCTAAATATTATTTTGATCTCATGAATACTCTACATGCAGAAGAATTACCATCCTGCTATATGAAGAACAGACCCTGTAACTTGTTTAGAATTCGGCAAATCATGGTTAAAATTTTGTGTAATTTTAGTTTGTCTTAAGTTGATTGTTTTAAGATAGCAGAACAAGAGCATGAGTTCTGTAAGAAGGATTTCCTCATAAAAAAAAAAAACCCCACAACAAAAACAACCAAAAACCCAAACCCAAACAAACACAACACAAAATCAACTGCCACATTTTAACATGTGATACAGTTTTCCTTTCTACTTCCTTATGTAAAAAAAAAAAAAGAAAAATCAATGTTAAGCAGTTTGCTGATAAACAATCAGAAAATAATGTGGTCCCTTCAGTAAAACATAACTGTAAATAATGTTATGTTAGCAAAACTGTTCCATGTATTAATTTTGCTTTTAAGTAAGTAATTGTTGTAACAGCTGTAATTAGTACTTAATCTATTGATTTCCTCCACACATCCCCCTGTGTTTACCTGAAATGAAAAATATTTACAAAAATGCATCCAAAGAGGATCACGACTTAGGATCAAGTGCTCTCATGCAAAGCTAATGCACAGCAGGAAGTTCTGCTTTTCTCACAAATTCTCAGTTTAATACAGGGAACATCAGCAGCTGGTAAAGAACAGATTCAGGGTGCTGAGCTGAAATGAAGTGGAGAGCAGCTTTGAATGGAAGTCTTGCTGAGCTTCCAGAATGCTGAAGATAAAGCATTACCTAACACTACTTTGCCACTTTGATTTCTTCTAATTGCTTCAGGTAATGCTGAGTCTGGTGACATGATACTAAGGTTGAAAAATGAGAATTTCTGCATGTTAAAAAAAATACCTTTTTTACAGTTTTTACAATTATATCGTCTTAGACATCAGTGATTGATTGTAAAGGTGTGCTAACCTTAAAAATAATTCTCATTCTAGTGGTTCTACATATCCCCAAATCAGATAAACACTTTGTGCCAAGATCTCTATACTGTTAATTTCATGGGAGGGAGTAGGAACTGCAACCTAACAGTAAAATAAATCTGAGAAAAAATAAAGGCCATTAGTTGTTTCAAACCAAAAATGTTCCCCATTGGGCGTGCATGACAGTGAGGGGTTGGGGGGAAGGAATCCAGCTGCATTAGTTACTAGTGTTAAAACATCAAAGGTAGAATACCAGCTCTGAAGGGTGTTTCTTATGAAAAGCTTAAAATGGAGTGTAGCTGGGGTGGTGAAATGCTGGTTATTATTTCTGGAGAATACAAATGTCACAACAATTTATGCTCAGATTAATAGACAGCTGGTAGATGACAAAGCAATGTGGCCAAATCCATACCTTTAATATAGAAGGACAAATTGAATTGTTTTATTCTTCTGAGAAAGGGCAATTAATTAAATTGATACAAGCTCCCCAGGCTGAAGATTGCCTCTATAATTTTTTTCCTTAATATTTTACAATTTGTACAAAATATGAAGATTTTTATTAGGGCATTTTTCCATATATTATCTTTTTTCTTGTCTATATCAGTGATTCTCTTGTTGGTGATTTATTTCTAGTAGGAACACATTTTATGCTATCCATTTATATAACATGAACCAGTGTTTCCCTTAACATGGGACTAAACTACATGCTGTGTATGCTGTATTATACACTCATCAAAATGTGGAGAAAATTATATTTTAGTATTTAGTTTTCTTTGCTCTTAGTTTCCATGCCATTATTTAAGATATAAGCTGAGTTTTCAAATATTTTAATAGTTGGACTTGAATTTTTAATTTGTAGTGTCTGCAGAACAGGTTGGTTGAAGAAGCTTGAGCTATATGATTAAATTGTACCATCGGATGCAATTATTACTTGATTGGAAAGAACAGGGGCTATTGGGGATGTTATTGGAAGTGTCGAAGGTTGCTTGGCTTTTTAATTCCCTAAATAAAGGCAAGTGTTGACTCTGGTCTATGTTGGCCATTTCCTGTTAACATTCACATTTTTAACTGTTTCGGAGTTGCTGTTCTGCTGTAAATCTGTCAGGAAGGTCTCTAAGAGATTGTGTCCATGAAGAGGCCGTAGAGTGGTCACTCTGAAAAGCTCCTTAGTGTAGTACTTTGAATTCTGAATCACACACATAATTCAAAGGTAATCTAACTTTCAGTGTTGGACTTAAGTCTATTCAGTTAAATGGAGAAAAATGACTGACATATGGAATGAGTTATTGATTTGTTGTAGGAAAATGACTTCTGTAATATAGGAAGTATGGTAAAAGGAACAGCTTAATTATTTAGGGGGCAATGTTGAAAAAGTGCTTTTGCAGCATTGCAAATTGTCTAAATAGGTGTTGTACAACAGAGATTTTTAATAATTCTTTTTTAAAGACAAATTGTAGTGGTTTTTTTTTTTTCCTCATAAGGTGGAGCTCATCTGGTTGTTTAAGATATTTTTGTATTTTTGCAGCTGAGGCAGAGAAGCAGGCAACAAAATAATTTTGTTCTTAATGCTAAAGCCACAGCAGGTTTTAACTGGTGTTTCCCAGTTATTTGCATTAGGTTTGTACTTTGTGGAATCTTGATGTCTGAGGGTTGGACAAAAACAAACATGCACAGAAAGTTGTTTTTAGTAGGTGCTATGAACTTTTAAAATGTGAATTTACCAAATAAATATATGTGGCAGTTTATATCTGTACAAAAAAAAATTAAAAAATATGGTCTTTGACAATTTATAAAATATCAGATATTTGCTTTGGCTTTTTCCATATGCTTTTTCTTTTGATTTAGTGCTATCCTTTGCAGAAGGACTACAGCATCATGTTATTTTGATTGCAGCTCAATTTTTGGCAGCATCTCAGATAAACAGAATATTTGTGGTTAATTGGTTTTGAACATTTTCAACAATTATAATTATATTAAATCTGTAATGTGTTTGAACATTTGCCCACTGCAGGCTGCTAATATGTGCTAATTTAAATGTCTGTCTTTATGACTGGAGCTAGCTTGTAGCTGGGTTTATGGAAAGTATCTGTGCAAAGTTTAAAAGCACATCTCATTGCAATAGTCTCTTTCAGAGTTTGGCATTTTGTCCAATAGATAGGCTCTTGTTTTTGGGCATTTATAATCCAGTCTTAATTTCCTATAATCATGAAAAGAAATAGGAGTTAGTATTTTTATTAAATAAATTTTCAGGAATACTAGTTTGCCTTTCTCTCCAAGACTTCTAAATGAAATAAAGAACTGGAAGTTTCTCCACTTCTGATGTTTTAAGTACAAAATGTGTGATTTATATTTGTTGCTGCACTAAAAGGGAATGGGCAGTAGACTGAATACCTAGTGAATACCGCAGAAATTAGATGCCGAATTATCAGAATGCTAATAGAATTAGGGATGCAATCTGATGGATTTTCAGTACGTAATTCCCTATTTTTGTTTGTTTTGTTGGTTTTTTTTTTTAAAAACTTTCAAGTAGAAGTCAGAATCTAGTCTTGCTCAAGAGTTGTTGTTGTTGTTATAGGGTAGGTAAGTAGTGCTGGCTTTGACTTAAAAGCTTTGGCACCCGATTACCTGAAGAATCACTATTGTTCTGTGCAGGCGATACCCTGCAGCTCTTAAAAAATAGAGACAATTGTGCTTGCAGCCCCTTCTTTTAATTGAGTGAAGCATAATGACTTCTATAATGCTCCATGGACTCAAAGCTGTGCTTGAGATGCTCCCCAGGGACCTGCAGCATAGCCTTTCCCAAGCACATGTTTTTTGGGGAAAGTAGCTGAATGGAGGGGTCAGCCAGAGGCTGAAGCTGGCACAGCAGGAAGCAAGAAGCAGTACCAGCTCTGTCACTGATGATGGAATCAGCCTGCTCTCTCTGTTCATTTTCAGGATTTTGTCCCCTGTGCTGGCTGGTGTTGAGGTCCAACCTGTTTGGTTTTGTCTTTGTTTTTTTAATTTTTTAAAAAATAATTATTTTATTTAGAATTCAAGATGTTGAGGGCATGGGCTTCTTGTTTGTGCTTCTATCTTCAGTGATCCTGCACTTTATCTCTTGAAAACCAAATGGATGTAATGCAGTAATTTCATCTTTCTTTTCCTGAGTTTCTATATTTCTAATTTACTTTTGCTCATGGCCCTAGTAAAATGCTTTGGAAGATACTTTAATAATAATAATAAAAAAAGAGAACTGCCAAAAACCTACCTAGCTGCAGTATAGCCTGTTGAATAGCTGGTGTTCTACCAGCTGTTCAGCTGCTCCCAGTTTTCTGTAGACTATGTGAGGTCTCCTCAGATCTGGGATTCTCTTCTCCATTCCTGTAGTTTGACAGCAAGATGTGGGGGAGGAGACTGAGAAAATTGAGGCAGGACTGGTGAGGACTGTGGTAAGAAATGGATAATAATTCCTATGAAGTGACATCCCTGAGAACAGTAAGTGGTTTTCAGGGGAAAGCTTTTGATGATGAGCTGTGGTGGAGGTCACAGAATCCCACAGTCTGGCTTATTTTTTAGTTAACTGTATCTGCCTTTGTTTTGGAAGGATCCATTTTAATGCAATTAAATGCTTGTGAGGTAGATAGTTTTTGGAAAATTGGCCTGACAGTCTTCAGGGAAGTGAACCTTGTAACTCTCCTCTTAAATTTTTGCTCTCCAAAGCAGAAACTGAGCCTCTTCTGCAGAACTGAAATGGACAATCTGGGAGGATGCTTGTGGGGGCAGAATGAAGGATTAACTCAAATAGCACTGTTTAATTGTTTAGGTACTGACTCTGCAACAGTATGGAAAAACATGTCTGGTGGAACTCTAATAGATCAAAAGCTATGCAGACATTTTCCTTGACCTAACTAGTCTTAATTTCTTGTGAGAGTTAATTCTTCATTATATTGGAACACATGACTAATGGCTATCTCAGAATGTGGCAAAATTAAATAATTCAGGATTACCCGGTCAAGTAGTATCTCTATTGCATAAGTCTATATGTAGTAATTGTTGGGGGTTTTTTTGGTTGTTTGTGGGTTTTTTGTTGGGGTTTTTGTTTGTTTGGTTTTTGACTGCTGATATGAAAATATAAGTTCCTCTTATTATTTTAATCTTCTTTCCTCTTCCTGCATGGATCATTTATTTGTGAACTGGTTATTTCAGGAAGGGCTCAAAGGTAATTTCATGGTTTATAGAATTTATATCTGAGGTTTTAATGAGGAAAACATATTGTTTTCTAACACATGAATTAGAGAATCTTTCATTATATTTTTATTTTCCTTCTCTAACGTTACGGGTATATCAAGTTCAAAGCCTTGAATACACCTAAGTATAAAATTATTCCTTTCCTACACATGGGAAATATGAATGTTTGCAACTCAAGAAACAACACACACAGACTTAGGAGATGGTTTTATTTTTAATGAATCTACATGATATAAATGAACTACTCTTCTGTTTGTGCATTGTGCTGTAGTATACATTGGAAAATACAACAACAGTATATTACTTTTCTGTGATTTAGGTTAGGAATTAATGCATTCAAATGAATTTAAGAGCCTTGGGTATAATTCATACAGGATGCAAGTCCCTCAGTAGACCTCTCATGAACATTATCAGTTCCAATACAGTTTGCATGGTCAAACAGATTAAAATTTGACCAACTCCCTCTTTTTGTAATCCATTGAACTCCTGAATCTCTCTGAATGGCTTTCTTCTAAATTAGATTGAGTAAACTTTATTATTTGGTGCAGGGGAAAAATAAGCAAAGACAATTTTCTGTGTGGTTGCTCTTTGCAAGTGTGTCCTTTTTTCAATGCGACTTTAGTTACAGCAGATCAGGTTTGAACTAAAGCTGCAAAATACCAAATTTCCTTTGACCTCTTTTTAGGTACATATTTCTGAGAGCTTTCACTTTGATCTAGTGCAGTGTTATCAATGCTCTTTCACTCCAAATCAGAGTCATTATCTACTACCTCGATTGCGTTTGTTGTGTGGCTTGTGCCTTCGATTTACAATTGTGTAAACTGGAGGAAGCTTTCAGCATCAGTTTGATCCTTTGATGGATCAACAGCTTTGCAGGACTGCCTCCAGAAGCACTTAAAATGTATCTGACTCTCTGATATTTTGGCAATTTTACATCCTGTGTTAATTATACCAGAAAGCACAAAATCTATTAACAATTTTCAAAACCTGTCTTATGCTTAGAAGGCTTTTAAGCACTTGCAGCTGATTCTGTTGTGAAGAAGATATCCTTTAAAATAGCTTCTAACTTTTGTGAGACAGCAGGAAATAATTTCACTTCCTTGCAGTGAAGGTTTGAAAGGGTTGTACTCTTTAAGTACAAAAAAATGCAAAATGTGTCCAATACTTTGAGCCACTTTGCAGGGAAGCTTAAATACAGATTTTTACACTGGAGGAGAGCAAGTAGTGTAGTAAGTACTGTTTGATAGTCATTTCTTTGTGTCGCTGATTTATCAAAAGGTCATCGGAGCATCTGAAGTTCTACAGAAGTGACTGTTTTGTACACTGGAATTTATATCTCTCTCTGTTCTCTCTTCATTGTTTGCCTTGTTTTCCTTCAAATATTCTTAACTGTAATGAAGTAAAGCCCTCAGGAAACTGCTCATGCTTCATTGCCAGAAGAATCTGGCTATGAACAGGCACGCAGGCGCTATGCAAAGATATTCAGTCTCTGCTAAGTAGGCTCGTGGATGTGTGACATGGAGTAGGCTGTCATCTTTGCCAAGAGGTTTTTTCAGAACAAGTTCAGCATGGTTTGCAGGGCTTAAAATTCCCCCAAATGCCATGGGATTGACAGGTGTAGCTATACACTTGCTGTCCCCAAGTTTTGAAAACACAAACACACTCTTCTGACACTGTTCTTTTTACTTTTTTAACCTCAGTTTGGTCTGTATGATAAACTCTTTAAAAGACAAGCATCTCTCAGGATCCTTTGGTGACAATTAGACTGTGAGACAGTGAATACCTTCTTTGCTCTTATATTTAGTATTTTCTTTTCAAAGAAAATTACTCAATTTCTTAAAATCTCGGTAATGAAAAGTAGAAGTAATGATGTATGACACTTTTCCTGAGAGGATCGAGGAAAACGTTCCAGAACTTAATTTCTTTAATGTACTCTTTGAGTACTGAATAAAAATATATCTATGCCTGTGTTTTGTCTTTAAATGTAGGAAATTCTTTGTCTCTTACTAGTTGTGAAACATTATATAGTGATTGCATGTGAGGGGTCCAAGAACGCATGACAACCAGCACTTAAAGGGTGAGGATCCTAAAAGCTTGTGAAGATGAAGCTCATTCTCATGTTGTTATTTTGCTTTTTCTTGAGAAGAGAGGCTCTCTGAGGTTTCCAGCCATGCCAGAAGCCCAGAGATCAGAATGTGTTTACATTTCTTCTTGTTGCTGGATGTGATTGATCACCCAAAGAGGGAAGGAGGAGCAGAAGATGCACAATGCTCATTCTGGGAAGCTCTAGAAAGCTTTGTGCTTTATAGGCAATGAATACTTCTCAGAGGACTTCTTGTTTGATCGACTTTGGGGTTTTTATTTAGGATTGCAGGCTCTTGCTTATATAGCTTTCATGATGATTTAGTACTTATAAGATATCACTGAATATCAAGGAAGCCTTAATAAATCTGAATTGGTCTCAGTGTGGATGGAAATGAAGATGTTTTTATTTCACGTTGGGATGATAGAATGAATTATATCAGAAATCTGACTCCTAGAGGAACTGGGAATTCTTGAAAAAACAGTGAAAGAATACAGCAGCCAGAAAAGAACACTAAGATTCATAGAAGGTTTGGACTGAGAAGGCATAACATTGGTGGTGTATTTTGTTAATGTGTGGAAGATATGCCAGTGCTATGGCAAGAGCAGGGTTGCTTCATGAGTGAGGGTGAACCAGAAGCCATGGGCACCCACCAGGGCCCAGCCTTGCAGCATCTGCTGAGCAGAATGATGTCCCCAGACAGTTCCAGAAAAGGCAAGGGGGTGACTCAAGTCTAGGATCCATCCAGGGCATCCAGGCAGGAGCTAGAGACAGGACTGGAGATGAGGCCTGAACAGAGGTCCAAGGTCCATCTAGAAGACAGAGCTCAAGATTGGTACACCTACAATTATAGCTCAGGACAGAAAAGCCAAACCATCAAGAGCAGGGATGGAGCTCCTGGACCACAGAGAAACGGGTGCATGGGTGGAGGTTGCAGGGGAAGACTGCAAAGGGTAGGGAAGACTGTAGCAGCTAGATGTCACCAGGCTGCCCAGGGAGGTGGTGGAGTCACCATCCCTGGAAGTGTTTAAAAGAAATATAGATATGGTGCTTAAGGACATGATTTAAGCACTCAACAGTAGAGTAGGCTAGGGTTGGTGGATTTAGGTTATGGTTGAACTTGATGATCTTCAAGGTCTTTTCCAACCAAGATGATTCTGTGATAAATGATCTGGTTCTAGAAAAAGAAGTTTCCAGTAAAAAGTAATTTTGAGATTCCTAGCTTCACAGCAGGAATAAATTCTAATATACTAACTTGCCTTTAATAGAATGTTATTCTGGTTAGTCCCTCTGATTTCAGAATAATTCTTCTTTTCTGTCTGTACACTCAGTTGTAGTATTTTGACATGTATCACCACATTTTAATTGGAAAATAATTTTTATATTGTAACTTCTAAATTTTATTTTCCATTAAACCTATTTTATTGATGTAAGAAGTGGATTTTAGCTATACCAGTGTAAATTCAGAGGAAGTGAATTTGTGCTTTTTTTTTTCTACCAGTAAGCATAATCTGTCACACTCTTAAAAAAAAAAGATTTAAATTGTACAGTCAGCAGACAAAGCTTCTTGTTAGAAAGTTCTTGATCTCTAAGAGTGCTATTGATAAAGGGGCTAAAAACCTCAAAATTGATTTATTTGTTATCAACTCAATACAGTTTGTCTGAACATTGAATATACTGTTTTGTTCTTCCATGTGATAAAGTTGTTTGCCAATGTTGTAAAATCTAAGCTGAGATAAGCTGCTGTACAAGCTGAGTATAGAACTGGAAACCAGGATTCCTGGAATTTTAACTCATGTTTCTGTCACTAAGTAAGGTTGTGATCTTAAGCAAACTCTTAGGACATATTTGTAAAGAAAGCTGAATTCACTTAGCAGTTTATTTAAAAGTCACTAGAAATTCACAAGTTTACAAGATTTCATCTTTAAATGCCTATATATTTTGTTTCTGTAATTGTGAATTGAGAATATGGTAGTCTCTTCTGGACAGTCCAGTTATGAAGGGCTCCCAGTCATTACAGCTGCAGAGCTGCATCAAACTTATTACTTATTACAGATGTGCAAATTGGCAATTAATGTAGTCCAAAGGTTTGGAGTATTTCAGGCTTTGTTTTGGCTTGTTGTTTTTTTTTTCCATTTTGATTTGATTTATGTAGTTATTTGAATTAATTGTTTTGCTATAATTTTAATTTCAGTGAATGCTTTGACAGTAAATGTTTCTAAAGCAGCTATATACGCTTATATTGAAAAGGCTGAAGAAGTACTAGCAGCATTCTTACTTTCCTGTTATTTCTATGGTATTAAAGAGGCTGAAAAATGTGGCCTGATATATTTTTTTTCTTTAAAAGATAACTAATTACAAGTTTTGTTGTAATTCTTTCCATGCTTACAACTGCAAAACTGTTGCATGCACCATCTCATTTAATTTAAGTGATAGTCACTTGCTTTTTATATTGTCCTTGATCATTAATTTAGGAAATGTGTTGCTCTGGTAGTGGTTTCTGTGATCTGAGGGAGCTGGTGGATCTCTTGGACATGTAGCAAAGCAGTTACCTGTCTACTGAGCTCATCCCTGTGATGCAGGGGCTAAGCTTGCCCTAGTGCTTAGCTTACACTTTCACTTTTGCCCAGTAGTTTCTCTTATCTATAGGGACATGGAGAAGTCATCTTTCCCGTTCCTGGTAAAAGAGCAATATTTCACTTAATACCTTTTGCAGTGACTGCTCACGCAAGTGGAATGTTTTCCTCACTGCACAACTGAGATGGCTGGAAATACCCAGAGAAAGAGCAGCTCCTATCACATAAAGTTAAATATCTACTTAACTGAATCTCAATGCCCATTAATTTGAGCAGACTTGAAAGGGAGGGAAAAACAATATTTTCTTGCTGTCCTTGAAAACAGTTGGTGTGTAATCTGTAGATTTCTCTAGTATTTATTGCTGTTTTCTCTCATTGTTTCTATGCAGAAGTTCCTAGCACTTTTAGGATAAGAAGAATGTGTTTTAGCAGCTTACTAGTGAATGGATTTTGCACAGTGTACATCTTCTTTGCCTACTTTGTTTATTCTTCCTACCATGTAGTTTATGGGTTTTTTTGTTCCTTGCATTGTTTCCTGCCTATGCCTCAGAAGAAATAGAATACCAGCAGGGCCAAAGAGTGGTTGCCTATTTATGACCACAGAGTATTTGTTTTAAGTCTTATCAGTTAGAACATTTGAAAAAGAAAGGCCTTGGCTTTTTTCCCTGTAGTTTGTTTTAAATGCTTTAAAATTTGAGTTGCACTTTATATATTTATTTTAATTGTATGATCTACTTATTTTGCATACTTTTTTGCACTCGCTTAGTTTATACCGTAAGTGACCTAGTTTGCATTTTCTTTCAACTCTACAAATTACCCTATTTTTTTTCTGCTGGCATTGAGTTTTGCTAGTAATCCTGAAAAACTAGGTTTTAATTTTTTTCTTCCTTCTAGCCAAATAAAAATAAAGAAGGGGGAACGCAAGAATTTGGTCTAGATTTGTGGCTTCTTTGAGATTGGTTTTATTCCTCTATGTGCTACTCCTTGGGCTTTTGATGAGGTTATTTCATTAATCTTTGCCGTGACTTTGCTACCTTTAAAAGACCTCATGTGCATAGATTGTTGTTCTTTAGATGTTCTGCCTAGATTTCATTAAATGTTGAAACCCTTTGAATCAAGTAATTAGATGCACGAGAGATATTTGTAAATGCATTAGGTGTATGTCATGTGCCATATTCAAAAAGGGTAGTCAAGAGTAGGCTTAAGTCATTTTTTTCCCTAAGTTTCTTTGGGTGACATTGCTATGCACAAAGTACTAATTTCTGCCTTTTTGCATGCTTGGGTGAGGATTTTAATTTCTAAGTTAAAGTTACTTGACCCTAGTCCTTGTCATTGCTCACACTTTGGCCAAACTACACAGTTCAAGTGTTGCAAAGGAAGCTTGTACATTTGTAGACTACTGGTCTTAAAAGCAGGAAACCAATTTTATATCCTTTACATGATAGATACTGAATCGATAAAGCATCAACCTAAGGTTACACTTTATGTCTCTAGTGAGAAGACAATAAATCATGTTATGTGCATACAGGTATATTGACTCAATTTCTCTGGGCTGCCTATGCAAAACTGAAGGTGATTTAAATGAAACCATTAGAATAAAAGTGTTATAATGGCTGATGTAAAGTCATTTATCTGCACTTGTGATTCAGGATTTTAGTATTAAAAATCTAAGAACAGCATTTGTCTCAAATTGGAAATTCATCGGGTCCTGTGCCCCGTCTCAAACAAGGGTCAGTAACAGATGGTTAAAGAGGGAGAGTAAGGAATACAATATGCACAGAATGATTTTTCCCTTGGATACCCTTCTGGTCTTCTGCAATTAGCAGTTTGGGTATTTTCAGAGCCAGAGGCTGCGCCTGCTTAAAGAACTAAATAAGCACAGGTGGACTCATCTTATGTAAATCTGTTCATTCTCATTTTCAACCTGTCTATATTTCTACATTCTCAACTGAATCATGCACACATATATTGTGGGGGAAGAAAAAAGTCTGATTGCATCTTAGAATGGGTGGGTAAAGAAAATTGTCCATTTATGCTTTATCCCATTCTTACTGAGTACTTTATGAGGATGAAGAGCCTGATGATTGTCAGTCCTTTTGTGTATTTAATTAACATACATTAGCTCAGGATGGTTCCCTGACTGTAAAATGTTACACATAGAGATTTGTCATTGAAAACTTTTTGTTCTTAATATTTCTGGTTAGAAGAATAAAACTAAATTATAATTTTTCCTAAGTTGAATATGCCACTATCTTAAAGTCTTAGCCTTTCTGACCTGGCATTGCATAATGCTTCTTGACTTCCTGTCCTCCTGTCATTTTCTTTCATATTGGTCTAGCACTTAGTCTCACTGGAATCAATAAGGTTACTCACAAGTGTTGAATAAATAATTGATTAAGGAGATTGTACACGTGGTGCATCTTTTCCTAGCAAAGGTAGCCCTGGTAACTGCTTTTTAAAATTTCTGTTCTTTCCTTTTACTGATTATCCCCCACTTCTGCTGAACAAGTGGAGCATTGCATGTAGCAGGTAGCCTGATCGATTTGAGCTGGAATATTCCTAAAGTGATGATACTAGTCAGTGTGTGCAGCAATTGGGAGAGAAGGGCATCCTGCAATTATGTAGTACAAACGAAATGGCTTTCTAGTATTTCTGACTGTTTCCCTTCTAAAAATGTTAACCTGCTTCCATTTTGAAAGCTGTAATCTAGAATGGCAAAGCAGGCTTGGATATCAGTCACCAACCCTGATTAGTGCGCTCATCAAATCCTAAATGAAGTATTTAAATAATGTGGTGCTGTAGGAAAGCTAGATAAGAAATGACAAATAAAGTGGTATCTATTGACAGGAATAGTCCCAGGGAAGTTAGGCTGACTGCTTGACTGGGTTTTGTGTGTTTGCACTTATAGATAGAATTACAGTAAAAATAGAAACGTTTCTTGACAGCCGTTGCATGTTGTGACATCTGAATTGAAACAGGCACTTCTAAGTTTTCTCCACAGCTCCTCAACACAAAGGGTTTATTACAGCTTTTACTATGTTACGTTAGAATCGTTAAACTGGTGTGAACTTTCTATAATGGGAATGCAGTTACACTGAAGACAGACGCATGGTTTCTGTAGGAGATAGAAAATAAGATATTCCTGGCCAATAGACACCTGATGACTGTGCCCGGTGCAGTCACTCTCCCAATGCGATTAACCTTTTTATCTTCAATTACATTCCTAAGTGATACAATTTGTTCCAGTAAAATGGTGTGCAAATCCATTCTTGTTCAGTGTTTTTCACAAATACACTGACTTGCTGTTTTGGTTTATGAAATCCTTTTTGTTGTTGTGGTTCAGTGGGAAGAGAGATGAGGAAATTAGGAAGGAGTTTGCCCACTGCTTTCTCTCTAGTGTGTAGCTATAGTCAAAATGCTGTTAGTTCACTCCTTTCACATATTCAACTGTCGAAAAAGTATGTAAAAAAATTCAAATATCATTAGCATAAAATGTTGATGCTCCAGAAGTTACAACATGCATTTTATGTCACCCTACATGTTGCCACATTTGTTTTGAAGTAATGTTTCATTATTGATATAGTATGATTAAATATTGAGAGTATTGCTTTTCCAATTGTTCTAGTGCAGTATTTAATGAGTGCAATTAAATGGAAAAATTGCCTTTTTAACTGATGATAGTCTATTAGTGTCTCTGTCTGTTCAGAAAAGAAAAGAAGTGAATTATTAGAATGACAAATGAGTCAAAGTTACCACGGTGATGGAGAGGTGCGATTCCCCTCCACATAATCTTCAATTAGTGATCTTTGTAAGAGGATGTTTTTCAAAAGGGTAATAGAGAAGTAATGAGATCAGAAGGAGGTCAAACCCAGCCTTCTTCATTTGGCAGTTTGATTAATTTATTTCTCCTTCTTGCAGATTGCTGTAAGAGGCTTTTGTCACCCAGTGTTTTTCATGGGACTCTAGTCGAAGTGACTGCTTATATTAGCCTTTTGTGTATCCAAGAATGTTAATCCACTTGGAACTGAAGGTTTTTGAATGGTTCAAATTTGATCTTTAGTAGAAGCGCACATGATAGCCCTGAAAAGGAAGGTTTTTTTGGAAGAAACAATCCTTGACACTTCCCTGTGCATTGTTTTGAAGAAGAAAAAGTAAATGGCTGGACGTAGTACTTGGATGCAATGCAGCTTCTATCTTTTTGAGGTGCATAATACTTACAGGAAAGGGAGGGAAAGAATGACCCAAGAATATGAAGTTGCAGTGAAGGTGCTTTTCACACAAATCTTGTGTGTGACACATAGAACATCTTATGCTTACTTCAGGCATTCTTTCCTGGCCTTTTCTCATTCTTACTACTTGTGTAGAAAGTTCTGCTTCAAAGAGTAAGGAGCTATTTCAGAATGGCAGTCATAAACCTGAGTGGTTAAACAAAGGATACACAGAAAACCCCCACCATCCTTTCTCCTTTGTTACTTTCTTGACACTTTCTTTTGTAAAGCTTTCTTCTTTCTTCTTCAAGTGTGTTACAATATCAGGAGCTTAGTAGTTGCTGCTATCAGAATAGGAAGTGAATTGAGAAAATTATTTGGCAAATCATGGTAGAAATTTAAGTTGTGATTAATAAAATCAGCTGGGGGATCTTCTTGATCTTCTTGGCTGGTAGAAGTTCAGCAGAGTAGAGGGTTTCTCAGGTGGACACAGGACCTCCTTGGGCAGCCAGGAGGCTTGGCTAGTGCAGCACAGGGTGCCTCTGATATTTTCACATGGAGTTTGTCCTCTTGCTTTTTGTCACAGCGGAACATATTTCAGAGTTTTTCTGAGGCTGCTAAGCCTTTTGAAGTGGAGTTTACACCAAGTAGAGAAGCAGACAGTGAGTTTCTGTGAAATGCAGATAATTTTGTCTATTCTGTCATATTTTTTTGAGCTGCTTGTGTAAACATTCAGTGCTGGGGGTCATATATACTAAACATGATATAATACATGGTAGACTTGTATCTGTGAAGAAGTATTACTGCCTACTGTATTTTTGTAATCAGACGTTGACTTAGTAAAATCTGTGTACCAGTGAACTATAAAATTACATGAATGGACAATGCAAGTTTAACTTGAGTTAAAACTCTTCATTGGTTTTGCTCACAACTTTGAAAATTAGATGTTAAGAAATATTTGTCTATCAGAGATATTTTCATCTGACCACTATCACGTTTCCTGGGATTTAATTTATTATGATTCTGGTTGTTTTCCAATATGCATGTATATCTTAAAAAAAAGTCACTTCTCTACAAGCATAAGCCAAGACTGAGTTATGACATTATTTGTGATGACAAAGTGTATCTGTGTTGTCTATACACAGTGCAGTTATTGCAGATAAAAAGGTTAAATACCAAAGGGTCTTCTGATTGCAACATTTATAATCACAGTACACAGATGAGAAAAAATTAAGTTCTCCTTTTTTTTAAGTGCTATCTGTCTGAGGGGAATTTCTACATACACACACACATATATATATATGCATACATAAACATGTCTCCTACTTATCAAACTTCTCTCAGAACAGAAAAAGTAAAATTAGATTTTTGTAAGCTAGAGTGAAGTGCATGTTCTTATTTTCAATGTATGGTAAAGTAATCTTTCAATTTTATTTTTAAACAGTATTCTGTAATAAAATAATCTAGTCTTTTCTTCTGCAGACTGTTTAATTCAGACAGGTTGAGGTTGCCTCCAAAGATTGGCGTCAAATTGAGGAAACCATTCATGTAGTAAATAAGATAATTTGTTTCCACCCAAAAAGATCAACATATAGATTTTATTATTTTTTTCTTTACCCCTTATGATTTAACACATACAGAACCTGCATCTCTGTGATTTTAAATGCATTTTGGAATTAAGTGCTTCTACTTGGATTTCTGTTTGTTTTCTGCATTACATTTTTTATTCAAATTTCCTCAATTTTAATTAATATGGTTAATAAAGGTCTTTAATGATATATTTCCAAGATTTTAATAAGTTTGTGATTGCAAAATGTGGTGGGAAACTGATGCTACTTATGAGAGCCGAATTATTAAGTATATATTGCAAGTCCTACAGTTGAGTATTGTATATAAAAATTAGGGAAAGAGGTTTTTATGACTCCTACTTTCTATGCTGTATTTAATTCCAGAAAATATATTTCTTTGTGTGTCTCATTTTTGTGTTTCTATAAAATCTGTTGTTATCCTGATTGTTCTTCAGCAAGTCTTTCAGAATATTTCTTTTTTTGTAGTTAAAATAGTAATTATTAAAAAAATGTATGAGAAAATTCTGCTTAATGGGAGTGTAATAAATGTTGTGAATCAAGAGGTTTTTATTTTATTTTTTGTGAGTTTTTTTCTTTTGCCTGAGATGTTCTCTGCAGATAGTTGGTCTTAGCACACTGTATGGAATGTGACCCGTGAGGACGATCTCTGTTAAGCCCTGCCTATGAAGGAAAGATAACCCAAGTAGCTATTATCTATCTGATGGCGTGTGAACTCTTTCACTTTAATTCCAGAGTAAGGCTGCTTTTTCTCAAACCCAGGATGTGTAAACATGCTGCCTTTTGGAAACAAAATACTTCCAGTCCTAAAAAGTTGTAAACTCCAAAAGTTGGGTTTGCCCTGCCACAGCTTTTGCACATTTACCATTGGGTGGATTTGGGTGACATCCATCAGTCTTGCCCAAGCCTGTGTTTTGTTGCACAGTCCAGATGTTTTTCACCCCTGGGATGCACAGCTCATCTCACAAAGGTGCTGCAGTGTGAGTTGCTCCAGGTGTGTGCCTCCTTGTTCGTGTGCCCACAGCCTGAGCTACGGTGGTGTCGGGAGGAGTGTTACAGTGGGCAGAGAAAGTGACTTTCATTCTAGAGTTGCTCTTACGGTGCCCTGACAGAAAAATAAACTCCTAGGTAAAATATGGATGTGTATGAGGGAAGAAAGCAAACCCATAATATTTAAGTGGTTCTTACCCAGCTGGCAACAGGAGCTGCTTACCCTCAGTCTTGGTTATTAGAGCCTAACAGGGCACATTGAACTAGCTATGCAGTCTTCTGATACTTGTTTATGTTCTTTTATGTGCTACTGACAGAAGAATTAGAAAAATTTGGTAGTTCTGGGAGGATCTGTTTACTTAGAAAAATGAAAAAGTAGTGCTGAAAATTTGGCTCTTACTGTTATGTGGTCTGTGGGGGAGTTGCTACCTCCTACTCGGTGGATGTCAGGCTCATTTAGTGCCTGGGTGGTGGAAGCAATTTTATTAACTCATCTCCCCTTAGAGAATAAAATATTTAGATGACAGAGATCCTAGCAAAGCAACTAAAGTGAAGATTGAAAACACTTTTTGCATGTGCATTTATGTTACTGTCTTTGTTGGGCCCTGACAGCACAGCAAGAAACTTTTGCTGGTCAGGCATGATGGTTTATGGTTCTGCTGAAGGTGGGGTTCACCTTGGGTTGCTTTGATGGTCAGAAAAGGTCCAGTGTTAAGTATACTGCACTTTTAAATGCTTCTCAGGTTATATTAAAATCTAGACAAGTGTATATTGCATCTCAGAAATAATTCTGGACTGTCGTAACCATCAAAAACAAAGAAAAAAAGTTTCCTGAAGACAAAATAATGAACTTGCCTCCTTCATAATGCAATATTAAGTGCATAATGGCTTCTTATCTTTTTTTTGGTGCAAAATCCATTCCGGATTATTTGACTCCATTTAGACAAAGTTGTTTGCTTTTAAGATTTTCTTTTTTGTTGTTGGTATCAAAATAAAGTAACTTCTAGGGATTGATTAGTTCCTAAATATGCAGGTCATCTTGTTCTTATAGGATGCAAGAATTTTTGTACACAAAACCTATTTGTGCAGACTGTCTGCTCACACATTTTGTCCATAGATATGAATTTCGGAACGCTTTTTTCTCTCAAACATTGGCACTTGTACACCGAAAATCTGTGTGAGCAGCAAATTGCACTGCAGAAGTGAAAACCAGAATATAACCATAGTGAAAAATCACAGTCAGTGCAGCTGTTGAAATATCTTCTCAAAAATGTTCATGTTAGAAATATTTAACTAGTTTTTAAATAAACACATACAACAGATGAACTTTTTCTGACACTTAATGATGCTAGAGTGATAATTAGATTAGAATAATAGTTTCTCTTTTCCCCTGTCCATGTATTTAGTGTGATTCACACTCTCCTGGCAAATCCACTTACTCAGGTTTTGCAAAATAAATATTTCTGAACCTAGTATCTGAAACAGGATCTCAGCTCTTAATTATTTACTTAGTTGAGAGAAGATTGTCCTAAACCTTTATAAAATACTAAACACACTCATCCCGTATTGTATATTACTTTGGTAGTTTGAAGTGACGAAACCACTTAGGCACTGTGACTGTTACCATATCACGGTTTGAAAGGTAAAACAGAACATTATCATCTTTTTAATAGGAACACTATGTGATTCATAGCTGGTGAATATTTCATGTACTTTGCAGCTGCCTTTGTGCAGGAAGGTAAATGGAAAGTAAATCCATGTGTACTTTAGACAGTAAAAGGCATTACTTTGTTACATCATATAAACGTGTAGATTTGATTCTCTCTTTACTCATGCTGTAAAAAGAAAGTTTTAAAGTGTTTAGCCATACCTGAAAATGTAAATGCAGTAGCCTAATGTAATGCTGAAGAAAAATTAAGACAAATGATACTGCATCCTTGCCACAAACTGCAGCTTGTACAAAATTCACTTTAGTTATTATACTGTGAATACGTGTGCTAAACCTCCTCTGTGTATGCACAATTTATGTTGAATGCAACATGAATCATTTTAATAGACCAAGCAAAAAGTCCCCAAAGTCAATTTTCAAATTATGAACCTTGAAACAGAATATAACAACAATGAACAACAAATAGTTCAGATTTTATTCTGAACTACAAATGAGCCATTAAAGGTACAGTATACTCATTCAGAAAAACATTTCCTCCTTATCACCACAATGGTTAAAAAACATGAAAAGAATATTTTTTAAAGGTCAGATCTAAATTTTCTTTTTTTCTTTACCTTATTAAGAGGAACATTCATGAAAGCTGATGGCATTAAGATTTTAACATCTATTGTGAAACCTGGGTGACTCTGGTTAGATCCTGTCTCTGAGATGCTGTGTAACCCTGATAAATTTTTTTTAAACCTGTTTTTAATGCTTTAAAATTCAGGAATCCATTCAGAATTACGGCTTAGTGAAGAACTTGGCTGCAGATGGGTAATTTCAGAGCAAAGCCTTTGCACTGCCTAATTGCAACTGCCCCATGTTACCAGGACAATGGAGACAAAAGATTATGCTGTTCATTTGAGATGTTCTAGACTTTGCTTCTTGATTTATGTACGTGTGACACTGTGCTTTTGAGGAGGGCTGTGGAAAGCTGAATGCTCTGAGATCATCACCAGCCTGATACATTTAAATTAATCCTGCATGAGCAAGATGGCAAAAAAACTTTGTGGAGGAGTTGTACTATAGGGTGCTCAGGGATGTGCTTGGCATCTGATGGACTGAGTATGGCACCTAACACGCCTAGGTTCTCTGGCCTGTCTCTTCTTCCAACAAGTTTAAGGGTGTTTGCCCAGTTTTTAGTTCTATATCATTACTCTTTTCAAATACAGTGAGGTACACTGTCCAGAGGACAGGCAGGGAAGGTGTGTAATTAGTGTGTTTCACTAGGCTGAACAGAAGACTCAGCCAAGTGTGGAGGAGATTGGATGGTATTTATGAATGAATGTCATTATTTTGACAGGATGATGAATTAACATTTCCAGCTTTGGAGCCTAAGTTAAAATGGTTTCATGTAGTCTGGTCAGCACAGAGGCCTGCAGCTTGTGGCACCTTTGAAACGACATCATGTAACTTGGAAACAAACATCAGTCAGCAAACTGAAATGGAAAATCATCTGCTGAAAGGGATTCAGTTCAGGTCTTTCCTTAGGCTGTCATCTTTCTGCTGCTCTTGATGCAGTGTTTAAATTTTAGATATATTTACTTATTTACCTTAGATAAATTTACTTATTTAAAGCAAATCATTTAACTTAACTGCAAAAGGCTATTTTTAAAGGAAATACAAAATTTTCAGTGTGCCTCCATTGCTGTCAATTTTAATGGGAACTGAGCACACTATTAACCTTTCAGAAGTTTACAGGAGTCAGGTATGCCAAGCTGTTTACCTTTAAAATGCAAATTGGTACTTACTTAAGCTTGCTAAATTAGGAGCCAAATCTGTAATGGTGGCATTTTATTCTATGGTGCTGGCAGTAACATTATTTTTAGGTGTATATTCTTCCTGCTCTTCAGGAACAAACAAAAACTGCCAACATTTGAACTTGATGCCTTTAGAAAATTACTGCATGGCTCTTTATGCAGTTCTGAGAAACAGCTCAGGTTTTTATCTGGCCTGTTTATAGTGATTATTTTATTTAATTTTATTTAATCTAATTTTATTTCATTGAAGTCCAGCAATATAGCATGAGGCATTTGAAAAACTAAATTGAAACCAAATGCTTGCAAGTGCTAAAAGGCATCTCAGCGGTTGGCTTACATATGCTCATTGCCTCACCTACTTCATCGATGACATTTTTCATTGCTGGATAATTTAACTTATTAAACTCTCTAATGATTTACTTGATTATAGGGATGCTATTGATTTTTTTTTTTAAACAAAATTCAGTACTTTTGGTGCCTTTTAATTTTTCTTTAACTTGTCTCTGTCCTCCTCAAATTGCCTCCTTAATCAAAGTCTTATAAATATAAACCTACTCTCCCTTATCTTGGCATATCCTTTCACATGGGCCTGAAAAACTTAGTGAGTCATGCCTTGAAATTGTGCCTTGTGCAATTCAGCGTTCTTTAACTGGTCCAATTTGCTGTCTAGATTGGAGAAGACAGAATGAAGTGGAAGAAAAAAAAGACTCAAAAATTGTGCTGACTGGTTTTGTGACAGGGGAGCTAACTAACATGGCTAACTTTGTCAGCAATGTAGTTAAACATAGAGATTAGGAATGGTCATGGGCTTTTCAGTCTCCTTCCAGAGTTCACAGCCATTATGTATCATGGTCAGTTCTGAAACATTTAATAAGGTACATCATGGCTATAGAAATTTTACCTAAAAATAATGAAAGTATGATAGGATTCTGTAAACTATATAGTCTGTGGAGCACAGCATAGGAACGATGGCTTTTACATGAAACACTGCATAGTCCTGACTGCTTTAAGCATTACATTGTATAAAATTATCACAGTTGTTATGAAGGATGAAATTTGTTCTAGATTTCCTTGACAAGTTTGTTTATTTTTTTTTATGTCTTCGGAATTTGCAAGGTGAATGCGTTTCTAGTATTAGAAGAGTGTAAAAATTACAAGCCTGTTGTTTCTGATTTTGTATGCTGTTCTTCAGCCTGGTAGGAGAACACACACTGTTGCCAGGGGTTGTTTGTGCATCAGTTATTACATCTGAGTGGAACTTGATGTATTTTGTTAGGACAGGGTTCAAATTGCTTACATATACTACTGCTGGTTATTGACTTATATTTAGAGCTGTGAAAATCATAGTGTTTGTAAATTATCTCAAAACCTATTCTTAATTTTGGCTGTATGTACTCTCACTGTCCTTATCTGCAATTACTGTGACCCAAAGTTAGTACATTATAGAGTGAGGCAGTTGCTGTTGGAGACCTAACATCCATTTATCTAAAAGGGTTTAGTCCAAACTAGTTAGGAAATAGATGTGATAAATTGGCTGCACGTGATAACAAAAATTTGGCAGGAACTTTGCCAAATTTATTATTTTTTATTTTTTTTAGCCTTTGGGATGATTTTAAATGACTGACTGGCTTTCAGCAACCACCATAAGAGAGAAGTATATTCCTCAAAAGTTGTGGTTTTTTTCCCCCTACCCCTTTTCCTTCTCTCTTCTATGAAGTATTTCATCATAGTTGAATCTGAAATTGAGAATAGTTTAACCTCTTAGCAAAAGTCATTTTTTTAATTGCTGAGAAGATAATAAGAACATGAATTTTATGCAGTTGAATAAGCAAGCTTCCCATCCGCTGATCTAGAAAGCTCCAGATTCAACTAATATTATGTATCAAGATATTGGGTGACTTTTGGTGGTATTGTGGTTTCCATTTTGACTTCTCTGCTTGCATCCATGATACTAAGTTGTATCTCAGTGGCCCACAGAAGTCTAACCAGGTTCACTTCAATATTGCATTAAATTTTCAAGATTCTAAGGTAGATTCTAAATGTCACAGATTGTGACATTTATGCTGGTAAAGGAACTGGACTTAATCTAAAAGCAAATCAGCAGTAAGACCAGAGAAGGAGCCCTGTGATTTTGTCCAGACTGTGATCCACATGATCATTCCACTCTCCGATGTGTGAGAACCTATCAAACTGCTGCAGAGATGAGGAAACAGATTTCACTATGAAAATCAACAGCAAAAAGGTTTTTAAAATCCCTTTTTCTTGCAGAATATGAGATGTTGTGTATGTATGGAAAGATGTTATTTATATTCCATAACAGTTATTCCAATATAATGGCAAATTCCCCCTTATTCCTGAGTATCATACATTTTCTTCATTTTGTGATATATTACATGGCTTTCTGGTGTATCTACACTTTTAGATCCCATTGAATAGAATTTATGTGTTGCCTTACAGAAAATTTGTTTCCTAATTCATTAATTATTTACTATAACTTGACCTCACAGTGCATGAAAAAAACCTATCCCATAACTGTAATTTCAATTCTCTCTAGTGTGAAATCAATCACATTCTACATCTTTTATATTATTTAAAATGTGAATGGTGAAGTTTTCCTGTGCATTTCTCCTGTGTTACTGAGAACTTTCAAACATGAGTATGTGGGAAATACACAGCTGTGCCCTGCAGAGCTGGCTGAGCTACTGCCTGTATTGCAAACACTGCAAAACCATCTGCAATGAATGAGCTCTGGCTTTTTGTAGTGGAACTGGTCACTGCTGCTGAAAAAAAGGCATTCTGGTGCTGTTAAAGATCCATGGGTATTTTATAAAAATCTACTTCCTAGCATTTTTTTTTCTTTATGTACAAGTAATATTTAGGTAAGGACATAGGTCCCAATTAGTGCTTCCTCCCCATCTCTGCAGCCTGATCCTGGATTTGTTTTTGCTCATGATATTCCAGAACCCTCTTGACGTGTCCAGTTTCCAACGCTGGTGGGAACTCTTTGGGTAACTGGGTAGTTTACTTCTGATATTTGTATGCCCTTCACTAGGTGGCTGTGGGGATGTGTGCTGTGTATTCACTGTTCAGAAACAAGTGATGGATGTTGTCGGGAGTCTCCCACTGCGTATCAGAAAGTGATGAGGGTTGTGTTATTGATACTAAGCTACAGTTTCAGATTACCTTGAGAGTAATTTCTAAAAATATACAGAATCCTAGAATCATAGAATGGTTTGGGTTGAAAAGGACCTTAAAGATCATCTAGTTCCAAACTCCATGAGTACTACATGAGTAGATAAAGGGAGAAATCAGTAATGCACTTGAGATTTGGAGGAAGTATTTTTCTGAAAACCTGTGGGGGGAGTTTTATCATAAACCAGACAGAACTTAGAAATTATATTTTAAACAAAACCCATATGTTTACGGAACAAATTACATTTGTACCTTAGCCTGCATGAGCACAGAAAAGTAATACTTTTGTCCTTGGCAAAAAAATTCTTACCTCTTATTATTAATTCCTTCTCTTTTGCTGGCATGTATGTCCATATTTTTTAGCTCTCCAAGACAATTTATAAACAAAGTATAGATTTTCTCCATTCTTTCAGCAGTCAAATGCCAAAAGTTGTATGTTTTAAAACATGTCCAGATTGCCATACTGCATTTTATGCAAACTCCTGACTACTTGAGAAACACACACAATCATATTAAGCAAAAGCCATTCCAGCTGTTCACAAATGCACTCTTACAAGGATCAGGTGTAATTCACAGTATTTAATTTTACTTAAATGACAAAAGCTTTTTAAATATAGGTTTTCCTGATACACAAGCTTAGTTAGGAAAAAAAGTCTGAATATATGTAATATTATGCAAGGAAATAAAGTTAATTTTCTTGAAATATGCAGTACAGTATGTGGCTGAAGTTTGGGAAAAATAGTACAATGAATAGTATAATGCTATTTTCCTAAGCCACGTTTAGTAAATGCAGACTTTTGCAAGGTCAGCAGTTATTCTGGAGTTGAGTAGAAACGGCTTCAGTGGCTTTAACTTTACCAGTGCCCTTGATGAGGTGCAGAGTTGTCAGTATTCTCGTAAAATTCCTCAGTGATGGCTTCTTCTGTTCTCTTTATTTCCTTAAGTGAACATCTGTCTAATTGTTCACCTCCATTGCTTTAGTGCTTTCCTCATGCTTTCTCTGTTTCCAGACAATAAACTTTATTTTCTTCATAAGAATTCAGTCTACGCAAGGGTATTAGGCAGCTTGTTTGCACCTTTTAATTTCTGGAAGTTTTCCAGAAGGGCTTTTTGCTGTGGTTCCAATGGGTTCATCAGTGAATCATGTAACATAATGCAGCATTGTGTTTGGGTTTTTATCCGTTACCTTCTGTTTATAAACATCTGCTCAGAATTTTTTTTTGAAAATTTTTAATATGTTTTACATTTTTGCACATGGCATATGGGTAAGATGTACAGTAGCTGCTATTTTTTCAGGTGTTCAGCTAGGTGCACCCAGTATTTACCTTAACATTGGGGAAACATCTAAGCTACCTGGTTAAAAAGCAGAATTTTGAATATGTGCCAGTTGTTTAGCTCTGTAACAATATCTGTTAAATTAAAACAATTTAATAATCAAATGACTACATTAAAAGATGCCATTAACAGTTATGGTTGCAGAAGGCAGTCTTTCTGTCCAGTAGAGAGAGTATTACTCAGACACTTAACATGCAGCTTCTCTTCATATTCAGTTCTTTGTGTGCAGTTTTGCTGCTTTTATGAAGGGAAAAGGCAGTGGTAGTTGTATTTTTTTCTTGCTTGCTTCCCTTTCCCTCTTATCTATAAAACATATCAATCTTGCACACCTATTCTTCAAGCAGATATTTAAAGTTAAACGTAGGTTGTTAATACGCTTTTCTTCCTGCTTTACTGGCTGTAATGGCAGCAGTTTCTTGTTTTGCACTTAAAAATACTTGTACTACTTTTTAAGGTGTATTCTCCATCCTTGTCACTACATTTTTCATTGGCAACCTGCATTCAGAAAATAAGTATTCTAGTAAGTATAATGATAGGTGACCCTTAACTCTGCTGCTGCATTGCTGCATGATACATACATTTTCTGGAGTACTTTTATATCTAGAGATCAAAGTTTTATCAGGTGATTCATGTATATTTAGCAAATGAAAATTTCAGAGTGATGGTGCTTCAAAATGAGACACTTGGTTTTGGAGTTAATTCACATTTACACTAAAGCCATTTTAAACTTCCTTAATTATTAGAACAATGGGATATGGCCTTATGACCCCTCTTGTCTGTGCCTGAATGCCATCAGCTTTTTGCATCTATAAAAGATACCATCTAGACTTTGACCTTAGATTTTTAGACAACCCTGAAATTAGTTTGTTTTTAATGATGTGTTTGGTTTTATATCTATCTTGCTGATTGCAAGTAGAACAAAATTATTTCTGAGATGAGCAGTATTTTCAGAGAAATTCAATTCCAGCCTGTGTGTTCATTTTGGTTTTTATTTTGTCATACCATCTTTATTTCTTTAGAAAGAAAGTACAGAAAAACTTCTTTTTTGATCACAAATCAGGTGGCATAATGCCAGGTTTCCATATTCTAGTACTGTTCAAATGTGCTTGATATTTTCTTTTGCATACAGAAAGACTTAATATTTTTCCTATGTTATGTATATTGAGTGTGTATTAAGAACCTCATCCTGCCAATCCTTATGTGTCCAAGAGATCTTTACTAATGTGATTTGGCCCTTTTATTTCACTTTCTAAAATTACATATATAACAATGGAACCATTTTCAGTGTAGCTAGGGGATGTAAAGAGTTGTTGAAACAATAGAATTTGTGGGGGGTTTTTTTGGTGATTAATATGCTGTGAGATACCTGTTTTATATTGTTTTAAGCTAGGAGATTGTGAGCTGCCAATTCAAACATCTGAAACAGCTGTTCATTCTGTTCTTTCATTGTCTTGTGTTTATTTCTACTTGTGTTGAAGCTCCGGAAATTATTCATTATTAAAGAAGTGGTTACTTTTAACCATAATCATATGTCTTTTTCTATTAAGAGTAGGGGCAAAGGACTGTTCCTTAAATCTATTGTCAAGCTTTGACATACTTCAGAATAGCTGCAATGCATTCTTAAACCTGCAGACGTCACTATTCTGCCAATTAATTGTGATACACTAAATGTTCAGATTGCTCTTGTGACCATATTTAAAATATATGTTGCTTCCATCTAGCAATTATAGCACTTTTTAAAAAATCTAAAACGATTTTAATATCGCTCTTTCATTTTCATCATTCCACTAAAGGAAAGAGTCTGCTTTCTGTTCAACTTGAATAAACCATGTCCTAAGACTGTCCTTAATTATTAGTTATTGTTGTTTCAATACAGATTTATGAACTATTTATTTTGTGTCATATAACATACAATTTTTAAGCAACATTTTTCAATCTGAACATAGCTTCCAGGAGGGCAGGCTGCCCAGAACATCAGTGATCTCACAGTTATTACTTTGTGTCATATATAATCTTGTTTTTTCCTGCAACAAATAAATCTTTGGGCCTTCCTGCAAAAAACATTTGTGGTTACAGTATAATAAAAATAAACCGTTTGTTGTGACTGCAGCTGACATTTATCAGCCTATTTGTGGGTGCTCTTTCTCTCTCTGTATAATACAGAACATAATTTGTCACTTTGTAAATACATTCCAGCCTAAATCCCTGCCAGCATCTGTTAGTGTTTGAAGGATTAATGCACTGCACAGTGCATGTCTGCACTTTCAGGCAACAACATAGCTTATGATTATGGATCATGAGAGAACAGGGAAAAAGGGTTCATTTTGTATTTACTTAAACATTGTTGCCCTTTTGACCATCATGCTTTTCTCGTCTTGTTTGTCATCTGCTGTAGGGGTGCTAACTTCTCTGTGTGTAAAAAGTGCATGTGAAATCCTGCTCTGACTTTTATAGACCAGTGTATGTATAGCTGTACATATGAGTTAGCATATCTTTAAATTTATGGATAATTAACAACAATCATATTGTATTGCAGCTGGTTTAGTCTGTATTGTTACTGGTTTAGTCTGTTTAGAAGTACTGTTTTTTCCTTCAGCCTCTGCCATTTCCAACAAACCCATTACCCTTTTTGTGTCCTATATTGCATATTTCTCAGCAACCCGTTAGCTGGGTTTGTTTAATCTTAAAAACTTCAAATTGAGGAATTTTTAGAAGGAAACAAAGTCTAGAGCTTCTAAATTATCCCAGTGCTGCTTGCCTTGTCACTGCTTTTGAAAATGTTTTCTGCTATCACTTCAAATCTTGCAGAATGAGAAGATCTGCAAACATTTGAATGGGAGGCTCTCCACAGTTGAGGTTCTGTTACGTGTTCCCAGGCTCCCTTGATTATTCTGTAAACAAGAAGATATGTTTATTAGATGAGTAAACCATATTCATGTAATATACTGCCAAGATTATTTGAGATTCCCCAAGATAAATTCAAATGAGCTTTACAGGAATGGGTGTTTGGAGAGGGAAAGAAATTATCTATAACCAGGGAAAGGAACAATCCAGTTAAATATAGGCTCCCAAGTAAATACCCACAGTTCATGTACATTAAGAACTAAACAAATTCCTATTGCCAAAACCTATGGCAGAGGTATAGTTTTTTTTTTAAACATGTAACTTCTTGTTATTGAAGCAGATGAATACTGCCTGCAGTGGAACCATGTTCATCTAGGAAAAATCAGAGGCATTAGGAACCTACAAAAAGAAGTATTCTGAAATAAAAGTCTAGTAATTTTTTATGGTTTTTCCTTCCCTCTGGTTAAGGAATAAATAATCTTTAAAATAACCTTGGGAGATTTACTTATCTTACTGTTTTGAAGCATGATTTAGGATTGCTGTGGCAAAATTTACTTCTCAGAATATATTAATTGCAGAAAGGAATGCGTGAAGATCTAGTTACTTAAGCAGGAAGAACCAGGCTTTAGAAAATCAGGTTTTGGGAGAGCTCACACTCAGCATGAAACGTGTTTGACAAAATTGAGCAAGACAAATAGTGGAAACATTTATACCAGTAAATTACAACCAAAATGCAGGTACAACAAATGTGTTGGGAAATAGTGAAACCAAGTATTACATAATAATTTTCTTTCTAATCAAAGAAAAGGCTTTTAATACCTGATTTTTCATGAAGAATCACAGTCAGTCCCAGCTACTTCCTTGTACGTCACATATATGGACTCATAAAATAATATGTAGGAAATTGGGTTGTGTTGTGTACCATCTTCTCTTGGATAAAGTTAGTGAAAATTTGAAAGCAGTGTATAGAAAGAAACTGCTGATATTCTGGGGAGGAGAACTAGAAAAATGAGTGTAAAATTGTTCCACCATGATGTCTTCTAATAAACTGTATTAAAATATAACAAATGTAGCAGAAGAAAAAGCATCTAGCATGTGTGTTGAATTACTCTTAAGGTGTTGTGATTAATCTCTCCCAGTCAGTTCCATGAGAGGTATTCAGAGCACACAAGATGAAGCTGGCATTACATAAATAGAGTTTTGCATGAAGCACCAAATCTTGACTACATTATGAACAATAATAGTTACAGTCCTAATCTTGAGTGAAAGCCTTTTTCCCTATTACGTACCTCTGTAAATAGTGCATGGCACTGGCTATTGACTGTCATAAGCAATGTATCAAATTGTATGATGTGCTTCTAAAACATCCTCTACTTTGTCCTCAACATGGAAATACAGGTTTATTTGGGCATTGCCTGTCATATGCTCAGTTTTTGGTTGTTCACTTTACCTATTTGAAGGTAATTTCACAGATTTTTATATCAGCTTTGATGTCAAATCCTTTTCTTCCTGAAGATTTTCTGTTTCTCGTACTGCATATTAGAACTTCCAGATGTTGTCATCAAGATTTTTCTTTATAAAATTTAACTGCTTTTTACCAATTTATCATATTTTCAGTTCCTTGAAGTCGTGTTTTTGTTGTTGTGCTACGTATTCCATTTTGAGTGAAGGGCTTTTAAATATATACATTATGATTTTTGAGAGTAAAATTATACAGTACATTTTCTAGTGTCCACTATGTTACATTTTAAGTGGGCCCTTACAAAGTGACTTGTACTTACATTAAGATACAGGGGCTACAGCATATTCATTAAGACTCTTCAACTCTCTATGAAACTGGAGCAGTCAGAAGTAATGGTGTCTGCTGAAAGATTCTTTATCATATGAATTTACTTTTAGTCATCTATTATTTATTTCAGCTATTTTATATGCCATTATAATAAATATTATGACAGAGAAAGCTTTTATGCTTCAACTTATTGTACTGCTCTTCACTTCCTTGCAATCCTTCAGGAAAATGTAGCTATGCTTTACCTATATTTAACGTAAATCATCACTTACATTTGAATGAAAAATTCACTATGAAAAAAGGCTCCTTCTTCAATACCAAGACACAAATGCACAATCATGTTTACTGCCAAACTACTCTACCATGCAGTGTTCATTTTTAAACAGTTTTTAAGCTGTAAAGTGAATACATTGCACATAGTGAAATTGCTTGCTTTCTGGATGCTTTCACTTTCCTGTTAGTTTCTGGCTCAATAAGCATTTTTGTAGCATGAGTGCAAAATATTACCAATTGCACTTAAGAATTGTTAATATTTTTGCTCCAATAGGGAACAGCATGTACAAAATGAGACAAACTATTTTTGGGTGTTACTTAGACAAATGAAACTTACCCAGAAATATTGATTAAATGCTTTTAGAACTGGGCATAAAATTGTGAAATAAAAGACAAATTTTTTCTTTGCACTTTTCAGAATGTTACAGTGATGTGTTTAAAAGAGAGTCCTCTCTTTTAACCAGAACCAGAGAATGATCTGCCTTTGGCTGTTTCTTCAAAGCCAGGATGTTGGTGCCTAGACATGGTTAGTCTTGAGCTTCAGGAGGTGCAAATATTCCCCAAGCACCGTTTCTGTTGTTTCTAGCTCACCTTGTTCCCAGAAGGTTCAGCAAACAGCAGAAACGTGTCTGCCCCTTGTGCCTCTTCTCCTTTTGGCCACTTTGTGAAGCTGGTCTGAGACTAGTTGTGAAGGTGGTTTTGGACACAGTCAAGACACTTGTCCTGGGGATCTGCAGCAAGGCACTCAGCAGCACCATGTAGTAACAATCCTGTGATTTAGAAGTGAGCTCTTTCAGTTATTCTACACTAATTCCCTTATTTAGTGTCTCCTTTAATGATGTAATTGAAAATAAAGTAGTAGAGGGAGCATTCATATCTTTTGTTGATTTGATTTAAAAAATGCTGGAGTTTTCTGTATTAGTGTGTTGATTTTATGAGGTCAATTTTAAGACTGTCTTCTCTATTTGGGAAAGTGACAAGTCCCATTTAAGACTTCACAACATAAAATGAGGCATAATTCAGTACTGAAAATACATGAAGTGAAATGGTGAAAGACATCAGCGTAATACAATTATGACACATTAGATCAGGATTTGCAACATACCATTAACAATCAGTTCTGACTGGATTACAATTACAGTAACGATGCCTTTTAGCAAAAATGGGGTTTAGTTTTATTTTTTATTTTAAAAAACCCTTATTTTGCTATAAATACAACAGTGTGTGCTACCTAGGCTTATAGTGAAAGAAGGAAAACATAACAAAGGGAATACTGAGCTATGACAAGAAAACATCCAAAGAACCTTCTGCTTGTCATTGTTTGGAGATACTCTTACAGTATTAAGAACATAACCTGGCAAGTATATTGTCCTATTCATAGCTTTTTTAAATCAGAAATTCTAACCTAGAAGTAAGAGTGGGAAAATTTGGAATGAAAATGAGATTATATTAAAAGAAAAAAACCACACAGCTACAGTCAGATGGAATATAGTTCAGAACTGTGGCTTGAAGAGCCACAGTCCACTTAGTTCTGTGATGAGTTTTGTTTTAGTCATTACAATTAAATTAGACTTTTGGTTCATTTTCTTCTGAAATTTGGAGCGTAGATGTTTCAATAGAACAGAAAACGGATCTTAAAGCTGGAAATACTGAGATGTTTTGGTGGAGCCCAAGGTTAGCACCTTCAGGTTGACCTGCCATTGTGTGGGACTGCATGTTCTCTTCTAGGTGAAAATTTGGTTTTAAGTACGTAGACCATTTCTTTAGAAGATATTATGTACTGATAAACTTATCCTATGAAAAAGTGTGCAGGCTAATCAGTTGTTTTCTGTACTCGTTTTATGCTGTCTTTTCTGTCACCTGCTATGATCAGTAGGTTCTTTTGGAATTATATGTGTTAGAACATAATATAATATTGTAAGTTAGAATTTATCTGGTTTTTATATAACATTTACTGAGCATTTTTGTGTTGGTGTGGTATGTAAAAAATGCCCTTCAGTAAGAATACTGTGTTCTACTTTTTATTTCAGGCATTAGAGTAAGTGTCACCAGCTAAATGGCAGAAAAGATGCCATATTAACCTTAACACTGCCTTGTGTCAATTGATTGTATTACACACAGCTGTGTGTTCCATAGTGTATGTTTTTAGCAGAACCACAGAATTGCTGTGCTGCTTTTGGCACTAAATGTTGTGCTCGTCCATTCTTTTTGATGATTTGTATTCATTTTGGGGTTATAATGTTAAACAAGGGAATCAGACAAGTTTCATAGCACATTTACTGTAACATGATACTGTGAACGAAACTTGCTGTTATTTATCTTTTTTTATATATTTTCTCTTGTTCCAGCATAAAGCCAAGGTAGAAGCAATGACCTTAGACCTTGCTTCTCTTCAGAGCGTACAGCACTTTGCTGAAGCATTCAAATCCAAGAATGTGTAAGTACTCAGAAAATAACATGTAATAATTTTTTGTTATTTTAATGTCTTTATCAGCTGAGCACAGTTGGCAGAATTCCCCACAGACGGACTGATCAGGAATTAAAATTAGTGAATAATCTTTGAACAGGATATTTATTTATTTTTTCAATGTAAATTAAAGATCATTCATTTTTGTCTTAAATAATTACGGATCTCCTAATATTCCATGTGTAGCCCCAGCTTTAAAGGGGACATTGATACCCCTGTGAGTATTGAAGGAGGCCAAAGCTGAACTGCATAAAAAACAGTTCAGGGAACTTTTACCAGTGTTGCAGTGGTTTTGAAGAGGTCAGGGATGAGCAATTAATGCACTGCTTGTCTTGATTTCTTTTCTAACCTTCTCTCTCTCTTATTATATTTAAAGCATATATTAAAAAAAAAAAGGCAGAGAGATAATGACATCACTTAACAATAGACCGATTTAAATTGAGATAATCAGGTTAACTTCCAAATGGTTTGTTTAATTTAGCTTGAACAGAACAATGAATCTCTAAATTGAAGAAGTGATTTGAAATCTTTGTGTTAACTCTTGGCAATAAATGCCACACTTTGTGCTTTTGTCCACAGTTTGACCTATTGATGTAACTATTCAAACTTAGTTTTCTTTCTGCAAGTATTTCTGTAACACATTTACATCTTACTGTACTTCTCAAGAGAATATGGCCTCTTAATACAAATTTAAAAATATGCTATCATAGGGAAAATATATAAAAAAGAATTTCTTTTTTTAAAACTTTTGAAATACTGCCAAAGTTAAACCTCACATGGGTAGACAGATGACATTTTAGTACTTTTAGGTCCTTTAGATTTAAAGAATTGTTAAAACTGACTTCTAAAACAAGTTCCTTTACTGCCAGAATCCTTGGTAAGAATATTTTATCATCATGTATCATCTCTATGTATTGAAACTTTCTTGAAATAGGTAGACAAATCCTTGCAGTATTGCTTTAATACTAACTTGATTTCAAATATAATAGGAAGTGTTTTAATGTAGCTTCTTCATGCTTTTAATAGGCTACATTTCTTTAAAAACTATATGGTATAGTGAAAAGTTAAAACCACCTTTCTTCTAAATGCAGTTCTTAATTTGTGTGTTGCAGATCATATCATGGTCATCCTTATTAGTCTAGTTGGTATGCATGTTTATAAATCCTTAGAAATGAACAAGTTAAAGAAGTTTTTTTTGCCAGAAAACTTAGAAAATTACATTATATGGGATCAGTAAAACCTATTTTACTTTTGTTGGCATACATTGTTTTACTTGCACAGGTATGTTAAGCCATCTTGTCAGTGCTGGACAGGTTTTACTGATGTTTCATTCACATTTTAACTGGAAAAAGAAATAGTAATAAACATCATTTGTAGCCTGTGCCTTGCCTTATGATATTTCTGTTTCAAATCTGTGCTCAGATGTGTGTATCTGATGGGACTACTCCAAGCATTATAGCAAAGTCTAAGTAAGTTCTGTATCTGTTGTGAGACTTGTGGGCTTTTGACCAAAATGAATTTCCAGTTATATTTTGTTTAAAGTCTGAGGCTGGATGGAAACCAGACCCCACACACTGCCTGTAGCAGTAGATCATTTATCTGATACAGATGAGTTACCTTACAGTCATCTGCACTGGCAGGAGAATGGACTAGAAGACCTACTAGGTCTTCCTGGCTCTGATGCTTTGTGATTTAGCTATGTCTGGATATAGTCAAAAGCACAACTCTATGGCAGTAGCATCTTATTACTACAATGCTAGCCCTGTGTGTTTTCCAGCCCTCATGTACACTAACTCCTTTTGTCTCTTCATTTATTTGTTTTGCTGTAGTGTCCAGAGGCTTTGTCAGATCAGTGATTCCTTTGCATTAGAGTAACTTTATGAGCAACTGAAAGAAATCTTACAGGCTTCAGTGACAGACTTGAGTCTTGCCCTTGATGCTTTGGCAAGTCTGTGAGCTGGTAGTCCAACTTTCTTAAAAGGCTTTGGTAGCTCTGATTTCATGCACCTGTAGGAGAAGACATGCTGTGATGTGCTCTCCTCAGCTCCCATGAGGGAGCTGTAAGTCCTATTAAAAGCATATGAGCATAAGATACACATATATGTAGAGAGTTTTCTTTCTCTCAAAATGTTTTACAAATTCCTTATCAATAAAGTAGGAGGAGAAGCAAATAATGTGTTTGGGTTTTTGCTGTTTGTTTGCTTTGCTTTGTTGTGGTTTTTTTTATTTGTTTTTGTTTTAAAAGTAATTTAGTTCTGAGTTGTATAGATCTCGGTTTCTGAGAAAAACTACAATACTTTTAAAGTGTGAAGAAGAAATTTTATACAAATGCACATATTTTAATAAATATCTGTATTTTTATTTCTTACAAGATGTGCTCTGAAGAGGTCTTTAGTATTCAGTGGTGAACATATTAAACTTCTGGATGCAGATAATTTTATTCTCTGTTTAATCTCTGTGGTCCACTACTGTTTTCCAGGGACACTTTGGTATTCTGCAGAATCTGTTGGTCTTGGTGACACCTGACCTAATGACTGAAAATTTATAAAAGAGAGAGTAGATTTGTTTGTCTTTTGATATTGTTCTTTGGTGGGACATTTTATGGCTCCACATACTATTTTTTGTCAGCAGATAAAAGAGTGTACTCGTAGTCACATCACAACTTGGGAGCCTGTTCTTCCCTGGTTGGTAGCTATTGAAAAGAGTCTTCAGGGGCTGTTTTTCACAGATCTCTTCCTGGATGAGAAAAGTAAAATGGAACTACTCCAGAAAAAGAATCCCTCAATTTCATTAAGTTTAAACATCAAAACCTCTTGAAACTGGAGAAGGTGGTGGCAGTAGTGGGATTGCAGGGAACAGAGGGAAAATTGCTGGGATTGTAAGTCTCCTGTCTTAATCAATTATCTTTTAGAGAAAAAACAAAACAAAACATAGAAAACCCCAAACCCAAACAAAACAAACTTCTTGAATGTGATTGAGAATCTGAGAGATTCTGGAAACTACATGAAGAATGAAGAAATGTCAGCCTCTGCTCAGTAGGAATTTGACAGAGGCTGGTTGCATACAGGAAACAAATGATGCAACAGAGGGAGCATTGAGAAAAACAGAAATGGGAGGAAAGAGTTACTCTGGAAAGAAACATTTAATATAAATTAGACCAGTATTTTAGAGCTAAGAAGCCTTCCTTGTTTGAAAGCAAAAATCAGATGATTCATCTTTAAGTTATCATGTTTCTAAGATAGTTTATTGGAGTCTTTTATTCCTGCTTGGATTTGTTAAGTGTTGCAGCCTTGCCCACAGATAAAATTTGGCCTCAGAGTATATAAGCACTGGGAAAAATATGTTGCATTCATATAAATATATTCCAGAAAATCCTTCATCCTCACAGAAAAAAAAAACCAACACAACTGTTTTTGTTGTTTGCATTACCTATACTCTTGAGTTGATACAGCTGTTTCTGAGACTTTTTTTATCCATGCAGTTTCACATAAAGCTTTTGGGGAGAAGGGTTTTTTCAGCTTATTTTAGATCCTGCAGTTCTGTGATCACTGCAGCATATAAACTCTCCTTATGAGCAGAGCAGGGCTTCCAGTTTTTCTTGCTCTCACGGTCACAAAGGTTCTGCAGGTGAATAAGCTAAACACAAGTCAGATCTCCCAAATTTGTCTTTGGGAGAAGATAGAATAAAACAATACTGCTATTTAATATTTGCTCTACTTCTTAATTGATTGCAGCACAACCTGAACACAATGTGACATACATAAAATGGAAGCCTAACTTGGTGAAAGATAGGGCAGAAGGATCTACAGAGTAGATTCTTTAGAGAGAGAGACGTTACTGGTGACTAATGGTGACTAATTTTAGGTTCTCTGCTAGTTTGAGATGCAATGCTGTTATTTCTGTGATTTTTCTTTTTTTTTTCCCTGGCTACCTTTTGGTATTCCTAGGTTGTTCTTGGATCCATGTGAAGACAGTGCTACAATTAGGATGAGAGTAGGAAAAGTGGTCTCAGTGCACCTAAATGGCTGGAGAGGCTCAAGTTACTTCTTTTATCCTTACCTAGTCTTTCCTCTCTGCTAGTTTCCAGCTTGGGCAGTTGATTCTATGTCTCTGTTATGGAAGATCAAATGAATGATCTGTTTTTAATCATGTTCTGGGCTAAGATGGTTTTGGCATTAGCTGATTTTTGTGCAGTTGGAAGAGGCAGACCAACCAATCTTTCATATTAGGCTTTTGGAACTGAAAAACACTGGAATGAATCTCCTCTTCATTGAGTAGGGAGAATGTGAGGAGTTATGGTTGGTATTAATCCCCTTGACAGACAAAAGGACTGCTCTCTTGTGATTGTATGCAACGTAGCATTTAATTTTAGTCAGCATCAGTGTTTGACAGCTCAGTGTCCGTAGAACTGGATATTTGTGTAGGGGTGTGGATTTGTCTTTATGATACTTTGGTATTTCTCGGTTTATCACGTATTTGACTAAAACTTGCATACTTTAATTGGGGAACAGCACTATTGTTTCAGTTAAATCTACAAAATAGCTACCTGTTGTCAGTATTTACAACCATATTAATCATGGCATTTGCCTAATCCTCCGTGTAAGGATACTTCAGTGATTGAAACAGCAGGCAGAAGTGAGCAGTAAAGTTACAGATTAATTTTATGTGCGTCTTTACTTTGGAGAGGTGCATAGTGCCACCTGGTTGGAACTAAAGTTATCTTCAGCCAGACAGTAAGACATCAATTAAATATTCTTAATATTTGGGTGTGTGTGTGTAAATCCTGAAAAATCTTGAATTACCTCAAAGATATATGATAGTGTTTCCCAACAGTGACCACATAGAATTTTCTGAATTGGTAGCAGCAATTCACAATGATGCAGGACTTCCATGTGTAGATTCTCACTGCAGTTGCTTTCCTATACTTTAAAATAGGATTTTTAATATTATTTTTTTGTGTGTGGTAAGAGCTGGCGTGTGCTAACACGTTATTCACTTCTGCTGTGTGTAGAAATATGGAAAAGACAGCAGTTATGAATTATGATTCTCCATTTGGAACTTTAGTCTCTTCTTATTTCGCTAGCTGGACCCAAAATGGAGAGGGCCAGATTTTCATCTGGCTTCCTTAACTGAGGCCTCAAACTCTATGAGCACATTCATTTTTCATGCTGCAAGCAGAAGCGCTCCGAAATCATGTGGGTGCAATTAAGATTTCAGAGCCTGCTGAAAATACACTCCAGAATACCATTTTTCTGCATTTTAATGTATTATAACTGACATATTGCATGTTTTAAGTTGTTTTTTTAATTCCAGTTTAACCACAATTAAATCATAGATGTTGTATGCTAAATTTTATTCATACATTTAAATGCACATGGAAAAAATGAGATCTGTTTAGCAAGTTGTTACATAAATAACTTGATTGAGGAAAAAAAAATGAATCTGTGATTTAAACAAATTATTAGTGATGCCAATAGCTTAATGACTGTAGTAGATGAATCTCTGTCAGAGAGGACCATTGCCACTGTATGTTGTGTTTTGAAATTTGAATGCATTTTCTCACACTGTACAAATCTGTTAACTCTTTGGCATTTATAGAAATATTTATTGTGAATAAAAACTAGTGACAATAACTTAGAACACAGCTGGCATTCTGACAGTGCAACTGAGGCACAAACTTCTGGACAACATTGTACATTTGGAGATATCAAAAAATATCCACATTGAATTAAGTATAGAAACATGCATGGCTCAGAAGTTACTGTTGTAGACACCACGTATCTTAAATTTAAATAAGATCAAAGGCTGACTGCATTTGAAACATACATAAGAATAATAGGGTGATATATTTTTTTCTCTTTGTGGTGGTACCGTGCCTTATTAAAGCCTAGAGATTGGCTTTCTGCATAAATATTTTTCCTTTTCCTGTTTTTTCTTTTTCTTTTTTTCTTCTTTTTTATTTTTTTTCTGCTGTTTTTAAGCTCTTGTACACAGTTACCCCATTGTGGTAGCATGTGTCAAGTCATGTGGATCCAGAAACTGTTTCCAGTATTTTTTAAATTAAAAATCTCTCAAGCTTAAACCCTCCCTTCTTTTACTGGAAATGGGGATCCTGACGTTTTCACCAGATCACCTTTCATTTCATCTGCTGTATTGTGGAAGTATCTCCTGCCTCAGAACAGTTTCATTTTTTTAATCCATATTAAAATAAAGATATAATTGACACTTCACCATAACTTTACATATAGTTACATCTGCAAAAATATAAAGTGTTTTTACATATTACTAACAGAAGGGTTTTGTTAGGTGTTGGTTACATGGTCTTATGACTGTAAATGTGCTGCCTACAACTTGCCACTTGTCCTTGGACACTTTGCATTCTCTTCACTGTAATCTAATGAAGAAGCCTTGATGACCCTCCAGTGGCTTTCTGCTTAGCACACTGGTTGTTCTGGTTCACATTTTGAGCCTCATGTCTGTGCCTAAGTCTGAGCTGAGTCTAAGATGGCTCATAAAGTCTTGGGGCCCTGCCTTCCTAAAACATTTCCTCAAGATGCACCAGCTGTGGAGGCTGTTTTGAGTATCTAAGGAAGTAAACTATGACTTAATGTGCCTGTATTGTGCTGCAAATAAACAGGGATTTTGCAGCATTATACCTTAATGGGTTTTAAGAAGATCTGTGTGTTTAATTGATATTATCTTCTAAAAATCCTGAAATATAAGGCAAGAAGTAGCTATTAAATCACATATACATTAAAATGTATTTAGTCTATTTAGTTAAAGGCCTTCTATGGGAGATAATTAAACACATGAAAGCAGAATCTTCTGGTGCTTGGGTACGGAAGCCTTAGTGCTGACATGAGATAGGCCATGCATGCACCACATGTCTCTTAATCTTGGAATCCAAAAAAAACCCACTTGCATTATAGTCTGAAAAGTTTGTATTTCTTCATTAGCTGTTCCCAAGGCACCAAAAATCCCAGAGGATGTCAAAGTACATTAATTTTTATCACAACATGGAATCTTTCAGGTCTGAATGGCAGCACGCAGCTGCTAGGGGCTTTCTGAACTCTGTTGCAGCTCTATATATCTCTAGGCAAAACAGAGGAAGGACTTGTCATTGGCAAGTGATGTGTTCAAAATGCATGAAGTGTTTTATTGTTTGAATGATCAGCCATGGTCCGAAAAACATTTTCCAAGGAGTTAACTGATTTCAGTGGGAAATACCACAAATATGAATAGAAATAGAAGTAGTAATTGACCTTCCTTGTGAGTTGTAGCTTTCTTTGTTCTAACAAGTGCTTACTGTGTACAAATGAAATGTATATATTTAGAAGTATGTGCAGAAACAACAAATCATTCCATGATTACTGTAAAAGTCAGTTTGAGGGCAACATTACAAAGTGTTAATATTAAATGTTTAAAATAATTAAATTTGTAAATATTTTGTTATTTAATATTGGGGCTGAAGTTCTCTTCAGAAGTTAAACTTTACAATGTTCACAGGAGTTGAAAAGGCTTCTGCACCCCATTAAGAAGAAAAGTAGGGCTCTCAAATTCCCCTGGAGGTAAAATGACAATTTTTCTTCAAAGGAAGATAACTTACTAGTATCTGGAGGTGTATGATGATGTGGGTTTAGGTGTTTGGGGTTTTTTTTTCCTGCTGTATGTTAGTTCTAAATCTATTGAGACCTCTGTGTTTCTTCTCCAAACTTTTATGAAACTGTTTACTGAGGATTTTATAGGACTAATGAATAATGATTGAGAGATGATTGATCTATATGGCAGTATGCAGATGATATATTATGAAGACACAGGGGCAGCTTCTCATAATAATTCCCATGTATTTGGTATGAAGGAAGAAGCAGAACAGTTTCAGCCCACTCCCATTAATCTCCTGGAAGTGGGGCAGAAGTATTTGCTGATCAACAGTGTCAAATCCTGCAAAAAAATCCAGTAGGATGAATTTAAGAGAATTTTCCATGCTTCTAGCAGGAGGTCATCCATCAGGGCACTAAGTCCTGTGTTAGTGGCTTGCCTTAGAATGAAGCCTGTCTGACAAGGATCCACAATTCTGTCTGCTGACAGGTCACAATAAAGGGTATTTTTGCTGACTTTTCAGTCAGTATTTTTAGAAAAAGAAAGTTACACATTAAACATTCTTTTTCAAAATTCATTGAGTTAAGCAGTACTTGTGTGTGTGTGTGTTTTCATCAAACAAGTGAATATTTTTGGGTCAGTGTTAGACCGTGCATGGTCCTGAGATTTCCTGCTGCTGACTATTAGTCATTTTCTTGTTACTTAGTTTCCCATTGGTGCTGCTGATAAAACTGAGAGGCATTTTAGAAGATGATTGTTTAATTCACCCTTTTTCTGGGGAGCCATAAGCCTAGCCTGCACGTTGGTTATTTCCTTTGTGAATATAGACATTCCCTGACAGAAGGAACTACCACTTTCTAACTTTGAAAGAAAGCAACATGGGTGTTCAGATTTATGGGATGAAAAAGTTTGGTGGGCTGTAACTTGGCTTCTTTATGGAAGAGAAGTCACAACTCTGCCTTCTTTACTGGCCGTGCCATAGGTCTACAGTTGCTTATGGGACTTTGGGGATATGGTGAGGCCTTTTCTGTTGAATTTCTGTGTAATTCCAAACAGTGTGAACTTTTCAAATCACTTGAGAAGTGCCCCAGATGGTGTGACATTCTGCTTCATGGGAAGATTTGAAAGTATTCCCTTTGCATAATTTCTGGTTAACTATTTCATTACATCTGAAATGGGAGAACACCAAAGCCAAGAGCTCATGTTGACATTTTGGTGGTGTTTGTTTAACCTCCTAGTGCACAGGCTACACTTATTAAAAAATATTATTCTTACCTTTGCAAATCATCAGTAATTAATTCCCTTGGAAATATCTGCTGCTGCATACAGCCAGCTTGGGAGGCTACTGACAGATCATAGTTTCACATCAGGTGCTAACAAATTGATTATTAAATTTCATACCTAACTGATTTATAGCAACAACTTAATTTCTGTTTCTCTCTAATGTATTCACTTACTGTATTTTCAAATAGTGCAGAGCAGTTGGACTGCTTTGTTGCTTCTAATGATGAATTGAGCACAGCATAAGAGATCTGAGTGACTTGCCCAGTGCAAGGGTTAGTGATGTATCACAGAATTGTGAAGTGCACAAGACACCAGATGGTTTTCAACTGAGTTATTCACAATTAAGAATGTTCTTATCAATACTACGTGCTTTTTAATGTTCACTAAATTTTAGCTGTACTTAGCAGCACGGTGAGAGTTTTCTAGAATTGCTGTGTAGGTTGAAATCAAAGCAGTGTATTGTTAAGTCTCAGTCATGCTGTGAAGGGTAACAAACAGCGACTACACGCGATGATGGAGCAGCTTATGTTCGATTCCCAGTGCATACTTAAATTGTAATGGTAGACCCCGTTAGCTCACTTGGTGTGATGTAAGTCACCGGCTGAAGACATTTTAAGGACACATAGGGGTAAATTTTTAAAACACTCTGCTAAGTTTTAAGTGTTTCCAGAAATATCAAATAGGTGCCGTGGTAAGAGGGAGCAGCTTGGTAATGTGAATACCACGACTAAACACCACAGAAAATTTTCCTTTGCTGCTGACATTTTTTTGTTGCCCTTCCATGTGCCTTTCATGTAGAAATAAAAACTATCTTAAACTGAGTGGGTATTTTTTTTTTTCTTCCCTTGGGCTCAGGAAGAAGGCTAATGTAGATTGCAGCAATGTTTTTAATGAACTTGTGAAATCAAGGTCACAGTTCTACTATCACTTAAAAATATTCCTGTCATAAAGCGAAGCTGTAGTGCCAGATGTGTGGTGTGAATTGTCATGTATCTTAAAAATTTTGTTCCTGCATAATGATAGGTACGGTGATGTAGAGCTCTGCACCACTGAGATTAGAATCTGTCATCTGTGGCTGAAATTCTTAGCTATATGGTGGCTGTTATATAGGTCATCTCATTCATTCCTGGCGTGTAAATGTCCAGGTCACAAAAACTTAAGATGACAATTTTCAGTAGTTGGATCTTTGTTAGCACCCTGATGAGAGACACCAATAGCTTAATGGACGTGAATCCAAATGTGAGAGGTGGTTCTTAGCTGAAATGAAGCACGGCAGCAGTATCTTGATACAACAATATCTTTTCTGTGATATTTTCTAGAGAAATCAGTTTTTTAACCATTTAAAACCACTAATGGCAATTAAAAGTAAATTAATTCTAAAAGGGAATCTGATATCACCTTTCCAGTATAATACTAGCTTAAAATGTCTCTGAATTTATTTTCAAATTTATTTACAGATTTTTCTAATAACATATTGTAAATACTTTGAACTTTAATGTCTTTAATTTTAATTACTTAAAAAAATTAGAACAAAATGTTTTTTGAAAAACACAAATATCATGAAAAGGACTGAAACATAATTTTGTTTCCTTTATTAAACCCAATTAAATACCCTCAATTTAAAAGTGACTACCTCTTATAGTTTTATAATTCTAGAAGCATTATTTTAATTCATTGAGCTGACAGGTGTAGGTGCAGATTTTGCCTCTGGTAGTTATCGTGTAATTAGTATTAACGAAGGATACTACAATTTGGATAGATGGGATGCAGTTTTTGTTGACATGCTAGTTCTTTCTTAATGTGTTTTGTGACTTCATAATACATATAACAATTATCAAATAGAATTATGAACTTTTAAAAAAGTGCCATATTTGCTTTTGCAGGGAATGGTAATGGTATTTTTTGCTTTACTGCTGTACTTGTGAGCCTCATTTCTCAGACAGAAGGCACTTATACCAAAAATTGCATTTATTTGGAGAAACCTGCTCTTTTTCCCCAGCAGATTTACAAATCTGTAAATTAATTCTTGCTAGAGCTTTTCATAAACTCTCAGAAGAGATGATGAATCATCCAAAGTTTCCACACATACACTCCCAGTTTTCATGAGGCTTTGTTTTCCTCTTGGCAGATGCATCTCGAACAGGCAAAATGAACTCAGGTTTAAAACATTTTGATAAAATATGCCTCAAAAGGTCAGGTGCCTTTTAAAAATATGATCCTGCATATCTTGGTAAATAGCCTTCCTGTGCTGTGTTACTGAGTGAGGCTGTGGAGATCAAAAAAATAACTGCCTGTGTTTGAACAGAAAGAGAGAACCTTGACTTTAAAAGGACAGTCCCCCTTTATCTTCAGTTTCTGTTATGGGTGTAGTTTGTAGGTGAAGATATTACACGTCTAAATGTCACTGACCAAAAGGCAAATCAGAAATTCAGCACTTCAGAAAATGAGCTTCTCAAAGTACTCAGATGTTTCATACTGCTTCTGAAGCTTTTTGTTAAAATTGTCCAAGTTGGCACAGGTACAGATATTAGGTTGTTACCTTCTTACTAAAGCAGACTACGTTGGTAACTTCCCAGTGGGTTTGAAGTTGGAATTTATTTTAGTAAGGAAATACAGCCTACTATTTATGTTGGTGCCTATGTAGCACCTTCACTATTCAGCTGAGGTGCATTTGATGCCCACAGAAATGTGTTGGGTTTTTTTTCAATCTGGACTACCAAAATCTGGGGTTTTCAAACAGTCCTGAGGGAATCTAATTACTTATGTTTGTTTCACAGCCTGGGGCTTAATGTTGCACATTATTTTCCAGAATTCCTTTTGCAGATGCTTAGAGTTGCAGGATATGTGTCCTTCAACAACTCAGAAAAATTATCTGACTCTGGGTCTCCTGTCATCTTTTGTGTGTAGGGCTATAAGGAAGTACTTGAAAAGAACAGAGGGCAAGCAGCTATTTTTCCTAGCTGTGCTTCATTTATTTTCTTTAGAATTAGGGTTTGTGTTGGGTGGTTGATTTTATATCATGGGATTTGGTCAGTTGTAGTAAAGACATAATAGGCTGGAACAGGTTAAACAAACAAATGTCACAGATCTTAATATTGTGTTGTTAGGACATCACAGGTACTAGTGCAGCAATGAAAGGTATTTGGCAGTCGTTACTTCGTGCGACCTTTCCTGTTTAATTATACAAGGGCCAGGGATGGCAGAGACAGCCTTTCGGGTCTAAGGTTTACAGCTCAAGTATGCTTGCTGAGGTCTGCTGCATCAGGCTCTGACTCAAGGACAAGAATACACTCTTGGTGCCAAGGTTTCCTGAGAGATGAAAGAATCTAGCAAATGTAGATCTGTCTGAGGTCTGAGAACCAGAGTCTTTGCCGTGTTTCGAAAGGATTTGAAAAAAAGACAAGAATATAAAGGGTGGTGTTGTCCTTGATCTTGCTGTGGAGGTTGGGAGGGATGCAAGATGTATAGCAGATTACAGGGGAGACATCAAGGAACTGGAAGTTTTCTGGACCTGGTTTTTGAATGAGAGAGGTATGTGACAGTCTAGATTCTTTTCTAGCTTAGTTTGTTAGCACCGAACTCTTTACAAAGTCAATTGGGAATGCTTCATTTCAAGTTCCTTCATTGTGGCATTTCTATTTAAACTGGGTTAGCTGAATTCAGTGAGGGAGGATTTTGTCTCAAGGATCTCATATGTACTGTGTGCAGTTTTTTTCACCAAAGATTACAGCTTCTGGAGGATGCTTTTATTTCCCAAATCAGTGTTTATCAACCTGTATTTTTTTAACTTCAGCCGTTCTGCTGCCAAAGCCTTCACACCTACACCCAAGACATACCTTGTCCCTGTTCACAGAGTAATGAATTATATGTATTTCAGTAAGGTTTCCTTTTCCTGATTTGATTTTATTCAATACTTCTGATCATTCAGGCCTCTTCACATACTGATCTGCAATGCTGCTGTGTTTGGTGTTCCCTGGTGCTTGACGGAGGATGGCCTGGAGACCACCTTCCAGGTGAACCACTTGGGACATTTCTATCTTGTCCAGCTTCTGGGAGATGTTTTGCGCCAGTCATCTCCTGCTAGGGTTGTGGTGGTGTCCTCTGAGTCACACAGGTAGGTGAACGTTACCTTTGACTTAGCTGAAATCTCCAATCCTTAGAGCATGGAATGGCTATGGCAGAACTGCAAAAGTTTTTGAAAACGAAAGGCACTGCTCTAAAGCATTTGCATTTAAATAATCTTTTTTAAAATAGAAGCATTACTAATGCCTGTGGATGTTACTGGATTTGGCTCTGTTGCTGGATAAAGTGTGTTCTAGTTTTATAACAGTGTGTAGGTATTTTTTGATCATTCTTTGTATGAATGCAGATTTTCACTGCATTTCAGGCCACTCATTGATTTTGCGAGGAGATGGAATAATAATTGATTAAATCTGAATGGCATGACCTATATTGATTTGTCATTCAACAACTTCAACATCTTACCAAGAAGAATGTGCAGTTATTTTAGCAGGAGAAACAATGCAATTAAAAACTGCTAGATGAAATCCAATTGTTTTATAATGAGAAATTAGGGAATTCAATGCAGACATTAGCTGTATAATTTTAAAATGGGAAGTAGTGTAGTTAATACGTGTTAGAAATCTGGCCATGCCTCTTTTTGTGAATTTTTTAATTAAAATGTTAGATGCTGGTCTTTTCTCTTGGAGGAGAAGTACAGTTGGCAAAAAAGGCGATGATGAGGTTTGCCTTATTTCAGACAAGCTTGTGGTGTTTGTGCTAATAACTGAAAAGACAGATTTGATTTAAATAAAGTTCCTTGTGCAAAATGCATGCCCCAATTCAGAATTTTAGTGGGCATGAACTACTTACTGCATTCTGACTTAGTTCAGGGAATGCAGGATTAGGCCTGTAATGTCCAGCCTTAAACATTACTGTTGATTTCTATTTCACTTTTGGTCATGAGTAACAGCTCTAGGAAAGCCAAAGGAAGAATGTGTAAGTGTTCTTTCCCCCCCACCCCTCCCCCTTCATATTTCTGAAATGTTTTAGTGACCCAGAATGAAGCTTATTTTTTTAATCATGTTTCCATAAAATGTAACCCCAGGGACCTGGTAGAGAGAGACCAGCCAAGGGTCAGGCTGAAACCTTTATCACTTCCAAACACAGGGGCTTATGGTATAAATGACACACTGCAGATAGATTTACTTTTGCCATTTTAAATTTATGATGGCTGAAATGAAAGGAAGCAATAGAAAATGCCAGTAATAATCCTCCCCGGTGTTAAAAGACATGAAATGTCTAGTAATTAGGTGGTAACAAAATCTGGACATCCTTATCTTTGCAAATCACACCAGGTTTGTGAAAGCAAGTAGCAGAGTCCTGTTAGGAGAGAGGGAGGCTACTGCAGGGCAGACAAGATAGCTCTAGAAATAAATCTGCCAACTCCAATCACTTGCCAGATGTGGAGGGCACAACGGGATACAGATAAATGAGCTGTTATTTAATGGGAGATTATGTTGAATTGTCAGCTGCTTGTTCCCCTTTGTAAGTTTGTATCTCTGATAGTATTTTAAATGACATCTTTGTTTTTCACTGTATTAAGTGCTACGTGTAACTAGAGCTCACGTCTCTGGAAATCTTTATCTGTTTTTGAAAATATTTTTTAAAGTGCTCATTGCTAAATTAGTAAGATCAGCCAAGATTCACAGAAGCCCATCAAAAAATAAGTAACAGTCTATGTTTGAATAAAAAAATAAACACAACTAGTATATTCACCTTCTTCTAAGGGGTCCAGTTGGTATACTATGTCATATCTTAACACTTAAACTGATCATTGTAAATAACTACTTTTCCCTCCAAAATCTGTTAAATGGCAAGAAGTTGATGTAAGGAGTTAGTTTAGACATTAGGTGTTACTGGGTAGTAGTACTTTCTGACCTACTTGAGAACTCTGAGCCCTAAACTGTGTTGTAAAACAGAAGTGTTGGTATCTAATTACTTCCATAAACCTTGGCTGGGACTTTTTGCTGGAGTCAAGACCCCCTGTTAGGGGAAAAATAAAGTCCCATGTTTGCAGAAAATATTATACTAGCCTGCTCCAAGGCAAAATATTTATTTGCCTCTCTGGTTCTTCATTCGATTTTAGTTACTTCTCTGGATTCAGCAGAAATGAATTCAGTTGAAATTAAGCTTTTGGGTGCTTTAAGCACATCATATTAAAATCAGAATAATAAGTAGGTTGACTTTCATTCTGTCTTTATTTCTGTGTTGTTAATTTGATTGTACAGCCCTTATCTGACTGAATTCAATGAGATTGCCGACATAAGTAAGATTGACTCCCATAAGCACTGGCAGGAATGGACTCAAAATATGCCACCGTGCTTCCATTATACAGTATACACAAAGTATTTTGTTTATGGATTATTTTTGGTGTCATAAATTACTACTTGAGGAATGAATATAGGAAATTCCACCCAGAATAGTCTTGTTAATTTGGGAAATATGTTTTTTCTAACCAAAAATTATGAAAGAGAAATTTTGTTGCTGAAAGAGAAGGGCTAATTCTGCAAGATACAGAACATGCTGGATGCCTCTTGAGTTAAAATACTGTATTTGCTTTTCTCTGAGAGTATTATAATTCTGCTCACAGAGTGAATGCAGAAATTTGAGCTGATCTCTTTATTTCTGGGCATGAGATACAAAATTAGTAAAGATATTTTTAAACATTTTTCTAGTGTGTACCATAATTATGTTTATCCCTGTCCTCCCCAGCTGATTCTGAAAACTCCAAGTATTAAAAAAGAGCTTGCTAAATCCTTTTTATTTTTAGTAGGTCTTCTGAGTGAAACATAGATCTGTAACTAAATGTAGCATTGTTTCCTAATCTTAAGCTATACCAATAAAATAAATTAATAAACAAACATATATAAAGATTTTAAGAGTTGGGTGGGGAAATACTGTATGAAAACTTACTTTTTTTCATCTGTCTTTAGAACATTCACTACCTTGTTATTAAGAAAAAAAAAAAAAAGGAAAGAAACAAACAGCTGGTGTTTAATGACTCTGTCAGACCCAATTAAAAAACATCAACTAGTTACTTTGATTTGTGTTCAGCCATGCCATGGGTATACTTAAAAACATTATACTCTGCCAGAACTCATTTTGGCTTTGTTTATGTTTATCTTTTAAACATATAAGACTATTGATGGCAAGTTACCAAGGTTATAACCCCTTTATATTCATCAATTTTTAATCTAAAAAAGAGTCTAAGAGGCAGTGAGACTCATCCATAGTTACTTGAACACTTCAATGAAAGTGTGCAGTATGTGAACACTGGATGAAATAGTCAGGGGAAGAAGGGGAAATGGAAGGATGCTGGTTTTTCTCTGCTTCTACTGCAGAGTTATTTTATGTATTTCTTCCAAGTTCATTGTGCTTTTATGCATCTTCAGTGAAATCTCTTTTTGGATTTAAAATAAAGTGATGTGTAAGTTGTATCTGATGCCTTTGAATCATTAAAGCCATTTTTTGCTTGTTTTTATTTATCATTTGTTTTTGGTAATTATTCAATAATTTTACTGCTATGTTAGGTCTCGAGCAGTTTCCAGTAGATGCTTTCAACTACTAAATAAGCTGTTTATGTTGTTTCTGGTCAAGTTCTACTCTGTTGTCTACATTTTATGTTGTTCTTAATGAGAGCTAAATTAACTCTGGGGTATCTGAGGCATCTTTACTGGTTTTTAGATTTACAGAAATCAAAGACTCCTCTGGAAAACTTGATTTCAACCTGCTTTCTCCATCCAAGAAGGAGTATTGGGCTATGTTGGCCTACAATCGCTCCAAGCTTTGCAATATACTCTTCTCTAACGAGCTAAACCGACGCCTTTCTCCCCATGGGGTGACATCTAATTCAGTCCATCCTGGAAACATGATGTACTCCTCCATTCATCGTACCTGGTGGCTGTACACCCTGCTGTTTACTTTGGCTCGGCCTTTCACCAAATCCATGGTAAGTGAATGACTTACAGTATTTTACACATCTTCATTGTTCAAATCAGGGGGGTAAAGTTACAAAAATCCAGATGTGTGTATCTGCTTTGACCTATTGCCTTTTATAACCACAACTCTGACTTTAATGACAAGCATTGTGCCAAGATAGTGAGTGCTCTAGGAGAGGATTCTTCAGCCATTTTAGATTAGTATTGTCAATCTTTCAGTAAAGGTGTCTTGTTTGAATGTATGCTTTTCACTGTGGTTAAGACAGATTTACATCCTAGATCTGGGATACTTTAGAGCTATTTCTACTCAGTATATGTAAAACATTAAAAAAAATGGTTTTTATTTTTAAGTAGAATATGCTTGACTGTGTTTTTTATGTAAGCAGATGCCCTAGTTAGAAAAGATACTACAGACATTATTAACAGCTGAGGGAAAGTGCTTTCAGTGGTAAAAGCACGTTCATTCATATTTAAAAAACACCAACAATTTCCTTGATTTGTATAAAGCACTGAAGGCAATGGGTGTTTTCCCTTTGTCTCCGTTGGACTTTGGACTGGAACCATGACACAAGGAATGGCTCTGCAGTTCTTTCATAGCTAACATTATGAGGCCTCATTACATAAGAAAATGTAGCCTCTCCTTGAAGGGGTTACTTTTATCCCTCAAACCTCTGACTCAGGTTATTTAAAAGGCATCCTAAGTCTTTTTTTTTAGGGAGAGGATGACTTGCTTCACTGAGTACTGGCTTCCTTCAACCTTATTGGCTGTTTCTCATCCCTTATTTGCTGACAAAGAAGGGTATTCCCAAAGTGGAACAGGGAGAGGAAGTCTCCCTTGAGTGCAGCTACGAACCAGGGAAATTAAAAGATTCATACCTCTGGTTTTAAAGAAGACTTGACAGCTGACAAGAGTGGTTGTGGTGTGACCTTCCTGTCTCCCTTACTCACTGAGCTGTAGATACAAAGCAAATTCATTGGTATTATTTGAAAAAGAGCAGAAAAGGAATTGTTGAGCCAAAGGGATCCATCCTTTAGTAGCTTAATCTACTGCATGACCTATAGTAGCTGAACTATACAGGAATCCATATATATATATATAATATATATTCCACCATCAGTGGTGGAACTTGTGTTATAGCTGCACTTAAAGGTTTGCTTGTACTTTCCATTATCATTGAGATAATGAAAATAATCCTAATTTATACTGGGTTAATGGAAGTGGAAAACACATCTTTTAGTGTTTAAAACTCTGCTAAAATGTCCAAAACGAAACAGCTTCTTGAACAATACTGAATCTTCTAAAAGACCCATGTAGCAATAATATAATCACTCTGAAATGATGCACCAACGATGTGTCAGGCAGGAGAGTCTTCACACCTCTAACCTCTGCCTGCAGTTTCCAGCCTGTACATATGCAAAATCTATTTATGTCCATGGGACTGGTAAGTGAGTGTTCTGACACCTGGGGATAAGTAATAATATCTTTCAAGAGCATGTTTTTTTTGACTTGGATCTTTTAAATCAGGTCTCTGCTGTGTTAGGGTAGTTTGTAAAACAAATTCTTGGAGTTCTCTTGAGAATGGATATGTGAATGTTACCAATGTCTTGTGAAAAGGATCCAGTCTGTGGAACTTTAATGAATTATTAGTTTTATTTGCTCTAACATATTTTCACCAAGGAACTTTTGTGTTTGTTGCTCAGATAATCTCATCCTCTAAGGAACAAAATAAAACACTGAAATTCATTTTCAATTCTTTACAACAATTGATAGTGGGCTTTTTTATAGCGTCTATTCATTTATGGATGGTATATAAAAGATAATACAAAATATGGTACAAAAAATAATGGCACTGAATAATAGTGTAGTCTAGTCCAAGCTCAGTAACTCCACTGAGTCCTTTGTGTTTGTGTGTATTTGGCTGAGGTTATTTGAATGCTACAACGGAGAGTATGGGTTGAGCATAAGCATCAGTTTTATAACTCACATTCTGATATGAATTATGTTCCCCTGAACCTTACCAATGTTTTGATTGCCAGAAACTGGAAAAGTGCCCCTTCCTGGGTATGCAGACAAGCTGAGTTGAATTTCTCCACATCATCACACTTTTTTTTTTCCTGAATTGTGCTCTTATCAACCTGGAATAGACTTTGTTGAGGATCTTTTTGTGGGCTTCTTCTCAGGATTTCTGTGGCAGCTCACCCCAGAAGCAGAGTGTTCTGGGAGTGTATCTTAGACCTTAAAGCTGCAATCCCAAGGTTGTGAACTGGTCAGCTCTTGAAACATAACACAATATTCAAATCACCAATAGTTATAGGTATACAGGAAGTAGTTTTGTTAAGTAGAGCACTGGAAACTGAAAGACAGTTCCTTTTTTCCTGGCCACCCACAAAGATTTGCTAGACAATCAGGAGAACAGGTAGGTTTTTTTTGTGGAAAAGAATAGTTGCAAATAAATTGCCATTTTATTACTGTAGTAACTGCAGCTCTGCTAATGTTCAAAAGACAGCTCTTTCACTTCCCACTTTGGTAGTTATTCAGTAAATTGGAGAAGCTTATAGTATAATTAAATGTAAACTGAAACAAGTAGCCACTGTAAAGAAAATATTGGAAAAGAAGCTCTGCAGTAACTGAGTAGTCCACGCTTAAGTTTATCTGGTTTGACCTATGGTTTTTTAGGGTTTTGCTTCCTTGGGTTTTTTTCCAAATTTTATTTATTTTTACCTCTTTCTTTCATGCTCTTTCACTCAGTTTTTCTCCTTCTCTCTTTCTGTCTCTTCTCTCTCTTGTGGGTTGGCTCAAGAACATTTTTACTAAGTTGTTTCTTTTGTTTTAAATTAATGGTAGTTATTCAGAGTATATCTGATTTGTTGCTGTTTACAAACAGGATTAAAATTAAATAAACTCATTGTAAGATTCAAGCTTATATTGAGTATGTTGTGTCACCCCCAGGTGATTTTGAGAGTGTACAATGGCATAAAAAATTAGAAGCAGAGTGCCATTATCACACACTCGTGCTAGTCTTACATAGAACCAAATATTTTTCTTGGCAGGTAACAGAGCTGAAATGATACCGTGTCTTAGAGCAGCAAGAGCTTAACAGATGTTTTAGTGAGCTGAGTTTTCAAATCCTTTCACATTAGGAAATGGCTAGGGTTTGTAGAAGTTCTGAGACTATTGAGTTACATTTCCTGTTGCAGTGCAAAGCCAGCCATTGTGCTGGAGTTCTAGCAGATGTGTTACCCCTTTTTAATGGTTGGGAATATAACATCAGTTCTGTTGCTGAGATGTAAATTACAAGTCGAAGAGCTCAACCTGTCTCTTTAAGCAGCCAGTTAGCTGCAATAAGACCATTCTGCCATTAATTTTTCACCATGTAAGAAACTGATACTTGAACTGTTATTTGATTTTTCCCCTCTCCCCCAAAGATAATTGCTTTTCAGAAGTAGATTTTGTATTTAAACTATTTGCTTTTGGGAATTAGAAGGAGTATTTTTAAAGGCCCCAGTCTTCTGCATTTCTTAGTTTTACAGAAAACAATGAATTCTTGTAGTTCTGATGTTATCCCAGGAGTGTTTGAGGCTGTTGGCATCTATTGCAATGCTCATATGAACAGGAGGAAACCCCTGTGCCTACCACTGCTTCACTGGTTTTACTTTTGCAGTATGTTGGTAGTGTCTAAATTTCTTGTGATGAGTTGCACTCACACCTAACAAATTCAGAAATGCTATTCTGGCAAGAAATGAATCTGCCATCTATAGGAATGACTTGCTTCTGCCTAAGGATCACATCTATTTTCTTCGGATAGAAGCCCAAAAGAGGCCCTGCAATCAAATCATCTTCTCTCTTTCTCCCCTGTTCTTTGCTAAAGAAGCTGGAATAACCCATAGAGCTGGGGATAGTATTCTCTTCTTAAGTAAACATTTTTTGCTGTCCAGAGATCTGTGTGGGCTGTGTTGAGTTGATGTTGGCTTCCATTACTGAATTCCCAGTTCAGGCCAAATTCTGCCCTCAGCTGTGCATGTTCAACTCCAAGAGCAGTCCTGGGTAGGGTGGGTATGTGCAGATTTCAGCATAGAATTTGGCCTCTATTTCTTCCCCAAGACATTCCTGAAAATGCACTGGGGTTTCTTGAAAAGCAACAGGCACTTATTTTTTAAAAGAACCTGACAGTTTAGATACGATCAAAATGGCAGTTTCTTTTCTCAAATTGAGAAAATTTGGGCAGGGAGTAAAAGAGGAAGGGACAGTGAAAGGGGACTATCTACAGAATATTACCACTGGTAGAGAGGACAGAAGTCACATCTGCAGCTCTCCTGTTTTATGGGTTAGTGCTTAAAGAGTAAATGTTAAAGAGATGCTAAGCAACAGCTCTCTCTCTTTTTTTTTTAAACACACATATTTGTGGACTGTACCTCTAGTAACATGGAAGGAAAATTATTGTATTGAACCCTGATGGCAAATGCTTCCTTGCAGAATACTGCTATTTAAAATTGACTGAACTGGGTAAAAGGAAAGATGTGGAAGAGTATTTTGATTGGTAGTAAAAGGATGGTAAAGAAATGCCTCCAAAATAATCATCAATTGTTTTGCAAGGATGGTTCAAAAATTCTTCTATGCACTTTAGATTTTCTGTGTGCTATCTAGTAATAAAATATAATACAAGCTAGTTTATTATCAAAATTACATTTCACTGATACATACTTAAACTTCTTGCTAAAATAAATGTAGCATGAAATATGAGGGCAAATTAGATCCATCCCCCATAATCCACACCACAGGAATGGAAAGTCTTTGTAAAAACCTATCTATGTGCCAAACAGAACAGCTCAGGGTCTCTGTGCAGAAGAGCACTCAGGAAGGAGCAATGGCCATGGAATTTGCTGTGTTCAACACACCCCATTAGCTGTTTGTAGAGCAGCTATGTTATGCCCTGTAGTTTTGTGGCGGAAGTAAGGAATTTCTTCCTCTCCCTCTAGATCCTTGCAGAATTTCAGAATGTCCTGCTAAGTGTGCGGGCTGTAAGACAGGAAACATTTGGTCCATAATGTTTTCTATTACATGTAATTAAATTAGAATTTGAAATTAATAATGATATTTCCCTATTTTTCCCTGAAAAAGCCTTCTTGAATTAGAAAGCTAGATATACACTTTGTGGAATGTCTGCACACAGGTCTGAATTGTCCACAAATGCTAATCTTCTGTGCAAACTCACATCCAGCCCTGTCTGCCACCTTATCCTCTCTCCTGCCTGAAATCTGAAAAAGATTGGCCTCATAGGTAGTTAACCGCATAGAACAGAGTATGTCTTTCTGAAACTTGCAGAAAGTCAGTCTTGCATTGTTTTTTACTCACCATCACTTGCAGTGCTGAACTGCAGCTGGAGTGCCGTGGTGTCTCTGAGGTGTTACGCAGCATTCATCTGCTCAGAATGTATTGCATAAACTATAAGAAAGCAAATTTCTGTTGTATTATGAGTGTTGAGGTGCTTGGGTGACAGGCAAGATGTTGCAGTCTGGCAGAAACAGCTGAACAGGGTATTTAGCCTTTTTTTTCTTCTTTGTCCCTTTACCTTTGTGTTTTTGTGTCATGACTTGCTATTAGGAACTTGCCTCATGATGGTAGTGTTCTTGGGGTCTTTCCCATAATGAAACATCATCGTTTTTTTATTTGCTGGGAATAATCTGTTAAAATGTAGTGATTTCCTGTATAAAAAGATGAGTGAACTTAAATGTCTTGAAGATCTTTTTAAAAATTGAAACAGACTGCCTCCATTTTTTCATGCATTTATTTGGTGCTAATGGAAACATGTGGCTTTAACTTAGGAAAATGGCAGCTGTGGTCTAGAACAATTTTATATCTACCAGCATAGGTTGTCATATCTCTCAACTAAGGTAGTAATTCTTACCTTTGCTACTGGTCTTCCTTTGCTCACTCTTGAACAGATTTACATTATATCAGTATATCGTTAGATTAATAATTTTAAGAAGGACAGTAAACAAAAGGGATTTTCTTTTAAATAGTTATGTATTTTTTGCCTAAAAAAGGGTCATCTCTGATGACTTTGTAGCCTAGCCAGCAGTGACAATTGCTGGCTGCAATCACCATGCATTGCTGAGGCCAAACACAAGTGTGCCCCAAAGCTCTCCCATGCCTTTTGCTTTGTTGCAGAGCCCTCTGGTTGCCCCCCACTGCACCCCAGAGCCCCTCGAGTGCCCCCCACTTCACCCTAGAGCTCCCTGAGTGCCCTCATTGCACCCTAGAGCCCTGTGGGGGTCCCCCGCTGCACCCCAGAGCCCCCTGGTTACACTTACTGCAGCTGAGGCGACTCAACCCCTCATGACCCCACCATTTCTCATTTCAGTGCCTGAGCAAGGTCACTTAGACAGTTTGTTGTAAATAACACAGTAGAATCCAGACCTTCTTAGTTACCAGCTAGCACATAAATCACAGGATTATTCATTTTCTTTAATAACAAGAGAGTAATAGAGACAACGTTTTTATGAATGAGATAACTATAATCAAAAGCAGAGTCAATGTGCTGTAGTTCATTTATAATGATCCAATGATCTGTTTCTAGCAGCCTAGAAAGATGGTCTCAAATATTAACAGTGATAAAACTTGACTTTTTAGCTAGCTGTGAGTTTCTGATAACTTTTTTTATAAAAAAGTCCCTAGCAACTAATTTTTATTAAAGATTCTTAACTTTTTGGGCAGCCCTATAGCTGCTATGCTGTACAGCTAGCAAGCAAATTAAGTGCAGCCAAATACGAATTGTACAAGGCACTTCCAGTGGACCAGATATTTTCAGCTATTGAAATTCTGGTACTGTGAGTGACATGAAATGTGAAAGACAAAACCCATGTGGGTTAAGATGTAAAATGGCAAATATGGGTTCCACTTCAAACTGTTGCCATCTGCCAAACTTTAGAAGCTGTGAGATGGCATTAATGATGGGTGGAAGAGTTATGAACAAGTATTTGTAAGAAGTAATTGTGTTTCATTACTTTTTTTTTTTTTTTTTTTTTACTTTCTTAGTTTTCTTCCTTTAAATCAAGAATCAAGTTTCTTGATGAGTTTAGAGTCCAAGAGCTAAATTACTTTCAGCTGTGATTTTTTTTAAAAAATGTAAATCTGTTGTTTATTCCTTAAATGAGGAAGAATCAAACTCCCTCTGCATCACTAAACCTTGAGCTGAGACCTTCTTGTCAATGTCACCTGATGTGGCAATTAGGTAATAGTGCATCTTTTACTTCCTTCCAGTTCATCCTTGTCTTTTATGTGCCTGCTGATACAGCTGCATACACACCTGCTGATAGATAGCTCTTTAGGAAACAGAGCTGCTGATCCACACATCTAAAGTTTAGTAAAAGTAAGGTTTTTGGACCAAGTTTAGTTTTTCTTTCTTTGACCTCTGAAAGTTAAAAATCTTATGCCCAAATTTAAAATGGTAAGTGGTAAAAATAATTAAATGACATAACTGAACTTTGCTAGCCTGTGCCATTTGGTAAGCATAACTCACAAGGCAATATACATTTTGTGGATTCTAGAACATGGTTTATCTTTCCTTACATTTTTTCAAGTTGGTATTTATGAACTGACAGATGTTCAGGAAACTTGAAGCTTTTATTTGCCATATTTAAAATAGATGAAATATCAAATTATTAAAAGAGAATGCAATGTAAATGCTATTTTATGGGAGTATTTAAATGCATTTTCTTAATTGGGGGACACAGTGCTTAGTTACATTAATATTTCCCTAGATCTCTTTGGATATCTGAGATGTTTTACCATAACACAGCCTTTTCATTTATCTCTCTATCATCTTTGAAGAGGTGCCATACCACTTTAAACAATTCACCAATCAGTTTCATATGATGAATTCTCTTTAATCATTTACATTCAGAGAAAGTCAAATATTCCATAGGAAGCCAAAGTAATCTAACAGAATGTATAGTGTTTGTGCAGCTGGATATCTTATTTATTTGAAGTTCTCAGGGAAATCTCTTCTGACTTTACAGAAAAGATGGAAGAGTAAACAGTAAAAGTGTCCAAGTAATGTGAGCTAGAAAGTCATTTTGCTAGAGAAAAGTCATTAAAAAAGTATATTTGCAAGGTCCAAAAATAATACAGTATATCAAATGCAGAGTGCTACACAATGTTTTGTCAGTATTCTCACCATTTTTACATATATATGTGCGTGTAGGTATGTGTCTATCTAAATGAAAAATATTTAATATTCCTGGATAGGTGAACACAGTAAGACTGTGTTTTCCTGAAAAAGTGATTTATCTGTTTGGTTTTTGGTGTGTGACATGTCATTCGTCAACATGTGGGCATTCCCTGGACATGATAACTGTATAACTGAATTAACATACCCCAAAACTTTCTTCCAGGAAAGCTGTTGAAAATGTACATGTATGTATAGAAAACTCATCTTTCTAGGCTTTTGGGAGGTATTCTTCTGTGACACTAATAGTGTTTCTAGTTCTTGTCAGTTCTGTATTTATAGGTATCTTTCATTCTCCAGAGGAAAATATGAGGGAACTTTCTGGGTTGGGTTTGTTGGTTTGGGGATTATTTGTTTTTTTGCTGTTACAGATGTGACTGTGGTAATTTTCTGTTTTGTAAAGGTAAGACTCAAACTGCAGGATGTTCCTCAGCCAGCTTGGAGCATTGGCCAGGTTCCCATGTGAAGGGATATAGGTCTGTGGTTGATGAGACTGTCCTAGGGAGCATGTTTACTTTTTCCACTGGATATTCACCAGTATTTCGTAGTTCAGTAGCTTCCACTGTATAACACTCTCAGAGAGTTATTGAGAACCTTAGCTAGATAGTGTTCAGATCTTGAGCTTCCATCTATCATAGTCCTAGTTTATTTACTGTTCCTGTGCCTTCTTTCTAGGTAGGAGTGTGTTTCTTCTTCTAATTTTTTATGTGATTCAAGAACTACACTCAAGAATAGAGGAGGAAGATTTGGCCAAAAAAACCACCACAACTTGATTGAATCCATTTGCCAGTTAAAATATTAAAATGTTTCTATGTTTGTTGTTTGTTATATGGCCTGAGTTTGTGTGATTTACTTGTAATAAAGTGGCAGGTTTTACTAATTATAAAGCATCACATTGAAATGCTAAAGATAGCAATGTTGAATAGTGCATCTTACATAAAAGTAATTTTTGAGATATATAGAGAATTTTTTGTCTTGAAAAAGATGATCTGCTTGTTCCAATCATGCAGGATTGATTTGCTAGTGTTGTGGATTTCCATCTCCTATAGCAGTTCTCTCTTAAAGAGTTGACATTCCCACAAATGGAGTTTTTATACAAGTGCTGCTTTTGTGGATGGTACTTTCAACTCTAATGTATTTAAGATAGATATTGCTATGAATTCAGGAGAATGTTAATCAGGTGTAGGAATTGAAAGTTACTGTGGGCTTGTTTTTCATGTTTGTTCACAACATTGCTAGTTTCTATTCTTTGTAATAGGTGACTGTGTGTATATGAGTGGCTGGTGACACAACTAACTGATTATGGAAGTATTTACTTGAGTGTTGGGTACCAAACGTGATGTAAAGGAACAGATTGTAGAATTATTCTGAACTGGCAGGTTGTTACTGATTTCTCTTTGAATGCTATACCCACCACTATGCAAAAAATACTGAAGAACATTTCAAGTTTACAAGCTAGAGCATAAGCATACCTGGAAATACTAGGATTAAAGTTTTCATTGAAACACTCTGGAATGCAGGTGTTTTTCTTACAGTTGCCTTGCCTGTCACTGTAATCTATTAATGAATGTAATTAGGGTTTTTTCATTTTGCTAGAAAATTGGAAACACTATTCCTTTACACTGAGCAGCATTACTGTTAAAATGTTGTCCTGAGATGTCAAACTAACATGAAGATGAATACTACCAGTACAAGAAAACTAATTTAGCACTTCAAATAAAACAACTGTCTTGGCAATTTTTTATGATAATGACTTTGTAACAGTGTCATTTAGAATCTGATTGTCTACTCAGGCCAAATAGTTCATCCCATCCCAAATAATGTGGTTGATCTAACAGTGTTAATTAAGGAGCAGAGGTATGATCTGCACAGGGATATGGGGTGTCCTGGTGCTCCCTGCCTCAGCACTGCAGAGATCCCTCTCCACTGCAGAGCAGTGTTGTGCCTGTGTAGGAAAGGAATTTCTCCACTGAAGTTCCCCAAGGGAAAGGCCCAAAATATCAGTGCACTTGAGCAGGTAGGCAGGGTCTTAGAGTGGTTGAGCATCTGAAAAATCCTTCCATATTTCCTCTTGTGGACTGGGCATATATGTTGCAATTCTGCTAGTAATCTGATAGCATAAATGTAAAAACTTGTCATTATTTTTCTGTACCTAGTGCTAGTAAAATAAAGGTTCTCTGGGAAACACATTTATTTTGGTTTTTGTCGAGATATCATGAGTAAACTGGAAATGAGTTAACTAGTTCTGCCAAGAAACAAGGTCCTACCCTGAGCTGAATGGCCTTAGAGCTACTCTGATGCCATTTGCTGAACTAGTATGTATGAAGTGAGCTTCTCTCTCAGCATTTGCACCGAAAGTGGTGACTTTGAGAAATAAGATGGGTTGAGTTCTTCCATGCCTTTGATAAGAAATATATGTGAATTTCCAACTTTTAAAGGAATTATAGCAGAAAGTATCAACAAAGCTGGCAGTTCCACTTGCGATATAATATTTTTTGTCTCCTTTTAACTTCATGTTTCTAAATGAGATGTTTTCATATAAAATGTATTTTTAATGAAACAATATCTGACCTTATTTTTGGTGGCGAGGCAAAATTGATCATTATTGCATTACGTGTGTGCTTATTCAATAGACAGTAACGTGGCATTTTAAATGGCCTTCAGCTAAGGCCAATTATGCTCTTCAGAGCACAATCCAGACCAGTGCTTGTCTGGGAAAATCAAATACTGTGCCTGCATACTCAAGACCTGCAAAACTGACCACATAGCTCAATGCTTTTTCTGCTGTTAGGAAGGGACAGAAGACGCATCAGAAAACTTTGGCACTCTCCACAGCAAAAAATCCTGTAAATTCAATCTAATTGCTAATCTATTCCCCTAAAATAATGTTTATAATTGGCAATGAAATGTTACTGGGCCAAATTATGTGGTTATTCCTGTTCACTATCATAATAAGGAAAAAAGCCTTTAGCTCTTCTGCTACCTTTCCCTGTTCCCTTTTGCTGGCAGGTACATCCATTAAGTAATCATATTGTAGTGCTCAGAAGTTGGAAAGAAAGGGTTTTGCAGACCTGAAATAGAGACTTCGAGGCCTGGAACAAAGTCAGTCTACTTGCTTTAAACATTATGTCTACTGAAATATTTGTAGTCTGTTGTCCCTCTCTGTTTTGGGAGATTTTTTGAGAATCCTTCCCAAGAATATATTTTAAACCAGGCTGAATGACTGTCTAATGGCATAAAGTGCAATTGCTATGGAGGGACTGTCACACTGACCTATTGCCATTTCCCTGCACAATATCTGCCTTAACTTCCACGTCAAGTCCTGATTGAGGTAAAGAGAAGCTGGCAGAGAAGCAATGAAGTTTAACTTAACATTTCAATTTCATATCTATAGCAGGTTGGATAACATTCCATGTGAATGTGGTTCTCAAAAGGTAAAAATAAATTTTTTTTAAAAATAAAAATGAGTGTTTCACCGTAGCCACTGTAAATATTTGTAATGATATGTTTTGACCAAGGTAGTAAGAACAAAAATATTGAGGAGTAATTCACTGAGTTTCCTACAAAAAGAGCAAAAGTTGAAGATGGTTGCTTGTTAATTCTTTCAAATTACTGTGGTCAAAATCCAAATTCTCAGGCAACATGCTCATAAATATCCACATAGAAGGTAAAATATTCTGTTTGTATTCACTGTGCTAAGTCAAAACATTCACAGTTTCTGTTTAGATAAAAGAACACTTTTATTTGAGATAATAAAATGCAGTAGAATTAAGTGGAGAATTTCCTATTTTTTCCTCATTTTCAGATGATGACCCTTTTATACTAAACATTTATATTGTTGGGATTTTCTTTTTCAGTATTTTGAATGGTTTTGGAGGAAAATGTTTTCTTTTTTCTTTCCTGCTTTTTTTTTCTTTATCTTGTATATAAGTAGAGTAATGATTCCCAAATTACTACAAACAAGTCCTTGGATTTCAGACTAAGCATAAGAATCTTTAATCTAATAGGTGACTGTTTCCAAAATTCCAAGTGTGGTCATAAATGGATTGAATTGAAGTTATTTTCTACTTTTCATTGCAACGAATCTTAATGGATGCCAATTAAAAATGTTTACATATGTACTTACATTTCCCACTAAAACAACATGTGGAGTTTATAACATGACTTATACTGACAGATATTCACTGTTGTTTAATTCTTCCTTTTATCCACACACTTTTGAATTATGAATTATATCAATACTTAAATCTTTGTTTGTTTTAGGGAAGGTTCTTTTTTTTTTTTCCTCTTGGCACACGATATATGCACTAGCAAGTGCTTGCAGTTTCAGCTGCATTTAAAGAAATATTGTTGTAAGGCTTTTATGTGCTGTACTTCAATCAGCTAGTGCCAGCAGTATCCCAATAGAAAGACCCTCAACAGACCATTTTCAGCATTTTGCTTCAATTAAACTCCTCTGGTTTTAGCCCTCAGGCAATTTAGTACCTTTTTACATATGCACATTATGAACTTTTGACCAGGGTCTGGTAGTCATATATTAGATAGCAGCTTTTGAAAGCAGACTTAACAAGTTCCTCAGAGTATTACAGCCAGAGTCAGTTGTGGAAAAGGTAATTTAACCAACTTGCAGTGAGGCCATTCAGAATCTTACTGATGATCCTAAATATGTCTTTTTTTTTTTTCCTTGTTTCCTCTGGAAGCTGGTAGCAAGAGCTCTCAAAGAATGTGATTGATCTTTTATTCAGTAGCTAACGAGGGCTGTGATTCTATTAGTGCTCTACAAGGCAAGGGAACAGTGATTTAATGAAGTGTCTAGTGAGCTGGTCATAGATTTATCCTGTTGTCTCTAATTTGCAGTGCCATTGTGAGTGTAAAAGAAACTGCACTCACCCTGCCATTAGGCAGGTATTTCCTTAGTAAATTGTTGTAAGGTCAGGTGTAGTTATCTTAGAAAAGGCAATGCCTTACCTCCTCAATGTCTCAAGATGACAGCCGCTGTGCTGAGCACTCACTGGAGCGGAAACATGAAGATCAGAGGTCCGTCTCCAAGTCCCCCTTAGCTGATGCAGGAGCAGATGAACTGCCAAGTAGGACTAATAGAGTCATAATTGGCGATTAGAACTGGAAAGGTGCAATAACATCTTAATACAAACTGGCTTCTATTATAGTTAGTGTCAGTTGTTGTAAAGTTACATGGTAGCCTGAACTAGTTATGCGTCCTTTTCTCGCTTTCAAAAAATGAGGGAATGCATCCTAATAGTTGCAGTACAACAAAAATATCAGAGCATCAAAATTTGAGTTGCTTTAAAGTGACATTAATGTCTTCAGTACATTTACTTCGGCATGTAACCTGTCAGTCTTACTCAGAAATGATGCAGTTAAATTTTCCATAGAACTGTAGATAAAATAATCTCATAAATATACTTTGGTTTTCACATAAATTATCACTAAGTAGTGGGGTTTATTTCTGTCTGCTGAAGGCCACTGAATTTTAGTCCTGTTTATCTTTGCTAACACGAGATGTTATTTTGATGATGCTTATGATGTTGCAAATCTGTTCTTCACTGTTATGTTTTTCACAAACATCTGAGTCCAAGTTAGCTGAAAGCAGCCATTTTCAGGAAGAAGTTATCTTTGCATTAATTGCTTGTTAATTTAAGAAGACAGTTAAAGGATACATTGCCAGGAAGTTCAGTGTTACTGTTTCAGTCAGAAAGCTGTATTGAAAATAAGGAAGCATATCTCTTATGTGTGGTTCTTTCCTGGGTTAACATAGAACAGTAGATAAAGGAACCATCTTGAAATTTCTTTGGCATTTCATGGTGGCAGCTGGAGAATTCTCGTGTGTAAAAGTGGTCAAAGCTCACAATCAGAGGAGAGGCAATCAGAGACAAGATTGTGGGAGCATTAGTCCAGATTTGTTTGTGTAAGTCACTGGGATCTCAGCCTCATATTCCAGGCTCTGTGTATGTAGGTAAAGAAAAGTTTCTGATGCACAATGCATCAAATCTGTTTTAAGGAAAATTTCTAAGATCTCATATGCAACAGATGGAACTTTGCTTGTGTGAAGCAGCAGTAGCAGCAAGAAGACAGAATCATGATGACTTGTATCCTCATATAATTATAGCACATGCGTCACCAAATGGTTGTCATGTGCTCAGATGGATGATTTTGTTTTTGCAAAATAAAAATATTTTCAGTTGGATGAGCCCTTGAACCCCTGTGAACTTGACACCCTGTGGGATGTCATCTGGGAGCTCTCTTAAATACACAGATGCAATTAGTCTAGAAAAAGAGATATTGGGCTTTTAAATGAACAGCAAGAGGATTGAAAACAGTAAGCCAAACTTTCTAATTTCCTAATATTGACACTTCTGTCCCTCACAATCTTATTATTCTCTGCTGATCTACCATTTCATCAAAAAGTCTACAATGGAACTAAAAATCTAAGCCTTTTAGCCCATAGATCATTGCACTTGGTAAATGGCTTATTGTAGATTAGATAATGTGGTTCATAGCACATCCAAATCAATAAAAGGCTAGTCTGAACGTAGTAAAGTGCTCTCAGTCTGATTCTTTTTATTAAGTATATCTGCCATGAGCAAAGTGAAAATTCTGGTCTTTTTGCTTAACTGGATGTAAGGAAGACATTGCTTGGGTTTCTACATGGTTATTTGCTTTCTTAGAGAAGACCTGTCCCATATAGTTTTGTTTTATTTGAATCAAAATGGAATATGCTGTATGGCAAATGATAAAATCCTTACATCAGCAAAATTCAGAGCTCAATGGTTGGGTGTTCCCATTCATATCCCACTATAGAAATGAACAACTGAGGTCTCACATTTGTCAAATATTCAGTGTTATCTGTGAAATAACTACTTGTCGAAGTGTTCTTTTACAAAAATCAACAGCAAAAATTGGTGACTTCAGCAAATGAAGGTGGAGAATACTTTCATTTGGGAGAATTGTGAAAGAAATATTTTGAAGACAGAAAGGATGATTAGATACCAAAAAAGCTGTGGCATTTTCATCTAGGTCAGTAAAGGCCCAGGATTCACCTTTAATCCTACAGACACTCTGTGTGTAAATTAAAGGCTCCTTTGGCTGCTCAGCCCAGCTTCCCCTCTGTGGTCCATGTTATGTTTTCTCTGATACATGTGAAGAGTGAATTGGCAGATTCCTACAGTATAATGGATCTGAAAGAGGGGGTATCTGGTCTCCTTTCCGTTGTACCCTGTGGATGATCCCATGTTACTAAATACCAGATGGATCCACTTATTTATATGGAAGAAATTCAGCAGGCTTATATGTGTGTTAAGGGGCAACAGGTATGGAAAGAGCTTCTGCCCCTTCCAGCTAGGGTTATGCTGGATACCTGGAAGAAACTGGGACACAGTGGGAGCTAGTGGCTGTCTCTGCTTTTCCACTTTCCATGTATTGTGGTTTTGTATTTTCCTGTTTACTTCCATGGCTCATGCTGCTGAGGAATAGATAACAGAAATAAAAAAATAAATAAATGGAAATGCCGAGCTGCTGAACCTGGTCAAGAGCTTGTCAAAATTCTCAGCTTTGCTAAAAGGTATTTTCAAAAGCTATGTCAAAAACTTAGTTATTAACTTGGAATTTCTTGCAAACAATAAAGTCAGATTAGCTGTAATTGGCTGTAGAGAGATGCTCTTACCATTCTTTGACCATGTTATTGACCAGCATGTGTTCATCCATGTTAATAATTTATCCTTTGAAAAATCTATGTGCATTACAGTCTTTGATCTTCTCACAAATTTCAAAGCTGAAGATGCTATTTTCTTTTTTCCTTTTAATTTTTTTTTCTTTTTAAAGAAATTTTAAAAGCAAACAGAATTAGAAATAAATTTAAAACTTTTTGCTGTTTATTTTGGTGGGGGAACGTTGAGATAACACCCATCCTTGGTAATGAGAAGTCTACATTAATACAGCAAGAATATATATGAATTAAAAAATCAAGGCAAGCTTACTGTACCTTGCAGATGAAAAATATTTGAAAACAAGACTTAATGCATCCAGTAGATTAAAACAGAAATTAAAGACTTTAGAGTAAGAAGAGATCAAAGGCTGTCTTTTCATTGTTCTTTTTATTGTTTATTGACTTCAAAAAGACTTTTTAGTTTAAGCTGACTTTAATGTCTCTTGAATGCTCTTTTGTAAAGTGACTTTGAAAACTCATGGATAATGTCTTCATTAAGTGGGGAAAAATCTTGGTAAAAATATAACTGTAACTTTGCTTTCATTATAATAGAAAGAGGTAACACTTTGCTTAATTACGATCTGTTTTCCCTCTGTTCTGAATTTTACGACCATTTTTTTTCATTGAAATTAGTGCTGATAAAAGCTTGAAGTAGGCATTGCTAAACTGAAACTCTTAGTTTTCCAGAGAAGTATGGTAATGTGAGTTCTCTGTATTTGTTAAGCAGTTAATCAGGATGTTGTCTGGTGTATACTGGCTATTTTAGGAAACAACAAAAAAAATATCAAAAACCAAAAGCATGTTCAAGTTGTATTCATTCTAAAATAAAGCATACAAATTTTGCATTGTTGAGAATGTTAATTTAGACACTCTCTGCTCTCATTTAGTTCCCTAATGTCTGAGCTTTTCTCACCAATTCCTGATGACTTGATGTCTTTGGATTATGTTCATACCTATATTAATAATGACAATAAAGATCATAAAAGGAGGTAGATTGATTGAGTAAGAAAGTTATACTGAATTATTAAGACAAGGTCCTTGGCACAGATTTCTCTGCTGAGTATTGTGTATTTTCCCCAGTACTTTGAGATTAAATAAAGCACTTCAGGAATAAGACTACTTTGACCTTCCCTTCTTAACAGTACCTATTTGGACATCATTCTGTGAGACTCAGTTCATGGTGCTTTTACATGAAAGGGAAATTCCCTTGGTTTCATGAAGTGCATTCCCTCTTTTCTCAGAAGATATAAGTGTGGCAAGTTAAATGGTTTCCAGCAGTAGAAACATATTCTATCATATAGATTAATGAATTGCCTTTTTTTGGATGGTTGACTCCTCACTTTTTGGTAATTATGATTATGGTAATAATGTGATCTTAGTTTCAGCAACCTCTGCCATGAGTTTATTGGCCATCAATGCTTTGTTGCTCTGGGAGTGAGAGAGAAGAGGTGTGGTGGTAATTTTATGAGATATGCCCTTCCCATTGTGTCTGTTTCTGCCAGGCTGGCATGTGGAAATATCAGGCAATCTGTTTGGCTCCTACTGAAGATCAAAAGATACTGACTTGCAGTCTGCAGAGGTCATTTGCAAGACCTTTTTATGCATTTAAAAAACTCAACAACTCCTTCTAGTGCAGTAGCTGAGTTTCCAGAGTTTTTTAATGAGAAATGTGTATTGCATGTTTTGTCTAACTGCCTAACCTTGCTTCAGCTTTAAAGGAGATTGTCTGTCTTCAAAAGGAAAACTAACACCACCTGTGTTTTCCCTTTGCTTTCATGCATGGCTAGGGACAGAGCAGCAAAACTATTGTAGGCTAGATTTATTTTTACTGACTTTCAACTATGACACACACATTGGGAATCTTATGTCCAGTGTAAAAATGAGACACCAAAAAATGATATCTTGAATGATGGATAAATCAAAAGGCCACCCTTTGTGTTACTCTTGAGACTGATGCTGATGTTACTCATGGGTTGGTTTGTAGTTTTCATTTACTTCATGTTAGTGTGAGAAATAACAATTTGGATTTGGTGACTCAGTATACAACAGTTCCATTTTGTAAACTATCTGACCAGTTTTCATATTCATAGATGCAAAGAAATTTTTTTTCAGTATAAATATTTTTATGGCACAAACTAACTATTTTTACAAGTCTTATCTGTGTGGGTGGTTTAGAGGCTCAATTACCCACTGGAATGGAGGAAATAAATGGCCTTGAGGATTTGCATTCGGATCGTGTGACATCGTGGGTCTCTGCTCATTGTTAATAATTCTTACATCTGTGCAGCGTGCAAATGAGGCTGTGCAGCCTTTGAAAATGTAATACAGTGTTACTTCTGGTACCCTTGTAGAAAGTTTTTTTATTGAAGATGACAGAAAAATAAGCCAGGACAAAGAAAGTAACAAATTAGCTGGTAAAATTGATATAATGTGTAATCCTACTTATTAGATTGAGTAGTTAATGTGAAGACTATTGAAATTTTCATGTTTATCATACACGTGGCTGCTGCTGGTTGGATTGAATTGCACATTTGCACTACAGGAATGTAAGGGGCTAAGACTCCACAAAATCAGAAAGGAGCCAAAACTACAAGAGAGAAAAGAACAATGAAGCAAAAAGATGAAAGAATGAATGTGGCCACATTCCAGGCTTTTTATTGTAATTATCTTTGCCTTTATGGTGTATTAGGAAATAACATGGGGTGGTCCTTCAATGTGGGAAATGTGGCTGCTCTGCATTTTGTAGATTTGAATCTACTTGCCATGGAAAACAATGTACACCCAGGATACAGTGAGCTTAATCCCCTGAAATTAGATAACCTACTTCAGTGCTCAGCGCTTGTGAGTAAAAGGTGCCAAACTTTGTTCCCTTTTTGGGGCTTTGAATCTTGACATGCATGACAGCAAAGTTTGGCTTGAGGGTTTGTTTGCATATCTGAATGGCTCAGTTACATTATTATCCAACCCAAACCTGGTTTCCTGCTTTGTACATACAGCAAGGGTACTACAGTAGTAATGTAAAAAATGAATTAAAAGGAGGATGGAAAACATCTTTCTAAGAAGGTGAGATCAGCAAAATTAGAACATTTAGTGAGTAATTACGTAATAGTTATTTTTGTCAGATAATTATTACCTCATAGTAACAATTATTTGTGGCTATAATGCCTCTGATTATGAGCCCAAATTCTAGATTTGTTTTCCAGGAGTCCTAAAAGCCTATTCTGGAAACCAGTGCAATAGATAAATTATATTTAACAAATTCAACATTTGTCTGAGAACTATTTGAAAAAGGAATATTACTGCCTGTATTCCCTTCTCCAAAACCACTGGAGCTGTCTTGTTGTGATATCTAACTCCTTGTTACCTACCAGATGTAGCAGCAGGGGACTGGGGGAGACTTCTTAAGAGGAGAAGGGCCAGCAAATCGCAGTGGGCTCAGGCCATACAGCTTTTTTTTTGGGTTTGAAGCAGGACCCAGAGTACACTGACAAAGCCCTGTTCATAGCTGGGCCACGCTCAGCTTTCTGCCTTGAGTGGAACAACGTATTCATGAAAGCTGGCAGTACTGGCCTGCTGGGATTTTAGACAAACTCTTTCCTGAAATGAACAGAGCTGTCATCAAGTGAGATGTATCTGTAGAACAGCAGCTTTATTTTTGTTTGCCTGGTTTGGACACCTTGCAGCACTTCCACACACTCCTTTATCCACAGTTGATTCCCTCTTCCTGCAGCATTCTCTTCCAAATGAAATAGCAGCTCTATGCAAATAAAATATTAAATTGCTGGAACCCACCTGCTTTTTCCTTAATTTACAGCCAAAGAATTCACCTCAGACTTTTCCCTGTATTCAGTACTTACAGTAAACAACCTTTCCATTTAATTTTTTTATTTTAATGATCTTTGTGTAGCATTTTTTGAAGACTGAAGTTAACAACATTTGCAAGAGTACAGTGTTTCTTTCAGAGTGGGGTGGTATCCAGCTGCTACTCTGCTGCTGCTGCTGTGCCATAGGAGTGTGCTGCTGAGCAGAGCTGGCCTCCCGTTCCTTCCCAGTTTCATGGTGTAGCTACTCTAAATCCTAAGTAAGGACGAGGGCTAATATTTTCCCTACTTACGTGTGCCACGCATGACAGTGCCCATGGCTGCTTTCTCAACCTGGTCTCCCTGGGGATATCAATTTTAATGCTGGGCCCGTTTACATCACAATCATATTAATTACATCGAATGTAGTTTTGAGCTAAGGTAGCACAGCCTTATTTCAGGGAACAGAGAGTGTGTGCGTTGTAATGAGGCTTGAGTACAATTGATCTATGACTTGGATATAAGGGATTCTTAAGGGAGTTTGCTGATTTATGTAGAAGATGGATGTCTGTGTCCATTAGGAAACACCACTTTTTATTACCTATCAATCTCGTGGAAAAACCTATGGCAGCAAAATCTCCTGTAATAGTTATCTAATCTGTTAAATTAGAGATTAATGAAATGAAAACATCACTGAGGAGGAAAATACACTTTTAAGAGAGGACCGTATCAGAAGAACAATACAGACTATTTGAAAGCATGTACAACAGCAGTCTGAAGACAACAAAGGGATAGATCAGTATACACATTTGTTGTGGTAATCCAGTGTTTGCTTTCAGTATGCTTATGGGTTTTAAATAGCAAAAACCTATGTGGATTACATGGGTTAGTAAGTTACTAGAGCAATGAAGTATATCAGACTAATATCAAAATAGAAAAAAAACCCCAAATGGGACACACCATTTAGAATGTCACACACCCATTTTTAGAATGGTCTTAGAATGTAATATGGTTGGAGTGTAATTTTGCTTTATTACATCTTTATTTTCAGATTTATGGAGTTCAAAAGTGGCTACTTACTGAAATACATTAGTAACACCAAAAATTAGAAGAAAAATCTTGTACATTGTAGGTAGCTATGACTGTTATTAATGACAACTGTGTTTGGAAACTGTGAATGCTTACATGGGGGAAAAAACAGTATCTTTGAAAGGAAAAAGAATGGGGACAGTATGTCTTCTATCAGTTAATTTCTAAGCATCTAATTTTCAGTTTGTTCTGTGTGCTCATTTTTCCTTGCATCTACTGTATGTGGTGAGATACAAAGCAGAGGGAATTTTCATAAAACAAGTTGCATTTATCTATACATAAAAAAGAAAATACTATTGAGGTGACCGTGTGTGTCAGTGCATCACTTTATTTCCACACCACCTGCTGCAATTAAAAATGAAATCACCAAGCAGCAAGTACAGTAACTTCATCAACCAGCTGATATTATAATTAATGACTATAGAGTCTCTATTATTGTGTACTTCCAAGGCATCAAGTGGAAAGCTGTCGTGGTGCTTTAAATAATGAAAAAGTTTCAGGCCTTGATAAATGGCTCAGTTGGATGCAGTTTAGAAAGTTGAGAGCATATGCTTCTGTCATTAGAAACTAAGGACCCTCGTTACCCTTGCTATAACTCTTCAGATTCATCTGAAACTCTTTGATCCCCTCATGTACTTACACTGTGTTTAAAATGCAAAAGTGTAGAAAAATATGGTGTGCATAAGAAATTCAGTTAGGAGGGAGAAAGATTAAAATAAAGCTACTGTTCATTAACGTCTTTGTTTCAAACCTATCGAGTAAGACGGCGTTAGTCTGTACCCATGTTCCTTTTGAAATGAGAGTAAGCAAACATTTTTCTTTTATTCCTTTGAGATATTCTTTTAAGAAACAATTGAAATCCAATAAAGAAATGTGCCTCAGATAATGCTTATGAAGATATTTAACTGACTTAATAGAGACGACAGCAGGGTATTTGTTCTTGCAGTCTGTACTTCAACTCCATGGTATTCTGCAAGGGTGAATGCAGAATGGGTGTAAAGAGTAAAGTACTGACGCAGAATTTTTGGCAATTGTTGGTGAGACAGGTTTAAAAAGATAAACTTTTAACAGGCAAACTATTGGTAAATTACTTTTCTGATCAGTATAGTTATGTTGTTAAATATCTTAATTTTAACTGCAAACTATTAGATACTTTTCAGCTAGTATTTATTTTTCCTTACTCTGAAAGTTTCATATTATATGTTTGCCTCTGAGGATATTTCATAGCTGAAATGCTGAAGTGCTTTGCTTGGCAGAGCATGTCACAGATAGAGAAAATTGTATCTAATCCCTGACTCTCATGGTTGTCATTTTGCTTTGTTTCATGTACAGCAGCTATAGGCCAGAACCATTTTGCAAATCTTTTATAAAGGAATTACGTTTCTTCTAAAATATTGCATTAAGATAACAAAACGTATATGTGAATATTTGTATGAAAGTATAACCAACAACAGAAATAAAGATTTCTTCCTCCCTGCCATAGGAACATACGAGATAATATGATGAGTAAGTGCTTTTTCCCTCTGCATTTCATTATTTAGAATCTATTAGAATCTACATTTCATGAGCATCCAAACTCACCCAAGCACTGTGCCTTACGTGCAAGCATGTAACAGAAGAATATTCTAGTCTAGGAATTTATCATTGGCTAAAATGTCTGTTCAACAGTTTGGTGCTAAATTAAGGAGGAAAATAAAAACCTCGGAAAGGATGGAAATGATGTGAAAATTCTACCTGTGCAAGGAAGGAGCCTTGTGTTTATCCTCTGTTGTGTGGAGACTATCAAGCTGCAATAACAAGAGCAGCAGCCTGTGCTGTGAGCAAATCCCTTGGATTCTTCGTTTGAGAGCTCTCACTGCCTTGATTTTTTGTTGAGCAACAAGGACACTTGAGTGACCACTTTATAATGTTCACCTCAGAATATTTACAAACTCTGTGCAATTGGTTAGACAGATGCAAATTAAGTGCTGATGCAATGGGTCCATCTCCATTCATTTCACAGGTGTACCTGCTTGCATGAGATGTGAATTTGTGGCAAGTGCTGAATATTAACTAGGATATTTGGACTTTCATATAATGATCTTATATTGCCACAGCATCTTGGCAAATTAGATTAAACCTGAAGGACACAGGACCTGATCCATCTTTAAATTCATGGTGTGTGAAAGTTGCACTTCAGACAAGTGTTAGGCTAATTGCTTCCCTAGCTGGTGACTTTAATAAGTTTTAAAGAGAAGTATTTATCTTGGTGTGTTAAGTGGCAAGTAGGCTGTGATAAAAGACAGCAAAAACAGTCATAGATGTTGTTTTTTGCATATATTCAAAATCTTGTTGGGTTGGGCTATTAGATGCCTTGGCTTTTGACATATTTCAGGACTTTAATGCCCTTGCTAGTAAATAAAATATCCCTTGTACACAGTCTTGAATTACTGTGTGATTAACTTGGACACTTAAAAGTACAAGAATACTTGAAAGCAAAATCCAAGCATAGATATTCCATAGCATGTCTTACAATTTAAATATTGCTCTTAGTCTAATCGAAGCAGCAAGAGTAGTCACAGCAGTTGATGGACTATTTTTCAAATTGATTTCAAAAATGTATTTAAGGGGATGATCTTCTACTCTAGATTACCTATTGATTTTTAATATGAAAAGCTCATTATATAAGCAGTAACTGCATATAAAAACCTAGCAAACCTTTGCATAAATCCTTTAATTGAATTTCCAGAGCCTGTGGTTCTACTTTTTTTTTTTTTTTTAATTAAATCTATTTCTTTTTTTAAGTGTTACTGTGTAATTTGCATGCTGTGAAGTGGCCCTGTCCCAGATAAAGTGCCATTGATCCTTATTAAACCTCACCTCTGGGCTTGCTCAAAACTAACTGGAAAAATTAAAGTGTTCATGCTGCAATGCACTTATTGCTTCTGTGATAGGATTATGGAAAAAAAGAATAACGTTAATTTCCAAGAGAGAATTTATAATGCAAGATTATTTTTTTTTCCAATTTGATAATTAATAGCAAAATCATATCCCAAATATAAATTGTATCTCAGTCTGCAAACTTCAGTAGTAATTAGGAAAGTTAATATATACCTGACATAAAACCATGATGTTGTATATGGACACTCCTTTGGTATATTAACCTTTTTAAGTGTTCAAAACGATTATGGATTCAGCCCAACAGCTTAAATAGAGATCTGAGACAGAAAAAAAATCTGGAACCTCCGCAGTACCTTACATTAATAACTGTTTTCATTTTATTTCTTGAGTTTAAAATGTGAAAAACGGTAGTCTGTAAATATTAATGCTAACAATTTTTTTTATTAGAATTATCATGAGAAAGAAAAGTATCTAAGTTGCAATACTATCTTCTATTTTTAAGAAATACCTAATGCTTTTTATTTGAAAAGCAATAAAATCTCCTAAAGAAATATTAATAATCAATAAGAATACAAAGTATGGAATATATTAACAGAGTTATAAAAATGTTTGCAATATGAGTCAAAATGAAAAATGCAGCGAGTTATGTATGGTTTAAAATGTAATCAATTTTGAGGTTGCATATGAGGATATAAACGATAAACACAAGTAGTAGCGTTTTTAGTAAAGGCTGTTGCAAAAAAAATACTGTATTTATGGTCTAGTCCATTCTTTTTATAGATCATTAATGTAGAAAACAAACACGGTGTATCCATCTTCTTAGACAGTTTAAAATTCCATTAAATGATCTTTTTAAATGGAAATTTTGAGCTCATTTTAATGCTGCTTTTGATGAACCCATGCTGCACTGAAAGTGAATGTGAACTGGATTTCCAGCAGAAGCAAGTACTATAGAAGTTATATTCAAGAGTGTTCCAGATTTGTAAGGGAAACTGGTGGGTTTTTTTCCATTTTCAACAAAATCTGCTGCTAAATCTGTTATGGTGGTGAATCACATGTTATTTTGCCTGTGATATATTATGTCAGTTGTAGCACAGCCTCATTCCACAATAAAGGCACTTGTTTCAGGGCATCTCTACAGAGCAGTTAGTACATCTTGAGTTTTGCACTTTGCTTAGGTAATAAAGAACCAGCTTAAATACAACTTTCTCACTGATCTGAACATAGTCAAATTGTGTTTAACTGTCTCAGCTGCTTAAATGTGTTATGTTTTTGCTTTAAAGGTCCTATGTTGCTTTTACATAGGCACTAATTTCAAAATCAGCCTGTAAGTCTTGTTTCATAATACCTGCTGAGATGCTAACAATAACAGGAACTAAGTAGTACTTTACTCTTTTTTTCAGTACCTCATTTTTTCTTTTGACAACTCTACCCTTGTTACCCCTGCTAAGTCAGTTGGTTAAGCCTGGAACTTCATTGGGCTCCAAATAGAAGTTATGTTACAGCCACTGGAGCTCTTTGCTACTGCTAGGACTAGTCTGGACCCATGGATTATTTTTCTTTCATTCCAGATGTAGCATTATGGAGTATTTAGCAGCATTTCTTAGAAAGAAAACAAAACAATGAAAGAAAAACTCCATAAACTATAAATTCCTCAATCTATGCAATTTATGATGTTGCATAGGTATTTATAATGACTTGTGAAATGTATAGAAAAAAAGCAACACATGAGTAAGAAGTGTTATTACTGGGATAAATTGTTTCTATTAGGTGTCTGAGAAGAAACACAGTCTGTACAAGCATTTCTATATCAAATTAAGACCTTGATGCTCCCTGGCTGCTTTGCAGGACTGTTGCCATTCCTTTAAAAGAAACTTCATGATAGGACAGCAAAGAAAGGAGATGGAGAATGTAGATTGTCAATCTAGGGAATGGATTGTCTTGTTTTGTTTTGTGCCTTGTGGGAGTAGGCTCATGGCTTTGAATCTTTGAGTTGGAATACGTAGTGCTGAGCTCCTCATCCGTGGCACAGTATTTCAGGGTGTGAACTGAGGGCTGAAGATGCCCAGGAATGTCCTTCTTTGCAGGGGCAGCTGAGTGCAGCAATGCTTGCTTAACTGGGAAACCAAACAAGTAGATAACAAACGGGCTTCTGTTGCACAAAGTTTTCCCAGAAAGTCTTCCTGATCTCCTTTTTAGAAAACCCTTAGTGGCCTTTCTGGAATGACATGCAAGGTTTCTGAACGGACTTCATTTTTCTAGTGTTGAAGGAAAGATAGAAGGTGGACAGAACTAGAGGAGAAAGTGAGTTGGAAGTTATGCAGAAGAGCTGTGCTGACCTGGAGCCTTTCTCCTAAATGAGCATGAAGCTGGACTGGTATCAGTTATTTTACCAGTGAGCAAACAGTCCTCAGCTGCAAAGGGTGGCTGGGCTGATCCATTCAGCAGCAAGGGAGTACAGTTGCAGCTGCAGCAGACCTTCTTCTTCTGCAGTGCTGTGAATTTTGCACTAAAAGGTGGTTATCATGTGTTGTTGTAGAGAGAAACCTGCTTTCTTCTTCTCTGGAAGGGCAGTACTGACTTCAGCTTTGGGAAATGGATGTGTTTCAGTTCCCTCCATCAACAGGCAAACATGTGGCCAATGCAAAATATTTGCTCTGAATTTTGGTGTTGGTTTGTAAGATTAATGTGAATTACTTGTTCATCATTATTTGTGGTCCTCCTTGACGTGGTCCAGCAGTTTGCTTGTGGATTATTTCTTTGAACAGTTACTACAAGTACCATGTTGCTCCTTGAAAGCTGTTTCTGTTTTACCTTATGTACCTCATATCCTTTCTGAAATTATGCTTTAGGAAAAAGGTTTTAAAATTCTTTCCTGGTTGTTTGTCAGTAGATTTGTTGTAGTTTCCTAATGGTCTTTAGTGGAGGAAGTAAGTGACACTGATCAGTGAAGGTGGACAGTAAGATTTATAATGTATTTGTGCTAGCTGATTGCCAACAGAACTGGCCTTTCCCAGCGGTGCTGTACGCATACTTGGAAAATCAATAGGGATTAGCCTATGACCCCCTTCACATACTTATACTGTGGTCTGCATTGCTTACCAATATTTCATCTGTTTCACTTAAATGCTGTTACTTACTCAATAACGTGTGGCTGTTCTTGCAAGCTACTAATTAATTTTTAAAATGCAGTATCACTGGGAAGGAGATAAAGCACACCTTTAGCATCGCAGCGAGCGCAGGGCAGGGGCTTACTTAGTGAATTTGCACTTGGTACCTTTAATTAAAAATCCTACTTTGAAAGATTAAAGTTATACATTCAGATTAAAAAAAAGGACTAAATGAAGTCCAGAGGCCTTTTTCTGGTGGTTGCCAACAAGCTGAATTGCCAGGTTTAACTAGGTACCCATAGAGCTTTGTGTGCCATTTGGAGCAATTTGACTTTTTAAAATGTATGTTTATACTTAGAATATGCATATAAGGAACTTATTCATGGTGACATTTGGATATATTTCTGTTTATTATTATGTATTACACAAATTTATTTTGTACTAGGATTAACAATTTCTGAAATGTTTTATGAGGAGGAAAAAAAAAAAGGTTTTCCTTTAGGTTTGCTGTTTCTTCAACTTTTTGCTTTGGTTTCCTGGGATTTGTATACATTTTGCCTCAAAAATAGTTGATTTAACATTTTCTTTTTTGTCTCTTGTAAATTGTAGGAGAAAAATATTTAATGTTTATAAATGAATGTATTTCATTTATATTAGGTCTAGGGCATAGTCTTGACTGTGTTCACATGCTACATAATGCAGGCTGTATTTTAAATACTAATGAGTTGAAAAGCTAAACAGAGTGTCAGCTATTCTTTTCCCTTTGACTAGTTTAATAAAATATTATTTTTTAATATTTAAAAATTGTCTAAAAATAGTTGTTTACATGGTGTAAAATTCTCATTTCAATTTCCAGGTTACCATACAGTTTGCCAAAAATCCAAACATTATGGCCTAAAGCAATTATTTTGATGAGGTTGTTCTCCCAATAGAGGGATTTTAAAAATTCACAGTTTCTTATGCAAGTGTACCTATTCCCTAGAGTTACTTATAGTTTCTTATTGATCTAGTAGCTGGTATTTGAATTGGTCGATGTGCTCTGTAACTTGTTTAAGATACCCTACCTGAACTATTAGTTTAAATAATATATTCATAAATTGATTAACCATTACAGTAAGAGTTATTAGCTGCATTTTTATCTGTGCACTATCCACGAATGACTCCTGGTATAATAATCATGCATATATAAACAGAGATTCAGGTTTAAATTGCAGTGCACCTTGTAATAATTATACTGCTAGTAACAATATGTTTCTGCAGGAAGGAATTGCCCTTTTTCTGTGTGGGCAGCAAAACTCAGTGTGTTTATTTAATGTGGCTCAAGTAATTGTAAATATTGATGTGCTTCTAAGCCAAGTTACGGGAAAGAGGGAAGAAGGAAAGAAAAGATGTGGCTTTTGTTGGCAAAGGCAGAGAGCCCTAAAGGTTTGATGTGTTTGGTGTGACCAGATACGGTGTGAGCTGAGCACAGTGTGCAGGAAGCGTTCAGGCCACATGGATGTGGTGGTGGGAATTGCTCAGCCTGTCTCTGGCTGCAGCTGGGACCTTAAGGTCCCATAGTTGCTTTAACTAGGGAGTGGTGGTTAGATTTGGAGCTTCAAATTATTATGAGTGAAGATTTTGTATGTTATTTTATAATATATATTTTAATGTGTATAATAGGAATGTGCTCCAAAAATTGAAAGAGTAACCACCATAATTTTCATAACAAAGATCCTAGTCTGGCTCACAAAGGAGTCAGTGTGAATCTTTCTGTCTACCGCAGTGGGAATGGACCACATCCACAAGTTTTTATTAGAAAAAGAAATACTCTCCAAAAAGGGTTTGTGCACACAGAGGGAACTGGAAAAACCTTTTTAACCAAAAGTCTCAGAACTCACTTTTCTAGCAGCTCTCAGATTTACTTTGCTACATGCTGCGGAGTCCCAGCAACTTTAAACAACTTTCACTTTGAATTAATCCTAAATTCTATGAACAAATGTGAACACAGACTACATATAAATGCAATCTTACCATTCCACACTTACTCTCAAATTAATGGCCTCTTTTAGTTAATAATCTGAGAGTAGTGTGGAAAATCACACACCTCACATTTCAGTTTATTTCCTGCATAAACTATTGTCATGAGCCTTGCACTCTGGCATTTTGCAAACTAATAACTAAGGGAGCTTTTTCATATTTTAGTTTGAAAGCCATTTTGTTTCACCACATGCTTTTTCTGCTTCATAAATTCTACTTTAAAACATTCAACAACCTGCTAAATTAATATATACTGTGTTCTTTCTTTAATGGGCAGGGGAACTTGTCTCACAGCAGTGCATTTGTTCAGCTCTGTTTTGAAAAAGTGCTGCCTGCCGTGTGAAGGACATCTGCTCACAAATGAATGATTGTGCTTTTGATTCGGAGCAGCACCTTCACTTTAAATGCTGGCTGCAGATGAAAGGAACAGATTGCTGTGGTACTGCTTTTGTGAGGATTCCTCTACCCAGCATGTGGCTTCATACATTATTGAGAGCAAATCCACTTTATGCTACCACTCCTCACTGCACTTATTTTGCCAACCTTATTCAGAATGTCAGCAAGGATCACTTTCCTACAAAGGAATAAAAGGCCAGTTAGGAAGATTAAGCAGATAAATTATTTACAGTGTTTAATTATCATTGTACAGGTTTATTAAACTTCACGGTTACCTGGAAACCTAAGCGGGTGCTGGAAAAAAGTCCAATAAAGTTAAATAAAAAATGTTTTGTGTAAAATGAAATCCTTTTATGTGTGCCATGTTAATATAAACGTCCAGGGTTTTTTGGTTGAGTGCCAAGTTTGACTTGTATTTAATGTTGTGATTATTACTTTTTTCATAATCCATTCCTAGCTCAAGGCTTATTATGATAAGAGATCCCACAGAATTCTCTGCTGGGCTGAGCAGCAGCCTGTTATACTACTAAGTGTCCTGGACAATAAGCAGATGTACAAGGTTTGTTTTGAAATTTACCAAAGTTTCCCTTTTTCTGGCACTACCGACAGTTGAATTCTGTAGGAAAAAAACTCCACAGTATCACCAAAAAAAGTTTTGGAATATTCTTTAATGTTTACTACCAAATAAATAAGTTACTTTGTTTCTTCTTCACATAAATTGACCTAATTGTTGTTACTTTAATCATAGGATTGAGGATTTTAATTTTGTTCTTTTTTTTTTTTTTAATTTAGCAGTAAAAGTGTTGTCCTCTAGGAACAGCTTCCACCTCTCTGTATGCTGTTCACTAATATAAACTAATGAGCTTCATTAAAGATCTGCCCACATTGTTGCAAAGAACCACCTATTAATCTGTCATCTTTGAATACTCTGAGAAAATTAAGATCACCAAGCAACCATGAATTCGAAAATGAAAAAGGAAGTACCAAACCTATTATATTCTAAGGATGAGTGCCAAATAGGTAGGAAGTGACCGGTGTTACTAAAAAGAAACAGACAAATCCCACTGACGTAACTGAGTAGAATAGCCCAGAAGTGTAACAGGGTAAATATGGGCTGAAATATTGACTTTTTTAAGGTCAAGAGAGTTCTGCTCCTCACATGGGAGGATACCATATATATATCATTTTGAAACTGCAGTTCAGTTAAGATCTCAATTATTAACAAAATAATTTTACTAAAAAATGTGCATATTAATGCAGGTTCCATTTGGTTTCCCATTCTACTGTTTACATTTTGGATTATTACACAGGTAATTCTTATACTATTTATGGAGAAGGCCTCTTATCCTCCTGTTATGTAGCTTTGTTGGTACATAGTTACTCATTTATATATCCAGGAAACTGGTGACAAACTAGAGGCATGAAGAGTTGCACTCCATAGCAACAGCAACTTGACTTAACTCTAGGTGGGTTGCTTTATGTGGAAACTAGAAAAGTCTGTTTTATTTATCTGGTAGAATAGTTCTGGGTTCAATTTCCAATGTGAGAAATTAACTGCAAAAATTAATACCTGTGATTCTCATTGTTGTGATCGAATTTTATTTATGCCAGAATTTCTGATTCCTGAGTCTAACTCGGGGAATCAGAATGTTGTTGAGAATATTCACATCTGGTTGTCTGAAATCTTCAAGAAGGGATATTTTCAATTATTGCTTAAAGCAACAAAAATACACCATTACATTAAAAAATTTTGAGTTGTAACTATTTTTTTCTTCTGAGCCTTTATTTTTGTAAAATATCTATAGCTATCAGAGGTACATACCACTTTTTGTAAATTGCCCTCTTACTTGGAAGATGAAGGGGAGAGGCAGCCAGAGGGCAGATTTCAGTGTATCTTTTGAGGGTTGGATGACTTTTCAGGCTTTTTTGTCCGCACACCACTTTTTGTATGTCTGATTTCACTATAGCCAGCTCTGAAGGGGGGAAGTGTAGCAACTTTAGTAATGGAGTTTCTTTATAGCTGCTGAGATATCTTACGTACAATTAGTAAGCTCGCTGCTAACAGGGGTGGCATATTGTTGAGAATAAAGAGTTTGTAATACTTGGGGCTATAGTTAGTTGGTACTAATTTTTGTATTCCACTGGGTAAGCTTTGACAAAGACCTATCATTTCCCAAAGAAGCCATTCTTTTAAGAGAACATCTGTTGAAAGAGGCAATTTAAAATCTCCTAAAAATCCAGGGCATAATTAACACTATAGGGATACAAATATTAGTTTTCTAGAAGCTATTTCTGTTTTGCTTTATCTTGATGTTCAGTAACCTTTTCAAGTTGTTTTTCTTTTTTTTTTTTTTTTTTGTCACCATTTTGCAGTCAGTTTACAATTCTACATTCAGAATAAGCATCTGAACGAAACCAATAAAAACACCAACTGTAGCCCACTGATGTTAATTAAAAAAGAGAGAGAAAGTCCTGCAGTAGGGCAGTGTGATCCACTTCAGCTGCAGTAGGTTGAAGATGTAGGACTTATGCATTTGCAGAAAGCTCTTGGTATCTCAATATTCAACCATTATGCTACCCCCTTATATTTTTAAGCACTGTTTTATGTTAAAGTTATTAAAATTTAATTGACTAATATTGGAAGTCTCCACAGAGCAAATCAGAGTACACAGAGTAATGACTACTGTATAAAAAATCTGAAGAAAAAAACTGATTATTTTGGATTTAATCACCTGCTGTAGCAGCAGATACCTCTAAATAACTTAGTGTAAACAGCTTAGAACTTTTTGTGGTAGCAGGAAATGACAGTTTTATTTGCTGTTCATTTGCTTACAAGATAGAAAGAAGTGTGTGAAATTCAGCCCTCACTGAAGTTGATAAAATACTGTAATAGGCTTTGAGCCAAAATCCTTCATTTTGGCTTTTAGCCGCCTCTGTCTCTTCCTTGATTGTATGAAATGTAGTGAGATTTTTGCAGCAGGAAAAAAGAGTTCTTATTAGTGCTCTTGCTAAGTAAAAATGGCAAAAATACTACGGAACTACAACTAGAAAATATTATATCCACAGCTTGGGGCTGAGCATGTTTTAGAATATGGAATACAAATCATGAGCCATTTATATCTATTTTAACAGATTTCTGTATGTTACCCTGTTTTTAATAAATCTTCTGGGACATCCCTGTCTTTACTGATTATTAACATTCAACTTTTTCTCATATGATTTGAAAATATCTGACCCCGTGGCTCAAGCAAACCAATGCCTCTTAGGAGAGGCAATGAAAATGGTGTAGTCTCAAATCTCATATAATTAATTGAAATGGCTACTGTACAGTGAAGAAGTATTCCCACACTGGAATTCCAGTTATTCATTACCTTCTTTCCTTCTGGAAAATTGCAAATTTATTCTTTATAGAGGTCAGGCATAAAAGCTGTCTGTTGCACTAATGTGGAAAATGTTTTCCTATTACACCATCTCCATGCAAATAACAAATTAATGCAGCTTGTAGATGAATCTAATCACTGTAATTCAACATTCAAGGGAGCAAAAAATGATCATGCTTGTCTTCACTCTTCCAAGAATGACACCAGATTTTAGTTTTTTAATGCATGGCCTATTTAGCTCATTAGTTTTAATATACAGGTTTAACAGTCTTTCCTTGAGCAGTATCTTCAAAACAAGATGTTAAGCTCCCCAGGTCTGTAATCTCATATCAAGATGTGGTTATGGCCTTGCAGCTATCCTGCTATTTTATGCCCAGTTTTGTCTTTATGCATCCATCTTGTTTCTCTTTGAGACATTTAATTTATGTAGTGGGTCATTACAGCTTTCATTTGCCCGTACAGAGGGACCTTGGGGATAAGAATGCATTAAAATCAACTGCCCACCCCCAATCTCTCCAGTGATTAGGAGTCTTAACTATGCTGTTCAACACCCTTATTTGAAAAAAAATGTGTTAGTTTACTAAACTTCTCTGTCTTACCAAGGTCAGAAATCAGCTACTTCTCAAGAGGATTTAAACTTCTGTCAACTCTACCTGCATTAAAATTAGCTACTACATCTTTAACACCTTCAAAATGCTTTCAGAAATACTTTCAGTTGCCTGACTGCATTCATTCTTTGGTCTTCCTGTTGCTTTTGAGCCTAGCAAAGACTCCTTGCTTGTTTTTTGAAGAGTTTTGTGTAAACTGTCTCTTGTTTCATGCTGCTGCCCCTTCATGCACTCGTCTTACATTCCAGAATGATCTAGGGTTTAAAAAGTTATGGTGATGTGTAATTGCCCTCCCACGGGGTTTTTTATTAGTTTTACCTGTTCTACCTTGAAACCCATTCAAAAACGTAAAATAAAAAAGCAAAGAAAAAGGGAAGGCTTTTTCACTGGAGGACCTAGTGCAAAAAGATCCAACAATTTAATTGAATGGATTTTGAATCATATTTGTCAAGAAGTAGAAAATGGTTTGAAATATTTTTTTCAAATCTGGATCTTTCTCAAATCCTGCCTTGAAATAAAAAATAACAAAACAAACAAACAGCACCCCCCGCCCCCCAAACCCCAAAAAACAACCAACAAAGCAACCACAAAATAAATCCCATGCTTCCTCACCTTCTCCCAGGCCAAATCCATTCCCATTTCTTGGTCAGAAAGAAATCTTCCTCCACAGGTCGGACTGTTGCCTTGTCCAGCGATACTTATTACACACAAGAGAAATGCAAACTTGGACTTCAATGCGAGGTACTGCTGGGTGTTTTCTTGAATTTTTCCTGTCCCTGGGGGCCTATTTTCCTGCCCCTTTAAGATACTGCCTGTTCAGCAAGGAGGAGAATGTTCAGTCATTCTTGTCAGTTTGTTCTGAGATAAGAACCTGGGCTCCTCTGACCTACTCCTACTCTGTGACTATGTGACAAACGCAGTAAAATTAGTCTGAGAGATCAATGAGATACATTTCCTTTGTTGATGAGTGGCTTTGTACAGTTTGTATGCTCACTGAGTGGCACAAGTATTTAGCTATTCATTTTGTATTTGAAAGTTATGCTGGTTTTTGATGTTCTTTCTAAGCTTTTTCTGTACTTTCACTTGAAATGCATTGTCTCCTGAGTTTCTGTAGTAGTTCAGTGGACATCTTGAAGAAACACTTGTGCTGTACATAATTTCTACTTGCTATGCTCTCTCTTCCCCTTGTTTGGCAGGGAGCTGGTAAAAGGATCCTGTACTGTTCTTTCAGATGCTGTGTGTCCCTAGAGGACTGGGAGGGAGGAACTGCCTGTTCCTTTACCTGACTTAAGTAGGCAAAACCAGGAGAGAAAGGGTGTTATTTTTTTTTTTCCGTTTTCCAACCTTTTCTATTTGGCAAACAGCTGTTTATGCAGGCTCATTCTGTCCCTCTGTTATCCTAAAATGCTTTGATCTTTATAGGTTACTATCTTTGGGACCCACTTTTCTTTTGCTGCATTGTTTCAGGGGTGCACGTGTGTCTGTGTGTACTTGCCAATATGATCTGGGTGTCACATTGAAAAAAGAGTGATAATCTTACAGTTATTTCTGCTATATATTATAGATAGAGGAAGACTTTAGCCAGCAATACTTACTGCTTAGAAGGAGGTATGTCTTTGTCAAAACTTCCTCAGATCCAAAAGTCTATGGAAGATTGATACATCTGTAGAGAGGTACATGATTCAGCTGGGCAGTCACCATGTGAGAAGTTGGGACTGATCAGGGAGTACATTAATGAGAGGAGTGGTTTGGTGGCAAAGGGGTGTGACTGTTAACAGGGCTAACTCTTAGAGGGATTGTAGATGCATGGCTCCTCCTGTGTTGTAATAATTGCTTGAAAAAGCAAAATCTAGAAAATAATGGTTCTTTGGAAATGCTGAGTGAAATAATGAGCTGCATTTTTTCCTAGTATATGTCTGCCCCTAAGTGCTGTGTTTACTTTTTTGACTGAAGTAAAAACCAAATAAACCAAAATCTAGAAGACAAACTCACTTGAAATTCATCAAGTTAAATGTTGTTGGATTCTTTTAAATCTTGTCTTCTGTATATTTGCTGACAATTATAATGGGAGATCTATCACATGAGGTGGAGTTTGTGCATGTAACAAAGCAAAGACCAAAAATGCCTGCCTTTTGTTTTCGTTTGGTTTTTGGTAGGAACTCAGGTTGTTCAGTTAACCACAGTTATAAGATTTTAACTGTATTTAACTTTTAACAGCTGATAAATGGAAAGGAATTCAGAGCTGAATGGAACACAGACAAACAGTAAAACCACTCAGAGTTGCTGGTTTCTTAAGTCAGAGATTATTGTCAAATTTTGTGGAATAACCATAAATGATGCTGTGTTCACATGTAAACCCTTATCTGCTGAGTCTCTGCCCTTTTATATTTGCAACAGACAGTGGAGACTTGGCAAGGATTTGTCCAAAATAAAATTCTAATTATGATTTTTTTGTCTGCTAATGAAGAGATGGAAGTTTAATAGATTCTCAAGGCAAAAAGGAAAGGTTCTGCCCTAATGCATTATATTTCTCAACTTGCAATGTATTCAGTAATTCAAAATAGACTTTTGCATACCATGCATGCAAAATTCATTTTAGTCTTTACTGAATATACAAAACACATTACGAGTATTGTGCAAGTAATTGGATGAGTAAAATTCTCAAAAACTTAAGGGACGATAGTATTTGAAGCTGTTCCATTATTAAGTGCATGTTTTGTGCAAGGAAAGCCAGAAAGAGCAGAAATGTTACTGGTAAATTTCTTGCTGGTGTTTCCTAATTTTTTTCAGAGAGACATAAACCCAGCATTTTTTCCTTCTTAGACTATTTTGTAGAATTTTCAATGTTTCTTTAATTTCCCTTCTTTATCCCAATGGGCTGTTTGTTCCAGCTCTGCTGTTTTTAGTGTATTCTGGGCTAAAAGTTTCTCCTGGGTTACTCAGCAGGGGATGCTGACCCAGAGCTCACTAATGACTTTCCTGGAGTTACCGGATTTTCCCAGTGCACAAACCTGTGTTAGCAACACGCTCTATATTCAGTGAAATACCTGTGTCTATATTCCCATTATAGGTCAGATTTTAAGATATGCCTGAAGAACGTGAAAGAAACTCTCAAACAGGACAGTTTTTTCAACATGGCACCCAAAAATGAGCATTAACTTAAATCCTCCTTTCCTCATGTAGGAGTCTGAAGGTAAAACAGTATCACTAAATGATTTGTCACATGTATTTCAATATCCAGAGGTTCATTAAAGTTTCAGTGCTGATCTATGAAAAATACAGTTTATTAGTAATAAAAGCATTCACACCTTGCATCTTCAAAGCATAGCACAAATATTAACTTGCTTTTGTTATGTAATATGTATGGGTGTGTAAAATGATGTATGAGTGAATTATCTCTCACGCACCAATTTTTTAAGGTGTTTGAGCTTTTTATGCCTGAGGGAGTGGCTTAAACAACATGTTGTTCTTGGCTACTAAGAACTGCATTCCCTTCCAAATGGGAATATATCGCTCTGTGTGGGGAACTCTGTCTGAAGGCTTGAATCAGATAACTTTAATAGCAGTAGTGCCCCATTTCAGGAAATTCCTGATGTGACATTAGATTCCCTATTGCTGGCATATTTATACTAAAATAAAACTAATTGAAAGAATATGTTGGCCAAACTGTGTTCACATTTGAAATCTATTAGCTCACCTATTGAAGGGGTGTATATCCCATGACTGTTTAAAATAATTCTGTGAATCTTTGTATATTCTTTGTTGCTCAGTCTGATGCTTCATTTAAGAAACTGCAGGATACCCAGAACAAATACCTGAGGGACAGTCAGATTCATAGTCTGCTTTTAAGCCATTAGACCCATTTATGCCAGTATGTTACTAGCAGAGAGACATTTAGTAAAGGTTAACTTCGTACAGCTTATCTGATTTTCAGCATTCATCTAAAAATACGGATTTGGGATGGACTCCATGTATTTTAAATAAAATAGTTAACATATTGATTATTTTTCTCTATGTAACTTCTCTGTAGAGAGTTAGCAGCCAACTTTGACTTGTGTTCATACATTTATTGTCAGGTTATATGAAAGAGGTAGGTATTTCAGTCTTTAACATCAACTACCAGGAGTGGAATAAATAATGACCTCCATATAATATGCCATCAGATGTTCAGTCATAAAAACGAAATTGCCTTTTCCAGAATGCATGCAGAAATAGGGAGTTCCCCCAAAAAACTGTGTGCACACATGTTGTGGATAATATGTCCTACCACAGCTCTGTTCATGGATATAACTTGGCATCCACGATGTTGCTTATTGGTGAAGGGAGTGAAGCCACTTACCCTGATGGTGCCTTCTGTGCGGGGGCTGCGGGGCTGGGGCTCTCTTACCCTTGTGCTGGTGGCCACACAGGAGCAGCACAGCTCGGTGGCTCCTCCCAGTGTGAGCGGGGGCCTTGGCACCCACTGGGGGTCTTTGGCTTTGTTTCTCATTAAAAAAAAAAAACACACACAAAACACAAACAAACAACAACAACAACAAAAAGAAGAATCCTGCTTGTTAGGGATAGCTGAAAGCTGTAAGCAGAATCTTTTTTCCCTTGGCTGTTTCAGTAAATAGCTGTTGTAATTGGAGACGTACCATGAGATGTTAGGTGGAATTATGGTTTGGTAAGACTTTGTTGAAAATACTTCAGGATTTGAGGCAATTCTCTCAGGTTTTGAAGGGAAACCTTGTATTGACTTCAATACATGGGTCAAGGGTTTGCCTCCTGTGTGTGGGATGTACTCAGATTTCTGAGCACTGCCTTTGCCACTCTCACTACAAACTTCTTTCACGTTGGAGACTGTGCTGGGGTTAAGATAACTGATACACACTTAGCTTTAATAGCAGCTCTTGTCTTATTAGGAACCATGTGTTTTAAAACCTTTTCAGAACTCTGAAAAATGACTATCACTGTGAGAGACTGGCTTTTTCACTACCATTTGTAAATGTTTTGATCAATATTTATGTAGAATTTTATTTTTTGTTTCTTTTTCAATATTTTATTTTATGCCTAATAGCAAAAAGCATAACTGAGTTTTAATGTTGTGGGAAACATCTACAATATAATTAATTTTTATTTATTTCTTGTCTGGTGGAACACCACCAGCTTTTATGCAGGATACAGGTGTCGCTGCATTTCAGGTCGATTGGCTTCAGTTAGACCCTGAATTTTGTATATGAACAACAGGCACAAATAGAGAATAGTACTGCTTTGATGGAAGAAAAGGGTCCTGGGAGACCAACATTTCATATAGTCCTGTTTTTTAGTGTGTAAAATTTCCTCATATTTCAAGCCTAATTTTTCAGATTTGTGTATTTGGTGTTAGAGTTCCATCGTAACCAGTAATACAGACCCCTTGATACCCATTATAAATCAGCTTGTTTGTTACTGATCTTTCCTACTTAGCAAGTTAGGAAATATAAAACCACACCTGAATAAAGCATCCTAAAGTGTTTAATTACTGAATCTTCTGCTGCTGTCATGGTCTTTTGCATTTGCTACGTTTCCTCTCTTGCTGTATTAGGGTGTAACATTGTATGATAATGTTTTCTTTCTTCTTTCATGCATTTTTTGTATTTACCCTCATGTTGCAACTACAGGCTGCTTTTTTAAGTTTAAAATTTGTAATCAGTCCGAAGCGACCTTGTCTTCTTTTCCTTCTCTCTACATCTACCCTAATCATGTGTAGCAAACCACCCTCAGATTAGCACCGTAACCCCTCAAAATGTCTCTCTTAGAAACCTTTCATTCTCCTAAATGCTTCATAGTGAGGAAAACTGGCTTGCAAGCAGCCTTGCCCTCACTGTGCTCCAAAGGACACTGCATGTATGCCTACTTCTTCTGAGTATCTTTGCTAAAAAAGCTCTAGATCTTACCTTGCAGAACTTGCAAATCACTGGTTTCTCTCCACTTCAGATTCTTAATTGCTAGTATATGTAGCCCTTATAAATTGTGCAGAGAAAGCTTGAGGAGTAGAAATTGAAATAGATGTAAAGACATTCCCTGATTCTGTAGCCTGTCACTGATCTAATTTCAACCCACTTGTTTACAGGGACTACTTCAGAATTATATAAATATTGCATAAGAACACTACCAAATTAAATCCAAATGGGAGTAAACTATATTGCTTATCTTCTTGGAGGACTTGGGGTCTTGTACAAGTTCATCACAAAAGTGAGTTTTCCATCAAACAGATGTTTATTTTAACCTAGAAAAGTTTCTTTAGTAGAGATGTTCACCATTTGGAAAAAGCCTCCAAAGTTATTATGCCACCTTATTGCTTAGATATCCTCATATATTTCTTGTTATTCTAGTTGAGTACTACATACAGACAGAGGTTGCCAATAAAGTTTATTGTAGGAGCTAAGTGTCAATATCTGTAGTACCCCCTGCCTAGGGTGCTTGTAATTAAAATGCCACAGATAGTCTGGGAGAAGCATGAAAATTTGATGGCAAATTGATTTCAGGTTCATCTTGAAATTTGTCCTCAGCTGGACTCAATACTGCTGGCAGACATTGGATGGCTTTTGTCAAAAGGGTTTGCTGGGATGAGACAGAGATGCCTTGATCTGAATATTAAATACAGTGCTCTGCTTATGACAGTTTGCTCCCTGCTAACACGTTCCTTTTCTCTACACATTTTATTGTGTGGGGAATGTTTAGGGTGGCATCCCTTTGTTTTAGTAAAGAAAATATGTTGCTTACAAATATTTTGGTACAATAAAGAGCAGACGTACAATATTACCTTCAAACCTAAACATACAGCTTCAAAACTTCTAAATTCGATAGATGTTCTCAAGATTAAGCTGAGCTGCACAAAGAAAAGGCAATAGGTAAAATCTGTGTCAGTGATGGTGTTGGAGAAAGGAAATCCCATGTAAAGGAATCTTTACTTATAAGAAAGAATTTATTTTTTTTTCCTCAACTATTTTGATTTATAGAGAAAGTACTTGGAGCAAATATTTATCTTTATTGCTGTCAACTTAGAATCTTACAGTAAGTCCAGTATAGACCTTTCTTTTCACAGATCTGTTCTTAGCAGTAATCTCCTGTTCTAGTAAGTATTTGAAATAATCTCATGATGACAGCTGGTTATTTTAAAGTATTTTAACAAATCAGAACAGTGGTTTATTTCCAGAAAATAAAGATTATTTATTTTAAATGTGTGCTTTGTTTCAGGAATGCAAGTTTGTTTCATTAATATTATTCCAGGGTTAATTTGGGTTCTTTTAAAATGAACAGTTTTGTCTGTTGTTAAGGCCCAAATATTTACTTAAAGCTTTTGCTTATGTTTTCATTCTCCAAAAACACACCAGCCAACACTTAGGAAGAGGAAGAAGTGAGAGGGGAAAATAGAATAAGAGTGGCTCCTGAGTGCTCTTTATGTTCCACCTGTGGAAGAATTAAGCGAAGGTTTATCATGACCTCCTGACCAGGTCATCTCCCTTTCAATTGCCACAGCACTTCACTAGTTCTTGTAACAGGTTCTTCTGTCCCTTCTTGTGTTAGTATGTGGACAATACTCAAGTGGAATAAAATATTGTTTAATATAACTTAAACATTGATTTCTTCTCAATGTTTCTCTATACCTAAATGATACAACTTTTTGCAAAAGTAAAAAAAAGGGATTTTGGACTTAGCTGGAGGTAATTTGATACTACTCCTATGGGGAACTGAAATCGTGTGGTTATGAGGAGAATTAGACCTGGATAGTCTGGAGTTACCATTTTACTTAATTTTGATTTTTTAAATATCTGAACTGTTTGCTCTGAACATTTGATACTCCATTTTTCCTCTTCTCTTCCCTGCCACATTTAAAACTAAAATAATCAACTCTTGCAGTAGAAGGAGACTCTCTTTGGCACCTGAGATCCAAAATGAAGTATCTGATCTCATTTCAAATGGTCAATTTATTTCCTCCTTTCCTGACACTGGTAAAATTGTGTTTTTATTTCCAGCTATGATAGATTTGTTCACTTGGTAAATATTATATGTTACAGGAGTCTTTATTTTTTCATATAATCTTTGTTTACAAAGTCAATACAATCACTTGGAAAATATGTAGCAAACACCACAGTATATTAGAATCTTGTGTATTGTGTTTGCTGTAGGTACAAATTCAATACAGCTACTCTCCAACAATTGACATGTCAAGTAATATATCAGCCATTGGTATATTACTTTTTGCTCATCCTATTACTACTTATCAAAACCAGCTCACCACCCACACTCCTCATTAAGGGCTATTGCTTCAGGATGCTGAGCAGGCTCAGGCCTTGTTGGTGTGAAGAGCAGATTCTCAGAAGCCTTAGTGGAGATGTCGGGCTTGTAACAGAACTGGATACTAAATTATTAGCACAAAAATCACGCAGAGAGAAAGCTGAATTTTCAATGAAGAAAACATTTCTTTACATTTTCTTGGAGTAAAATTAATTTAAATGAACAGTAAACAATTTCCATACAAAACTAGTTTCCTATACACAATAGAATAAATGTAAGTGAAACGGGACTTTGCGTATTTTGAAATAACTTTGCTTATTAGTTCTGCCTTTGTGCTTCTCCTGCATCTGTGTTCTTAGCCTTTCTCTGAATCATGAATTACCTTTTGTGTCATGCAAAGTAGAAGAAAGATGGATTGTAAACTGGAGTAAAGTCAAGTGACCTTCATTCTGTTCCTGACCCAGGCTGTGACCTGTTTGAGTGACTTTCTACAAATGAATTTGTATCCTAGATTCTGTGTTTTACTGGTACAGGACTGCAAAGCAAGTCAGTTGCACTTTTCTATTTTACAGAATTATTTTAGATTCAGAGCTCTAAGTGCTGTGTGCTTAATATTACTATGAAATACGAAATTTTAACTGTTGTGGTTGTTTTTTTTTTTCAGCCATCTTTCTTACCTGCTTGTTCTCAGTGTTAATTCACTATATTCACCATTTAGAGAGTGGTATTTTTTTCAAGGCACAAAGCTTTTTCAGGTGGCCTAATATATATACTGATGAAACCCAGTTTTGTTTTATTTATTCTTTTTTTCACTGCTGACAGGATTGTTATTTGTCTCCTTGTTATTTCTACAGAACAGCAATAATTAAGCTACCTAGTGCTCTTTGAATGCAATCTCATTACTCACTATACAATGTCATTACTATCTTTAAGCCCCTCCCTGCCTTCAAGAGCTATTACATGACCTCCAGATCTCTCTTAGACTCCATGTATTACTATTAGAAGACATCCACACTGGGAAATCAGTCTGTTCCTGTTTTTGATTAATATTTTATCATCCACAAGAGGAAATGATATTCTTTAGCAACACTAATAAGTAATTGAGCAGATGAGATACCCTTGGTGCTTCGAGATAGTGGTATGTACAGGCTGTAAAATAACAACTTTAGATATGACTTAAGATACTAAATGGAAAAAAAACAACACACAACACCAAAATCAGAAGGGCTACACTGAACCATCAGTAACAATATCAGCAGAAAGCAAATATTAATAATGCCATTGTTAGCAATGGGTTGTCAAAAACATGGTAAAAATGTATCTTATTCAAATAGATGTTCAGGAGATATTTTCTCAGAAGTGACTGATCCATTGACTTTAAGTAAATGTGAAAGAGAGCCAGTGAAACCCACATAAAATAGACAGTCAAAACTGCTATTTTTTAAACACAGAAGTTGTTCAAAGGCTTTTTTACCTGCTACTTATATCAGTATCAACAAATATTTAGGACTAGTATTTTAAATTCTTGTTAGCTACTCTGGAGTTACATGTTATGAACTGAAGGAAATGGTCAGTAGTATGGGCAGTAGTCTTTGCAGTAAATAATGCACTTGACAAATCTCCTGGCAAACCTGTGTTTTGCTGTCTCAGGCTTAAAAAGTCTTCATTTAAAAGCTAAATTTGGGCAGCCCTGTCACATAATTGGCTCAAAAATTGTACTGATCGATATACGTAGGAAAAAGCATATGTGCCTATGATGAATTGTATTATATCAAAGTGAGTGAAGACACAAGAAAAACATGTCTTAAACATCTAAAATTCACTGTTTCTTCCTGTTTCCCCCAACAGGAATATAAGCCTTTATACTCTTATTGGAAAGTATATTGTAGAGAACGCGAGCAGTAGAGGCATGATGATAGTGTAGTGATTTAAGGTCTCTGTCATCTGTTGATTATTTTCTTTTGAAACTCTATAGGAAATTTCCAGATATGTGATGTTACTGTCTTTATGTGCTATTGGTGCAGTCCTTTGGGTATTTATAACCAGGTATTACTTTTTAAACTTAAATTATAAACTGGTGAGATGTTGTCCCTGAAACAGCAGAGGAGGGGAGTATGATGTGCAACAGCAAATCCATCAGTCCTGGTGGTTTCATGAGCACTTCTGCCTAGAAGTTGCATGAGAACTTATTTATTTTGAGTTTTTAAAATCTAAAGGCCTTCGCAGAGATCACAAACAAGAAATACAAAATAATGGATTAACAATCTGGTTATATTAATTAAATTATGAACATAAAATTTGAAGTTATAAGAAAACCCTTTGGAATGACTATTACTTTATTCCCCAAAGTAGGGAGATGTGTGTATGTTTGTGTGTATGGGGACTACTCTGTATCTTAATGCTAGGATTAATGCTAGAACGGACGTTATGAATTAATCATGGGATTTAATTTACCAGAATTATTTTTTTGGCATTGAGCCCCTGTAATTAGCATCTTAAACACAAGTGGTTTTGGTTATCTTTATGACAGTCAAAGCAAAACCTTCTGCCATTAATTTCTTGAGAATTGTTTAATAGACAAGAACTAATTTTGCAACTAGATTTGAAAATGAAATGAGTTCATTTAATGTGATGGGTGATAATGGCCTCCTTGCTTGCAAGTTGGTCTCATTTCTGTAAGTTCATTGGATTTATCATCCACACTGAAAGCTTTGGAAAAGAACTTGGGCAGAAAGAGGAAAGAGTTTGGTTTTCATTTTTTTTTCCATGTGTTCTGTATTTTAGTGGGTTATAATTTTTATGCAAACACAGTCAGATTAGTTTAATCATCATGTGACTTCACTGCTTAGAAGCCAAGAATCAAGTATATTCCAGACTACATGTGTGAGCTCAGGTACCAGCTGGTCTCCTAAAGCTGAGTTTGAAGCAGGAAATGAGGCTACCAATCAACAGTGTTTTGCTGACTATTAATTAAGTTGATCTCTTAAATGTCATTAAGTCAGATTATTTAACAAAGTAACTTGTGAATCTTTGTCATCTTAGAATATGTTTTCCCCCTCATTATTTAGCCACGGACAGAAATAATTCAGTTAACCCTTATTTGTTACTACTGCCTAGTTTAGATGCAGTCAGCAGTTTGTTTCTGTCCTTTGGAACTTGCCAGCTGTGTGTTGTTGCCTACCAAAACCTAGAAACTGTTCTTCCAGTGACAACAGCAACTAGATAATGTATTTTCCTTTCCTCTCACTGTTAATAGAAAATGAGAGGATGACAGGTTTGTCCAAGTGAGAAATCTTGGTTTTCCATTCATTTCCCCTGGGTAAGTCGTACTTTATATTACACAGGTGCACCTGAATGGCCGGCAGTTGCGGGTCAAAATCTTCACCCTGCCACTCTTAATTTGCCTAAAAGGAAAAGCAACTTGCTGGCACACTTGGTGTGGTGGAAAGCATTAGCCACTGCTGCAGGGGGCCATGCATAGGACGTTAGCACAGTATCTCAAAAGAGGAATCAAGAGCAGGAGTTTGTAATTCTGAGCAGAATATACTTCCTCTGTTTTTTCCACTGGGACCATGAACTGTGTGTCCCTTACAAGCTTTAGAGATCTCTGCCTGAACGACTGCCCTGATTGTGAGTAGGAGCATTTGTGCAGATTGGAGCAGGGCTGTGAACGCCTAAATGGTACCAATAGAGGCCTGGAGTGCTCAGCCATCCTTTTATATTGCTTTGCTCTGTTGTTGCCTCTCTTCACTGAGCTAAACTGTGTTCATTTTCAGCTGTTTGGGGTCTACTGCCAGTACAGAGTGATGTTCTCTTTCTCTACCAGATTTCCCTCCCTGTTAAGCTAATTTTCCTTTTATTGTAGTAATTAGAAAAGGGCTTTGATCACAAGTTCAGTCTTTCTCAGAGTTCAGAAACAAAATACATTGTGCTTGGATCTTTGTCATTAGTGGGCATTCCCCAGATATAACTGGTAAACAGCATTTCTTTACCCCATCTCTCACAAGCGTGTGAGAGCTCTGACTTGCAAGCCCTTACTCTGAGACTGCAGTAATTTCATTAGCCAAAAGTGTAATTACATTATGAAGAAACAGCAGACTCCAATTTCATGACCTCCTCTGTTTTTTCCCTAGTGAGCCATGAGCTAGATAAGTCTAGATTTAGTTTTGCATTTATTTATACATTTAAAAACACTGTGATCTCTTGCAGCCGTGAGCTGGGTACGATGAAGAAAATGAATCAAGATAACTCATGAGTTTAATGTTTGGGCTGCTTTTAAATGGAATCCTTTATTTTTTCGTTTTACTACACCTCGGTTATTATGTTTTTCACAATTACTCTAAGGTGAATTAACTAGAAGAATAGATGGGAAAAGAATTATGCTTCTCATTCTTATGAAAGAGAATTGATTAGTTGTAGTTAACTGGTGTGTTTCTCATGTGGTAGCTAGGTAATCACGTGGGGTTCACACCAGACTGTCACCACCAATGGTCAAGGCACAGTGTGATACTAGTGGAGTATATTGTAGACACTTTCTCCTTTTCCTTTAACAATTTTAAAATCTCCTATTCCCTTTCAATAGAATGATTAATTTATTTCTAAATGTCTATAGTATACATATGTTGGTGAAAGATGACCTTAGATTGCTGTATTTAGAAATACATAGGTAAAGTATTCTAGTTTATATTCATCTTAATGGTCTTGTGAAAAAAAAAATCCTGTGTGCATTCTAGATAATTAGAAATTAGAGAAAAGATAGTGCCAGGGCTTCCAGTTCCTTTTAACTCTTAATGAAAAATACTGTGCAAATACCAAAGTAAAAAAAAAAAAAAAAAAAGTTTTAATGTCATTGTCCCTAACCTGCAACTGAGTTGCCTTTGGTTGTGATTGCCTGCCACTTCCAGAGGAGGCTGATTTGGGTCAGTACTCCGTTTGGACACTTTCCATGAAGACCTGAACATCTATTGCTTGTTGCTAAAGTGATGTTATCCAGACATAATTCTAGGCCCTGAAGCAGATCTGATATAAACCCAGGATTTTGGCTTCCTGCATCGGTTATTACTTGTCTGTTTTTGAGAGCAGGGTTATTTGGTCTACATATCAGCCAAAATTTTACTTTGGTTTACTGAATGTAACCTGCCAGGTGTTTTTACTGATTTTTTAACAGGAGTAGATATTCTTGATTTGAAAGTACAGACTGCAGTATGCTACTGAAAGCCTTTAAAGATCTACTTACTTCTGCTCATTATAAACTACTGCATTTGGTATAACATCTGTCTTGAAAGAGTGAGTTGTGGGCTTCAGTCTGACAGGTAGCCACACTCCATTCAGGACATGCTTTTTTCTTGTATGATGAAGAATGGGTCCATTCTTAATAGGCTGTAATTTTTAATTGCTCTCACATGATGAGGAGATACAGGTGTTTCATGTCTTAATTGTTTTTCAAAACCGAATTAATAAAGCAGAGGTTCTTACATACCTGCCTATAGCTTCCAGGATTCATTAATCTATGAAAACTGTTTTCTGTTTCATCTCCAAAGCAGAGCATTGACATGCAAGTGTGAACTTAAGTGTGTGCACCAATGCCATGACCGCACCATTGTAATGAAGATGAAATGACTGTAATGATGACCTTTCTGTGCCTTTGTCTATACCATGCCCTTCTCTTTAACAGAGCACCTTTCAAATGAACATGTTCTGAACTCTTGAACTGTTCATTCTCTTCACTGAGCTTATTGCTCAATCTGCAGTTTATCATTATGTGTCTCCAAAGACTTTGTGTTTCCTTATATTTGACATCTAGATGGAATTTTTCATAACCCTTTACTAGTCATAAATTGGATTGTTAGGGGATTAAGTTAATCTTGTTTCTTTATAGTAGCCTTGGATTTTTAAAACCCTAATTTAGAGAGGTTTCTTTATTTGTTCTTCTCCAATCTGCAGGAATGGAAAAAACCTTTATGCCGTAAGATTCTGTATTGCAGGAATTATTTATTTCTGCTCATTTTGAAGTGAATAGTACCTAAGAGGTACACTTGAGAAGTTGTTTTGTCATGTTTTTCCCATATTACTATCTCTCCCTTTCTATCTAAATAGCAGCTTCTGCAAATGACCCAAAGCAGTGCATCATCAGATAAGCAGCGTGTCAGTGAACAGACTGCAGAAGAATGTGTATTTTTCTTGTTCCATTGGGAGGGGAAATAGGAAAAAATGACTTACCACTTGAGGAAATTGTTATGGTGTGTTAGTCATAGCTTAGCTTTTGCTTTCTTTATCAGAAGGTACTACTCCCAACATTTTATATACTTTTTATTAACCAACTAACAGCTCATATTAAAAATAAAAGGAGGGAGGCAAAACCCTACACCTTTTTAAGAGTGCTTCAGAGCCTTTTTGTCTTCTGCCAGTCACATAGCAGGTAACCATTTTTATTTATTTGAAAGGAGATTTGTTGTTGTTTTTTTTGTCAAGAAAACTAAATATGATATACTATAAGCTATGTGATAAATTAAAACAATAGAAAATAATTTCTGATATCCTGAGAATTATCAAGCTGTTCTGTATGAAGATAGTGGTGTCAAAATCCTCAAAATACCATGAATAGTAATACAGTGCACATCAGTAAGGTCAGTCATTAAAGCCAGTTTATAATATGAAGAAAGCATAGTACTTGAGGCATACATGAAGGCTAAAAATGTGTATTACTTAAATATAGTGCTTCTATTTAAGCAACACACATTTATTTTTTTAGTAAATCAACATTTTTTAGCTTTCTTTCTCCAAAAGGTTCAGATTTTTTGGACTGGTTATAGAAGATGAAAAATCTTGAGAGGTTCCTTGACCTCTTTTTTGATCCCTCTGTCCCTAAACTCCAGCAGTGACTTGAACTCTGACACTGAGAATGGGGAGATGTAATTCTTCATTCCAATGTCATAAAACCCCACATTCTACTCAAGGTATTTAAAATTTTTATTTTTCATTGCAGTGTAGTTCATGTCAGCTAACATCACACATAAAGGGGGAGGCTCTCAAAGGCTCTTATGTTTATCTAGCTCTGTCTCTAGTGAAGCCTTTGGAAAAATTTCTGTGGTGTTTGACTTATTCTGCTTATTGTCTTCTGGTTTATTATTTTCATTTATTGATTGATTGCATCAATGACCCCCAAACCACACCAAAACTTTTAAATATAACTTTTTTTAAACTTCACATCATTAGTAAGATTATAATTATGATTTTATTAACAAATATTTGTGCAGATGCATATATGCATAGTTATTAGAAACAATAGCAAGGCATAGGGTTGCTTCAGGAAATCAGTATTGGCAGCTGGGAAAGGAGAACATGGGGCAGAGAATAAATGAAATCTGACTTGGTGTGGAGAAGAAAATGCCCCATGTGTATTAGAAGGCATTTCAGCCTTTGTTCTAGGCCAGTACTTCCAAGGAGGAAAGGTGTGAGCTGAAGGCTGTGATTCTTTGTCTCCCTGCCTATTTGATGCTCTGTTAAGGTAGAGAAAGATATTACTTGCTGATATGTTAGATACTTCATTTTTAAATGATCATAAATTTTTGCCAGCATTTAATAAGTGTAGGTTTACTGTGCAGAGGAAAAGAGAATATACCAAACCAGGAGAACACTTATGGAAGAGGAGATATTGTTAAACAAAGGATGGAAAACAGCTTGTCTGTGAAGCAGCTGATAGGTTGGGGCATAAGGCTGACTTTCAAAAAAATGGTGGAAAGACCATAATTTGAAAACTTTAATCTATATTTCTATCCCTAACAGAAATAAAGAAATGCAGATTTGAAGCTGTTTAAAAAAACGCTCAAAAATCTATTTGCTTGTGGAACTCATGGCTGTGTGTCAGGCCAAGGATTTACTAAATAAATATTGATAACAAAAATACATCAAATAATGCAAAATAATAACATTTCTTTTTGAAAAATAGTCCTTTAGCTGAACACTGCAAGGCTCTTTTTAGAGCTTCCAGAACTAGCTGTTTTCAGAGAAAATGCTGTTTATTTCATAGTAGACCACTGACTGGTGAAATCCTTCTGAGGAGTTCTATCCATCTCTATTTTTACTTGTTTACACTAGGGGAAAATGATATGTTTATTTTGGAGATATAAGCTTTTTAATTGTCTTACTACACTTTTCCATCAACCCAGATGGTGATAGCATTTTATGACTGCATTTCTCAAAATTTAGGTTTAGAAGACCCTTGTGTTTCAGTTCTAAGTACTATAGAGACTTCTCATATTACTAATACGAAACTGGCATCAAGGCAGCATTCACTCTTTCCAAAGCAGTTTACCACTGTGACATTAATTTACAGTACTGAGCACTGTGGAAAGTTTCATCAAACTAAGAAGTTAGTTTTGATTTGTTACAGCACACAGTGGGTGTTCACAGCATATGTTTTTATTTAATCCTTCAAAGGGTTTTCAGGAAATAACAGCTAGCATGTGATGAAATAATACGAAGAGACATTACTAACATTTTAACATTCTACGGATCATTATACTTCGTGCATTTTGGAATTATGCTACATTATATTTATGGTTTCACTTTGTTCTTGCAAGCCATGCTCTGCTTGGTCTTACGAAACAACACATGGCTGGAAAGGAGGGTGGTGGAGCTAATAAGGGTCCTGTCTTAACTTGCAGAAGATTTAAAAAGCTCCCTCAAAAGATATGCTGGGTTTAGAGCAAAGGCATAGCTGGAGGAAGCTAGAAAGAACATGAAAAACGTGTCTCTCCTTTAGACAGGAATGCATCAGTTCTGCCATGCACATTCCACCTTGTCGCAAGAGTTGCACAGAGTTGCTTTTTGCTATTTTGTGATTTCATTTGTGACTGCTTATTAAAATATGATACATGTTTTTGAAGTCTTGTAAAAAACAGAAGAAATACAGTTCTTAGAGTAGTGACTTCTGATGTCACAATTACATGAAAACTCTGTTCAAATTCCCTTCTACAAGGTTCAGCACTAAAATAGGGAAAAGGCTATGAGTAAAAAGTACAGATATTATTTTTTTCAACTATTCTACTGCAACATCCTTTGCAAGTGCCACCCCACAGTCTCTGATGTGCTTGCCCTGAAAACTCTTCTGACCAAGAGAATTACTGGTGTTCACTATGGGAGCTGTGGTGATAATTTATTCCATTTATTTTTAGAAACTTGACTGAGGTGTCTTAGTTAAGGGTTTTGTCTTCCTCTATGGTTATTTAGTCTTTAAAAGGCATTTCTTCCCATCTGTGATTCACGTACCTTAGTTAAGTGTGTGAAGCAAAGTGGGATGAATATGGCCCACTTTCTAGACTGTATAGTACCAGACATTTGGATTAGGGAATCTGATTTCTTGGCTGCTTCCCTGACTGCTTGGCATTAATTTTCTTGGTTGCTGGGGACAGCTGTCGACATACGTCTTGGTTTTAATGGGGAAAAAAACAACAACTCATTATATCCATGGAGATCTTTCCTCCAAAACAAGAATCTCAAGCAGCTAATGCAGCTTCTGTGGTTTTATTTGTTTGTTTTAAATCAGGTATTTCATATATTACTGAAATGACTTGCACAAGTGAGTAGGTTCAACTGCATGTCCAGTAGAAATATTCACTTTCTTTTTCAACAGTGAACAAAGGAAACTTCCCTTTGAACAATATATAGACAATTAGTAACCTGGAAAATGAACCTCTGGATGACTCTGCTGAGAGTCTCAGTGTTTGTAGTTGTTACAGGTGTAGGAAGCTCTTAGAGCTCAGGTGGCAGTAGACTGAAAATTACTTCAAGGTAATCTGTAAAATAAATTGTATTTTAGTGTTTCATGCCTTACATATACTGAGACACTTAAAGTGTGTTTTGGATCATATAATCTCTATTACTTTTACCCAGTCTGTGACATTGATTTGGTAACAAGAAGGACAACAGGGCAAGTGTGTACTGCTTCCTTTCAAGCTTTTGTTTTCATTTTAAAAGCAAAGTAATTAAAAAAAATAAAATGGTGAACTGGCATCTGGGGAATTTGAAGCTTCCTTGTACTTAAAAACCAACCAACCTAAGCAGAAAAAAGGGATCGAGGAAGAGTTGTAGGGAGGGAAGAAAAGCAAGCATGACATGGATAGGAGTAGCTAGCTGAAATTCTATGGTCTAAGTTAAGCAGTGGGTCAGATTAGATGGTCACAAAGGGCCCCTTTTGTCCTTAACAGCTATAAATTCTTGAAGCATAGTGCAGGCTTCCCAGCACTGCAATTTCATTCTGACCCCTGAAGAGGTGAAAGGGTGAGGCCTCCGTACCCATCGCCTGAGCCTGCCTGGTTTCTGTGCTGGGAAAAGCTGCTGCACAGGAGCTGGGCTGAGACCATAACTCATTTCACAGCAGCAAAATTACATCTGCTGTATGATAATCACTTTTGGTCGCTGGCCACTCATTCTGTATTCAAACTAATAACAAGGAGTAGGAGGTTTCTGTGCCAGGGCTGGTTCCATGAGCTGTTTCCTTGATGCTGCTGCTGCTGAAATAACCTGTTCAGGCAGACTTTTTAGCATTTCATTCTCCTTACAGGGGTCTGTTGTGTTTCCAGTTAGTGAAAAACTCATATTGCTACAGGTCTGTTCTTCTGACCTCTGTTGTTTCTTTGTTTTCCTGGCTATGCCAAAAATCAGTACATCAGCTTAGTCTTAATTTCAAGAAAAAGATCCTCAGTTTCACCTCTGCATGTCCTTCTGGGCATTCTGTCACATTTTCTGGTCTGGTGATATTTAGCCCCTCCTTGGATGGGTTGTACAGAATAACTTTTTTTCAGAGGGAAGCTCTTTTAAACATCTCGCTGCTTTGTGTGAAATTGGATATAGCGACAAGATTGTATCTTGAGAGTCTAAAATATTAACTTGCTGGAAGCTGTAGGAGTGATGTCTTTAATGCCATCCAGAGATGCTGTTCCAAAAGAGGAATCCCTCACTCAAATGTTAACAGTTTTCTGCCACTCGGTGCCATAGAAAGTTGAGAAAAATAAGCAGAGGTTAGGCCCCATTTACAGGTTTTGATGTGTTCAAACAATGATGAGGGTGCTGTCTTGACCTTAGTACTGAGAATAGCAAATACCAGTAAAGATTAAAGACATTGTTCAGGAGAAAGCAAATTTATTAGTGGTTGGTTTAGGGTTTGTAGCCCTTTCTCAAAGTCTTAAACAGAACCTGTGTGTCACTTAGGAGTTGGGTTCGTCTGTCTTTCTTGGAACATGGTGAGGTTAAGTTTTCTACTGATGGTCTGGCAGCTAGGTCTCTTACATATGTTTTTCAACCAAATTATTTTGTGTAATAACTATAATGTTAATGGAACTATATGTTATGCTTTAGTTAAGATTTGTCACTTTGAAAATAAATGTCTTGCCTTCATTTCGACATTTGCCTTTCAGCATCAGTCCCTTAACCTGTCACACACTATAATTTCATTAAAATCATCATTTAATTGTAAGTTAATGTACAGCTATCTTTTATAGAAGAGCTTTACATACTGCCTGAATAATTTCAATACAAATTTTCACCTGATATGATTAAAAAAAATATGAAACACTAAATGCCCTCCAAACCCCTGTTTATGAATTCATTACTGAGAAATAAGATGCAACAGCCACACTTCTGTGCCACTACAACATGGAGACAGTTTTTCAAATTATAATCAAAGGAAAGAATAATGATCTAGGTATATATGTATATATTTCTGTCTATGCGTCTTGTACCTGCAGCTTTGAGATGTACTTAATATGTCATTTGGAGAAATTTCCATTATTAAAAGAAAGACAATGCAGAGAGTGTGAGCTCTGTGTAACTCAAGAAAGAATTAAAATCTACATGCTAATAGCTTTAGTGCCAGTCAAAAATAGACTTGTACTTCACATGGGAGATATATAAACCTTATTTCTGGGTAACATTCCACCTGATTGAATCTTTGGAAGCTGTGTTAATGTGTTTGTTCAACTCACTTGCACTCAAAAGCTTTTAAACAGAATATAACATTTTAATATTAGTCATGATAATGTAATTCTTGCCTTTAATCTTTTCAGGATTTCACATTAAGTCATGATATGCAGTTCAGAGGAATTTGTATCATCCATTAATCATAGTATCTGTGCTTTTGTGTGTCTACTTTTGTCCAGCTCTTAAATCAGTCACTTGGCAGCAGCAGAGATCTGGGGGTGGTTCAAGATACTTGACTGAAGAGGCCTTATTTATTAAACTTGTTTCCTGCTACAGTATGTACAGATCTATGTAATGTGTGGCATGCTGAAAAGAAAGTGATAGAAATATTAGCATAATCACTAAATATGATCCTCTTAGTGTTTCCACTGGAAGCATAGGCATGGATAAGTATATTGAATCATGACATATGTTTAGTAGAATAATTAGCTCAAAACACTTGAGGTAATTAAAAAAAAAAAAAAAAAGGGACAAAATGATGTAGTCAAATATTCTTTTGTAATTAAAAATGTTGTGCCAATCTGCAAACACCAAGGGACTGAATTATATTTTCATAAACAATCTAAATTTGGTATTTTCTAAAATTTAAGGGATTAAAAAAAATATTTCATTATTTTAATACTCAGTGGATGGTAGGCAGATGGCAGGAAGGGTTGAAAACCTTATGGAGTTATCAGGTGTTGGATTCTTCCTTTGTACTTCTGACACTGTCCTTTCAGCTGAGCAGATCTCTTCTGACTGTGATAATGGGTTGCTTTTTTCTCAACAAGTCAACAAAGAGTGATTAGTGACATACTTAAATTAATTTCTAAAATATGTCTGGAATTAAAACAGTGGGGAAGCTGAATTGAGAATTCTATCCAGTTTTTGAAATAAGGTGATGTTCCCTATCCCTTTTTACTGCTTTTTCCCCAAAAGTTTGCTTCCTTTTTGCTACACCTACTCTGACCTTTCTTTCTTTTGTCCTCTCTTCTCTCAGCTCCTTCTTTCTGTCTTTCCCATTCCAAGTTCTCTCTCTCAGCTTCAGTCTTGTACACATTTTCTTCCCCGCTTCTTTCCCATAAAACATTTTGTTCCAGTTTTCTTTTATTCTGCCTCTTTCTTGGCTTAGCCACAGCTCTAATTTCCTGCATTTAATATTAGAGCAGTGGGAGAGAGCTTCTGGCTTTCCCACACTGGCTATGCAGTCACTTTAGCAAACTGCATCTTAAAGGTAGCTAGATGTTCTGTTCCTGCAATGCTGGGCTGGAACTGGTAACTTATGAGGTCCCTTTCTGCCTCAGAGGCTTGGAGGTTTCCCAGAAAACACTTGTAAGAACTTTTTGAAACTTCTGAAAAGAATGTATTTTTCCCTTGTTGGCTTTTTGGAGATGATGAAAGCATGTTTGCTGAACTTTCCCACGTAATTTGTGCCCCACACAGATATCTGCAATAGGAAACTTCAGTGAGAACAGAGTTGTGAGCTACTGTACCCAAGCCTTGAAAAGGGAAGTGTCAGATACCCTGAACTAGAGACTGTTTCACCATCGTCACCATAAATAACTACTTTTCATTTAAGAGACGGATAAAAATTACACTATTGAGTCCTCAGTCCTGGAATCCATTTATGACTGTTCTGGGTTACTGACTATGAAAACATTTGTGCATATGTCATGTTATTTTTCTGAGCGAATGGTTGAAGCTAAATGTGTATTTTTAAAAGCTGAAGAGAAATAATCAGTTTTCATTTCTGTGTTCAGGCTTATAACTAAAACAATGTGTGGTGTTTTAGCAGTCAGATTTCTAATTGAATCAAGTTTCTAATATTTGGCCTCAGTATATGCTGTTGAGAACAAAAAATTACTTGAAGTATAAGCTTCTATTATGCTCTGTGATTTTTATGCACTGAAAAAGACCTAATGGCTGAACTGCTGTATTATCCCTGATATTAAAAGAAAAATGTTCCTTATACCATGGTTTTAGTGGAAGCAGATGAGGCTGTGGAGGCACAATGGGAATGACTTGAAGAAGACTAAGACCCCTATTTATTGTGGTAACAAAGCTGTAGGTAAATTTTGCTTTTCATTAAAGCAAAATTAGTTTAACCCTAGTTGTATAAAGGTTGCTGTTTTCTACTATTTAGACAAACAACTTCCTACTGTAAATTATGTTATGATTTATATGAATCTGCCTACTGTCATAAAGGTTCCTCAAGAGAACATATATCTTCAACTATGTCGATCTTAATAAGAACTTTTAAAGTAGTTGTACATTTATAGTAGTATTATATTTTCACAAAGGTTATTATTACATAAATTCACATCAAATATTTACTATTAGTCAAATAAAGGAACTGGCATCCGTGCTTAGTTTTTACACAATTAACAGCAACCACAAAAGCAACTGGTGGGCCTTGTGTTCCAGGCACATAGCACACACAGCACAGCTACATGGTGCACCTGCTGGGAGTGGGTAGTGAGCATAATTTATAATGGTGGCACATCCCAGCATAGTGTTTGTGTCTGTAGTTACCTACTGAACACACACTGTAACATGGAGTGTGGGGTATTGGAACATCAGCTTCAGTGTCTGAAGCAACTTCACCTCAGATTGGCACGTGAAGACTGCACATTTTTTATTTTACATTAGTGATTACTGCTCTTATACATGTTAATTGGACAATTGTGTGTGAGTAAATTACTTGTATGTGAGGCCATGTATACATTTTCAACTTAGGTTTCTGTTGCAGGGTATTTATAGTGTGCAAAATATCTGATGTTAGGAAGTGGGACAGAGCCTGACTCTTCTCAATGGGGTCTAGTGACAGGATGAGAGGAAATGGACATAAAATAAAATAATATAACATTTAATTTAAATATTGAAAACAACTTTTTACTCTGAGAGTGGTAAAACATTGGAACAGGTGGTCTGGTCAGGTAGTAGAAGCTCTGTGCTTGGGGATATTCAAAAGCAAACTGGACATGCTCCTGAGCAGCCTGCATCAGTGACGCTGCTCTGAGCCCTGCTGAATAGATGTTCTCCAGAGGTTTCTTCCATCCTCCCCTGTTCTGGGACTCCGTGAAATTCAGAGGGGTATGCATATGTGTGTGTGTATATATATACATATATATACATATATGTATATATATATGTCAGAAGCAAGTTAAATACTGTATCATATTGCTGCCAATTGTGGAAATTGCAACACCAATAACAGGTTGACTTGAACTGCTTATTTAAATCCTTCTCTGAAGGATGCTGCACCTACACTAAATCAATGAACTTAAGAAGTGCTCTTGCTGCCCAGTTAACCTCTCCCCATAGTTATTGCTTATTTGCAGGCACAGTACAGGCACCATCAAACTTTACTTGCCCAAATTGTGCAGTCTTTCTAAAAGCATTCCCATTTTTACTGGGGATAACTGTCAGTGAATCAGCAGTGAGAGACATCTTCTCCTGTGAGATCAGGACAAATGCCTGTAAGACACTAATCTGCATTAAAGAGAAGGTCAGGTTGCAGTAAACAAAGATATATATTTTGTATTAATCTTAGCCTTAAAAGGAACAGTTTTAATATTTCAATTTATTTGCAATTAATAGAGGTATGTATGGTATCTACTGTGAAAACTGTTGCTATTGAATTTAAAATGCCTGGGTTTTTTAGATAATCTGGGGTTAGCTAAAGTCTAAATTTACAAATATTCTTTGTGACCTTAGTCAAGTCAGTCTCCCTTGATAATATTATGGTGGTATTTACTTAAGTAAACTTGTTTTGTTAAGTTTTGTTAAGAGCAGTTCAGAGCTGCCTAATGAAGCTCAGGTTCCTATATTTATCTTCAGTTGTAAAAAAGGTTCATAAATAGGCCAAGGAGTCCCAGCTTCTATCCAAGAGAGCTTAGGATGTAGAGAACTAGATAAATGTGATCTGTTTCTTCACTGGGGGACCTGGAATGCTGCTTTTTACTTGAGATCTTGTGGCACTTTCCTAGTTGGTTACATTTGAAAAGATGAGCTTAAGCTACTTGATCAGGGTCAGCTATCAAAATAAACTTAGACACTCCATCTCATGTTATTCACATTTAAAGAAGAATGCTCAACTTTGTTATGTTTCTTAAATCTGGAAAAGTGAATTTGTTTGAACTTCCTGGTTTTTCATTTACATGGATGGCAAGAACATTTTGATTTGTCCTGTATTTTCTCAACTTATACAGTATGTGATGCTGAGCTTTAGAAAGTGATTTTCAGTGGCGTCACCAGCTGTCATCGTGCTGCAGGAAAGGTGATGTATGTGAACATTCATTGCTGCATGTGTTTTCTTGGGCTGGCACTGAGCCAGTTGTTTCACTGAGTTGTAAATATTTTTGTCAAAACACAGCAAGATTTCTTTGTGGTATTTCAGAATAATGGTGTAACTTGAGATGTTTGTGTATACAATTTGACAAGTCTAAAAACATTAGAGGTTAAAGACATTAAGTAGGAGAAGAGACATTTGGAGATGTTTTCATAATGTTTTCTGACAGCATTATAATAAAAGCAAATTTAGAATTGTCTTAGTATCATAGATTTTTATTGCAATGAAGAGTCAAGGGAAAGAAATATGATACTGTTAATATTGACTACAGTGCATAGGAAAGAAATAAATGGTGTCTTCTGACAGGGATCCATTGTGGTAAACTTTTTCTTTCTGAATCAAGCCTATGTGAATATGATGACATGGTGCTGTATCTTCAAGTGAAACATAAAGAAAGTGGTGTCACAAGGCCATTTTGAATAATGCCAATAATTATGTTTTTCATTCCATTATATGAGGTAGCATTTAATTTTATTTAACTTTTCATCTTATTTACAATAGGATTGTTATCTCAAAGTAGTTTGTTTATGAAGTACAGAGAACTGTGATAGTAAAAAAAAAAAAGAAAAACAAAGAAAAAACTTGTTCAGTAGCACAACTTCATGAGCCAGAGGTCCAGCCAAACCATGGCTATTAATCATCACCGTCCATTATTTACTGAGGATTCATTCATTGTTCCATAAAGGTATCTAGAGGGTCAATTAGAGACAACAGACAGGGTTTTTCAAAGACACAAGAGGGTCAATTAGGCCCTTCTTGTAATTTTCTGCTTTAACAGCAAATGCCAGCCTATCCTGCAACAGATACAGTGGAGTTTAGAATTAAATAATGTGGATTTTTTTTTTAAATTTTTAAGTTACTTTGCAGCCAGCATGAATTGGAGTATTGTCAGCAGTTGATCAAAACAAAAGAAAATGTTATCACTACAGTTGATGAGAAGCACAGATTTGTCTGTGTTTATCATAGAAGTGAGTAATTTGTCTGAAGGTAGGACCAGATAGAAATAATACTGCTAGATACTACCATTAAAAATTTAAAAGCGTTTGATGCAGAATATTGGTTTTAATTAGTTTTGCATGAACTGCCTGCTTAAAGCTCAAAAGTTATAATAGATATAAGAACTTAATATAAACAACTACAGTGGCATTCATTAATGCATAGGCAGTTCTTTCAGAATGGAAAGTAGGCAATAACACTAATATATATATTTACACATATGTTTCAATAGCGATATAAATATGTACACACACCTCAGAGCTCTTGCAAAGCAGCACAAAATGCTGGTAAAATGACTTTGCTAGCTTATGCTTTAGCTGAAGATAGAACAGTTCTTCAACAGATCTAAGGCTGCCTATAGACATGGGCACCACATGTGCAATAACTCTAGGGAAGTTATTCTTTCACTGAGTTTATCTTTCCATGAGAAATGGTTGCTAGCAGCTGGAACGCTCTTCTATATAGGTTTGAAAATCTGGGGCTATTTTTCTCCTCCAAACTTTAAATTCATTTTTACTGCAACTGTTTTAATGCTGCTTAAGTCTGTTTTAACTGAAAGCAGCTCTACAAATGTGGTGTATTAGTCTTGTAAAGATTTTTATCTTTACAGATGGGGTTTTTGGAATGTCTGAGTATTTGATGGTATTCTGTGAGAGTAAATCTCTGAGTGTGCTACAGTTTGATCCTCATCGTCCTCTGAAACCCCCTATTCTCCGTAGGGTTTCAGCAGAGAGTTCTCACTAATGACTTAGGGCCAAATCCTGCCCTCAGATGCAAGCGTGTAATTCGCACTGGTTCCAGAGGGACTTCTATGAGCATATCAGAGAACACAATTTTGTTCTCAGTGTGTGAAATTATAGCATGAACGGACAAAAGAATCTCCTGTGCATTCATCTTGGTGACCCCAGGCACACAGGAACAAGATACTAATCCACCTGCTTTTCTCTTTGCTCACTTTGTGCTGTTTCTTGCAGATCACCCCAATTCTTTGCTGTCACTTGATTCTGCGTTTTTTATATTGTTCTGTCTTCAGAAGTTTGTTATTGTGGCCCTTCAGTGAAATTAGTGATGTTGAAACGAATGTTTCTTTAAGTAGCTTTAGTAACAAAGACACTCGTAAAAGATGTTTTTTTTTGTCCCTGGGAAATGATGGTACAGGAGCAGTCTTGTTCATATTCTGTAGGGAATTATTTTGCAAAGGCAGAAGACAAAGACAGATGTGTGAGTGCATGTCTGTAAAGTGGTTTAATACATACACACACAGAGGAGAGAGGCCTTCTTGCATCACGCTTTTCCTCTGTGACAATATCATGTGATGAAGCATTTTCCCGACGTGTGAACACAACAGAGATCTCCTCCTTGTATCATTCTGTCTCTAGTTCTACTCTCAGGATTTTCTTCCAGCACTCTCCCTTTCAGATTCTTTATAGTGGACAAAATAAATTATTACTGCATTTTTCAGTAGGTTTTTTTCCTGCTTCTTATTTTTTAACCAAACCTTTCCACACTGAAGGTGTGTAATTATGTTCCTCTTCATATTCAGAATTTTTAGATCTTGGAGCTAGCTCGGTTATCTTTAAAGGATTATCTTTTACACATGTTGGCTACATACATCTAAAATACAGTGTCAAAATTTAGACCGGCATCAAATTCATCCACTGTTGGCACTCAGGACCTACATGTAAACAAGGTCTTCCACTTTATGCATTTTCATTTTGGGAATTTGTCTCATGGCTGAAAACTCTGGACTGGAGGTTTTGTGTTTCTCAAACTGATTGCTTATTAAGCCTTTGCTTTTATATGTTTTGGGTTTGTGATATATCTGACTGCTTACCCCTTCTATCTCAATTCTCAGCAGATATATTTATCTCCTAGAACAGTGTTAAGGAAGACTAAACATTTCCAAGCCAGGTTTTTAGGCACATTGTGCTGTTTCCTGATAACTATCCAATGGACCTGAGTCTTTTTTGTGCTTTGATTAATAATGTTCCTTGCCAAAATCAAATTGTTTACGATATATGTTAGGAATTCTTGGCATCTTCAGTGTACGCAGAATTGACTCTTTAGTGTATGCAGTATTTTTAATTTCATAACTTTAATTTCCTGGCATGCTGCCATTCATGCTCTAGGTTTTAATCATGTGACTTAGTTAAAACTTTGAGGTTTTCCTTCCATCTCCGCTTTTTAAAAAACATCTCTTTGCTGTAGCAAAAAGCCTATTGTTTATATCTCCCAGAATGATTAAAATATCCACTTAAGTTTTGGATTCTGCTCAAGACAGAACAGAATTTGTTTTGCAACTCATGCACAGTCCTTATATAATAAATTGTATTGTTTATAAAATTCCTCTTCTCAAGTTTTCTGGTAAGTTCTTAGAAAGCTAATCACCCAGAGTTTCTGAAACTATTTGTGGAATCACCATGATTGCCTGGGGAAATCTAATTTCTAATTTTGAACATATGATTTATACATCACTTTGACAAAGATTTCTTTCCAATCTGCTCTCTAATACAAATTGAAACGATTGGTGATATTAATTTTGCTTTTTTAACCTGAAACTGTAGTTGAATACATAATCTGCAGTGATTTATGTTTACATAATGTTCCATTTTCCTATTTGTGTAATATCTACAGGCAGATAGTCATTTTCTCAAGCTGGTTCATTAATTATATTTATTGGATGGATGTCCTTTGTTATTGTTTTGTAACTTATGCATTGATCTCTATTATATGAAACTCTCAGTCTTTGCTGTTCACTTACGGTTGGACAGAAAAGCCACAGAACCATCTGAATTCAAACATGGGGGTTTGCTCACACAAACCATCCTTGAGGAACCCTTGGGTGTCACTGCTCACTTGCACTATTATGAAACTTTATAAGTTCTATATGACTGCAACATTCCCTTCCCCAATATTTTGTTTTGAAGGACTGTGTTGGTATTTTTCTTTATTAGTTGCCAAATTAAAATACAAAAATAAAATATCAGTGTGTAGTGACCTTAAAAATCAGAAAACTGATGCAGGAAGATGGCTGGTGACTCAGTGGTGATTAGGTAGCAGTGGAAGAAATATTGAAAAGGTCCAGGAAGCAGATCACACAGAAGAGTAGAAATAACAGTGACCAGCTTTGCACAAGTGCAATTTGAACATATGCAATGAGAATTATTTTTGTTTGCATCTTTGTGTCTGAGTTAGATTTGGTTCAGGAGTAATTGTGCACAGGTCAGTTTTTCAAATGGAAAAAGACAAGTCTGAATAAACTTAAAGTGATCTGAAAATAGAATTTGAGTTGTTAAGGGGAAAGATCTGTCCAGCATATCTCTTCTGAAAGCTGTTTCATATCTTTGCATCTATTTTGGACTATTTGTAAATAGGTCAGCAATGTTTACTTCTATTTCTGTAACCCTCAGAGTTTCACAAAGGGAAGCACGTTGAGTAAAAGGAAAGAGGAATTTCAAATGAAGGTAGGGAGGGAACGCAGAAATAGTTCATTCCTGGTTCATTTCTGTGACACTGGTGCATGTGTTCAGCACTGCTGTTTATTTTCCCATTCAGTATACCACTCTCAGTTCTAAAAGGAAGGTACTACAAAGTGTGACTGTGTTCTGTAACTTCACTACAAGTACAAACCTAATTACATAATTAAGAAAAAATATTAAACTTTCTTGTGTTGAAATTATTGTGTCTCTGCAAACAAAATAATGTGTTGTACCTGCAGGGAGGTGCTGAGGCTCTGAACAGGCACCTTTTGGCTGCCTGTGCTGTCCCTGTTGCTTACACTGTCCCTGTTCCAGGTGTTTTATGTGCTTGCTTTGAAAAAGTAATGTTGCAAAACTTACATCAGAGCTAAAAACACACAGATAAAAATAAAGAGGAAGAAGAAGTATCACTCAACTATTTAGCCTGCTAGAAAACAGAGGTTTTAACTGCTGCATTAAACCTTTGTATCCAGTAAAGTGCCCTTCACCAACTATCTGCATGTTTCTAAAGTCCTTCACAAACATTTTTTTTATGGTCAGATTCAGCCACTCTTACTTGAGCTGAGAAGTACCATATGCTTCAGGTAACCTCTCTACAGCAGTTGCCAGTGGGACTACTTTTGTAAATGCTCACCAATGTGAGCAGAGGTTACACAATCTTACCCACGGTGAATAATAATGTCAAAGAGCCATTAACAGTGCGGAGTGACAAAGTGTGGAGAGATCCATCAGCTCATCCTGTGTTTAATGAAACAGAAATGAACATCATATTGCCCTTGTTTTCTGTCAGATTTTCCAGGTCTTCATGAGGCTTATTAATCTTGTGGTGTAATGGAAAATGTGTTGCTATGTTACATACTACAGCAGCCTTTGCGCTCGAAGGATTGGAGGCATTATTAGTCTTTGTCTTATTTACATACGGTGCTTGGGTGCGTGCTACCATCGTGGCACTTAGAGCACAGTGGAGAGTGCAGTTATAAAATGTTTGTGGATTTCTGAAGTGTGTACTAATGCATGCGACCAGATGGCTGCATGGTAAGTCATTTTAACCTGAAGTAATGAGTAGAAACCCTCTTTGGAGAAACACTGACAGCACATGCTACAGACCTTGGAAATCTGCTGGCAGAAAAAATACAAAATAGGAAGAGTTGTTGATAGCCACATTTTAGTGCACCCCAAAATGAATGTTTCCACATTTCTGAAAGGGAACTTTCAGGCTCTCAGAAACCAGGGGTAGAAAATGAATGGGTAAATGGTATTATTGTGGATACTGATTTCAGTATGTTTGTCATAAACTTTCTATGTTATATGTGTCCCTGCCCAGTGTATCCACCATCACTTCACCAAGATCCTCTGTCCCTTGCATCCTCATGCAATGGCAGCAGTGATGGTGGGTGGCTTTTCAGGGCTGAAGCAAGGTTTCCGTGCCCTCAGCTGGCTGCTCTATGCAGTTGTGTTCTTTGCCTGTGCCTGGTGTTGCCCAGAAGGCTGCTTCTCCTGCAGATTGGCCTTTTTTTTTTTTTCCTCCTGCCAAGAGTTCTGTCCCTCTCTTTCAGCCCGCAGTACAATTATGAAGTAATTTGCATACCATGTATGCTTTGCCAAATTTTGAAAATTGCCATGTTCAAAAAGGAATTGCTGCCATTCACAGTGCCACATTGATTAATCACAATTAACGACAAAATAAAGCACTTTTATTAAGCTTCTAGTGAGCAGGAAAATTAGCATTTCCTGCAGTGATGAGAGTAATTCCATTAACAAGAATTCCCATTAAAAATGTGCTACTTTTGTGCCATTTTAGAAATAATTCTCACATTTTTGAAAATATTCTTCTAGCTGTACGCAAGTTGCCTAAAAGTATATTGCTGTTACACTTGCACACTGACAGTATCCTGTTAGGAGTGGATTGCATGCTTCTGTCACATTTTCCTGCTGTGGTTCCAGGTTAGATAAATGCTGATGTAATACCATCACAGTTTGAAGCGTACACGTTTATGAGGCCAAATCTCAGACTGGAAAGTTGTCATTATAGAATTTCAAAGTTTTTGGGACCTCTTTGCAGCTTCCCTATCTGTAGTAGTTATTTGAGTGTTAATGCAGGCTCCCACTGAATGGCTACAGGACAGTGCAACCCTTCCCTTTGCCAGTGATAGCGGTAGCTGATAGCAAGGCTTTTATAGCAAGTGAGTGTATTTAGAGAAAGAGAGTAAATTATTCTAGGATGAAAAGAGCCAACATATTTTCACTGACCCCAGAACTGGTCAGGCATCAGAGGTATGTTGTCAGACAAATACTACCAGGTTACTAGCAGGGCAGGGAATTGCTTTCATTCTCTCGTCACACTGACTGTTCAGTTATTCCCTGCAAAACTGAAAACCAAATGACATCTGAGCTGCTGTCTCAAATTCACAATAGCTGTCTGCCAGCCTACCTCTCCCAGAAAAGTCTCTAAATGGCTGTGCCAAAATAGCGTTTTAGCAATAGGGCTGCACTTGGTCCTGTTTTATCTTGTGTGGAGTAACTACTAATTGAGAAATAAAGTAAGTGAGAATGACCCTTTTGGCTGGTGATTGTGGCTTTTACCTGGGAAATGGGCCACTGGGGTTTCAGTACCTGCTTCAGTGAAACTTTAATTACTTACAGAAAGTGGAATTGTATCAAGGAGAGAAGTGAGCAGCCCTCAGCCATGCCATAGCTATCAGCCAGAGCTAGGAGATGCACTCCAATCCCCGCAGGCAGAGAGGGGAATTAAACCAGGTTACTCCCACATCACAAGAGGAAGATGCTTCTTTGACAGAATTGTGAATCTAACCTTGTTTTCTGCTGCTTTTCTATACAAAAGCCCAAACCAGAATGTTTTCTAGTGAATAATGTAATGTTTTGTTTGTTTGTTTTGTCTGTCAAATGAAATGTTATCAGGGAAATTTATTTCATAATCTTAAAAAAAAGTTCAGTGTTTTAAAAAAGTTCTTTTATGAGAATGAACATTTTATTTGATTTTCTTGTTTCAGCTAGAAAGAAGCTCAGTGCACTTCCAGTCGTTCCAGTGAATTTAGGTATAGGTAGTTTGTAGAAATATATATAGAAATCTTGTTACAATAAATTCTGCAAAATTCCTAACAGATTTTGGTTGAACTGTGGCCAGATGTAACTCTTAGGAGTTTCCCTTTTCTTCATCATTGTCTCTATGCTGTTTAGTGTTAAAAATGAAGGTTTTCTCCCTTCTTTTTTTAAAAAAGATCATAATCATAAATTGTTTGAAATAATGTGTTTAAGTTATCAATATGTGATATAGTCTAGCACTCATAAAAGTAAGATTTCTAGATAAACACTGATAGAAATATGTTTAACCATGTAAAAAAAAATCAATTTTCATAAGGTTACATCCTTTTACCTCTCTATATATACAAAGACTATATTAAAAGAGAGATTAAATTTTACTCTGCGGAGTAAAATGCAAACAGAAAATTATTTTTCATTTTTCAGTGCAAGCATTGGATTATCATTTATTTATGAGACTTTTTTTAATCTAGAATATATGGAAATCTTTTCTTGAAGCACAATGTAATATTGAATTGGGAATGTTGTCTGACAGTTTTCTTCTTATAGTTGCATAGAATGATTCTGCTGCATGAATTTTTTAAAGAGGCTTCAATATACTCAGCGTTTGAAAGGAGGAAGTAATCAGAGTAATCTTGAAGAGTCCTATAGATGCACCTCCTCTATCCCTTCATTCTTCAAAATAACTTCTGCAGAAAAGCCCAGGCTATAGCAAATTTTAACATAAAGGGAAATGTCCAGGTATTTTTCACATGTCCCAGTACGTGCCTGCATGCAAGAGTTCATTGCTGGGGCCCAAACACACACTAAGCCTCTCATTCCTAATGCTTTTTCACTCTCCTGAGGGCATTACTCCAACATATTCTGTACAGGGGGCTGGATTTTAATCAGAGGGTGAATCTGCTCCAGTGTTTAAAGGGTTTATTACTTTTTGTCTGAGGATGTATGGTAGAAGTCGAGTTAAAAAGCTCGTTTGCCCCCAAAGTTTTCCATCCTTAAGAATAGCACTATCATTTGTTTGCAATTTGGTGTAACTTCACTTGTTTGCAGAGGAAATTACACCTACTGTGCTTCTCCAGTATGTCAGGTCTGTAGGTGCATAATTGTTAAGTAGCATATCCAGCTATTACAGCAGATTTGTGGCTGCTATGAAAGCTATCAGAGACCACAGGTCAGCCAGTTGCATTTGTTTTCCTAAAAACCCTGGTGTAAAACAGGCCCTGTGAAATGTGGACAGGTAGTCAAAATGAAGGACAGAACAAAAGATGCAAAAATAGTGTCTTTATTACAAATAAAATTATCTGCAACAGTATGCCTTATAATTCAACATTATTTGGTATTCATAATTTACAGTGTCAGAAAAATGTAACAGTAACCTATTCATTTAGGGAGGTATGAATTTTACATAAAAATGCTTTCAGTTTTTAGATATTAAAAGAGTCCTTAGAGAGATATGAAGCCAATTAAGGAGAAATAAAGACCTGGGTGTCTTTCTGTACATATAGATTCAGCTAAATGCAGTTGTAGAAACAATAGAAATTCAAGGTATTTATGCACCAATTGCTTTTTTGTTTCCTTTCTTCAACAATTACCTGTACAGTAGTCATTATAATTTGAGTATCCTAAGGAGAAAATAGCTTTTTGCTGCAGAGAAATACTGTGACAGAAATTAGTTTTCTCTGAATTTCTTTAATGCTTAGTATCATGATGGCCAGATAATAAAGCATTTTGTATTAATTTCAAGCAAGTATTCTGCTTTCATCTGCAGCTCTATATTATATTCCCTTGCACTGAACTCATGGATCAGTTCTGCCAGTTTCTGTTCATTGTTAGTATTTTTATATTGTTTGTATCATTGGAGCAACTAGAAGTTGTATTTGGGACCAGATTCGAAATCAGTGAGAATACAGAGAACTTATTCTTACTCCAAGGAATGTGGGAATATTCCTTATATAAGGAATAAAAGCTTTTATGTCTTAAATCTAAACTTGCTAGGGAAGCTAATTTCCATATATATTCCATGCAAGCCAGTTTCTTCCCTCCAACCGTGGCCAATGCCATATGCTTCAAAACAGGAGAGTATAATATAATCTACATCCTCATCCTCTTTTCTTCTAGAGTGTCACTGAAGCTGGGAAGCATGAGATAACACTAAGTGTGAATTGGGTCTGCTAAGCTGAATCACGTTCAATAAGCATAATGGCTTTGCAGGAAGGAGACATGGTGTCTCCCAAGGTTCCTCTGTGCTGATGAGCTCCTACCCCTGTCTCCTGCAGCAGGTCGATGAAGGGACATGATGCTCTGGCTTCACCTCAGCTCATTGCCTTGGCAGAGCTGACCTGGCAGCCACCTGGCATGGGGAGGCAGCAGCTGCTGGCCCTGAACCCATCACCAGCAGGGTGGGGTTGTGCAAAATGCTAAGGTGCCATCCCTCACCCTTCCCTCCTCTGCTGCTGTGATGGCATAGCAGCTAATGCAGGTACAAAGACAGCAGAGCTTTGTAAGAAATCTGGTGATGAAGGTTTTGCAGCATCTAAACAAATGTTGTATCAGACTGATTTTCAGTTTTTGTCTGAAGAAACCACCAAAATGGAACCAAGCTGGTTTTTGAAGGCTCTGCTGTGACTTCATCATGACGATGTTGTTTTGCCATTACAAGAGATTAAAAAAAAAAAAAAAAAAGAGTTTGGATTGCAGGTTCAAAAGCACAAGTCTGCAAAAATCAACCTTTCTTAAGAAACTCAATCAATTACAGAAAGAGTCTAATAGCAAAAGGCATAGTGTGTGAAACATAGGTAATTTATAGAAGTCCTTCTAGTGTTCAAGTTGGACATTGTATATAAGCACATCTTGGTAGGTTTGGCATTCTGGTCATAGTAGGAAAGAGCTATTTGTATGAAGTTACATATGGTCATCTGAACTAATTGCTAAAATGACACTACATTAATTGGATAATTAAAGATTGTGAACATGTGGCTATTGTACTTCTTGGGCATGAAGCCAAAAATTTCTGTGGCTGGGAAAATGTCTGTTAATATTATTCACAATTCATATGCTGCATCCTTTTCCATAGGAATAAAGAACAACACAGGTCTTAAATTTATATTAGAAAAGCTTGTAACTCGTATTTTTAAATTGAATTTTAGAGCACATTTATGATTTCCATTGTGTTTGTTTTAACACTTGTGAACGGTGGCAGTTTTGATTTTTTTAGCATCCATCTCACAAATTAATAGTATTGATTTTTGGTTTAGATTTATTGTTAGCATTTTGGAAAGTGTTCTGTAATTGTAGATACTTTGTAACATGAGACCTAGTGCTCCCTGGTTTATTTTGAAGAGGATGAGTGTTGGCACACAGTTTGAAGAACTTTGCAATAGCACTAAATTGTCAGTGTGCTTTAACTTTACCTATCAAGGTTATTTGTCAGAAGAATTATGTCTGGTAAGTGGGATTTGTTTCAATGGGTGACAGACTAACTTCCCAAATCCCTAACCAACCATTCACTTTTTTTTTTTGGTGGTGGTGTGTGTGTGTGTGTGTGAAGTTTTGGTTATAATTTTTCTTGTTCCTTATTTGAAAGTAAAATCTGTGGTCTCACAATGACCTTAAACTGACTGACCCCTAAATCTAATCACTCCAGACTCCTTTGAAAATTGACAAATATGTCAAATTTACCTTTGACTATCGTAACACTGAAAATATTTCATTTTCTAGAAGCAGCAATAATCCTTAAGTTAGTAGTTATTGTTCTAGTGTGATGTGATCTCACTGCTTTCTTGGTATCCATACTGTGAATTTACAGCAATATAATCTTCTCCTCATCTTATTCTGAATTACCAATTTTGTAAGAGTAAAAAAAATATCAGTTTTGCATTCAGGATGAGCAACTTATTGATTGGCTTAGTTCAAGCAAAATGGTCACAAATGGTCAATGCATGGTCAAAAGTGTGTCAGAGCCATATAAAAAATAGATCTCTCTTTTTTATTCGGATGTTTGTTGACTTGCATGTGCTTGCTTTCTTTTTGTCTTTTGTTTAAGTCAGTTGCAACAATTATTTTAATGACAGGAAGGCAAAGTGACTGAGGAGAAAGAACTACAGGAATACTTGTTAGCCAAATAATCATAATTACACTTTGTCTTTATGTTCTGGTTTTAACTAGAAAAATGTATCATGCTTCCAAATTTTCAGAGTTCAGATGAAAATTGTCATTAGAAGATAAATGTTGTTATTTTCCCTGGGCAGGGTTTTTTGTTTCTGCAAAACTTTTACAGCAGTGTGTATTGTACACCTGTGTCTGTGTTCATACCCAAAGCAGTAGGAGAGCTGGTCTCATGTTGTGGCAATAGACCTGCAGTACCATTTACATTCCCACCATATTATTATCTGTTATATTGCCACCGTGGTGTCAAGGTAACTAACAAAGATAAACTTGCCCAGACAAAAGCATGACAGACACTCTGAATTACATGAAAATGCTAATTGCAACAAGAAAGGTCGAGGGAAAAGCAAGTATTTCTGTAGATGGAATTTCATCCAAATATCATTGGATGCTGCTACCTGAGTATCTTGTGTTTGGAATGAGAAATTATGTTCAAACATTTGTCTAAGCCATTTGTGTTGCATTAGAGAACTGACTGAGTTATAGAGTGTATTTTACTCTTTGTTATTAAAACTCTCAAAATGTTTCAAGAAAGATAAACCTTTGCAGTATGTTTATGGATATATCTGGGTAACTGATGACAGATATAATGTACGTTGCAAAAAAAACCCAGATTTACTGAGATACCTGAATTTTATTAAAGAAAGAAAGCCTGTAGAGCTGGCAAACAGTAGCAGTACTTAGTTCTGTGATTGGTCAGAAACCACTAACTTTGCAGGTGACCTGACCACAGAGTGCTGTGGCATAGACCTCATACACACGGGTAAGCAATTGAAGACATCTGAGTTAAATTGTCCCCAGATTCTGAGTGTCACTCATCACCTTTCTGAATAGCAGTCTGTTCCTTGGCATCTTCCAGAGTGGGAGAGATAAGAAAATTGAGGATTCCCTGTGATAATCAAGGAAGTCTATAGAATCCAGGAAGGCAGAGGGAAACTGGAATGTGTTTTCTGTTTTTTAAGTCATCTCGTCAGTGTCAGCACTTGAAGTGTGGTCTGAAATTTGTCTTGCACTGGTGAAGCTCCATCTCTAAGAAATGTGAACAGCACAAAGGCTCATTGTGCACAACTGCACATGTGTACAATGCACCTTTTGAGAGTCTAAATGTTTCAAATATATTTGTTTGTCACTGCTTGAATGCAGTTCAGCAGCTGACCCAGCAAGGGGAGCTGTAGATTAGTGTGGACAGTTCTGTGGTTTCATAAACTAGAAATTCTCAAATAAGAGCATTTTCTTGAGGATCTGTCTATTTCACTAAATTTCACAATAATTTCAAGGGAGGGTTCCATAAAATACTCGACTGCAGGTTGTGTGAGAGAGCTGTTTATTCTCTCCCAGCCTACGCACCCTCCCCCCAAATTAAAATGTTTATAAAGCTGTGCTGATTTTATCTAATATTAAAACAGCATCAATATCTCTGTGTGTGATATCAGTTCATCTGGTCCTGGATAATCTGGTGCAGGAGTCAATGAACTTAATGCAGTATTGGTAATCCAAAAGGGTTTGAGTTAAGTGTTTTTGACATGCAGAATCAAGAGTCAAGGGCAAAGCAGACTTTAAATATTCCTTCAGCACAGTCTGGTAGGGATGTAATTGAATACCTCAGGTAAAGCATCTTATCAGAACTAAAGCTGGTTAGTGTCTCATCACCAAACAGGGAGGTGCTGTGTGTCTTCTCCACACAAGTGCTCTTTTGACATTGTTGAAAGTTCTTAGAGGTCTCAGTTCACACTGGAAATTCTGTCAAGGATGCATTTGCACATTACAGGATAAATTCTACTTCATCCATGTTGCTCCATGGCTTGGTTGTCATTTTAGTATTTTAGTGGTTGATGCTAAAGCAGCTAAAGAGAAGTTACGCTTAAAGGAATCAGGAAAGGAATAAATATTTCATGTTAGTGTTGTTGATGTGATATCAATCCTCATAGTAAAATACATAAATGTTTTCACTCAGACTAGAATTATAGCTCATGTTCCTTTAAGAGGCATATGGAGAGAATTTAGTGTAAAGATGTATTAGGAGACTAAATGGCAAGAAGTTTTCTATCACAGTCTATCTCTGGGGTTGCAAAGAATAAGGCAGAGGAACAATTCTGAGCATAAACAATGTGTTCAAATGTCTGTTAGCATAAGTTGCATTATGAGTATTGGGATATTTGATATTTTTACTAAACAGCAGCTCCTGTAGCCATGCAGTCATTGCAAATAAGGGTCCTACCACCTGTGAATGTGGATAGGATCTTGTACAGGTAGCAGGCTCCGGCATGGTTTTCAAAAAGAAAGAGTTCAAAAGAGATATGGAGATTTTACACTGTTTTGGGTTTGTTTGGTTGGTTTTTTGGTTGGTTTTATTACTAAGCATATTGACAGATGAAGACATTATCATTTAATCCTTTAATTTGCATTTTTTTCTTCATTGGAGGTAAACCCTAAGACTTCAATGTGCATTTTGTTAAAGTAGAACTTACTAGGGGCATTAGCTTTTTTTTCCATCTATACAATGCTCCATTATTTTTGAGGAGATGCAAAACAATTATAAATTTGAATAAAAATGTTTCTATTATTGCGTGATATAAAGAGCCCATTTGGATTCATTGTAACTCCTCATTTGAATATGAAATGTTAGAATTGTTAGATAATGAGAGGATTTTGATAGCACTTACCTTGATCTAAATCTGTCTCTGTGTTTCATTAAGAATTGCTCTGGATTGGCAGGGATACTGCTAAAATGCAAAATGTAGTGCCAGACGAGGAACCATCTTGTTTAACAGTGGATAATCATAGGAAAGATAATTGTACTCCAGGACATGTTTTTAGTTGTGCTTTAATGTTGGAGCTTTATCACTGCTGTTGGGTCCATTTCACTGGAGATGTTGATTTGTGAGACAAAATTATCCAGGAAAATGTGAAGAATTAAGATTTTCAGTTTTACTTTCAGGAACCATAATTGCCATAGATGTAATTTCTAGCATTTGGGTGGCACTAGGGGCTGAAGAAAGAAGACTCTCAGGACTGTGAAATGCAGCTCCTTTTTCTGTTTGAAATTATAAAATATCCAAAGGAGTGTTTAAAATAGAGAATAGGTTTTTGTGGGGTTTTTTGGGTTTTGTTTTTTGTTGAGTTTCAGTTGTCTCTTTCAATACTTTCCCCTTTTTTATCTGTGTGTGCTAAATGTTTAAATGATATATTTTTTCAGGGGCATAAAAGTTCCTCGTAGCAAGAGCTGTATTTCACGATAGTATACTATATAAAGCAGTTTAAAAATAATATCCTTACCATCAAATATTCACAGAAAATGCAGTAGATGTGTTTTAGAAATAAATACGCTCAGTTTTATGTTACCAGACTCATTCCTGAGGATGGTGAATAATTCTGTGGAAGCATTTATTGCAGAACTCAACCATGCTGCATCACTTACAAGAGTCTGGCAAGATGGAAAAAATACAACTCTCAAATGAACAAATCTCAAGCCAGTAATATTCACCTTTTTTCATTTTCCTTTCCATTCATAATTGATTCTAAACTTATGTGAATCCTTCAAAATAACTGTCTTATTGATTGGAAACAAGCTATAAAATGTCATTATAAGAGTCATTCACTTTTTCTCTCTGATTACTGTAAACTGACACTGATCAGGCAAAATGCTATTTTTTCCTTTCATATATTGTGTCATTTGTACCTATTATGTATGGAAAACAGCATGAGGAAAATGTCACAGATAAGGAAGGGCATTTATCATGGGTGATCTCTTGTGTTTATACAGCTTAAGTTTAAAGATTTTGTATTTATGCAAAAAAGAGAACACTCCTTGGTCTCTGCTGGGTTACAAAACTTCTGCAAAAGCTTTTCTCATACAAGTGTAAAATGTTCTAAAATATAGAAACTCACTGCTGTCAGGAGCCATTCAAATAATTAAGTTTCTGTCATAGATGTGACTTTACATTAATTATCTTAAATAAGGTACTATTTCTGTCTATAAATGACTGTTTTCAAAAGATACCAATTGGTTTTTATGGATGGGTGGTGCATGCAGGCTGTTAATAGAAATATACCTGAAGGAGTGAAAAAGCAGCTTACATTCTTCACTCCTTTGGTAATGAAGAGTCCATTCTACAGCCATCCATTTTCGACACTTGAATCTTTGTACATTTGGAGAGGGGTTCTTTGATGTGCCTCTGAATGATGGATGTTCAGAATAAGGAGCCTTAAAGAAGTTTGTGCTCTATATCACTATAGGAATGAAACCAGTAAATCTAGAAGATACAGTAAGAAAGCTTGTGTTTGTTGGCAAACTGGTACTCTGACTAAATCATCAGTGTGGTCTGTGTGTAGGTGTATATGAAAATTCCCAGAGGTGATATTGAGGAATTATTAAAAGAGCCGTTTTCAATAAACTACCCAATGCAGTTGTACACGTTCGTGGCAAACTGCAGAGATGCTTGAATTCCTTTGGATATATGTGTGTTTGGAAAGTACTGAGGAAGAGATGGGATGCTGCCTGCCGTAAGCCAAGTGAGAAGGGGCTTTTCTGGAAGTTGTAACAGTTGTGTATGCTGTGAGTTTCTGGGGTCTTTTGTCATCAGACATGCCACCTCTAACTTTTTAGCAGGTAGATTCTCTGTAAATTTCTAACACTAAGGACTATTCTGTGGCAAGGAGCTTTGGAGTAGTAAAAGTTGCTGGCTTTCACAACAGTGTCCAAACTTCTAACTTGTAAACCTTTTGGTTTTACTCCGTCCATTTTAATTTCAACAGTAACCAGTTAGTCTCCCTATTTCTCTTGCACTCGGTTCCTATTGCACCATAGCCAGTAATGAGGACTGATTTTTATTAGAGATACTCTTGGTGGAATCAGCTGGGAAAGTCAAATTAAAAAAGAAAAAAAAAAAAAAGGAAAGTATAAACTGAAAGCAAGTAGTGGAGAATTTTCAGTGTTAGTTATTGATTCCCTTGATTGTGAGCACACAGGCACGGTGACACTCAGTGTACCTAATTGTGATTTTATTGACTATCATTTCTACCTTGTTTATACTGCCAGGCTCTGTTGGTCACTGTGACTGATGGTTTTCACTCATTCCAAGTCTTGCAGCTCTGATCAAATAGTGCTTTGTCCTTTCTCTGTAATTTTTCTTAATACAACATCCCTGCCTGTTCAGGTTTTATGTGTACCACAACCACTGCCAAAGCAGAAAACAAAAGCCTTGTAGCAATTCCTCAGACACTAGAGGGACATATGTTTGGGTGTTGTTGTTTTTTTTATTATCTTCATTCCTGGGAAAATTTGGTGAGTCACTTGCTGAAATGCTGTCTTAAATATACAAATAAAGCAAGAGGTAATCAGATATTAGGTGTCTGTAATGACTGCTATGAACATAAATACTGATAATTTCAGTGTTTTCTCAGTTTATACTAGTGATTCTTGGTTTATAGGTAATATGTGAGTTATTTTTCATGTTTTGCCCAATCCAATTACTTGTGAAGCAAGCAGCCACCCCAAATTACAGAACATGGCACCAGTTCCCCAGCTTTGCAACATCTTGTTTCTACTTAATTTATTAATTTCCAAGGACCAGACTAAGGTATCAAATCCACAGATGGTGCTTAGCCTTTGAATAGGGCTGAACTTCTAGGGAGGTTTCAAGATATGACAGAGGCATAAGGACAGGAAAACATTAAAAAATTTCAGGCAGGGTTGCTTGAAAATGTTCAGGAGATGTGTGTATGCCTGGGTGAGTGGGAATCGCTATGGATGCCCCCCAGGCCTCTGCAACAGCCTTGTCTTCTCACTTGCCTCTTGCTGAGGCTTCTCTCCTGGCAATGCTCTGCTGTCTCTGCCCTTGCAGAGGTGGAAAGATCTACAGAAATAGTGCAGTGCTCTGTGGTTTTGTCCTTCTTTCCAGTATGATTTGTGGTACTTCCCTGACCCAGGACTGTTCAGTGTCTGTCTTCCTCCCAAAACAGTTCCTAACTCTAATGTATGCTCCCATGGATAGAGGAGATGGGAGAGATATCTCTCTGCACTCTTCTACATGAGAAGAAAAAAATCTATTATATGAAAAAATCCTTTGCAAAGGTTTTTACTACCCACAGATCCTGCTGTGGGGCAATTTGAAACCCCAGCATATATAATTCCTTTGTTTACTCTCATTACGTTGTAAAAAAAATGACCCACCCAACCAGCCAACCAACCAAAGAGGGGTGAACAATTTAGTTTTTAAATAACACAAACACTGTAAGTAAAAAAAATTCATGTTTCTCCTCTAGTAATTTTTAATTTTCACATTTTTCTGGTGTATTGTATGGCAAGGTGTCATTAAGAGTTTTATTAGCCTGACATAGTATTTTTACTAGCCTTTTTTACTGTCACATTTGCTACATAAGCCTAATTTTATGTTATTGCAATGATGTTCCTTGGTGTGTTCAAATAATCAATAACAGTACAAGGGTTGTTCCATTGGGACTACATTATATGAGTTTATAATATACAATATATGCTTTGATGTATACATGGAGTGTTTGCTGTTTTTCCCCGTCTTCTTAAATACAGAAATTTCTAGTTGTGTTTATTCCCCTCGTCAGCATATTTTATCATATCAAAGCCTTTACAGACAGTGTAGAACTACAGAGTTATGTTTGGGTCATGTTTTGCAGTGTGCCCTTTAATACTGTAGCTTTAGAAATGCAATTTTCAGCCTCTGCTTATTAGAATATGATAAAGTATTCCTGGTCTATGTCCAGCTCCACTAATCTCCAGACTACACTTCATGAATTAGGCATGAAGATTTTAGTCAATGTGCTTTCAAAGACCAATGTTTAGGGAATCGTGGATTTTCTACAAGCTGAGGGAGAAATCTATAATAGGAAGAACTGATTTTCAAACATCGTATTCTGTAGAAGAAATGGCCAGTTCTGGCTTGGAAACAGAAAACATTTCCTTTTAGAATACTCAAGAACTGGTTGAAAAGGTTCTGTAGGTTTTAACTTATAGAAGGGAGTAGCTTTTTAAAATGCACTGTAAGTGCTGTATAGTGCATAGAGGCTCATCCATACTAGATACGACGTAGACACCTCCTGAAGTGTGGGTCAAAAAACAAGTCACAGGGAAGTTGGGCCAGTTTAGGGGTATTAGCCTGCCCGCTGAGGGACCTTTGTCTGCTTCACCTCTGCACTGTTCACATGCTCCAGGACCTGCTGTTGTGAGGTCTGACACCAGGAAAATAGAGGGGTTGTAAGTGGGAACCTATGAGCAGAGTTTCAATTCTGTCCTGCTGCTTCAGCTTTCACTGAAGGCTATCTCAAATTAAACCAAATCCTATATAAAAACATATGCAAATACGCATCCATAATGCCATCCAGCCTGATCCCCAGGTGTCCCCTTGTGACCTTGATTCTCTTTTGTTGCTCGGTAAGACTCATCATCTTGATTTTTATGGAATATAGGCTCAAAGATGATTCATGAGCATCTTGAGGAAAGACCTGTAAGCAATCACTCAGACTTCAGAGAATTAAAACAAATATTCACCTCACTGGGAAATGTCACCTGTTTGTATACTACATAGCTTGACTTTAATATTGATTTTTTTCTTAAGAGAAAAGGGGGTATCAAGGCAGAATTAGTTCAGTTAGAGTAACTTTTTATGCAGAAGACTAGTATAACTATGTAAGTAGAACTTTGCAGTGTTTCCATAGATCTCTCCTAGTGTGTAATCCTTGTCTTAGGAAACTACAGCACTGTTACACAGTCCTAGGGCGGATACTTTTCATGCAAAGCACCTGGTTATGGGAGTAAATGAGAAGTAAACTTTCAGTTTATGAGCCTATACTGATGAGCATTCATAGTGCCTAGCACCTTGTAGTTACTACTGAAAGTGTGCTAAGAATTAATAAACAGTGTGTTTTAGTCACTGAAAACATACCTGTAACATGTCTGGATGTACATGGAACCCTTCTGCCTGAAGGAGACAGCTGTGTGTCTCATCCTCCATGTCCCCTTCCCAGGAATCAGGCAGTCCAAAGGTTGTAGCGTTACTCCTTCCTTGACATCTGTGTAACCAGGGAAAAGTCGAGCAGTAAATGGAAATCCTCAATTAATTACACAGACTTCATAATTCAAAAGTGTGCAATAGTTTAATGTAAAGCAAGGGGATGCATTAATACACCACTGTGTTTAAAATGCCATGCTGTGCTTTTCCTATTTCATTCAGTTGTTTTGTTAGAAAAAAACATTCCATGTTTCACTTTGCTGTATAATTTTGCAGCATCAGCGAAACATCAGTTAAGACGCAGAGAGGGAGCCTGTTAGGAGACTGTCTTTAGAATTTTAGTTTTACATTGTACCATGAAAGTTCCTGCTGTTTTGTAAAACTTGTTATTAACTTGAAAACCTGTTTCTAGAATTTGCACAAATAACATGTTAGCCTAGGTGGAAGGGTTGTGAGGGTATATTTGATAGTTCCTTCAACTGCCATGAAAAACTCAGAAAGTAGTCATCTGCTAGTCTTTGACTTCCTTATGGTGCTTTCATTGAAAATACACAGAAATATATTATTAGATACTATATTATCAAATAAATATTTTAGAGACTTGGAGCTACAGAAAAGCATCTCATGATTTTCAAAACAAAATACAAGCAGCTCAGGAAAGTAAGTCACTGCACTGCACACAAGCTTTTGAAAATAGTAGAAGGCCCATAGCTTCTTTTTCAAGTTTCTAAATGTCTGAAAATACAGTCAGTGATGTTTAAAGCCTAAGACTGCTAAGAGCCTAATTCCTAATTTAAAAATTAAGTTCCCAAATCTTAGAAAATTTCAGTGGTATTTGGACTTCCAACTGCCTGAGCTGCTTCTGAAAATGAGATACATGCTTTTAAGTTGCACATTTTTCTAACAACACCTTCTTAGCCTGGGCTTGTATTTGCCTCAAGGGAACAGGGAGTCCTTGTTCTAAATTTCCAAAACTGAAATATCATTTATTCAGCTAAACTGCACATACAATTTGCCTGCCTAATGTTGAAATCTGATTAATGCATATATAAGTGGAGGAAATATTCTTGCATGAGATTGTTTTGAATGATACTTTAGGTGTGCTAAGGTTCTTCATGGAGTTTTACTCTATGGTCTTAAATGATGACCTAAATTATCTCTGTACAACATTTTTTCGCCCTTCAAGGATCATCATTTCCTACACATTTAAAAATATTTTGGGGCACACTATAGATACTGTTAATAAAAACTGTTTTTCAATGGGTTGTAGAGATTAGTATCTTGGATTACTTTAGTTTTTCTCTGTATATTACAGGAAGTTTTTGTGGTATATGGTTGTCAAATGTTGACATTGTGTTGTCTTTTCCTGCATTTGTGGGCAATAATGGATTGAAGAGCATCTTATGGGATTTTTATTTTGCCAAAATCCATACTGGTTAGACATATGCCTATAATTCACATATTTATAACTATCATTAGAACTTCTGATGATGATTAATAGACTGAAACTTCTAGAACTGGTTCTTGAAGGGTACTTACCTAGAAATCCTTACAGAAGGATGAATAATACATTGCTTTGTAACATTTATATTTATACCAAATATTTAATGTGCTCATCTGTTTTCTGACTGAAATGGGATAGTAATTGTAAGGCTACAGGAAGAATATGAAGGCAAAATTGTAATCCTACTAAAGGGAAATGGGAGTTGGTCACTGCTGGGACATCAGCCCTGTGGAGAAGACAACAAACTAGTCCCAATGGTCTCACCATGTCAGACTTTGAGCAGTAGTTGAGTATCCCATCCTACCTTCAAAGGAGGGGATTCAGAATACCTGTAGATCAAGGTAGTTATTTTTATCATTAGTACAAAATCCATTATGTAACTTATATGTTAACTGACTCTTCATATGTAATTTTACTTTTACATTTGTTTTCTGTTTGGTCCTATCAGTTGTCACAAAAGCCTTATTATATTTTCCCATCTTCTTCTCAATATTTCTCTGGATAAGCCTGAGATTCCTACATATCTGCCGTACTGCTGCTTTGAGGATCTTAGGCCAAACTAGCAAGTCTTATTATAGGTCCAGAATCACTGTGAAATGACTTTTTTTACACCAGCATTTTGGATTCTTTATGATTTAAATTAATTGTTTTCTTTGGCATGGAAATACAAAATGACCATCAAACAACAGCCAAGTACAGTTTCGTGGGAGAAGAAGCTGAAGCAAGCAAATTTATGACAGAAAGAATATTGAAACTGGATTGGCATTGGCAGTCCTGGTTTTCCTTTATGGCAACTATTCAAAGTGTTTTCAGAAAACACCTTAGTTATGGAATATATTCTTGAGCTTATCTTACAGATGTACAATAATGTAAAAGTGTGATCTGATACCCAAAAAGGCTTTGGGATGCTTTGCAGTAGGTGCATATGGATCTTGGCTCTGAAATATTGACTAAATTTATTTTAGAACTTTATCCGAAATGAGCAGAGCTCTTAGAAGACCCACAGGCGCACACACACTCATGTCCCTTCACAGGCACAGAGCTGTGAACCAACAGCTGGCAGAGTAGGGCAGGAATGGAGAATACAGTGCTTTTAAATACAGATTTTAAAAAAAAAAAAAAAAGGGCTGGGGGAAGTAATTCTATCTAATAGATTTGTAAGTGGGGCCTCATTTGTGTATAGATTTCCAGTAGTGTTGTACTACTGACAGCAGACAGAAGAGGGAAAAATTGGAGAAAATAAGGTATTATCTTAGTGAGAAAGTGTTAGGGGGGAAAAATCATGAGGAAAAGCCTGGCTTGGAAGATTCCTTACACTTCTGTTTAGTTATCTGTTGTCTGCTGTGCTTTAGGACCAAGGGTTATGGTTGTAATTTTCTTTTTGGTGTGTAAACTTAGGACTCTATTTCACCTGTGTAGGAACCCATCCTTCAAAACTACAATCTACTCTTAAGATTATTCTTACTTAGAGGAAAATTACTTTAATTACAGTATATTGGCTTACTAGACCAGTTTTATCTATAAATCTGTTTTCAGCAATACAATATCCAGTCATCTTTATTAAGGCTTTATTTTGTAAATTAAGTTGTTTTTCTCTTACAGGCTTTATAATAACCGTACATGACCTACAGCAGAGAGAAGTGACACAGGCTTGTGAAAGCTTCCTAAGCCATGGCTATGCTAAATATACTGACAGAACTAAGCAGACAGGAAGTCATCCTAATTACTGATGAGCAAAGGGACATTTTCTACTGTATTTCCCCTCTTTTTTTTTTTTTTTTTCCTTTTCTTTCCTTCAATGCAGGTTGCTATTGTTGTAGTTCAGAAAGCCCCAGGCAGCTTAGAAATCAGGCGAAAAATCAATAGCCCACTTGTTGAAGATAAGTGAATTAGCTTGTGTTGAATGTAACCGAGTACCTGAACACTTCAGTGAGCAGCCTTTGTTTTGTGAGAAAGGAGATTTGTAAGGTTTCTCTTCCCAGAGCTGTGGTGGTGCACATCTCAGATTAACCAAGCTGAGTGAGAGGGAGTTGACCAAGTACATGGGGAAATAATTGGCGAATTTTCTTTCTTTCTGTCTTGTTCCCATCTGCTCACCGCAGCTCACTCTGCTGAGCAGATTTCTGCATATTTCAAAGCTGATGGTGAATCTCACAAAAGAATTTTAGTGAACAGTAACAAAGGGGACCAGACTAAGTAGTATGACACAGCAATTTGCCATGGGCCATATTCAAAATTTCTTGCCCATTCTGTGCAGGCCTGAGATCTGTTTCCTTTCAGAGACAGTCTCTCTGGGAAGCTCACCTCACAGATCTATGTACAAAGGGAAGAAATGCTTCTGTCCAGTGTGGTCAGCATTTGGTATACAAACAATTTCTGATCTCATACCCAGAGACAGCAACCCTCCTTCCTGCTCCAAAGGGCTCCTCATGGCCACGCTGACACAGGGGATGGGCAGCCCCTGGCTCCCGCCTACCTGCTCTCTGCTCGGCCCTGAGGAGCAGCTTGTCTCTTCCCGCTGAAACCGCTTCGCCACTGACGTCTGCGTTAATTGGACCTGTCACAAGATAAGGTTGTCCTAGTCAGGCTGTTTCTGAGCCTCTGGCCTGCCTTCAGAAGTGGAGGGGAACACAGAAATGTTTTTATGCCAACTTTAAAACTTCCTCATCCTGGAGTGAGTTGCCAGCTCAGCCTTAACAAGACAGAGTACTGGGAGGACTCCCTGGAAGTGCCCCCTGGACGTCGATAGCCATGGATTCCATGCAAGCAGCAGGGGATGGCTCCACCTATTCTTAACAAATGAGGTAATTTTTTTGTGAATAATCAATTACAGGGATCTGAAGGCAATCAGATGGGATGTATCCTTGCTAGGACATCCATCCTCCTGTGAACTGTAGCCCCAGTGCTGAGGAGGAGGCCCAGACAATCAGGCTCAGCTCTCGTCACAGTGTTCATGTCCCATCCTGCAGTCTCTGAGCAGCTCAAAACCACCCTGCTCAGCTTCAGAGAGTTAGTAGCAGAATTGTCACCAATGAACATTAAACATGGGGTTAAAGAAGTTTAGATTTCAAACCAGTTAACTTTTCTTCATGTTTGTGTTACATAATTAGCATCAATCTCATGAGCTTTGAACACATCCCTCATGGCTTTTAGCTGTGGGGGTGGCAGGGCAGACTTACCAGTTCTGGTAGTTTGTTGCTTTTTTTAAGCAGTAACTTACTGCTTTACTGCTTTGGGCAGTGGTCTGCCTCATCCAAGCATCCTGAAATGCAGGAACTTTTTCCACCTACGCTCAAAAACCATGTAAGCAGAAGGTCCAGTGCACAAACTGCAGTGAATCTACTCTTTTCAGGCCTGGCTGTGTTGGCAAGTCTGGCAGCGCTGGTGAAGCATCACCCTGGCCTGTTTCACTTAGTCATGCCATCAGGGCTGGGGAGTAAAACTAAACCTTGTTCATGCTGGCTTGATTTCAGCTAAATTAATCAGGTCTGCAGTTCCTCCATGGTACAAAAGAAGGAACCTTGAAACAGTTTCTGAAGAGAAGCGGTTTTTTGCTAGTTTAGCATTCTCTAGCTGTGGGAGATTTGACAGCCTCAGACTTTAACCAACGCCATTTCCTTTCAAGAGAGCTGGTATCAGAAACATGAAGCTCTTTTCATTGATGATGTCTGGGAAGCATTTCAGATGTGGCCTGCCCTCCAGTGTGCAGCCCATGGGTGAGGCAGGAGCAGTCTCCCCTCTCCCTCCACCCTGTATTCGCTGCTGCAGCACACCAGGGTGTCAGGCCGGGCACCTCTAGGTACCTGCTACTGCCTTCCCAATGGCTGTAGTGACCAAGTAGGATTTCTCCTGTAATTACTTCTCCCAGCTGCTGGGGACACTGTGGCATCAGGTATGAGAGTGTCCAGGATGCCTATTTCCCTTCCCACAATGCTTGTCTTACAGTTTTTCTGAAGCTGGTGCAGCACCTGTCTTTGGTAGAGAAAGCAGCCTGGCACAAAGACAGTGATG